>NC_142877.1:120697500-121297500 GCF_051225735.1 Oryctolagus cuniculus
GCGCCAGGGCCAGGCTGCCCACACTCGGGGGGAGTCTCTGTGCCGGCAGTCACTCAGCCAGCTCTGTGAGGCCAGCGCGGGGGCCACAGCCCAGCCTGCGGGCTGTGCTGGGAGTGAGGGGTGGACTGTGGGGCAGGGCAGAAGGCCCGGGTCACTCCTGTCCCCCCAGGACCCCAGCCACCCTGCAGTGTTTGGTGAGACGCATGGCGACACGGGGACCCCGCCCCTCTGGGCGTTTCTGGAGTTGTGTGGGCTGACAGAGGTGCACACGGGGGCATTGCGCAGGGGACAGGGCAGGGGCCCAGGGCTGAGTGACAGGAGGAACGCGGATAGAGGCAGGGCCACATGCCCGGGACAGCCAGCGCAGCAAAGGCCAGGACAGGGAGGCCGCAGCCTGTGTTGGGGGAGGGGACAGAGAGCGCAGGGACTGGGCCACTCAAGAGGAAGGGCCTGTGCAAAGGCCCTGGGGCAGGAAGCCGCTTAGCCCATTGCCTGCACAGCCAGGGCTGCTGGAGACAGCCTGGGACCCTCTGAGGCCCCTCCATGCCTGCAGGGTCCCAGGGCTGAAAGGGACCAGGTGACGCCCGGAGCCCTCAGGCCCAGCGTCTGGGCCTCGGGTTCATTCCAGGACACGCTCCTCTTCTGAGTTCCTCTGTCTTCCTGTGCAGAGGTGGGGGGTGGAGGAAGCTCCTGGCCCAGGGCCACCCCCCACACCAGCGCATTGTCTGCCCAGGGTGGGCGGGGCCTGCGGGGACAGCACCAGGAGGCCGGGAGGCCACCACAGGGCACAGAGGCGGCCCGGGCCCCACTGTCCTCCACGGCCAGCCCACCTCTCACAGCTCTGCCCTCTGAGGAGCTGAGGACCCCTTGGCCTGGGGGTGACTCACTCAGCGTCTGGGGACAGGGATTGAGGTCGCTTCTCTGAGCAGACACAGGGAGGAGCTCCCAGGACTGCACGGGAGGAAGTGCTTCCCCGCCCTCTGGGGACCTGGCCCCCGGCCCCAGGTACCCGCGTGGTGGGAGGGACTGTAGAGTCAATGCTGGAAGCCCCTGGTGTCCCTGGTCCCTCGGTCACCCCCTTCCCCTTCCCCACCCTGGGAGTCACAGGGCACTTCCCCGGGGGAACAAGTGACAAGCATCAGGCAAGGGAACAAGTGACCAAGACGTCGCTCATCCAAGGCTGGACGTGTGCGTCTAACCTTGTCAACGGAGTCGGCCCAGTGTCCCACAGGCGTCCCCACCTCGGACTCTAGGCAGGTCCTTGTGCAGCCTGGCGTGGCTGCCGCAGCACACACGCTCATCTTGCTGGCCAGGGAGCTACTTTCTAGAATCTTCTTTTAATGTTTCCCTTTCAAATCTTGGATCAGCCATGCTTAGCATCTCCCTGTCCAGCTGCGCCTGGTGGGAGAGGAGGAGCCATACACCCGCCGCCCACCCAGGAGACAGGTGAGGCCCTGGGTTGGCGTGGCCACTTGGAACCGGAAGCTCACGCCAGCATCTGAGAGCCTGGCAGCCCCTCCCCCACGACCCTCCGTGGCTCCCCAGAACCTGTCACTGCCCCCTCCCTTTGGCTGACCCAGGGGCCCTAGGACTGGAGCACTGACCCTGGGCCTTGTCCCTGTCACTTGTCACCCTGGCCAGGCACCTCCTGGCCCGTGCTGCCTCTCTGCATCCCCAGCCCCACCCGGGATCCGGGAGCTGGGCTCCCTGCTGCCCACAGACCAGCAGGTGCCGCCTTAGCCCAAGAGCCCACCTCCTCCAGGATGGCCTCGCCCGGTGCTGCCTGGGACCCCTGGGCCAGGTCGTAAGGAGACAGAGGAGGCCCCTCCTGCAGTGGCTTATTGACGAAAAGGTCCCTTGGACACCGTGGGCACCTGGCCCCTTTCTCCCTGGGCAGGTGATACGTCGGTGCAGCCCGAGGCCAGGACGCTGGCACGTTCCCAGGAGGACAGGGCGCCCCCCGGCTCGGCAGGCACAGACTGTGGCTGGCGTTGACCCACCGTGGCTACTTGGGGCTGCTGTGTCTGGGGTTGGTCCCGGGATTGTAAGAGGTCACCCCAAAGCAGGGGCCGGCGCCACACCCGCCGGCTTCGTGCTCTAGCATATGAGGGGCTCAGGGAGGGGCTGGGGGGCGGGCATGCGAGCCTGCAGGCCTCCTTGCCCGCGGGGCCCACATTGGAGCCCCCGACACACAGCTGCTCCGGACCAGCAGGCTTCCGAGACCGAGCGCCCAGAGAGAGCTGGACCGGGCCGGAGCCGAGGGCTTTCCCAGCCCAGCCCGGAACCCCAGGGCCCGGCCCCTCCTGAAGACTCGGCGCCTGCGTGGTCCCCGGCCGCTCCCTGCTCTGCCCCCAGCCTGGGGCCCCAGCTGGCTGCCGAGCCGTCCTGCCCCGCCCCCTGGTGCACTGGCCCAGCCAACAGCTTCCTGCAGACTCGGCCCGTGGCCTCGCCCCTTCACAAAACACTCCCGCAAGGACTGGCACCTGGGAGGGTGGGCAGCTGTCCCTGAGGTCCTGCTGCCACCCACAGGTCCCTGACGCTGGGCGGCTCACGCTGAGCAGAGCCGTGGTGCGTGAGTCTGCTGGGGCCGGAGCTGCGCCTTTCCCCTCCAATAGCTGTGGGAACCAGCGCCAACCCAACAGCTGACCCTAAAGCCTGACTGCACTCAGGACTGCAGGCCGCCCAAGGCCAAGGTCAGGGCTGTGTCCCTCGACAGTGGACATGGTGGCAGCCCCCATCCCCAACTCCCTGTCTCCTGCTCCTCGCTCCCAGGGGCGCCTCTGTCTGGTGCCCAGTTGGGCTTGCCAGCTGTCAAATGGACTGACAATACCTTCCCACTCCACCCCCCGCCCCCACCACGTCCCAAAGGAGAACGAGGAGGAGGGGGCCCATGGGGGAAGGGGTGGGGTTGGAGGGCGAGGGAGGTAGACAGCTGAAGCCTTGGCGGGCGCCCACGGGCACGGGGAGCCCCCCCAAACCAACAGGGCACAGGCTCGGGCCGCTGTGCGTCCCTGAAGCCACCAGGGGGCAGCAGACAGCAGCCTGTGCTCTGTGCAGGGACCGCTGGAGAGGGAGGAGGCGCAGCGGGGTCACTCCGGGCCAGCCGAGGAGTCTGGGCTGGGATCCTGGCTCTGCCGCTGCCTCCTGCGTGCCTGGAACCAGCCCAGCCTTCATCTGTGCACGCAGGCCCCGCCTCCAACACGGAAATGGAGGCCCACACAGCTGCAGTCCTGGACCGCCAGGCCTGGGGCCCTGGGGCCCACTGGAGGCCCCTGCTTCCCCAGCACGGCTGGCCCGCAGACCCAGGTCCACCCTCCCTCCAGATGCTGCCTGGCCGCCTCGGGCCCCGCTCCTGCCCCAGGCCCGCCCAGAGCCGGGCGCCCTGCTCGCCTGGCCCCGGGGGAGGGGGCTCTTGGCCAGTCAGGGGGTTGTGGTGCAAGGGCAGTGTCCAGTTCATGGTGTCCCTCCCCCCACCCCTGCGAGGCTACGGGCCGCTGGGTCAGGCTGGGTCCCTGGCCCCTGCCTGCCCCCCAGGGAAGTGAGTAGCCCGGGGCCTCCTCCCTCTGCCCACCTCTCCTGGGTCCCCTTGGCCGGTCCCACCTGCAGAGGAGCCAGCAGGTACAGGGACGGGAGGGTGCCACCTTCTCTGGCCCAGAGGGGTCCCGGGATGTGGGGTGGCCAACCCTGCCGGCTTCCGCACGGGAGCCTGGGAGCCTCACAGATGTGCTCTGTGGCCGGGAGAGACTCGGGCTCCTCGGCAGGTCGGGGCAGGGGCACCCTGCTGCTCCCAGCCCTGGGGGCCGCAGGGCCTGGCCACGGCACCCACGGGTGCAGGGGAAGAGCAGGGATTGCAGCCACACACACACGCACGCACACGCACACACGGTCCTATCTGCCAGGGTGGGGGCCCGGGGACCAGTGTGAGGCTGCGGGCTGGGGCCGGGGCCCGGGCAGAGGCGTCAAGGCTCTGGGTCCCCCCGTCGGGAAGCCGAGCATCTGCCCCAAGCTGCTCCCCCTTGGGGCCACCGGCTGCACGGGCAGCCATGTTCTGCTGAGCTGGGGCCCGGCCAGCTGCATGACCTCATCGGACAGCCATGCCGGAAAGGAGCGGCAGAGCCCCCGGGAGCGGGAGTGGGACGAGCGGCCAGGGCCCTCTCGGCAAGCGGCCCCGGCGTGCGGCTGCCGGGCGAGCGGCTCCCGGCCGCCAGCTGGCTCCAGTCAGCGTTCGGCCGACCTGGCTGGGCGGGAGTGGGCAGGCGGCGTGGCACTGCCCGGGCCAGCCGGCCACCAGGTGGGCACAGGATTTACTTGACGCCCCGAGAGGGGGCCGAGCTCAGGCTGATGGCAGAAGCTACGCCCCACCCCTGGGTTCCGGGCCCCTCTCCCAGCTCCTGTGCCTCACCCCCATAACCACAGGAGCAGTGGACGGGAGCCTGCATGCGACTGGCCTCACTGCTGCCCCAGCCAGCGCCCAGAGGATCTTTGTGGGCCACATGGTCAGGGCTGGGGCAGTGGGGGACTCTCGGGGAGCTGGGAGGGCTTCCCAGCCATGGGGAGGTCCCGCCCTGGTCCCAGCCCTGCTGCCCAGTTTGGGTTCCAAAGAAACCGCTCCAGAGCCTCAGTTTTTCCATCTGTAAAATGGGACCAGCGATGACCACCCGCCCGCCCCCAGAGAGTGGTTGAAAGGACGCCTGGAAGCTTGCAGGCGTGGACGGCGTTGTGGTGCAGCCGGTGAAGCCGCCGCTTGCGATGCCGCACTCCACATCAGAGCGGCGGCCTGGGGCACCTGTGTGGGAGACCAGGGTGGAGCTCCTGGTTCCCGGCTTCGGCCTGGCCCAGCCCTGGCTGTTGTGTTCATTTGGGGAGTGAACCAGCACGGGAAGATTCTCTGTCTCTCCCCCCAACCCCCGCTCTGTCACTCTGCCTTACAAAGAAGCAAATCCATAAATCTTCAATAAGAAAGATAGTATGGAAGGCACAGGGAAGGCACAGGGGACAGGTGCTGCTGGGGGCCCATGTGAGGGGCAGCACCAGCTCCTTATGGGCCAGGGAGGTCCTCCTGACACACAAGTGCCCGAGTCCAGCACACACGTGCCCAGGTCCCAGCCCTGTCCCTGTGGACAGCTCCTCCTCCCCCTGCAAAACCCCAGGCGAGATGCCCCTCCCTCCCGGAACGCCTCGCAGGGCTGCTCTGTGAACGTGAGGGCCTGGTTCTCAGGCGACGGGCTCACTCCAGACTCTAACTCAGGACACACGCGGGCAGGAAGCGGGGAGCGGTCTCAGGAAGGTTTCCAGGCTCGGACCTGACGCCAGCTGAGCAGACAGCAGGGACTTGGAGACCGGTGCTGAGCTTTTACGTAGGGCTGCAGAGCCTTGGTCCACTGCCATCGGGAGTGGACTCCATGGCCGTGCCCCCCATGTCCGGGCAGCTGTGATGGCTTGAGCTGGAACCCCCAAGGTCATGGTTTCGACTGTGGAGTTCTGAGTCACCGAGGCAGAAGGAGCCCCCGTGCCAGGCTGGCCATGTGCACAGTCACCCCAGCCCAGCCACTGTCTCGGAAGGGGATCCAGCAGCCGCTAGCCTCCGTGTCGGCCCAGGTCGGGCAGGGAGCTGTCCACCTGCGCTCTCGCAGGGTAGGACTTGGGAGCCCGAGCACAGGCTGGGTCAGAGCAGCAGCTTTGGGAAGGTCGGGGCTGTGGCACCCGCTGGCTGGACAGGTGTGTCTCCGCTGCATAGCCCCGGACTCTGGCTGCACCCCCTGCCCACCTGCCCACGGAAGCCCCATTTGTGGAGCTGTTCCCATGTCACATCCCAGCCCCAGAAGGGTCTTCCCACCTGAGAGCTCCCATAAGCCTTTGCAGTGTGGACAGCTGTGCACCCGGGAGCCCTAGGGAGCTGCTGGGGGCGGGGAGGCGAGTCCCTGTGTGCCTCGGTTTCCCCACTCACAGAATGGGTCAGTGACCTCCGAGGCTCTGCGGTCCCTCCTGGCCCTAACCCAGCTGGCTGGAGGGGCCGTCCACTCCCACAAGCGTCTCCCCCACATCCTCCCAACCCCGTGAGGACGCTGCTTGCTGAACAAACGAACAAGTGAGCCAGTGAACGAAGACCTCTCCCGCACTCGTTCCTCAACCTTGAAGTTTCCTGCGCACACAGGAAGGGATCCACGCTTGCACCGCGGGGCTCTCCGCCCTGGCAGCGCGGCTGGAGGAGGAGGCAGCGCTCAGCACCGGCGGCCCCCAGCGCGGCCGCCAGCAGCCGGGGTGCTCCAGCCGAGGTTGGGGGCAGGGCGGGGCCCCGAGGCCCAGCTGGGGAAGGGCCAGCGCAGCAGGAGGTCCGCGGGGCCCGGAAGGCGACTGGGCGGAAAGCAGAGCCGGCGGGACAGGTGGCCGGTGCTGTTTCCATGGCTGCCAGCCTGGCCAGGGAAAACAAGCCGGGCGCAGAGCAAACAGCACCCGGGACCCAGGACAAAGGCCAGGCTGCGGAGGCGCCCACGGCAGCCAACTGGGCCCTGCTGGCGGATCGCGGGTGAACGCGAGCCAGAGGCACTGAGCTGCCAGGCTCCGTGGCCCATCCCTGGGCCCTGGGGGATCCGCTGGAGGGAGGAGAGAGGCAAGGGGGCCGGGGCAGGTGCCACTGCAGCCACAGTAACCTGGCCTGGCTGTCCAGGGGCCCCTGGACCAAGGAGGCAAAGCGGCCCCCGAGCCTCCCCCCCGGTTCGGGGTCATCGTGGGTTTATTTTTGTGCCACTCAGACTGAAGTCATCTCCGGCCAACCCAAATGGCCAGAGTCTGGTGCCCAGCAGCACCTGGGGTCAGAGGCAGTGCAGGACATGCCAGTCTCGGCTTCTGCAGAGCTGGGAGCCCGGCGGGAGCTCGCCGAGAGGAGGAGACTGGCGTGTCCTGCACAGTGGAGGCTGGGCCCAGTGGCAGGCCTCAGGGACACCCAGGCACGGGAGGGAAGCCTGAGGCCTGCCACTGGGCCCCACACGCAGCTCTCTGAACCTTCGACACGCTCCTCCCATCAACCCTGACCGTGGCTCTGCCCCACCGTGGCCAGCCTGGCAGGGCTTCCTGCCACAAGTACTGCCCCAGCCTCCACTGTGTAGCCAGAGTGAGCTTGCAAACTGTCCTGCCCAAGGTCACGTCCACACACCGCCTCACAGGCAGTAGCCTTGCCTCTCGCCCACCTGTACCTTCACCCCTGCACGTCGACCCTCCCCAGTAGCCCCCAGGGCTCTGCACCTGGAGGCCTTTCCTGGCGCTCAGCCCCAGCCCGGCCCCCGGTTTGGGGGGGCTGCTCCTGTCTGCTCTGCCGCGGCCTGGGGCCCAGCCCAAGTGAGTGAGGAATGGGCTCTAACCCGAGGCGCCAAGGAGCAAGGGCGAGAGGTGTCTGCGACAGCTCTGTCCCGTGGACACGATGCAGGGATTCCCGGGCCAGCCCCGAGCTCAGAGGCCACGGGAGCGGCTCAGAGAAGCCCGGAAGCCTGGGAGGGGGCAAGCGGCAGCCCCGCAGAGACCCTCAGAGTTCTGCACCCAGGCAAGGACCCCGCGGGACGCCTTTCGTCTCCCACCTGCTGAGTCAGGGCCTGAGTCAGCCTGTTGGTGGCTGCGTCCCAGCCCAGACCTGGGGCCCGCGCCACCGCTCGGCAGGCAGGGCTCTGTGTCGGGACTTGTCCCTGTCGGCAAATCAGACGTCCTTCCCGCCGCCTTCCCACGCGCCCAGCGGCCCATCAGATTGTCCTCGGCTGAGTCATCATCCGAGTTGCCGGGTGGGGAGGGGGTGGAAAAGGCGGCCCCTGACCTGGGGTAGGTCAGTGCCTCGCCCGCCCGCATCTCATCTTTGCCTTTGCCTTCACCACCACGCCCGCCGTGCACCTGAGTCCCTACCTGCTCACCTGCCTGCCTGGGAGCCTCCTCCGGCTGTGCTGTGTCCCCCGACCCTCCCTTCCTTCCCCTCCGGCCCAAGGGAAATCCTGCCCTGGTACCCGCCCGCTCTCCTGCTGACCGACAAGGCCCCCACCCACCGGTCAGCCCTCTCCAGCCTGGGGGTGGCCACCCTGAGCCCACGTGGCTCCTGCCCAGGTGTCAGCTCTGGCTCAGGTCTGGGGAGCCCACCAACCTTCCTGCCAGCCCGGCTCAGGTTGCACCTGCTTCTCCCCTCCCACCTGCCCCCAGCCCATTCCGTTGAGTCCTGGCCTGGCCTCACCTTTGGCCCGCCCAGTCCTGAAGGCCACGTCTCCCCCTTGTTTCTGCAAGGCCAGTTGCAGGAGGCCAGGACCCCTGAGGCCACTGGACCCTGTGGGTCTGCGTGGCGCGGCCTGCCCCCCACCAGTCTCCTGTGGCTGCACCTCCTCTCCAGGTGTGTGTGTGAGAGCAGGGAGAAGCCAGGTGTCCTGCTGGGGTGGAGTCAGCCTTCCTGGGCACCCCACTCCGTCCCCATGAGGGTTTTCGGGGGCGGGGCCAAGGCCACTTCTGGAGCAGAGGCCACCTCGTCGCTGCAGACCTCTGGCTCACTCCCCCAGCCTCCAAGCCGTGCGTCCCTCTAGGTAGGGCACGCTCTCCACCAGCCACCACCCAGAGCTGAGCGGACTCAGCCCCCGCCCGGGCCCTGGGGCCCCCTGCGGCCCACTCCAGAGCACCTATCCTCTCTGAGATACTCAGCCCTCACACAGACACCCCCCGGCCCACACCCGCCACATGGCTGGGGTGCTTGGGCCCCTGGCACCCATGTAGGAGGCCTGGAAGGAGTTCTTCGCTGCTGGCTTTGGCCTGACCCAGCCCTGGCCATTTCAGCCACCTGGGGAGTGAACTAGTGGAACCTCTCTCTGCCTTTCAAATAAATAAATACATCTTTTTAAAATTCACTTTCTCTGATTACTAATGAGGCTTATTTCTGCTCTGTTTAAAAACTCTGCTCATGTTCAATTGGATTTTTTTTCTCTTGTGTGCATAGGTAGGATGAATTCCAATTCTCGCAAAGAATAATCCTTATATTATTGCATGATTCTTAGGTGAAAACCAAGGTGCCCACAGTTTTCTTTAACTTCTGCATTAAAAGGGGGACCAGTAAGAAAGTTAAACCAGCTCGTGGGGGAATCTGAGAGACAGGCGGGTGTGCAGGCAGAGGAAACGCTGGGAAGGACCCAACTGAGCGACACTGGCTCACCCTGCAGGGCCATCGCAGGCACTGCTCCTGGGATCTCTGCTTCGAGACAGACCTTGGTCGATCTCAGGGGCAAGGCCACCGGCCCTGCTATGGCCAGGGTCACGTGCCCCCAGCGTCTCCTCTGCCCTGCCGTGCTGTGCCTCAACACTGGCCCCTGGTATCCTATTTAAGGGAGAGGCTCTTTGAGTCTCCATGACACAGCCCCTAACTCGTCCCAGCCAGAGGGGGTCCCCTGCAGACACCTCCCTCCCAGGCCACGCCCCTCTGCACCTGTCTCACGTCCTGGTGGGGGGGGGCACAGCGTCATCTCCCCCTGCTCCCTTGGTGCTGACGCCGCCTCTGTGATTTTGCTTCCTTCTGCCACCAGCTGTGAACTGAGCCTGGAACCCTGCTCACAGGCTGCCCGGCCGTCAGTCCCTCCGACCACACCGCGGTGAAGAGGCAGCCGCGGGGGTGGAGGCGTGGACGATGCTCTCTCACTAGCATGCAGATTGCATTCTGGGGTCTCTACTCCTCTCCGTGGGCTGTGGGTAGCACCTGCCCCCACTGCTGCTGCAGAAATCCTGAAGCTTCACTCCCCAGCGCGCTCTCCTGCTCCAAGATGCCCTTGGTTGCTCTTGGACATTCCCGGTCCCAGGTGAGCTCCAGAATCGGCCTGTTACACGGAGCCTGAACTCTTCCTCCCCCCTCCCTCCCCCGCTCCTCCTCCTCTGCTCACTTCTGGAGAGACTGGGCGTCAGGTTGGTGCTACGCTACGCATCGGACAAGCAGGAGCATCACGTGTGTCGGCAAGAATCAGCGGGGGCTGAGACGGTGCCCCCACGTGCTCGGCCTCCGTGCACGAGTTGCTCCGGGAATCTCTCTCTCTCTCTCTCTCTCTCTCTCTCTGCCCGGGATGCTCTGCCACCCCGTATGTGCCTGGCTGTGGGTGCTGCCGCGTCAGCGCGTGTGGCTGCACTCCGGCTACCTGAGGACTGCTCTCTCCCCGCAGCTCCGGGGAGCTCCCTGGACGTCACTCAGCACCGATCCCCTCCCCGCTCAGGGCCCTGCCGGCCAGGCCCTCGCTGGTCAGAGGCAGCCTCCTCCTGTTTCTTGGTGAGGAGCCAGCTCTAGCTTGCAACTCCTGTTCATGGAATGAGTCCTTTTTTCCTCTCCGAACCTTTCAAGATTTTCCCTTTTCCTTCGTCTTTCAGAGGTCCACCTGGGAGCTGCCTGGGAGTGATTCTGCTTGCTTCCTCTGCTTGGGGTTTGTCAAGCTTCTTAGAGCTGTAAGTTCAAGCTTTCCTTTAGTATTGACTTTCCTCTGCCCCCTCTTTCTCCTCTCCTTCTGGGACTCCAGCTGCACGTATATTGACTTTCCTCTGCCCCCTCTTTCTCCTCTCCTTCCGGGACTCCAGCTGCACGTAGTTGGACCTCTTGCTATCGTCCCACAGGGACCTGAAGCTCTCTTCATTTTCCCAGCTATTTTCCTTAGTTGTCGACTTTCTACTAATTTCTTTCTTCTCTTTTTTAGTGACATTTCTTTTTTTTTTTTAAGATTTATTTATTTATTTGAGAAGCAGAGTTACAAAAAGAGGCCAAGACAGACAGAGAGGTCTTCCATCCGCTGGTTCACTCCCCAGATGTCCGCAATGGCTGGAGCTGGGCTGGTCTGAAGCCAGGAGCCAGGAGCTTCTTCCCGGTCTTCCATGTGGGTGCAGGGGCCCAAGCACTTGGGCCATCCTCCACTGCTTTTCCAGGCCATAGCAGAGAGCTGAATTGGAAGAGGAAGAGCCGGGACCCGAACCAGCGCCCATATGGGATGCCAGCCCTGCAGGCGGGTGCTTAACCTACTGTGCCACAGCACTGGACCCTTTTCTGCCATTACACTGGAGCCCACCCAGTGAACTTTTTAAACTTCAAAATCACCCCTTTCGGTGTCAGAATTTCCGGGAGTCGTTTTCTTTTGCCATGGAGAGTCCCCCTCTGTGCACTCATTGGCACCATGTTTTCCTTTAGCTCCTTGAACATACTCATGTTTCCCTCTGAGTGAGTTCCTTCTGTGATTCTTTGAGCACATGGTCAGTAGCTGCTGGGAAGTCTGGGACTGCTGAACCCGAAGCCCCGCTGACTTCCAGGGAGCCACACTGGCCACTCCTTTGTCTCGTCATTTTGGTTGGTTGAGGACAACAGGTTGCAGCAGCTCTGGAACCGAAAGCTGAGCCCAGGGGAGACTAGCCGGGGCCAGAGCATCCAGAAATCATGGGCGTGGGAAGGCAGGGGACCTACCAGCCCCAGAAGTCACCGGAACTGTCACATGGCCAATTCTTCTGCCCAGCAGTTTTCCCTCACCTGCCTCGTCGCCTTCTCATCATGTTAGACGTGGGTTAAGATCCACCCCGTTGGGGAGTCTTCCCAGCCACCCTGGCCAGGTTAGGGTTCCTTGTTAGATATTTATAAGCACGTCCCGCAATGGGCTCCTGAGCACTGGGAGGCAACCGCGTGCAGAGCTGGCTGGGGTTGTCACCACTTGCCTGACGCACACGGCAGCTCAGTGAGCATCTGCTGATTGGGTGAACGTCGCCCCCGTCGCTTCCAGGGCATTTTCCCAAACTGCTGTCTCGCCAGCAGCTCCTAGGGTTGCTCACTCCAACCCTCATGCCACTTGCAATAGTGTAACTACTTTTTGTAATCCTTTTATACAGTTTTCGATCTAATAGCTGAAAATTTTATCTTTGCTTAAGTTGCATCATTTGAAATTGTGCCTTTTTCATAGATATACTGTTTTTTTTTCTTTTCTTTTCTTTCTTTCTTTTTTTTTTTTTTTTGACAGGCAGAGTGGACAGTGAGAGAGAGAGAGACAGAGAAAAAGGTCTTCCTTTTTGCTGTTGGTTCACCCTCCAATGGCTGCCGCTGATCCGAAGCCAGAAGCCAGGTGCTTCTTCTGGTCTCCCATGCAGGTGCAAGGCCCAAGGACTTGGGCCATCCTCCACTGCACTCCCAAGCCATAGCAGAGAGCTGGCCTGGAAGAGGGGCAACCGGGACAGAATCTGGAGTCCCGACCGGGACTAGAACCCAGTGTGCCGGCGCTGCAAGGCGGAGGATTAGCCTATTGAGCCACGGCGCCAGCCTAGATATACTGTTAATTTTAATTTCTTCTTTAAAAAAAAAAGATTGATTTAATTATTCAAAAGGCAGAGTTACAGAGAGGCAGAGGCAGTGAGAGAAAAAGGTCCTTCATCTGCTGGTTCACTCCCAACATGGCCAAAACAGCTGGAGTTGGGCTGATCTGAGGACAGGAGCCAGGAGCTTCTTCCAGGTCTCCCAGAAGGGTGCAGGGGCCCAAAGACTTCAGCCATCTTCTACTGCTTTCCCAGGCTATTGCAGAAGGCTGGATGGGAAGTGGAGCAGCTGGGACTTGAACTGGCGCCCATACACGATGCCGGCACTATAGGCGACGCCTTTACAGAGCTGGCCCCTGAATTTCTTCAGTAAATTTTCATCACATATCATTGCAAATATTTCATCCTACTGATTTCCAAGGAGGTTTTGTGGGTGGAGTTGGGACATTTTGCCTGGAACACAGTTTTTCCCAGTTTCTTTTCTGCCTTTTGACTCACCTTAAACCATTTTTTAAACCAGCATTTGTGGGAAAAAATTTATAGCCATGCAAAAATACTTTTAAAATTGAGGAAGGGGCCAGTGTTGTGGCACAGTGGGTAAAGCTGCCACCTGCTACGCTGGCATCCCATATGGGCACTGGTTCATGTCCTAGCTGCTCTACTTCAGATCCAGCTCCCTGCTAATGCACCTGGGAAAACAGTGCAAGATGGCCCAACTGCTTGGGCCCCTGCATCCACGTGGGAGACCTGGATGAAGCTCCTGGCTCCTGGCTTTGACCTGATCCTATCCTGGCCATTGCGGCCATCTGGGGAGTGAACCAACAGGTAGAAGATCTCTCTCTGTGTGTCTCTCCCTCTCTCTGTAACTCTGTCTTTCAAATAAATAAGTCTTTATTAAAATATGTGGAAAATTAAATATAACATGAATGTATGTTTCCCACCTCAAATTATGTCAATGTTTATATTTTCTTCTAGTGTATTTATGATTTCATTTTTAGCCTTATAATTATTTTTTTAAAGATTTATTTATTTATTTGAAAGGCAGAATTACAGAAACAGAGAAAGAGAGAGAGAGAAACCTTGCATCCACTGGTTCATTCCCCAAATGGCCCCAACGGCCGGGTGCAACAGGTGGAGTGGTGGCTTATTCCCGTAATGTGCTGTCTCGAGGGTGCAGAGCTTGCCCCTGGCTGCCACCCTGAAGAGGACTCGGGGCCAGCATTGTGGCGCACTGGGCTAAGCCTCTGCTGGCATCTCCCGTGAGTGCCGCTTCGCGTGCTGGCTGCTCCACTTCCGATCCAGCTCCCTGCTAATGCACCTGGGAAAAGCAACAGAAGATGGCCCAAGTGCTTGGGCCCTTGCACGCATGTGGGAGACCTGGATGAAGCTCCTGGCTCCTGGCTTTGGCCTGATCCCACCCTGGCCATTGCGGTCATCTGAGTAGTGAACCAGTGGATGAAAGTGCGCGCGCTCTCTCTCTCTTTCAAATAAGTAAAGACTTCTCTTTTAAAAACATAGAACAAAAGAGGACTCTGGCAGCCCCGATTTCATCAAAGGCACAGCAGCGGGGTGTGGCCCACACTGGACACGTCGCGTGCGCCACGTGAACCCCCCTTGTCGCTCCCCGTCTTCGTGGAGGAACGACACAGGACCCTGCGCTGTTCTTTCGTCTGCTCGGCCCTCCCCGGGTTTGCTGCTGGTTCTTCCCGGGTTGGCTACCGACCCTTCCACCTCCGTGGAAGGGCGGTTCCCCCTGCCACATTCCCCACTTCCGCGGGGGAGCGGCACACCGCCGGCCGGCTCTCTCGGGGGCTGCACAGGTGTTCCCCTTAGATGTTCCCCTTAGATGTTCCTGGTGCATGCCGTCTCTCTCCTCCTTTATAGTCCTCCTCCGCCAATCCCAACTCTGCTACCCACACGCCGAGTACGCTGCTCTCCTCCAATCAGGAGCAGGTCCTACAGTTTATTGGTTGAACTGGAGGCAGCTGTGTAGAAGCTGTTTCTTCCTCTCCCAGCGCCATATTGTGGGAGAGCAGATGCATAGAATAAGTCTTAATTCCAGTAACTTAGTCTAGTCCGAGTTGCTACCCACACCCCCTGCAGCCTCTGCCACCACGGCCAGGCTCCCAAAGACTCGGGCCAGCTGCAGACAGGTGCAACCAATCAGAACCTTACCTGGGCCCACGCTGGATGCCCGCCACCTCCTGTCCCTGTGCTTCTCTGAAGACGGGACCCCCTGGGCACCACCCCTCCACGGGGCCACCCTTGACCTGCGCCCCTCTGCCTGCTGGGGGACGATTCTGAGATGCGCCTCCCAGGAGCCCCACAAGTTCCCTAGGGACCAGTACAGGTCTCCTGTGGCAGGACCAGCCCCGGAGGGCATCGTGGAGCGGTTTTCCCCAGAATCTCATCCCCAGCTGACATGTCCACAGCAAGCCTTGAAAAAGGACCAAAAATGAGCTCCTGGACGTCCACGTGTTGTGAGCCTCGTGAAGAAACGACACAGCGAGGAGCAGTGGGGTTGCTTTTCCGGATCCGCGTCGTCCCCGAGGGGAGCCCCCAGCCCCGTGGCGGCTTACGTCAGCGTGACTTCCGGTTCAGTGCCTCGGCCACACCAGCCCCGCAGCTCGGAGCAGAGCCTTGCGCTCATCACAACGGTCTGGGTCACGTGGTGAACCCCCTGCTTTGTCCTGGCTGCGAGTGCCAGAAGTGCGTCGTCCACACCTGTCCAGGGCTCCGGGCTGCCCTCAGCAAGAGGCCCAGAGACCGGCACAGGAGCAGACACGGGCACAGTCCAGGGGAAGAGGCGCGAGCAGGAAGGGGTGGGGGAGGCAGCGTGAGGATGAGCTGATCGCCAGCACCCACTGAGCATTCCCTGTGCCCGGTGGCATCGGAGCTCTTCTCCCGCAGGGTCTGCCCTGCCCTCGCCGCCCTGTGGCCGACTTCTCCGGCTAGGGAGGCGAGTCGGCCTGAACGGGGACACAGACCAGCAGCGAAGAGTGAGCCAGGGTCAGGCCTGGCTGCGCAGCCTCGCCACCCACCCGGGGAAGAGGGCGGCGCCAGCGGTCGGGGCGGGGGGGAGGGGAGTGTGCTCACTCCTGCTCCCCCTCGTGGAGACCTGGCCACTGCCTGGGGCCAGCCCAGGCCCAGACCCAGCTCCAGGGTGGTGGCAGCCAAGGCAGTCACACAGCTGCCAGCTGGAGGCCCTGAGGCTGGTTTCACAGACGCCCCGCCCACGGTGTCAGCGCCACCACAGCGTCCTCACGAGCGGCCCTGGGTGACGCAGGCCCGCGTCTCAGCACGGGGGCTGCAGGGGACCCACCGCGCCCCAGGTGCTTGCAAGGAGCCAGGACGGAAAGTATGACCGCCTTCCTCCTGGAGCGGGGGACGGCTTTTCCATGGCTAATTTCCCAGGAATCCGGTGAAGTAGTGGAAAGACCTAGAAGGCGGGGACCTGACTCCAGCCCAGCACCCCCTAGGGCCTCAGTGTCCCCGTCTGCCCACTGGGAAGCGGCGCCCACGCTGCCCAGGCCCCTTCCGGTTCTGCTTTCCCAAGATGCCCCGGGGGACCGGCAGGCTGAGGGGTCCCGTCTTCAGAGAAGCACAGGGACAGGAGGTGGCGGGCATCCAGCGTGGGCCCAGGTAAGGTTCTTCCAGTCTCTGAGGGCGAGGGACTGTCCAATGTGGCTCACCTACAGGAGTCACTCGTCGCGAGGACTGACCCCGGCCCCATCACCTGGCCAGCTCTGTAGCAGCGTGAGGACAGGGCACACAGGAGTCGTCCCCGCCCTCCCTGGGGGTGCACACTCACGGCTGCGCCCATTTCTCAGCCTCTCCCCTCCTACAGAATGAGACCCCCGGACGCCTTCCTGACCTGAATCGGAGCCGGTGCCCTGCAGCACCGTGGGCAGTGCCATCCACCGTGCGCAGCCACCCTGAGGCGTCCCCTCCCCTCCAGGCCCCTCCAAGAGGGCTCTCTGAGCCCCTCCATCACCTGCTCTGTTCTCCCACCACCCCCTGCCCAGCCCACCCACACCCCATCTGCTTCCTCCCCCGCCCCCAGCT
Source organism: Oryctolagus cuniculus (assembly GCF_051225735.1). NCBI lineage: Eukaryota > Metazoa > Chordata > Mammalia > Lagomorpha > Leporidae > Oryctolagus > Oryctolagus cuniculus. Next base: position 120,713,833 of record NC_142877.1, read on the forward strand.
TCCAGCCAGGCTCTGAGCTCCCCTGGAGCCAACCTGGGGTCTCACACTTCTTGGGGGGGGGTGTCTGCCCCAACTTGTCCAGCCAGAGAAGGAAACCGTAACGGCCATGTTCAGGCGTGCTGGCTCTGTGCTCTGTGCCGGGCTTCACAGGGAGCCCCTGCTGCTGATCCGTACCGCGGAGAGCTCCGGGGGCCTCCTCCGAGACCCCTTGTTTAGCCCCTGGTGAGATGGACGCCCAGAGAGGGAGCAGCATGCACAGGCCACTTCCTCTGAGCCTCTTCGTTCTGTCCCAGGCCAGCTGGGACTCCCCAGCCCCTCGGCAGGAAGGAACCCAGGGACACTCCCCACACAGGTGTGCACGCCCACAGGGCCCCCTCCTGCACCTGCACCTGGGCGGCCCTCACACCCTCGGCCTGTGCAAGATGGGCAGGAGGGGCCCAGACATCTCATCAACTGGGGGGCTGGGGGTCGGGACACGAGTCTGGGAGGAGGAGTGACCCGCGGTCACCAGTCCGCGCTGGGCCGAGGCTACACCTCACAGAAGGCGCTGGAGTCACCTGCTCAGGCAGGAGGACACAGTCAGCGCCCCGCCTGCCCCGCCTGCCATGTGCTCTGCTTCTGGGCTGGGTCCAGGGGGACAGAGCCGGGATCCAGGCAGGGGCGGGCGGGCACAGCGGCACCCACATTTGGGCCTGGACACTCCTTTGGGGCTCAGTTTAGCAGATCTTGGGGAGGTTGGCGTCTTTTCTCTTTGCACAGGGCCCTGTGATGGGGGCACTTGGGGTCCAGTGGTACAGGGCGCTGGTGACACAGGCTTCACTGGACGAAAGTGTCAAGATGCCAGAGAGAGAAGGGGCAGCAGGCACCTCGCGGGGGTCGCAGGCTCTCTCCGGGGACACGGTCATTGGGGTGAGGACTTAAAAATAAATCCCAGCAAAAAAAAGACAGGAAGGGGAGGCGGGATGGAGGGAGCAGGGGTCACCTGGGGAGTCCACGCGGCCACGCACCACGCGGCACGGAGCACAGCCCCCGCATGGGCGCCCGCCCGCGCCCCAGGTGCGTGTCCGTGCCGTTCCCAGCCCGCGGCGCGGCGGCGCGGGGACAGTGGCGCATTGTTCGCGGGCCGCCCCGGGCGGCGCAGCGCCCTCGGGGCTTGGCGCGGCCGCGCCGCGATTTGCATGCGCTCCAGTCACAAAGGTTCAAGGTCAGGAGCGCGGGCCGGCCGAGCCCCGCCCGGCCCAGGCGCTATTCTTCGCCCGGCGGCGGGAATCCTGGCCGCCCGCGCCCGGCCGCCCCTGCGCGTGAATGGCCGAGCGCCGCCGCCGTCTGTGGCGCTTTGTGTCCGGGCCGGGCCAGCTGGGCCCGCGAGGGACGTGCCAGCCCGGCCGGCGGCGCCCCCGCGCCGGCGCCCCTCGCCCATGCTAATCAGCCTGGCAGCAGCGCGTCTGGGCAGGCGGCCCCTGCCAGGGGCACCCCCACCAGACTCCCCCCGCTGCCAGGAGCCCCTCCTCTCCAGCTGCCAGCAGTGCCCCCTGGCCCTGGAGAAAGGCAGAGATCCGTGGTGGGGGAGGCCTGGAACCCTGGGGCCGGGGGCTCTCTGCCAGCCTCAGTTTCCCCTCAGGTTGAGCCAGCCTCCCCACCAACCCCACCCCAGTCTGGCCTCCCTGCCACCCTCCTGCCCTGTGCCCAGGGACCATCCCCCCCGGCCAGGCCAAATTTGGGTTTGTGCTCTGGTGTTGAGGAGCCCCCCCGCGGATGCAGGGTTTGGCACTGGGAGCTGCCCCATCACCGCCCTGGTCTCAGGGGGTTAAATCACCCGTAACCAGGACTGGGCACTTGGTGTGGGCAGGAGCTGAGTCCCACAGCACAGTAGCACTCAGGGAAGGGTGTCTGCCAGCCGGGGGTGGGGGAGCAGTGGGGGCAGGCAGGACATCCAGCCCTTGCCCTGCTTGGAAAGAGGCGCGGGGCCTTTCTTGGGGGGCCCCCTGGGTGCCGCTCCCCCCCTCACCGTCTCCCCGGGTTGTCCCTGGGGGCCAGGGAGGCACCTATAGGCTGGGCAGCCGAGCTCCCTGCGGCCTCCGCCTCAGGCCAGGGCCCTCGGTCAGGGTCTGGCCTGGGAGCCGGCTGGATCCAAGTGCAGGCCCCTGCCAGCCCCTGTCCCGGTGTGGCCCCGTGTGCGAGGTGCGCACCGTTGCTGTAGGTTTACGGGGGAGCCTGGATGCCCGTCCTCTGCGTCCGGCCTGTCTCGCTCACTTCAGTTTCCTGTGTGGCCCTCGTCCCCGTCCCCCTCGGCAGGGTCTCTTACTGGCTGTTCACCACCAGCCCAGCTCCGTCCTGCACACAGAGCCCCTGCGCGTGGAAAGCCCTCCCCGGGCTGCCCCTGGCTTCTCCACCCACCTCTCACCAGCAAGCACATCCTGCAAGGACCCGGCTCAGGTGCTGCCTCCTCCAGGAAGCCGCCTGGATCCTTCCCTCTTCCTGCCCGTCTGGATATGCGCGCCATGCTGAGGAATTCGGCAACAAACCTAAGAGCACCAGGGAGCCGTGCAGGCTCTAAGTAGGGAGTGGGCGCCTGATGGCTCCCGAGAGGCCCAGCGGGGAGCGCGCAGTCGGGGACGCACGGGCCATCAGATGTCAAAGGAAATACTGCAGGAGCGCCTGGAGATGGCCAGCTATTTCCACCTGCCCGGGCCCTTAGAAAAATAATGTCAACGCTCCCTTTTGCAGGAGCAGGTTTTAAACAGGAGAACGCAGGAAGACCATCTTTGGGCAAAGGCCAGTGCACGCCGCATGACCAGGGCCTTTGAGAGCTGCCGGTTTGTCCCCACATCCTGGTCACTCTCGTGGTGACCGTGGCTGGGCCCCAGCGGGGACGGGGACGCCGCAAGGACCCTGACCACTTTACAACAGGTGAGTCTCCTGCCTGGTTCCCTGAGGCCGATCCTGGTGGGCACTGGCTCTCAGCGTGATGAGAGCCAGGTGCAGGGAGGGGCCCTGGGGCGGCTGCGGCACGGGCCTCTCTGGTGGTGTCTGTGTGTCCCCGCGGTGTCAGGCTAGGGGCGTGCGTGTGTCGCATGTGCACAAGGGCACAGGGTCCTTGCTCCACAGGCAGCTGGGCTCAGGCTGCCCGAGGAGGAAGGGACACAGGGCGGTGTCTGCTCTGAGCCTTGCAGAATGTTCTAGAGGGGACCGGCTTCCCTTCCAAGGGCAGGCTGTGTCGTGGCTGCTCTGCTGATACGCGGTCCTGTGCCAGCCTCAGAGCTGAGAGGTCCAGGGTGACCACTGAGCTCCCTGGCCTGGGGCCCAGAAAGGGCCAACCGCTGCCCAAGGCCACCCCGCCAGTGAGCAGCAGGGACCAGGCTTTCGGTGGTTCCGTTGCCGGCTCTCCTTTGCCTTTGAGGCCCTGTTTGCTGAGAGCTGAAGGTCGTTCGCCGCTGGGCTAACTTCCGGGCGGCGCTCAGACACTCGCTTTAACCAGACTGTGCTGTCCTGGCCTCGCCCCCACAGACACAGCGTGACTCACGCCCACGGCAGGCCCTGCGCTGTCCAGAAGCTCACAGCCTGGTTTGGCTCAAGGCAAAGACATGGAGCCCGAATCCAAAGGCAGGAAGAGCTTGTCAAGGCCGGGGCATCCACTCTGGTGAGCTTCCTGGAGGAGGGGGTGGCTGCAGGGTAGGAACGAGGGGGCGGGAGCTGAGGACGGGAAGAGCACAGTGCCCCCTTCAGAGGGCACAGCCGGAGAAAACTCAGGGAGGCCATGGTCGCTGATGGCGAGATGGGGGGCTGCAGGGAAGCGGGGGCCAATCCTGCTCAGCTTCTTCAAGCCAAGGGAGGAGCTGTGTGCCTGGGGAGGAGGAGCCCCGTGCCCGGCAGAGGGGGATGGGCCGCGTGACCCGGAGCTTGGAGGGGCCCGGCCTGGAGCTTGTGTCCCCAGCGTCCCTGGGTTTGTGAGACTCAGGCGAGAGCAGTGCTGCCCGGAGCACCCCACGAGACACCCCGGAGCGCTGGTGTCGGGGTCCCCAGGTGGGGAGCTGTGGACCTGCCCTGGTGTTGTGGGCTAACCTGAGCCAAAATTGACTATTTCCGGGTTTTGCTGTTTACTTAGAGAATTCTAAGCACCGGCTCAAACAAGGTGCGCTGCGTTAAGGCTGAGGATTTATCCGGAAAGTGAGAGAACCACACGGGAACACGAGAACACCGGGAACATGAGGGCCTTATTAAGGGGGGGCGGGCCTGGGCTGGACAGCCCAGCAAGGGCGCTCTCCAAGCCTCTTACTCACCTCCAAAAGGGGAGTGCTTGCGTAGTCTGATGGACAGCTGGGTGGTCACGGGTGAGATCCATGGGGGCAGGGGGTGTGGCCTCTAGCTCACAGGCCTAATCCCATAGCACTGGGATGTATGTGTAAGTGTCCCCTCCCTACAAAGACGTGGTCAATCCTGCTGACCCACGAGGGCCCATGCCACCCTCCAAGTCAGAGCAGAGCCTGCCTGGCCTACCGTGCGGGATGGGAGACAGCACCCACCAGCGAGGGGTCCAGACGATGCCCAGGCCCCACGCGGGCTTGCACCCAGGGGCTGGGTCTGGAGTGGCGCCTTCCCCACCCCACCCCGAGGCCGCAAGCCTGGTCCTGCAGAGCTCGGAGCTCCCGCCCACCTGACTCAGGACTGTGCCGCAAAGGTAGAAAAAGATGGACGTCCATAGTGGACGGAGGCGTGCACTGGGCCCAGCTTACCACAGTGGGGCCCCACGGCTGGTCCTGTGGAAATGCACCCATGGCAGGGCCCACGAGGACACGTTCAAGTGCCTCTGAGAGGCAAATCCACCCTCCCGGGAGTACCTTAAGGGGTTCCTGTGGCCCCGACAGCCCGACCCATAGAGCTGGGGACAGAAGCTCCATGGGCCCTGGGGACAGTGGGACAGCCTGCTCCGGGAATTCTCGGGTGCACCTTAGTGCCTGAGAAGCTATACACCGTGGCTGAGCCGGCTGTGAGTGTAAGTCTGTGTTTTGAACAGAGAAGAAAGGCCAGGAACAACATCTCCAGGTTGGGCCTTGGTGTCTTTGATATTTCTTTGTGGGTGCTAGTCTGTTTCCAAAATCGCTGATTGTGGACACCGTGAGGGAACGAGGGAATCACGTGTGCATGCGTGTGTGTGTGCATGTGTGTGTGCACGTGTGTGCACAAGACCACATTCAAAACAAGACCACGTTCAGATACAGATCTGGAGTGACTCACCGCCTCCCAGAGCCACGTTTCGCTCTCCCAGCTTGGAAGCTGGTGTGGAAAACGCTACAGGTGAGGCCAGAGCTGCGCTCCCCAGAGGCCCGTCCTCAGCTCGCGGCCAAGGTCACCCAGCAGGAGCAGGCTGGCTGCCTGCCGGCCGGCATGCAGGGAAAATCAGCCTGTTCTCCCCAGGTTGACTTTGTGTAAGGTAAAACACGGTAACACCAACGTTGCAGCCGCGTGCGCGGCGCCACCCCTAACCACTCCGCAACTTTTCATCACCCCAAACGAAACTCAGTGCCTGGCTAAGAGACCCCCCCCCCCCCCCCCCGCCAGCACCTGGTAACCACCTCTGCCGATATGCCGGGCTTGCGTCCTGGATCCCACAAGGCACCACCCCAGATGTCGCGATCTTTCGATTCTTCCAAACTGTGCTGTGCAAGACTGTCATTTCAGGACTTCAGACTTCGGGGAGTTTGGTCTTCCTGCACTTCAGTGTTTGGGGTGAGGGCACGCCGGATCGTGTCTCTCGGGTTGCCGTGGGCACTGGAATTTGACTGCTCTGGGCACCTCATGCGGGAGGAACCGTACACCGCCTTCTGCTGTACCTTGTTTATTTCATTTGGCGAAAACTTCTCAAGGCTGACTGTGTTGGAGCGCGAGTCAGCTCTTTAGGGCTGAGTGACAGCCGTCTGCCTGTCTGCATTCGCCCACTGATGGATGTCTGGGTCGGCCGCACTGCCTGTCTGCCGGGACGAGGCTGCAGGGTGCCGGTGCGGCTCCTGGGCCCCGGGGAGGCTCCTGCTCAGCTCTGAGGACCCCGGACCGTTCTGCAAAGCAGCCGCGCCCTTTCATGCTCCCGCCAGCCCTGGGGCTCCAGTGTCCCCATTTCTGCACCAGCACCTGTCATTCTCTGTCGTCGAGGCAGAGTGTGAAGGGCTGGTGGGTGCGAAGGGCTGGCTCCTCCGGCTTTGATCTGCATGTCCCCAAGGACTTCTGGAGCTTACTGGTCATTTGTCTTTCATTCCGCAGCAACGGCATCCGAGTCCTCTGCCCATCCGTATCCTGCACAGCCTGCTGCTAGCTGTAGAACTCTTCACGTGTTCTATGAGACCCTTTATTTTACATATTTATAGACACATGCAGTCCTCTGTTCGACTCATTTACTTAAACACTCACTGATTTTTAAATCTGGAAAATATGTAAAGAGAAAAAGGGTGTGGCTACAAGAAGTGTCGTGTTTACCTTCTCTGACTCGCCAATTCCACATCCGGGGGGCCCGCCCCAGGGAATGTTCTGGAACACACACGACGACTTAGACAAACGAGGGAGCATGGACCCCAGACGGCGTCCTTCGGGTGAGTGAAGTTGGCCCTGCCCCACCTGCAGGGCTGCCCATGGAGCCCAGGTCACTGCAGGCAGCAAAGGGCTGGCACTGTGGCGTAGTGGGTGACGCACCTGCAGTGCCGGTATCCCATGTGGATTCCGGTTCTGCTCCCAGCTGCTCCTCTTCCCATCCAGCTCTCAGCTATGGCCTGGGAAAGCAGTAGAAGATGGTCCAAGTCCTTGGGCCCCTGCACCCGTGTGGGAGACCCAGAGGAAGCTCCTGGCTTCTGATTGGCGCAGCTCCGGCCACTGCAGCCATTTGGTGAGTGAACCAGTGGACGGAAGCCCTCTCTCTCTGTAACTCTGCCTTTCAAATAAATAAATCTAAAAAAAAAAAAAAAATCGAAAGAGGATGGCTGTGGCTAGGAGGTAAAGCCGCTGCCTGCAGTGCCAGCATCGCACACGGGCATTAGGTCGAATCCCGGCTGCTCCACTTCCAACCCAGCTCTCTGCTGATGGCCTGGGCAAGCAGCCGAGGACAGCCCGGGTGCTGGGGCCCTGCACCCGCGTGGGAGCCCCGGAAGGAGCTCCTGGCTCCTGGCCCAGCCCTGGCCGTTGAGGCCATTTGGGGAGCGAGCCAGCGGATGGAAGCTCGCTTTCTCTGTAACTCCTTCACATAAATGAATCTTGGGCAAGAAAGAAGGCCACGCTACCACGGCTGATCCCGCGGGGCCGAAGCGCGGGCCTTTTTTTCCTTTCCGAACTTTCTGCCAACAACGCGTGTGCCTTCGTAGAATGGAAGTCGTTGTTTTGAAGACGTCCTAGGAGGAGGCACAGTACCGCCCCGAGCACTGCCCCGTGGAAGGGAGACGGCAGAGCCCGGGGACGCCGTCACACTTCCAAAGGCGTAAACCCCACTCGGGGACGCGGCGGCCGCTAGCGAGGCCGGCATGGCGGCGCCGCGCCCGAGCGCAGAACAGACGCACGGAGGCCACGCCCACCGCGCTGCGCGTCTACGTCCCCGCCGCCCTCGGTCCCGGAAGTCCGAGGCCCCGCCCCCTCGGCTGCGCCGCGGCGTCCGCGCGTCCCGCCGCGCCGTCCGCGCGTCCCGCCGCGCCCTGGGCGGAGCTTCGGAGGCCGGCCCCGCCCCCCGGCTGCGTGGCTGCGTGGTGCGTGGCTGCGTGCGCGCGTCGAGCCGGGACTCGGCTTCCGGGACGGGTGGTTCCGCCGGGGCGCTGCGGGCTTCCCGGCGCGCTCGTGCGCGTTTCCTCCCGTGCTTTTTGTCCCTGTCCCGGCCTGCCCCCGGCTGCTCGGGGCGCGCAGGAAAGGGGCCCTGGCCGCGCGCTCGGGGTCCCGCCCGGGCCCGAAGGGAAGGTCCGGGAGGCGCCCGCGGGGCCCGCTGGTGCGGGGACCGCGGACGCGACTCCGGCCCTCGCCGGTGACTGCTGCCGCCCCCTTTGCGGCGAGGCGCCTCCCCCTCCTCGCAGGGCCAGCCCCGGGCGATGGAGTTGCTGCCCCCCCTGTCCCTCGTGGGCAGTGCCAAAGCCAGCGGGCTTCGGGGGCCCCGGGCCCCTCGCAGCGGCGTGGGCAGCAAAGGTCAGGGAGAAGGGGCGCGGCCTGAGTTCTGGGAGACCCCCACGTCCAGGCGCCCTGATAGCCCAGACCTGCCAGTGCACCCCCTCCAGGTGCCCAGGCCCCGTGATGGGCCCTTGATGGGCCCGTGATGGGCCAGTGATGGGCCAGTGGGGCAGGCGGGGCCCGGTGCACGCGCGCACCCCCAGCGCTGGAGGCTGCCCGTGTGCGCCCGTCCCGGCTGGCCGGGGGCAGCAGAGCGGACACACGGGCCCTGGCCTGGGGCTGAAGCTGCAGATCTTCTCCGCCCTAAGTGGACCTCAGAGAGGAAGTTGCACTTTGCATTTTTTTTTTTAAGCTTTTGGCTGCATATTAAAGAAGAAAACATGGGAACTGGACAGGCCCCTCTAAACAGAATGGGCGCTCCCTGGTTTCGCCTCTTGTGGACAGAGGTCGCCTTGGACTGGGCCGACTGGGGCCGAAACCAGTCGTAGCTAGGAAGGGGACCTAGCAGTGGGCTGGGCCTGGAGAGTGCCCCGCAGGGACGCTGGGCACCGGGGTGCTGCGTGGATCTGCCGGTGTGTCCCCACGGTCAGTTCCACCCGAGCTGCTCCAGATGGGGCCGGTGAGCCACACACAGAGGAGGCTGGAGCCCGGTGTCCACCAAGAACGGGCGTGCTAGGACTGAGTGCCCACTGCTGTGTGACCTCCGCAGGTTCCTAACTCTGAGCCTCAGCTGCTGTCTGTATGGTGGGGTGAGCTGCGATCGAGCCTGGCTCTAACCAGCCGTGATCTCCGGCTCTTCGTGTGTCCCGCCCTTGGTCTCCCCAGCATTCGGTGTTCCTGACGTGCCAGTTGTGTTGCTAAAACATTCCTTGTTTATGATTTATTATTTGAAATAGTTGAGAGAAAGGGGGAGGCGCAGAGGTCGTCCACCCGCTGGTTCACTCCCTAGTGGCTGGGGCTGGGTCAGGCCAAAGCCAGGACTTCTGCAGGTCTTCATGTGGGTGACAGGGCCTCAAACCCCCGGGCCATCTGCTGCTGCTTAGTGGAGCAGTCGGGACTCAAACTGGCGCCCAAATGGGATGCCAACATCACAGGCAGCAGCTTTTACCTCCTATGCCACCATGCTGGCCCCTGTTAAAACATTTTGAAATTAATTGGTGTTCACGAAGTTCTGTTCACAATCACCGAGCAAAACAACCAACTGAACCAGAACCCAGCTGTGCATCAGTAGACGGACATGCAAGCCAGCCTCTGCAGCCGAGCAGTGACTGAACCACACGTGGACACCAGGGTGCCCAGTAGGAGCGGGGAGCCAGGAGCTCAGTCCAGGTCCCACGGAAGTGGCAGGGCCCCGATCCCTCCAGCCATCACCACTGCCTCCCAGGGTGTGGACAGCAGCAGAGGCAGATGTGGAACAACCCAACAAAGGTCTATTTATTTGAAAGACAGAGTTACAGAGAGGTAGAGACAGACAGAGAGGTCTTCCATCTACTGGTTCACTCCCCAAATGGCCGCAACAGCCAGAGCTGTGCCCATCCAAAGCCAGGAGCTTCTTCCTGGTCTCCCACATGGGTGCAGGGGCCCAAGGACTTGGCCCATCTTCCACTGCTTTCCCAGGTGCATTAGCAGGGAGCTGGATCAGAAGTGAAGCAGCCAGGTCTTAAACGGGCGCCCACGTGGGATGCCGGTGCTTCAAGCCAGTGCATGAACCCGCAGCGCAGGCCCGAGAAAAAGCATTTAATAACAGACTTCTCACAAGATGTTAAAAAGATTCTGAAATAACCTGCTGTGTGGCCTGATGGGTGTAAACATGTGTATGTAAATATCTAAAGGTTACATTGTAACTGTAAGTACATGGTATGAATGTAGACGTTTACAACCTACGGTAAGGCGAGGTTACTCGGTATAGTCTGCCCTCTGCAGCCTCAGGTTCTGCACCCGCAGATTCGGGTGGTGGTGCTGGGGTGAGTTGAGGTCCTGGGTCCCCCACTGGGTGCCTGGATTGGAGTCCCAGATCTGGCTTCCTGTTGATGCGGAGCCTGGAAGGCAACAAGCAATTGTTTGAGTAGTTGGGTTCCTGTCACCGCCACGGGAGTCCTGGGTTGAGTTCCTGGCTCCTGGCTTTAGCCCAGCCCAGCGTCAGCCACTGCAGGCATTTGAGGGGTGACCCGAGGATGGGGGCTCACCCTCTTTGTGTCTACCTCCCAGATTTGGAAAATGGTGTCTGTACTGAACGCGTAGACTCTTACTCTCATCATCATTCCATAAACACAGTGCTAGGTATTATGGGTAACCTACAGGTGACACAGACAGGAGATGCGTGGTGCCTGTGCAGTGCTACACAGCTTTATGTAATGGACTTGAGCGTCGGTGCCCAGTGGATGTCCAGGGACAAGTGCATGCACACCCACACTCACGCGCACGGCGTGGAAACCACGCCAGGACTTTCCACAAACCATACCCGGTGATTGTCTCACAGGTAACTTTGGTTTCTTGTGCTTCTCTGTATTTCCAGTCTTTCTGTAACGAACACTTCTTTGGATAAACAAACTGAAAACCAGCACACCTCCTTCCACTTACAGCTGTGGCAGCCTGGGGACCTGGGGCTGGGCTCCAGGAACAGGACCTGGGGGATGCCTGGGAGGCGGCCATGTGGGGAGGGCACGCGAGGTGGGCTGCCCCTGCCGTCTTGGCTTTGCTTCTGTGCCAGGTCCCTCTTACGGGCTGCCACGCCCACTGGTGTTGCCAAGCTTCTGATGCAGGGCAGGAGCCCCGAGCCCCAGAACCCACGACCCCCTGTGCCTTTCCCAAATGTGCCGGTCTCCTGCGCTGCCCTGAGGGAGGCCTGGGGTCGGGGTTCAGTTCCCTCAGCCCCTGTACCAGTGACCCTGGAGGTCAGACATGCTCGCCTTCCTGTGAAGTCACAGTTTGTCATCACTCAAGGCACATGGATGAGAAGTGACCGCCAGGAGCCACTGGCCGGTCTCTGGTGCAGCTCCAACAACCCGTTGCCTGGACTCTCACTGGTGTCCAACCCGGGTTCCCAGGGGTTCCTGGGTCCCAGTGGCTGGTAAGTGCAGGCTGAGTTTGGGGTCTGCTGCAGGTTCCTGGGAATTCAGTGACCCCATCAGCCTGGCCAGGCTTAACAGTTCACCTTGAACTCAGAAGAGGGCCCTGCCTGTGTGTGTAGCTGCTGGGACACACACACACACACCCTGGCCCTCCTCTCTCTTGGGCCAGCCCCATGGAGGTGCCAAGGAGGAGACCAGGTCCCTTTGGTTTTTTTCCCCATCTCGGGCAAACAGATCCTTCAACAGCCTGAGGAAGTAAAATAAGAGCCCAAGACTGTTAAAAGTCAATTTAAAAAAAAATATTTATTTGAGAGGTAGAATTAGAGACAGAGGGAGAGACAGAGAGAGAGGTCTTCCATCCGCTGGTTCACTCCCAAATGGCTGCAACAGCCGGAGCTGGGTCGATCCAAAGCCAGGAGCCAGGAGCTTCCTCTGGGTCTCTCACATGGGTGCAGGGGCCCAAGGACTTGGGCCATCTTCTGCTTTCCCAGTCCACAGGAGAGCGCTGGATGGGCAGAGGAGCAGCCGGGATTCGAACCGGCAGCCATTTGGGATGCTGGCAGTGCAGGTGGAGGCTAACCTACTGCACCAGCCCCAAGAGTCACTTTTTAAAGCCCGAGTCACAGACGGAAGCGCTCAGGCAAGAGCTGGCAAAGGACGCCGCAGGCCCTGTGCCCGCAACGTCCCGCAGGCCGGGCCCTGTGATCCAGAGCTTGGGCGAGGGTTGGAGTGTGGTCAGCCTGGACGGATCACAGGCATGGCTGCCTCTCGCTCTGCCCAGGTCCTGCGGGGCCTCCCGAGCGGCTCCACCTAAAAGAGCACACGGTGCTTGTGTGTCGCTGTGCAGCCCCGCTCTGACGCGGCGGCCTGGAGGGAACCCGGAAACGTCTCCTCTGCCTGACAGGAAGAGCAAGGCACTTAGCACTTGAGAGCGTGTGCTGGCTGGCGCTGTGCACGGTGATTCGGGGACACGTGTCGGGGCGCTGGCCGCTTCCGGTCCAGCTCCCCGCAAGTGCACCTGGGAAGCAGCAGCTCACAGCTCAAGGGCTTGAGTTCCTGACACCCACCTGGGAGACCCACATGGCGCTCCTGGCTCTGGGCTCCGGTTTGGCCCAGTCTCGGGTGCTGGGGCATTTGGGGAGTGAGCCAGAAGATAGAAGATCTCTCTGTCTCTCTCTGACTTTCAAATTAAGTAAGTAAGTAAATAATAAATCCTTTTTTAAAAAAGTTTGCGGAAAATGGAATTAAAGACTATTTGTGGTGTACACAGTTTTTAAATCCACACGTAGTTTTTAGATAATACACATCTCTCGTGAACTTTTTTTGATTTCAAATATTTTCTGCAACAAAATAAACATCTTTCATTCCATTTCCCACGAACCTCCTGAAGCACATTGCTGTATTGGAAGTAACCAGGGCCTGGCGGGTGAGGGGCAGTTAGGACCCCTCCGTCCCACGGCGGAGCACCTGGGCTTGGCTCCTGGCGGGGCAGACCCTGGCTCCGATGGTTGGGGACCTGCACTCAGGTGGAAGGTCTCGACCGAATTCTGGGCCAATCCTGGGCTCTGTGGGCAGCGGGGAGGGTGCCCGTGGGTGGGGAGCTCTGTCCATCTGTCTGTCTGTCTCTGCCTCAAATTAAAAATGAAAAATAATCAAACCGCACCCGAGCTGTCACGTCACATGCTGACTACAACCTGGGACGCTGCAGGATCCCTGCTCAGCCTTCCCGCCGGGCCGGTCCTCAAATCCCCTCCCGGGGTCGGGGTGGGGGGCTGACCCCGCGTGCAGGGAATGAGAGGCTCTGAGTGGCCCTCAGCGGTGAGAGGCACAGCCGGGGGCTGGGGGATATCCCAGGATTGCAGCATTTTCCTGACAGCTCCCTGCGCCTCCCAGCTGGCGGCTTCCCCAGCACGTGGTCTTCCGTCAGAGCAGCTGCATCTTGCTTGCACAGAACCTGGACTTATTCCTGGAAAGGAGCTTCAGTAAACGAAACTCGGGGCTCCTTCTTCCAACAGGAGGGGCCTCTCTGTCCACGGGGCCCTGGGCAAGTGAGCTGGCTCTGGACAGGGCGACGCTGGGCCGCCAGAGGCCAGAGGGGGGCCCCCTGCGACAAACAGCGCCAGTGGCCCCTGGACAGAAAGCAGTGGGGTCAAACTTCCGGGAGACTGGAGTTCCCAGTGCAGTCTCCAGTCCCCAGAATACGGAGCAGCAGCCTCCGAGGCTTGGAGCCCCTGGGGAGGACGGCGCGTCCCGGGGAGAGGGCCGGGCCCTGGACAAGGCGCCATGAGCTCCCTGGGGTGTCAGCACCCTGCCTCGCAGTGCTTCAGGTGAGCAGCCTCCATCCGTCTCGGGAGAGAGAAGCTGGTGCCGGCGCCTGTTCCGGAACAGGTCCTGGGCTTCACCAGCAAGGTGGCCCCCCTAGAAGAGGCGCACGGTGGCCTGGGACTGAACTGGGTCCACTGGCAGCCTCCACGCACAAGCAACGTCGGCGGCTCCGCAAACAGGGGCTCCGTGAGCCGTCCCAGCCAGCACCTGCCGTGCCTGCCCAGCTCTGTGTCAGCCCCATGCCAAGCACTGGAGTTCCTAGAAGGGGGGCAGCAGCATCAGGCGCTGTGTAGCCCACGCGTGCAGGCCCAGGGCCCATGCCAGGAGGAGTGCCTTGGAGAAGACGTCCCCCCAGAGGCGGCTCCCAGCTCTTCGAGGGAGCACCCCTTTGGGGGCAGAAGGGACGACTTCGCCCGACTCCACCTCAGCCTCCTTCGCCCTGTCTTCATTTTTCTTAAAAAAAAAAAAATCATGCTCTAGAGCAGCAGGCCCGCACCCAGCATTTCCTCTGTAACCAGCTCTTGTGGGGACAATGGACGGACACAGGCAGCCCGGGATAACCAGGGCCAGCAGGCAGCTGGAGGCCCCGCTCCGTGCCTGTCCCAGTGCCCACAGGGCCCTCACAGTCTCCAGGGACTGGGCTTGGCCACGTCACAGATGCCCAGGCCCAGGGCCACTCAGTTTCCCCAGATGTGTCCCCAGGACCCTGCCCTGGGAAGGCTCAAAGCCAGCAGCGTGGGAGCCGAAGATCGGGGCTGGGCCAGCCAACCGTGGGGACCTCACGCATTAAGCAACCCCTCCAATACCACTCGCAGGAGCCCGTGGGCTCCGCTGTGTTCACTCCAACCTCAGAGCTCCCCGGGAACTAAGCACCATGCCTCCACCTGCTGCCGCCGCTTGGGGAGATGATCTGAGAGTCAGTCCCCTCACCCCTCGGGCCTCCCTGGCCTGGCCCCCGGGGCGGTTCCCTGGGTATGGGGCCCAGGCACCAGGAAGGTCCAGTCCCCTGGCTTGTTTGCCTTGTAGGAAAACAGAACAGTGAGCGCCTCCCTGGACAGACGAATGCACTCTCCCTGCATGTCTCCCCACCTCCCTCTCTGGCCAAGCTCACATGTCACCTAGCCCAGCTACTGGGAAGCCCAAAAACTTCCAGCTCAGGGTTGGCACCAGCAGGGGGACAGCAATGCCGGCAGGCCGGGCAGTGACCTGTGCCATGGCCCTCTCAGCTTCACTGCAACCCACCTGCACTAGGACCTTGGTGTGGGGCGGTGAACATGAACTTGACCGCAGCACCAGCTGCCAGGACTGCAGGGGTGGGGGCAGGAGGGTAAGTGGCTCCGCCTCTACCCAGCGCCCTGGGCACCTCCTGGGTCCAGGAACTGGGTCTGGGGCCTGGGGCTGGGTCCAAGGTCCAGGGTGCACTGCATGCTGGGAGGGAGTACCGGTGTGGTGAGCAGGGGTGGCAGGCAGGAGGGTGTCGCGGCCGCCTAAGAGCCAAGGCAGAGCCCCAGCCTCCTCCCTCGGCCTCCTCCTGGCAAACAAAGACTCGGGAAGTTCCGAGGGGGAATCTTTCTCCACATTTCCCCTCCCCTTGGGCGCTGGGCTCTTAAAGGGGAAAGATCCGGTTTTCCTCTCCAGGAGGCGGCACCAGGCGGCTTGGCGTTGGGTGTTAACCCTCCAAGGCCTGGGCTGTGCACGAAGCCAGGGCCTGCAGGGCTGGGGACCGCGCAGCTGCTCCCTCTGCTCCCTCACCAGTGGGCGGGGGGCTCAGCGGTCCCCGCTCCCATCTGCACCGCCAGCTGCGGCATCCTAGGCGGCCCTCCCAGCCCGAGCGGAGCCCTGCGGCCAGCACCCTATCTGCTGGGTTTGGGTAGCCAGGGTGTGCAGGGCACATGGGTATACACGGCCGGGCAGCCGCAGACCTGGGAGAAAGAAGGAGCCTGGCCCTGCAGGGCCATCCCTGGGGAGGAGGGGGGCATGCTACCTGCGCCCCCCCCCCCGCTGCTCCCCACCCCAGGCCTTGCCTTTGCCTGGGGGCTCCCATGGGGTGGAGGACAGCAGTAGCAAAGCCCCTGGGGCTCTGTGAGCCTCCTGGGTTGACCAGGCGCCCCCACCACTGCAGCAGCACCTGGCAGGCTTGCTCCCCTCATCGGCTGTGTCCACCACTTTCCCTCTGGTAGCCCCGCACTCCTGGACTCAACAGCAGGTCCCCAGACAGGCAGGCCTGAGGGGCCGCAGGCTGTGGGGAGCCCAGGCCTTCTCAGTGGAGGCCACACTCCTGTTCCAGCCATGGGGGGGACTGGAGCTTCCGGATTTGAGCGTGGGGGGTCCCCTATCTGAAAGCACTGGGGGTAGAGGAGCCACACCCTTCACTCACTCACCCCCTACCACAGGGCAATGGTGGAGTCCCTCCCTGCACCAGCTGTGGGGAGTGGGAGGGCGGAGGTGCGTAGCCCCTGACTGCTGACCCCTGACCGCAGCCCGCCTCTTCAAGGCCAGGTGTGCTTACCTGTGGCATCCAGAAGTTCAGTCTCTCTGGGGGAAGCTGCCCGGCCCACCCGGCGTCCAGGAGGCACTTCCGTGCCCGCTCAGGCCCTGCCCTCAGTGTCAGCGTCTAAGGAAGGAAAGGCAGGACGAGGACAGTGACCTGAACTTGAACTTCCTCCACACTCTGGTGGCAGACCCGCAGCCTCACACAGGCCTGGGGGAGCCCTGGCTCGAGAGCCGGCTCCGCCGTGGGGCAGGTGCGAGCACTCATCTTCAGAGCCTCGGTTTCTTCACCCGTAAAATGGGCTCCCCAGTTCTGCCGCGGCGGTGTTGCCGTGATAACCCTGTGGACACTTAGGGTGCCCCTCGCACACAGCGGGCTCTCGGTCAACCAGGGCTGCTGCTGCTCCACGGGCGCCCAGGGCACCTGGCTCCCGGCCTCCCTCAGTCGCCTGCTGCTGGGGCAACTGGGAACACCTCTCTTCTCTTGCACCTCCTGTCAGCTCTCAGCTGTCGACCCCTCCCTGCCCTTCTGCACGGAGACCCCGCCCCGTGCGCACGCTCCTGTCCGGAGCCCCACACCTCCGGGGTGAGGTGGACACCAGCCCTCTCTTGAGAGGCTGCTGGATGCCTGGAGTGATGGCTCCATCAGGCTGTGCAGTCTTTGTTGAATGCCTCCAGAGACAGGCAGCTCACTCCCTCTCTGCAGGATGGAGGCTCCAGACATCTTTAACCCACAGGGCCAGCGTGGGACTGCTCTGCAGGCAGTGGCACCAGTTTCTCTGGGGAATCCCCCCCCTATAAGTAGGTCCTGAAAACTCGGTGAGGTGCTCATTTTTGTCTCCAGAAAAACCTCGGTGAGTGACGCAGAGCAGTGCCTTGCTTCCCCTTTCTGGTTAGCGACACCAGGGCTGCGCTGGGGACCCCACCCACCTCCCTGGGGACAGCAGCTCCAGGCCTGGATTTTCTGGGGTGAGACTGCCCAGGCCCCGGCTCTTGGGGAACCTGGACAAAACAGAAGAAAAGGAGTCACCGGGAGGGAAATAAAGGCAACCTTCTAGAAGGAGTGGCCGCTGTGACTGGGGTGCTGGGAAGCCCCTGCTGTGCCCCGCAGGGCCCCGTGCGAGAGGAAAACCTGGGGCCTGCATTAGAACTGACTCGGACTGTCAACGCAGAGGCCACAGGGCGTCAACCCAGCCCGGGGCCCTTCCGAGCACAGGGGCCGGTCACACACTTGCAGCCCTGGCCCGGGCGGCTGCTCACCCGGGGACGGTGGCGCGCAGCTCCGCCACAGCGACGCGGCTGCCTTCTGCACGGGGCCTTCTGCACGGCCGTGTTTCCCGCAGGGCCGTCTCTGATGTTCCCCACTGAGTCTAGAACACTTTCAGTGCTTGGGAACAAGGACTCTTTCCAGGCGCCTAGGAAGCCACACGCAGATGCCCCCCCCCCAAACGGGGCCCCGCCCAGCTCCCAGGCCTCAGACGGGTCAGCATCCAGCGCCGGAGCCTTGTGCCCCCCCACTGTCACACACGACACTGCCCAGCCCCTGGGTCCCGCGTGTCCTTCCCCTCGGGGAGGGCCTGGGTGTGTGTGGGGGGGGTGCACACTGCTTTCCACGGCTGCTCTCCCCCCTCATACAGCTCAGAGCCCAGCGTGGGCCTGTGGGGTTCACGTTCCCCAGAGGCTCCGGGCAGCAGCGTTCCCTTGCCTTTTCTGGCCTGCACAGGCACCTGCACCTCCCGGCCCGGCCCCCGGTCCCTGCGTCCGTCTTCAGAGTGGGCAGAGTTGCCTCGCTCTGTCTCTGCCCTGGGTTTTCAGGGGTGCGTGTGACGGGAATGGGCCCATCCGGCTCTTCTCTCCGTCACACCTGCAGGTCCCTTTTGTCTTGTGAGTGACACGTTCACAGCCTCCAGGGACCAGGGCAGGAGGGCACCTAGGGGCTGTCCTTCTGCCCACCCGAGGGCGCACCGAGAAAGCCGAGGGCTCCCCCACTCCGCACGCTCCTCCCGCCCTGCTTTCACTCTGGAACCTGCACACGGTCACACTGGGAGGAGTCCGAGGCCACAGAGGCCTGGCCCGTGGGGTGGGGCAGCGGCTGGAGGCCCCTGCCCCGAGCCCCTCCCGTGTCTGGGAGAAGAGTGGGGGCCAGGGGCCAGCATGCCGGAGCATCTCGCGGGCCAGGCGCCCCTCTGGAGGTTCCCTGCTCCCCTCCGCAGGCTGAGTGCGATGCGAGCATCTGCTTCCGCTCTGCAGCTGGGGAAGCTGGAGCTGTCAGAGGGGCGCTGCTTCCCTCCTCGGGCCCCGAGGCGTGCGGGGGACAGGCCCGTGAGCAGGCAGCGGGCAGCTGGTCCCTGCAGAGCCCTGTGGCACAGGCCAGAAGCACCGGACTCACCTCTGACTGCAGAGATGGAGAGAGCCTCAGAGACATGCGTGCGCCTGCCCAAGGACACACAGCTCCGTGGAAGAGCGCTCTTGCCCCGAGCTCCGTCTGCCTTGCCCCCTGCGCCCCTCTGCCGCGGCTCGCCCCGCTTTGCAGAAAGCACAGTGCACAGTGGGGTGGCTGGCAGGGCTGGTATGCAGCCTGGCTGTTCTGAGTTCAAGTCCCGATGCCACCACTGTGGGGCAGGGCGGGGGGCTCGGGCGCACTGCCCAGCTCTCTGTGCCTGGGAATGATGGTCCCGACACTGCTGCCCAGGAGAGCCTGCCCAGAGCCCTCGGAGCCCCAGGAAGCCCTGGAATGCACTCAGCACGAATGGGTCTCCACGGCCATGGACCGCCTTCCCCGGTTGCTGACCACTGTCCTGGGGCCTCTGCAGAGGCAGTGCTGGGGGGTGTCGGGTCTGTCTGGACTTCTGGGAGCCGAGGCAGGTTCTCTGCTTCTTATGCTGGCCCCGTGCAGGTGGGACTGGTGGGCGCTGTTTTTCATGTGGGCAGCCTGAGGCCCAGAGAGGCCAGAGGATGTGCCCAAGGCCACACAGCTGGCAGGGGCAGGGCTGCGCCCTGGTGAGGTTGGCATCTGCCTCTTGCCTGCAGGGGTGCAGCCTTTCCTTGTTCTGAGTGAGACAAGAGCCTGGATTCTTCCCAGAAGGGCGCGCGCCTTCCTGCAGCCCCAGAACACCCTGTGGCTCCCAGGGACAGAGGGTCCCGGCTGGCCCTTCCGAGAGGGGCTCCCGAGAGGGTGGGGGATACGGGGGAGAAGGTGTGGCAGGCCCAGGCCAAGCCTGTCCCCTCTGCTGGGGGCTCTGGGGCGCCTCCTTTCCAGCCCAGCCCCGCACCGGTTTGGGGGAGCTGCTTCGAGTAACAGAATAAGGAGGTGAAGCTTCCCGCGGCACCTGACACGGGCTCTGCACCCCAGGGCGGAAGGGCGAGAGGCCGGTGACCGCAGGCCCCTCTGGCCGGCGTGGGAGGAGTTAAGCGGCGGCGGGCACGTTGGCACGTCGGCACGTCGCCGGGCCCGCGAGGTCCGGCTCCCCACCCCCACCGCCGTGCTGCCTCTTCTTGCCTTTTTCCCTCTTAATTAATCATACGCTGCTGCCCAAGGTAAATGTGGAGATGCCAGGCCGGGACCGCGCAGGGACTCAGGGGGCTCGCGAGGCCGCCGCCCGGATGCGTGTGAAATTACGTGCACAAAAGGAACCTCCTTATCTGGCGTGTGAACTAAATAAATAAATAAGGGCTTTTGTTTGTTTGCCGGCTCCTGCACATGACTGTTTTGACTAAGCGGCTCGTGTTGTCTGCGTCTTTGTGGGACTCTGGGGCGGGGGCTGGGGGGTGGCCGCCGGGCACCTGGGGCCCTCTCCCTCCCCTGGCACCACCCTCACCCCGCACCGCCCCCCCCCCATACACACCCTTGCTGGAAAGTTCGCCCTGCCCGGGCTGGGCTCCCAGGCGGCCTGGCACCACGCCAGGCTCGCCGCCGAGCGCGGGCAGCAGGGTGGGGCGTGCGGCAGAGGCGCCGAGGACGTGGCTGGGCGCCCTGAGCACACGCAGGACCCGAGGCCGGGGCCCCGGGGGCCCAGAAGGTGAGGGCACCCCCGGAGGGCGCAGGGTGGGCACTAAGCAGGCAGCAGGCGGTGCGGCTGCGCTGGGCGCGGGCCTGGTGGGGGGAGAGGCAGGCTGACAGAGGAGGCGGGCACCAAGGCCGTGCCCGCAGCCCGCCTGGCCCGGGCCGGCCTCTCTCCTGCTGCGGCCTGGCCCGGGCTCCGCGGGGAGGCCCAGCGGGAGCGGCAGACACCAAGAGCCGCAGCCGCTGCAGCGCGGCCGGCCAGCAGGCAGCCCCGAGCAGGCGGGGCCAGGCTGTCAAGGAGAAAAACATCTCCAGGCCTGCAAATTGCTGCTCTCAGCTCTTCCCCCTCCTGCTTGGGGGGAAAAAAAAGCGGAGCTTCCTCCGGAGGCGGATGCGAAAGGGATGCAGAATTTTAACCATCTCCTGCACCCACCACCCGTCCACAGGAGGGCCTGGCCTGCCCGGGCCCTGGCCCCAAGGGAAGCGCCAGATGCCTTTCTCGGGGTGTGCGGGAAGCCAGGCCTCCTGAGCACGGGGCAGAGGCGGGTTGGAGCCGGGAGGTCTTGGTGCCCGGTGCCTGGCGCTGCCCAGGCTGTCATCGCCTGCTCCCGGCTCCCCCTCTCGGGGCTGAAGGTAGTGCCCGAGCCCCAGTGCGGTGCTCCTCCAGGCTTGGTCCACACTGACACGCGGCCTTGGGCAGTGTCGGGCTCCTGGGCCATTCTCATCGTGGATTTCTGTGTTGGAAAATAATGGAGGATGCTTTCTGGTGTCTGGTGGGGGCTGCACCCTTGGGCACTGGGGCAGGGTTTGGGGAACGCCTCTGAGAGGGAGCAGGACGGTGGGGCTGCTCCTGGCCCCCTGCCCCCAGGCCCAACACTGAGGGCCACAAAAAGCCTTAATTTTAACTTCTTTTACAATCAGAAGAAAAACTATAAACACGATGAACATATGTAATCAGGAATCAGCCTGGGTTACAGCGGTCTCGAATCCGACGTGGTAGTAAAATGCAATCTTTGATCTTCGTGGAGGAGAGGGCTTCTGGAAGGTCTGTGGGTGCCCTGGGAGTCTGGCTTGGCAGAGCTGGGGGCTCCTGGCGTGGAGAGGAGCCTGGGCCGTGTGTGCCTGTGTGTGTGTGCCTGCGTGTCTCTGCATGTGTGTGCCTGAATGTGGAAGTCTCACGTCTGGACACAGGGGAACACAGGGCAGGGTCAGGGGACAGCGTGGCAGTGAGCCTGAGAAGGTGCTGGGGGCAGCTGTGACTCCCCAGGCCCGCTCCCAGCCCTCTGCACCCCGGGCCGGCACGGTGCGGCCCAGGGAGGCCACGTGTTCTCGCAGCCAGGGGAGAGTCACCTGAGGAATGACGCTCCTCCTCTCTAGACAGGGTCGTGCCGTTCCGGGGTGGAGCAAACGGAGGTCACTAATGGGGTATTTTACGTTCTGCTCACACGAAGTCCTTGCACAAGCGGCTCAGTTCAGACCCCACAGCTCCAGGGCTCGCCACCCCGTGACGGACGAGGGGCAGCGGCTGCTGCTGCCCTGGGCAATGCGGTGCCCCCCACGGAGTCGCGCTGTCTTTCGGCTCTGGGCTTCCTTTTTGCTGCTGGCCCTGCTCGGCCCTGAGAGGGGACAAGGCCGCGAGTGTGGGTGTTGGGCCGGAGGCTTCCAGAATCCCAGGGCTGCTGGAAAGGGGACCCTACAAAGGGCTGGCTTCAGGCTCACAATAGCGGGGCAGTGAGCCACAGTGCCAGGCCAGCGGGCAGGCAGACAGAGCCCCTGTGTCTGCGCCCGTCGGGCTGGGCCCTGCTGCCCCCCGGTTTCCCCTGCCCAGCCTGCCTGAGGGCTTTTGTTTGTGTCCCCCTACCGGCCCGCGTTAACCCCCTGCTGCCCGCCGCCTACCTGGCAGCCTGGCTGGCGCATCCTTGCCAGGCCCTGGTGCCCCGCCCCCTCCCGGGCCGGCGGCTGCTGGAGGAGCAGCTCGGGCCTGCAGGATTTCGCTGGCCTCTCGTGGGAAGCAGGCCGGCTGGGCAGTGCGTGCAGCCTGGGAGGGGTATTCCTGGGAGCTGGGGAGCCACGTGCGCCGTCAGCATTGCAGGGTGGGCACCATCCAGCGACCGTGCGTTTTCGGAAACAATAAAAAGCCACAACACGGCGACAAACGAAGCCACGGCCCGCCCTGAAGTGGGTGTCTGTGGCCGTCCGTGTTGAAGCAAACAGACTGGCATAAATATTTCAATCCTGTGCGTGGAGAGATGGATAGGATAAAATAAATTAGTCATGTCCTGGCCCCATCTGAGGCTTCTCTGAAGGGGGGCCTGGTGCAGCATTCCCCCTCAGCGGTGACATAGCCCCCACCCCCCACCCCAGGTCGCATCCTAGAGCCCGAGTGAGGGAGGGGGCCGCCGCTCCATCTGTGACACGGTGAGACAGTAACTTGCCCCCAAAGGTATAAAACGCAGCCCGGCACAGACCCTGGGGCTCAGAGGGCGCAGACAAGGGGCCTGTGGGGAATGGGCCCCTGCACATGCAGCTTAGAAATTCCAAGGCCGTTTCTCCCAGGGAAATCAATGCCTCCAACGCGCTGTCTGACCTGTTGCCGCTGCTTTATGGATTTGTGCAAGGTGATCCTTGTTTAGACTGACACTAACTAGAACCGGGAGATGGTGCTACCTCTGTTAAAATCCCCAGGCAGCGCCCGGCAGGACACCGGGGTGTGTGCGGCGGCTGGGCCGTCTCACTGTGCCCCGAGAGGAGCCGGGAGGGAGACTGCTCAGCGCACAACATTTTGCTACTTTATTTTAGGCCATTCCGGTGACTCCAGCACAAGGAGAGGGGCCTCTCGCTTGTGTTCTGAGAGCCCCTGCATTTTTAAGCTGGCATACTTTTTTTTTTAAGCTGAACTTTGGAAATTGCCTTTTAGGAGTAGGAAACGCATGCAGGTTCTCCTTTTAACTCACTTGTAGAGAAAGATGCTTAAGGCCAAGTGCGTTCAGTTGGTCCACTCCAGTGGTCCCCAGGGCCTGCAAATGGCCCCCTTTTTAAAGCTGGGGTAAGAAAAGGTGTGTTTTCTGCGGGGACACGGTGTGCCCCTGGGGTGGGCTCACACCCAGACATGTGCCACGTCCCGGCCCACGCACGTTTTCCTTCCGAGGCAGACAGTGGCATTGGGCTCCGATGCCAGGAGGAAGGGTTCGCGCTTGGCTGGGCCGCTGTCACCCTCCCCGGGCCACTGCCCAGTGCCACCCCCAAGCTCAAGTGTGCAAACACCAACACCGCGCTTGCTGGTTTCAGAGTCCCAGCCTGGCTGCAGGCGTCCTGCCACCACCACAGAGATTGGGGACAACAGGAAACACGTGGGGTCTCCAGGGAAGGTGGCCTGGCGGCAGCAGCAGAGACACAGGGGACCTGGGGCCTTGTCCTGTCTGGGGGCCCTTCGCTGCCTGGGCCTCAACTGCCATGGCTGAAAATGCCAACCATGCCCCGCCCAGCCCGCAGTCAGGGGCTGTGGCAGGCGTGGGACTTGCAGAGCAAAGCTGCCCACTCCTCCTCCCCAGGGCGGTGTGCGGGAGGCAGGGGCGATGGTGACCGGTGTGCTCAGCTCACCGGTGTGCTCAGCTCACCAGCGTAAGCACGTCCTTTCTGTCTGAGGAAGGAGTCAGGGCCCGGGCGCATCACCAGTGTCGGTGATGCAGCCCTCCTCTGATCCTTGTGGGAAACACGGGGAGGCACACCCCAGGGGAGGGTCGCTCCCCTCTCTCCACACAGACACAGCTCTGCTCCCGGTTCCCTGTGTCTCCTGGTCCACTCGCCCAGCGTCTGCCCCCCCCCCGGCCCTGCTGCTGGGCAGTGGCAGGCCCTCCTCCCTGCTTGATGGGCTGCCTTGCCAGGGTGAGCCGGCTCAGGCCTGGGCGCTCGGGAGGGAGCTCCTGGGCTCTCTGGCACCAGCCTCCTTCCCCTGCGGTTGTGGGAGCCCGGCTGCCGGCTCAGCTCCTCCACCAGGCCCAACCTGCGCACGACCGGGGCTCCAGGCTATGAACCCCGGCCTCTCGCGGGGCCTGGGCCGTGAAAGTGGACACAGGCAGTTCGCCCTGGACAAGCAGCCCCGGGGAGAGGGTGCAAAGCAGCCTGGATACTGGGACTTCTGGCAAAGGAGGCTCTCGGATCAAATCAGATGGACCGCTTAGAGGTGCAGCAATGTTCAGAACCTTCGAGACTTTCTTTCCAGGGTGTCCGGCTTTGCAGGGTCAACCCCCGAGGCGAACGGGGGTTCATGCCAAGGGGTGAGGCCGGCAGAATTGTCGGGCAGGGGCCCGCTTCCCGCGGGTAGGGCGCCTCCTCGGCCGGCCCCACGCGCGCCTCAGGCGCCAGCTGCCCGGCACCAGGCCGCTGGAACGAGGAGCAGACAGGCTTCGGCGTGGCGTTCGGGAGTGACGGTGACCCGAAGGGCATGCTACAACCGCCAGGTTCATATCTGATGGGATACAGGGAGCCTGCAGGCTCTGCCTCGACCCCTTAGGAAAGCGTGGCACAGACGGAGAGATGTGGCAGTCCCCCAGCCGTGGGCAAGGGTCACCGGCACCACCGCTGTGTGCAGGGCTCATCACACAGGAGCATATTAGCGAGACGTGAAATACGGATAACAGGGGATCAGGGAACAAGAGAGGGTATGGTGCCACCCTGGTGTGCCTGTGTGCGTGCCCCACCCGTGGGCGTGCTTGTGTGTTACACAATTTGATGCGGATCTTCGCGGAACAATGGTTGGCAAAGACCACACATCAGCCCGTCATCTCTGCATGGGCATCGGGTGACCTTGCTTTCTCCGGGCCTTTCATCCCCGACCCTGTTTTGTGCCTACCACTTAAATCGTCTGCGTCGTCACCGTCTTTAGATTAACGTCTTAAATTGAGCACACTTTAGACTAATCTGCGCCTCCCTCAAACATATGGCATTTTTATAATCAGAGAAAAAAATCGTTTTGAAGGCGCGGGAGCAGCCGTGTAGACACGTGGCGGCTTCTCCATCAGTCCTGGGGAGAGCAGTGTTCCTGAGTTCCGCCAACAACTGTGTATAGTCGGTAAACATTATTTGTTCTTTTGTAGAAGATGCGCACATTGATAGCTTATTAATCCAGGACGACACGGGAGCCCCCAGCAAACACGCGTGCCTGCGCAGCCAGGGTCTAAAGACCCCAGGCAGCGCGGGGGTCCCTCCGCAGAAGCCCTGCAAAAACACCCCCGCCCAGCCGGGCAGGTTTCTGCGTCCGCTGCCGGCTGTCAGAGGCGGCGTGGAAGGTTCCGCGGGGGTGTTGCGGGTCGTAGGCGGCGCGGCGGCCTGCGGGGGCGATCTCGCCGGCGCGCACCGTGAGGCCGCGCGCACCGCCGGGGCCGACTCTCCCGCTGCGGGCTCAGGCGGACGGGGCCGCATTTTCCGTGCTGGCGCGGACCCTGCGGGGTCCGTGCGCGGCTCCGGCCCCGCAGGCCCCCGCGCGGCGGGACTCGCCCCTGCTGCCGGGGACCCCGCCCGGCGGCCGCGCGCAGCGGGGCGGCCTCGGGGTCGGGGTCTGGCCGCCGGCTGGGAGGTCCCGCCGCCGCCCGCCGCCCGCCGCCCGCCGCCCGGGCGCGACCCTCTAATCCGCTTTAGTCCGCACATTGTGCGCGCCGCTCGGGCAAAGTAAACAGGACGCGGGCAGAGCGGCCCCGCGCCCGCGACTCCTGACCCCGGGGTCGCGCCCTTTGTTCGCCCTCAATGGGGCCTCACCGCCGCCCGGCCCCGCGGCTAATTGGGGCGCGTGCCGCCGCCGGGGGGCGCGGACCGGCGCAGGGCCCACGCCGGGACCCCGGCCCGGACCCCGGCAGCGAACGCGAACCCGGTCTCCGGGCCCAGACTCGGACCCAGATCCCTGCTCAGACTTGAAAGGGTCCCCCCGGATGCGCCACAGGAGGACCCCAGACCCCAGACCGGAGACGGCCCCGCGCGCCTCGGCAGCTGCGGCCGCAGCCGTGCGGCGCTGGGAGCCCGCGGGGGCGGGGGGCTGCCTGGAGGACGCGCGTCGGGGCGCAGGCCGGCCTGGATCGCGGCACGCTGGCACGCGTGTCCCTGAGTGGGCGCCCGGCTGGGAGCCGCCTGTGCAGGCCCCGGGGGCCGCGGCGGAGGAGAGTCGCTGTCCCTCCCTTCCCCTAGCCGGAACCCCGGGGAGGCAGCCGCAGCCCCCCGCCTCTGTCCCCCTCCTCTTCCCGGGAAGGGCCTGTCTTGCCTGAGGTGGTTCCAGGCGAGACCAGGACGCTGAGGGCCCAGTGCCCTTGACCACGGCACCCCCCGCTGCCTTCTCTGCCTTTTTCTCAAACGTGGGACAAAGCGATGGTTTTTGTGCCAAGAAGCTTTGGGGACTTAACCCCTTGTCATTTGAAAAAACAAAACAAACAAACAGGTTTTGCGCGTTTATTTATCTGCGAGGCAGACAGACCGCTCCTGGCTGTTGGTTCACTCCGTGGCAAATGCCTGCACCGGCAAGACCCGGCCAGCCTGAAGCCGGGGAGGCCAGGAACCCAGTCCAGGCCTCCTCCGGGAGTGGGAGAAACCCAAGGGCTTGACCTGCTGCCTCCCAGGGTCTGCGTTAGCAGGAGGCCAGCGCAGGGTGCAGGCGTCTGAACCAGGCCTCCGCGGCCAGGGTCCTGCAGCCTGCCTGGTGTTGGCTGGCTGGCGTTGTGTCTTTATCTGGTGCCCGAGTGGGGAGAGGAAACGGCTCCGGGGCCTCGCATAGTTTCCTTGGCCAGTGGCAAGCACTGTGGGCTTTGCCGGGAAGACTGGGGTTCTGGGTTTGTTTCTGAGCTCAGGGCAGCCGAGGCACGCTGGTCCACCGGAGGCTGGCCTCTGGCGTGCAGAGGCCCACGTCCCTGGCCGCCCTGGCGCAGCACATGGGACCGCGGTGGCGCTTGCTGACCCCAGACGCTGTCCTCATCTGCCAGCTTCTCCCGCCGAGAACCAGCGGGACGGGCACAGGGCCTGCCGAGGTCACAGGGGGCCCGGGAGCCACCCCGGCTGCCTGGCCAGGAAGCCCTGGGTGGTAGGCGAGGGCTGTGGGCAGGGGGCGTTGCCGGCCTTCAGCACTCAGCTATGGGGGGGGGGCTGTGTCCATGATTTTCTGCTGTATGTCTGTTTCCTCCAGGCTAGTTGGGGGGGGGGGGCAGGATGTGCCTGGCTGGGCAGGGTGGGAGCCTCAGATGCCTGAAGCTGGCCGGGAGGCGAGGGGCAGGGATGGCGTGGGCCAGGCCAGCCCAGGGCGGTTCTGGGGCCTGGGTTTCAATGGGACTCTGTTTTTCCCGGAAAATGTTCTTACCTATGAAATCAGTCTGCGTGTGTATGAGCGTGTAGAGGTACACGCTGATGTGCCGAGTGCCCGTGTGTGTGCCGCGGTTACGGTCTCAGGTCTGGGCGGCATCAGGCCAAGTCACTGCTCCGTGCACTCCGGCCCCGGCTCTCGGGAGGTGTGACGGTGCTTGTGTCCGCCAGCCAGGCGGGGTGGGGACATGCCGTGGAAGTTACAAAGTGTGTGCTACAGAACCACACAGGAGTTACTGTTGTTTTGTGGTTAAAATATTGAGCCACTCACGCAGTGCCTGGCACTCACTAATGACCTGGAGGCTTCCATGCCCTTAAACTCCAGGGAACCCTTGGCTGGGGCCGTCAGCAGGGTGCAGGCCGAGTATGGTGAGAAACTTCAGTGCCCCCCAAAGCCGCTCAGTGTGGCTCTGGGGCGCTCTGCCGGGACACCTGCCCGGGAGCCCTGGACGTTGCCTGTATGGGCCGGCGTCCGCAGGGCTCAAGCCCCAGCCTCGTCCACCCTGTTTGGGGGGTCGGGCACCCTGCCTGGGCTCCCGTTCACAAGACACAGTCTTTCCTTGCTGTCTACTGCAGGTGTTTTCACTGGGGGCATCCGCAGGAGCTCGCACGGAGGGCCTGCCTCACCTGGGCTGGGGGCCCTCTGCCCGGCCCTCTCGGCGCTCCCAGGCCACGCACGCACACACACGCAGACCCGGGGTGCCCAGGGTGTCACCGTGCAGGAGCTGGCTTTATTGTGCTCAGTGTCCCAGTGTGCGGCACCACCAGGCTGTCTTAAAAGGCTCATTCAGCCGGTCTGCCTCGGAGCTATTTTATTTATAATTCTCCGTGTCACGTCAAAGAGCTCTGTGTTTCTTGCACACTGCGTTCGCGTGGTTGAGTGTTTGGGTTTTGGCTGCAGCCGGTTCACTTTTCCGAACGTGTGGGTCCAGGTGTGCGCTGACGAGTTTGTCCCCAGCTCGGGAAGGTTCCCGGCGAGCCCCCCTGCACGTTTCCAGCGTGGCCGAGGGAGAGGCTCCCGATTTCGGAGAGGGTGGGAGCGGGCGCCTCCTCCCAGTGATTAGGCACACTGGCAAAGGCGCACTTGCGAGGCAGAATCCTGTGGCAGACTCAGAACACAGCACTGAGAACCTGGTTAATGGATAAGATATTAGCAAAGACTCAGGCCCTGATGATCATCAAAAACCCCTGCCAAACGCAAGCCACAGCTCTGGTGATTTCGCAATACACCAAGACAGATCTGCTCATCACAAAAAAATTATGCGGGCTTTTATTATGAAGGCTAGTGCCTCTTCTTCTCTGATGGCTTATGTTGCTATTTTTTTTTTTTGATTAAGAAAATGAACTCCATGTTCTTTTAAAATTAGGAATAACACCAAAAGTTGCTCTATTAATAGCAGGCAGCAAAACGAAAGCGTTGCTTTGCCGCCTTGGTGTTTGTCTTCGGCATCGTTAAATCTGGTCTCCTCTCGTGGGGCTGCATTTCGTGAAAACGTTCCTCCGCGGTGTGGAGAGAGCATCTGAAAAACCGCCCCTGACCTGCGAGAGGAGCCTCTGTCCTGAACCCTGGGTACCCAGCCCCCTCAGCAAAATGGAACTGCCCTTAGATGCAAAGTGTTACTCCCCGTCCTGTGACATCGTATTGGGTTGAAATAAAAAATAAAATGGGAGTGTTTCAACCTGTAAGAGGAGGGTGGTCACAGACTGAGTAACTTGGAACCCCCCCCCCCTTCGTGTCCTTCCTGCCAGTGGCTTAGGCTTTGTTGCAGTCATTTGGAAGAAGTAACATGTTAAAAAGGAGATCCTGAGGTCCCTTGCAACTGACCAGTGAATCCTTTGAATTTTAAAGCAGTAACTACCCCCACCTTTAATTCTAGAGGCTTATAATTTACCCAGCTCACCGAGAACTGCCTACCTAAGAAATATTGCTGAAGTTTTGTCTGTGAGGGTGCAGACATTTCAACTTACTTTCATTAATGTTTCAGGGTTGTCTGAAAATTTGGTGCAAAACCATAAACATTTGCCAGTTTTTAAAGTTTAAAACTAAACATCTAAATTCTGCTTAGCTATGATTCAAAAAGAATATACCATCCTGAAAATAATGATTATTTCAGGTCCCAGTAAAGAATGAAGAAGATGCCAAAATACTTCAAAGAAGTTGAGGCTTTTCAAGTGTGAAAGAAATGCAGTGGACTTCTAGGGAGGGAAATCCTTTTCAAATTTTCTGATTTACTTTCATTTTCTTGGAAATTGGTACCTCCCCCCCTACCCCGTAACTATTAAACTCCAAATTCTAAAAGATCTGAAATTGCTAATAAAATGCTTCAAGTGGCACAATACATTTTTAGAAAAATTTTAATTTCCTAATTTGCCATGATTCCATTTCAGAAATGGTAACATTGAGCAACTACAATTAATTCAGCACCCAGTTCTCTTTGACAGGTAATTTTTATTTTAAAAAAAATTGGGTTTGGACTGTGCCTTTTCTCATTCCTGAAATAAAGCCAAGAATCTCTCTTTGGCGCTTTATCCGTGTGTATACAGTCGGAGATATTGGTCCGTCATCCCGAATTCATATGTCCTGATTTGTTTCGTTACGGCTTTGGAATGGAAATACTCATTGCAGTCCTGCATCTGTGTAGGGGGACATTTTCATTCTAGCATTGGTCTGTTTTCTCTAGTGTCATGGATTTCATATGACTGAACACACACCTATTGTTTTATGATCTCCTTTATTTGAAACATAGTAATGAGCCCCTGGAGAAAGGGGCTAACGGGAGGAGGGGTCTCTCCCCAGACCCTTCCTTGCTTGGACAAAGCTGGCACCACCAGTCACCAGGGCTGCGCGCACACTTGAACATGTGCTTTATCTTTAGAAAGCAGTAAGGAAAGAAGGCAGAGAAGTGGTGTCGGCGTGCTGGGGTTTTGAGTTTTGTGTTTGGCGACGTGCTGATGCAGCACCTGCCATAGATGCCTTCTCTGTGGCTTTAGAACTGTCCCCGAGCCTGCTCGTCCTACCGCCGGTCTCACTGCCGGCGCTGATAAACTAGTGCCGAACTTGACATGGAGCTGAGAGAACCGAAGCCAAAGATCCTGCCAGGACCTCATTGTCTGGGAAAGAGAAGGCCCCCCGGGGGCGCTCGCCCACTCCCCACCCCGAAGCCCGCCTGACGCGCTCCCGCAACCCTGCCTGTCTGGTGCTGCTTCACCTCCTGGAAGTCAGCAGGCTTCTTTCTCTCTCTCCCTCAACTCCCTCCTTCGGGTGGACGCACATCCACGTCCACCCAGGACAGGCTGATGCGAACAGGCTCAGCGCGGGATAACCGAGGGCACCCACGAGCCCGCCAGAAAGCAGCGGCACGAGTCCTTGGGAAGCGGGGCCCGCACCCTGTGAGCCACTTTGGCACCAAAGCCGGAGGCCAGAAAGCTCCTGAGCCTGCTCTGCCTTGGCACGGAGGACCCGGGGCTCCGGGCAGCTCCTGCAGAGGGCAGAGGGACTGAGCCGCCCGCAGGGCACCGGGGCGAGGAGCGGCGCCAGGGCCAGCCTCACACACAGCCTTGTTCCCCGGGCGCCATAGTGAAAACGTAGCTTTTCCTTCCTACTCGGCCCTAATTAAATCACCTGTGCTCTGTACTAAAGCCTCCTGTGGCCTGGGACCCCCACAATTTCAAATTACTCAGTGTCCCTCTGCAGGGAGATGGGCCACCGACCGCACGCACCCCACTGCCCGCTGAGGCTGGCCTGGGAGCCACAGGCTTGAGCCCGGGAAGCCAGCACTGGGGCGGGGGCAGCAGGAAGTGGCCGGCTGCGTTCCCATTGGGCAGATCTTGGAAGAAATCAGGAAAAAATAACTGTATAAGGCCGATACTCTAAACATCCTGCTGCAGCAACAGCCTTGTGAGGATTTATTTTCAAACATCTGACCCCAAGCGTGGCTGCAGCCCGAAGGGACAGAGCCAGACGAGCCTTTCTGCAGGCAACTCTGAATCAAGTGCTCTCCAGCCGTGCACGTGGTCCCGGTCTCCTTGGGATAATCTGAGCGCACTTTTAACAGTGTTATTTATTTTGGGTAAATATGATGGTAAGCAGGCAAAGCCCAAAGCCACTCCAACCAAAGAACACGCAGGAGAATTACCTGAGCGCTGCTATTTTTCTCTGAATAAAGCAGGATTTGGTTTTTGAATGCGCAACCAAATTACATGCAAATCTCTGCCAAGTACAGGGGGGAACTAAAAAAAAAGTGTGTTCTTGAGTACCGCTCTGACTCACCCAATTTTTTGTTTTATCAAATAAAAATTGAGAGGGGTGGGGGAAGGCATTAAATTAACTCATTATTGTGTGAAAGCCAGAAAAAAAAAATCAGCTGATCAAAAGGTTAGCAAGCCAGTATGATTATACAATGATTTCAGGTGGAAATTACAAAGCTAATATCCTGGCATTTAGTCACTGCGTTCGGTAATGATATAGTTGTCAAATTTGTATTTGTGCCAATGGAACAAAAGTTGGAAGTGGCATAATGGAAGATAATCTCTTTTTCTTTGTGGCTTTTTAAATTCAATGTTTTAATCCACCCATTTAATCACAAAATATATATCACATTGGTTGTAATATTTATGGTGTTTAGGAAAGTGATTATAAATAGATTACAGTGTGGTTGTTGGATGCAGTCTTTTCTTCTGTTTTGTGTGTGTGTGTGTGTGTGTGCATGAATGTATCCTCAAAGCATGCAGCGTTTCTAGAACTTGCACTTGAGAGCAGGTTTCCGTGAGCACAGTGGCCGTAGATTTTTGTTCAGAGTCCCCGTTTGGCCGTTACGGGCTTGCTCATTATTTTGGAAAAACAAGACTCGGTATTAAAAGGACCTGGGGCTTAGGATGATTCCGTCTCTGCCATGAGCCCATCCGTGAGACCTCTGTTCTTTGGGACTCCCTAAACTTGCTAAACCACAGACGCTCTCGAAAACATCTACAGGAGCTGGACACCGTGGCCAGCACCGGCTGAGGGGGCAGTTTGCCAAGGAGGTAGTGCCCGAGACCTGCCTTGGTGTGGCCAGGGGGACTCTGGTCATGCGAGGGGACAGCTCAGCTCGGACCCCCCCTGGGGGGGGGGCATGTGCTTGTGGCCCATGCTCCCAGACGGGGCCGGGATTCACAAAGGCTACAGCGGGCAGGGCAGGGCGTCTCCCTCGTCACCTCCCGGCTCCTCGGCTCCTGCAGCAGAGAAAGCCAAGTGCTTTTCTACAGAGGCGGGCGCAGGGGCTCCCCGCTGGGGCCCACAGCCCTTGATGAGACCTGGAGGTCACCCCAGACGGCCCCCAGGAGAAGAGGGAAACCTACGGGTTGTGAAATCAAGCCTGCCCGGCCGGCTCTGCCCAGGGCCAGCCGCCGGGGAAAGTGAAAGTTGGCCAGGACTCGGGAAACCATGAACTGGAAGACATTTCTACTCCATCGCCTAAAACCGAGCTTTTTGATAGAAAAAGAGAAGGGAGAAAGGAAGGAAGGCAGGGAGGGAGGGAGGGAGGAAGAGAAGAAAGCTATCCTAGAAAAAGAGGCTCCAGTAAGACTTCACAGCTTCCCATAGGAACGGAAGGTTTTGAAACAGCCCCTGGATTTTCCCCTCCCTCCCCCCAGACTGTGTGTCTGTGGGGCGTCGGCAGTGATGTGTGTGCGGGGTGTCAGGCACAGTCCAAGGTCAAGGGCATGGTGGCCCAGGAGCCTCAGAGGGCTGGGCAGTGGGCTGCCGAGGCCCTGGCAGAGCTGCCCGGTCCCTCTCCTGGGCAGTCTCGGGTGGTGTGGAACCCAGTTCCTGGGAAGCAGGGCCCACGAGGAACTTTTGAATTTACCAATGGCATAAAAAGTATATATATTTTTATGACAACGGGCAAGTTCGGATTGGTTGACAGAAATGGCGAGATGTGACGTCAAGGGACACTGGTTAGAATGCCAAACCCCGCGGGAGGGGGGCAGAGCGGCGGTGGATGGGGCCCGGGGCCTGCTTCTCCCGGGTTCTGGCCCCTAGTGGGCCACGGCAGGGGGTCAGGGGCAGCCAGGTCCACGTGGCTGTGAGCCAGCGCGTGGCCCGGGCCGCAGGAGGGGTCCGTGCCCACTGGCCCCGAGTCTGCGGCCGTTCTGGAGCGCGAGGCCCGGACTGGTTCCCCTGCCGCTTGGAGACCTCCGGGGGGGCCCTGCGGAGCCGGCGGGGGAAGCCGCCGAGGCCTCCCTGGCATTCTAGCCCGTGTCCAGATCCTGGAGCCCTGCCGTTGCCCAAGAGGCCAGAGGAGGCTCCGTGTGGCCCGGGGGCCAGCAATGTCGCCGTGCCGCTCCGGCAGAGCAACGCTGCGGCCTTGCACTTCCCCCCTCAGCCCCTGCGCCCCGCTTCGGGGAGGCAGGAAGCCGCTTCCACGGGGAAAAAGGAGCCCGGGCACCATGCCCCTGCCCACCCCGCGCCTCCCCGGGCACCGCGGGCGCCCCCTCAACTCCGCCAGCACCTTGCGCGCACCCCTTACGTCTCCTGGCACTGCGAGCCGCCCTCCGGCCCTCCAGGGCTCGCGCGCCCGACCCCGCCCCCCGCCGCACTGGGCACCGCGCCCCTCGCTCCACCGGGCCCGCGGTGTCCGGGAAGCCGCCCCTGGGCCGCCCGTGCGCGCTCCCGGCCTTGGCGGGGAGAGCCCACTGCCACCGTCTGCCCGGAGCGCTGTCCCGGGCCTCGGCTGCAGCTCCGCGGCGCACACCGGCCCCCCTTGGAGATGAGCCCGTGACCCAGGCGGGCCCTCCGCAGCGTGTACGGGGCTACGGGCAAAAGGCTGCGAGCAGGCCGGGGGCTGTCGTGCGGCCTCGGGTCCCCGAGCCCGGCCCGAACGCGCGCGCGCGTCCCGCTGCCCGCAATCATGGCAGCCGGCGCCTTGGAGCGCAGTCGCCGAGCGCGCCCCGGTGCCAGGGCGGCGGGGGCGGGCCGGGCCAGGGGCTCCCGCCTGCCCGCCGCCTCCCTCGGTCGCGCGGGGCCCGGGGGCGCGGAGCGCAAGGCCAGTGGGTCCCGCGACGGAGTGCCCCTGCCCCGCGAGGGCGGGCGGGGCCGCGGGGCGGGTGCGCGCGGGCGGCGAGCGCCCGGGGCGGCGAGCCCGCGGGGACGCGCACGCGGGGCTGCGGGGCGAGGCGCGGGGCCCGGGCGGCGAATCCGCTGCTCGCGCCGCCCGCCCAGCCCGAGCGCGCCGGCCCCGGGCGGGGGGTGCGGAGGGGGAGCCCGGGAGGGGCGGCGCCCGGTCCTCACCCGCAGCGGGCACGGCTTCTTTGGTATTCCGGGCGCGTCGGCAGCCCTGACCTCCCCGCGGAACGGGAGTGCCCGGGCGCGCGGGCACGGCCGCCGCCCCCGGGCGGTCTCCCCGGGGCTGCGGGGCCCGGCGGAGCCTGGCTTCCTCGGTCCCCTCCTCCCCGAGTCCCGCGTACCCCCTCCCCCGCCCCGATCCGGCGGCGAAGGGGTGGGCAGGGAAACGCGCTCTCTGGGACAGGTGCCAACTCCGAGACAAAAGACATAAAATAGGCGGCAACGGGGGAAGCGCGGCCGGCGCGCTCGGGCGGGGACGGCGGCGCCGCGGGGGCCGCATCCTCGGTGCCGACCCGGGAAAGTTTGGGAAGTCGCCGCGGCGGCTTCGCGGCGGCGGGGGACGCACGGCCCCGGGCCGCCCTGGGCGCAGCGCTCGCCCTCTCCGCGCCGCTGCTGAATAATTCATGGCGCGGCCGCCGGCCATTAGCATGCACCGGGCGCGCGGCGCGTCTGTGCCAAGCCGCCGCCGCATTCGGCGCCCGGGCAGCGCCAGACGAGCGGCCGCGCGGGTCGGCCGGGCCCTCGCCGTCCCCCTCGCCCGCCCGGCGGCGCCCATTGTGCCCCGGGCCCGCGCGGCCAGCCGTCCCCGCGCCCGCCCGACGGCCCGGCTCTGCGAGTTGGGGCCCGCGGCGCCCGCCGCGAGATGCACGTGAACTTGGAGAAAGTCGCGGGGCGCGCCGGCCGGGCCCTCCGCAGCAGGGCGTGGGCGCCCCCGGGCCGGCGCGCTTTCGTTTTCGTCCGGGACAAAGGTCCCCGGCGGCGCCGGTGGCGGACGCGGTGGCCGGGTCCTGGGGACCACTCCTGGGCGCGGCGGGGCCGCTCGTACGGGGAAGCGGAGCCCGGAGGAGAGAAGCGGCTCGCGGCGCGGCGCGGGGGCCGCGGGGCCTGGGCCGGCCCGGAGCGTCGCGCCCTGCGAAGAGTTGCAGGAGCTCGCGCGGCCGTGGACACGGGCCGGAGGGCGCACCGAGGGCCGGGGCCCCGCGCGCAGCGCCGACCGCGGCCGGGCGCGCTGCTCCAGCAACGGCAGCTGCGGACCCGCGCGACGGCGTTCGGGGCGACCCGGCAGGGCGGTAAGTGCGTTTCTTACTTTGGCTACTCAGCGAGTGTTCCGGCGGCGGCGAGGGGACCCCCGAAGTGCTCGCTCTGGAACCCCGAGCCGCGCCGGCCTGCGGGAGCGCCCCGGCGGGCCCGAACGTGGAACTCGGGATCTGCGAAATGTTCGCTGAGCCGCGGGTCCCAGGTGGGCAGGCTGTGCCCGGGGTGGGGTGTGGGGGCTCGGCGAGCGCGAGCGATGGAACCAGCTCCAGGGGCGTCTTCAACAATGGGTCAGCCGCCCCAGGAGCAGCAGCAGCAAGCATGTTTCTGAGGTGGGCGCCTTTGGAAGGGGCCGTGGGAAGCCGCCACCGTTCGTGAAAAATTCAGCCCTTGCTGCTTTTTTTCCCTTTCCCTATGCTGGCTGGGGGTTTTCACAGAGCCACGTTTCGGGCAATGCTGGGCACCCCTGGGCGCAGCGGCGCTGCTGCCGGCAGGCCCTCGCGTGGCAGCCCTTGTCTCTGGTGGCGTCCATCGGAGAGCAACTCCTAACTTTTTGTCACCGGCGCTCCTTCGTAGGTGGCTCACATACAGGTCCCGCCAGCGGCCCTGCAGATTCTGGGGCTGCCGGAGGGGTGGAGGAGTGCGTTCGCCCGCGTTACAGGGTTTGAAGGTAACTCTTTGGAGCTGGGGCTCCAGACGCCCTGGGCACGGCGTCGTCTTATTTCAGTTCTTCGGTTCCCCCTAAGTGAGGCTTGCAGATGTGGGTTTGTAGGTGCGTGTCCCTGCGTTCGGTTAAAATGAAACCCTCCACCGTGCTGTTGAAGGCGTTGGTGCCACAGGTGCGGGTAGCCTGTGCCTCTACTTAGGGACAGCCCCGCTGCCCGTGCTTGCCACAAAATAGTGGGGCAAGGGGCCGTTTCCGTAACAGCCCGGCATCGTGAGCTGGCACTCGGGGCCTCGTTTCCCCGGGATGCGCACGAGGCCTGGGCCTCCCGGTCCCCTCTCCTTGGCTGCCCAGCCCCCGTCCCCTCGCCAGTTCTGGGGACCCAGAGACCCAGGAGACCGCTCCGGTAGGGTTCGGCTCTGGTGCTGCCGAGTTCGCCTTGGCTGTCGGCTCTGCCAGGCACCGCCCGCCACCCCGTTTTGGGTTTTTATTTATGACTTCAGCAGGCGTGAATCCCGGGGTGGGACGTTGCGAGGTGAGCGCGGAATCGGGGTGCAGCTGCGGAAGGCGTGCCGCTGCAGCCGGGAGCTGCCGCCTGGCGTGGCGTTGGCAGGAGCGAGGTTAGTCTGTGGCGCCGAGCTCCAGCGGGGCCTCGCCTGCTGAATGCCGGAGATGCCTCCCCTGGCGGACACAGCGCTGCACAGGCACAACGGTGTGGGGTCCTGCCAGGGCTGTCTGGTGTTTTCCTGAACTAAAACAGACCCCAAAACCAGGGGCACCGTCTCTCTTTCTCCCCAGGCCCACGGGTTAGGCTGGGGCACAAGCAGGAAAGATGGAGCATCCCCAGAGGCAGCCCCGGGGCCACCGGCGAGGTCGTCATGAGCTCCCAGGGTCCCCCCTGCTGCAACAAAGGGTGCGAGGGCCCGGCCTGAGGACCTGGGCCCTGTCCTGTCTTTGTCCCTGTCCTTTTGAGCCGGCTCGGTGCACACAGAGACTCGGGGTCCCACTGGAGACGTCTTGCCGCGTTGGGACATCCCAGGCCAGCACTGTTTGCTCTTGAAGACACAAAGGAGGCGGCTGTGAAAGTGAAAGTGTTGCCTGTCCGTTTCTGGTCACTGCTGGATTGAATGGAAGGAAGGTGGTAAGCGGGGAGCCGGGGCGAGGGGACCGTGGGGTGGGCTGGCGGCAGGAGCCCCGTTGTTCTGTCTTGGTTTTTGTTTTAAGCCATGGCCTTGCTGAGACCCTCCTGGGTCTGGTGCTGGTGGGGGCCAGGGGTGGAGTCTGTGGTGATGAGCCCTGTCCCCTCTGCCATAGCTGGGCCTGGTGTCTCCTGAACAGGTGCCGGCTGGCAGTTGGCATTGCCGGGCAGGACCGGCAGAGGCCCAGGACCCTCCGTCCCTGGGGCCTGCCCCTGGCCGGGCAGCCTGGCTGTCCACCCCACCTCTCTCGCTCCAGCTCCCAGCCCAGCATGGACGGGGCCCCGGCAGGACGGGGAGGGCTTTGCCTCTAGTGCAGGACAGGCTTTGGGAAGCCACACGGGAGACATCGGAGCACCAGCGTGCTCTGTCTGTGCTGCCCAGGCTGGGTGCTGAGGGTGCATTGGTGTGTTTGGGGAGAAGGGGGCTTAGTCTTGCTGAAGTCTCAGCGGGCAGGCTCGTGGAGCTGGAGCCCCCCAGGGCTGCCCACGTGACCCTGGGGCAGCTCCCGTGTCCTCTCCCAGCTCTGAAGAGGGACTGAGAATGGCAGTCAGGGAACGCGCCTTGTGGCTGATGGTCACAGGCCCCGCGGCTGTTGCCGTGGGCCGCTGTTTGTGGTGTCCCCTTGTGTCACGCTATAGTCCAGGTAACACAGAGGCAGTGTTGCTTTTCACAGAGAGCACCAGGACACTTGCCTCTGCCCCACAGGTGGTAGGGTGGTGTTTGCCAGGGAGCTTGCAAAGCCAGCGTGTGCCTTGTCCTGGGGACCTGGCGCGAGCGTCCCCGAGTGGATGTACCTTCTGGCTACAGGAGATGAGCCCGCAGTCCCCTGGGAGGCTCCCCTCCTTGGGTCAGCCCCTGAGGTGTGCACCTGCGCGCTGGCCCAGCGGCTGACCGCTGCTTTCCACAGGCCCAGAGCGGCCATGCTTCCTCACAGCGTCTTGCTGCAATGAGACAGAAGCCCACGGCAGTGGCCACGCTCTCTGGCGCTGCAGAGCCGGGGGGGGGGGGGCACGGCGGCGCGGCGGCCATGGGTCTTTTGTGTGAAATATTTGTTTCCAGGGCTGACCGGCGTCCGGTCGGCCAGGCCGGTCAGTGCAGCCTCAAGGACGTGGTTGCCACGGGCCGTGAACTGAGAGCCGGGACAGAGATTTACAGAAGAGGAGAAAAGAGTCCCTGACCCGTGCATGGCTCCAGGGAACTGTGGTAGGACCACCGGCTCTCCCTGTTGATCGGAGTTTAAACTTTCACAAGTTTGTTCTGCAGTTTCTTTCCCGAGGCTGGCAGAGGCGCGGTGACCAATCCTGGAAAGGTAGCCAGGTTCCGGGCCCGGCCTGGTGGGCCTTTGTCTGCCACTGGGTCGCGATGGGAGTGAGGATATGGGGACTGCGGGAGGGAGGCCCTGGGAGGAGACAGTTGGGCCTGTGTTTGTGGTTTTCCAGTCTTGTCTGCCCCCTAAGTCCTGTTCTCAGATGAACTTGGCGGTGGCCTGTGGCTTATGGGAGGCTCTGACCTGACTTGGCCAAACCACACCGGGGCCCACGAGCACCCTGCCCCGCTACAGGGGGGTCTCAGGGACCTGGGACAAACCCGCTGCGGAGTTAGCGCCTGGTGAGCATTTTCTGAGTGATTAGACTAGGCTGCATTTCGGCCCGAGGCCTCCACACCGGCCGTGCCGCCTGGTCCCTGCTCTGCCGCAGCGATGGTGCCAGAGCAGCCCGGCCCGCCTGCCTGTGTCGCGGGAAGATTCCCGGGAGGGCCGGGTGGTCCCCGTCGGGGGAGAGAAGAGGGTCCCTCTCTAACATGCCTGCTCAGCACCCACAAGGCTTTGTTGACTGTGATTTCAAAACTGAGGTTTCATTTTTTTCAAAACTGCTGTCACATCTTCTAATGCCGGAAGCTCTTAGGTGTGGCCCGTTTTGTCTTTTCCATGACCTGCCCCCCGGGACGCTGCCAAGGGAGCCCCCCTTTTGGGCGTGTGTGGACAGCATCTGAGGCCCTGGCTGGGTGTGGAACTAACGGGACCTTGGCAAAGGCCACAGTGGCGCGGGGTGGCCATCCTCTGGCACACAGGCTCTGTTCCCTGTGTCGCCTGGTGTTGGTGCTGTCTCTGTCCAGTTCTGCAAGGGACGCTTCTGGCTGGAGTCGGGTCTTCCCCAGGCAGCTTGGGACTCGGTGTGGGCAGGGGTCTGGGGTGTGCGGCTCGACCCATGCCAGTGGGGAGGAGACCCGCAAAGGCCACAGTGGTGTCGTAAACACGGGTGGTTGTGCTTCCAAAGTGTGTGTGTGTGGTGCAAAGTAAAACGGCCAAGGACTTTCTTTTTTTAAGCATCAGGAGAATGTCCGTCAAGGTTAGAGCACAGTGCCTTCCCAGGTGCCTCTGCTCGCGGCTGCAGGGCTGGGTTGCGCTGGGAGCTGCGTTCCCTAATTCTGGGGTCTCAGGTGGTAGAAAGAGCGTGCGGCTGGATTGTTTACCTGCTGATTTGTACCTCTTAAGTTTAGCATCCCCTTCCGTGTGTTGGAGGGAGATATTTACATTCGAATCAGCCTCTTGTAATTACATTTTAAATTATAATAAAATGGCGGTGGTGCCGCTCCACGTTCCGTATGTTTAGCAGATCGCCTGTGGGTCGCCCACCCCCAGACCTGCCCGTGGGGTGGAGGGACACGCGAGAGGCCTGGCGTGCGGGGTCCTCCCTGGCCCACTCTTGCTGGGGGGTGCTGTCCGGCTGACGTGCTGGGGTCCTGAGCCCCGTGGGGTGGGGGCTGTCGTGTCTCTAATGGCCAGCTGGGCCCAGCGGTGGCCACTGGCTGGTCGCAGCCTCCCCCCAGGTTGAGGCAGGCCCCAAGATGGCCACCTGGTTTCAGGCAGTCTCCCCCGTGTGGCTGGCGGACAGCGGGCAGGGCAGGCCCCGCTCCTCCGGGGCCAGGTTCTTGGCAGCCGTGCCCAGCCGTTGCTGGTGTGGAATTCCCGGCATTCCTGGTCGGGCGCATGGCATTGGAATCTTACCTGCTTTGTCTCTGGCATCAGCTGGCAAGCGGTCACGTGGCCGTGTGCGTGAGACCAGAGCCGGGGACCAGAGGCCTCCTGGGCTGCTTCCTCCTCGCTCACTCTACCCCCCCACTCCCACCCCGCCCCTGCTCCGGCATGGCAATCTCCGAGCAGGCGCGAAGCAGCCTTAAATAAAAGCGAATCCGGGCAGCCCGGGAGCTGCCTGCCCGAGGCTGGGGCGGGCCTGAGCCGCCTGCCTGGACTTAGGCGCCGTGGATGGAGAGAGGCCCTAACACGCTCTGGTCGCCAAGCAGTCAGGGCCGGGGCGTGGACCTCCTCGGGCGCAGGCCCAGGTGGCGGTCGCTCCATGCCGTCCCCTGTGGCCGAAGCTGGCCCTGGGTGCCCCGGACATGTGTGGAGGGGGTGGCACCGCCTCCTGGGGAGCCCCTTCCCACACTTCCAGGCTTAGAACAGGGCTTCGATCCTGGGGTGAGCCAGGCCCAACGCCCATTCTGTCCAGTGCCTGCTGGGAAGGGCAGGGACATCCGACAGACCTCCGGGGCAGTGGCCGCCTCTCCCCAGGCTGGGGGCAGTGGCTAGCTTTGGTGAAGCTGTAGGCTTTTGAGGGACAGGGGCAGGGCCGAGGTGCCTGGACTCCATGCTGGCCTTCTGTCCACACAGCTGTCGGCCGCCTCCTGGCTGCTGCCGTGCCCGCTCCCCCTTGCTTTCCATCCAGCCGTGAGCGGCAGGAACCGCGCTCTCTCTTCTCTGTGTGATCGGGGAAACTGAGGCTGGGGGAGGTTATGCGCGGCTTTGCCCAGGGGCACGTGGCTGGCTGCACGCGGCTTCAGTCCTGTGGCGGGGCTGACCGCCATGACACCAGCAGTCTTCTTGGGCATTAGAACAGGGACACCCCAAGAACTCCAGGGAGTGCTGGGGTGGGGGCTCCCTAGCCCCCGACAGGGAAGCAGCCGGGTACTGGCCGCTGGCTTGCCCGACGTGGGAACAATGCGGCCTCTATACTGGAGAGAGCGGGGCCAGGAGTCCCAGCCCCTCAGAGGGCCTGGGCAGGCGGGCGGCTGCAACATGGCGCTGGGGCTGCCCGCCCGTCGGCAGGGCCTGCTGGCGCCTGGGCCGGCCGCTCCCGGCGTCCTCTTGGGCTGGCGCTGAGTGGCCAGGCGCTCGGGCGTCCTCCTCCTCCTCCTCCCCCTCCTCTCATTCGGCCAGCCCCCTCCTTTTTTGGTGGTGGGTTCGGGGGCCCGGCCCACCCGCCTCTGCCACGTCTGCCACCCTCCCAGCACCCACGAGCATCTTTCAAAAACTCCCGGTGGGCGGGGCCGAGCCGCAGCGGCTGCCTCTGGCCCCCTCCCCGGGCTGCCAGTGCCAGATGAGAGCAGCAGACAAAAGTAGCATTTTCCTCGTCCTCCGGGCGGGCAGCGGGGCCTTCCCCCAGCGCCACCTGCTCCTGGCAGTCCTGCCCGAGGGGGCCGGGGTGCCCGAGGCCCGGGCGGGGACCGAGACACCGATGGACGGCAGGCGGCCAGAGACCAGGAGGCGTGAGGGCCTGCTGGCTGGAGGCTGGCACCCAGGGATGGTTGTGGCCGGTGGAACCTGCCCTCTTCTCCCACCAGAGTGGCCGGCTGGGCCAGGGGACGTGCCTCTGGCTTCCTGGCTTTAGAGAAAGCCCCTCTGTCCTCCGTCGCCCCCGGTAAGTGCCCTCCTTCCCTCTCCGCGCTGCCATCTTGTGCCCGGTGTGCCTGTGCGTCTCCTGCTCTCATTGGCTACCCCAAACTCAAAATTCTATTTCAGGACCCCCCCACCCCCCACGCACATCTTGAGTGAAATGAACCCTGCCAAAAACTGCAGGGAACATGCAGACGCCAAGCCCATTTATTTTTAAAACCCAAAGCTACAGGCTTTAGAAATCACAATAAAAATGAATGTTTATTATTTCGCAGTAGCCGTGTGCTCAGTTAGAGTCTGAACGAATGCTCTGGGCAGCATTAGTAGCCATGGCCGTCTTCCTTGCCCACTCGCGTGGGTGTATCGTGGGGGTCCTGTGGTGGCTGTTATTTTCATTTTGGCAGCCTCACGGGTGGCAAGCGGGCAAATGCCGGGGTTGTCCCCGGCTCTTCCCGGCAGACCGGCGGGCACAGGGAAGCAGGACCTAGCATCTGAAGACAGAGGCCCTTTTATTTTGTTCGGCATGTTTCATGCTGCTGTTTCCACAGTTTGGGGGTCTAGTTCTTTCTCACTTTTATTTTATTTTTTGAAAGAAAAAAAAAGGGATTGAAGCTCTTTTAGGCTCTCAGCTCGGTGTGGGGAAAAATCTTTCTCGTTGGTTTCAGCTTTGCATTTTGAGCACTTTAGTAAGCTTGCGGGTTCTACCCACTGGGGCTGTGCGTGGGGTACACGTGGGCGCTGGCCGCTACTCAGGCTCTCGGGAGGCTCTGAAGGGTCCCAGGAGCTGCCCGTGCTCCCCCCCTCCCCGCCCGGGTCCCATCCTGGTTTCCCACCTGCAGAGCTGTCAGCTGTGACACGCAGGCCTCCCGGGCTGGAAACCCCCGCTCGCCGCCGCCGTCCGTCGTCCGTGAGCTGGGCTCGCGGCTGCCCGGGTTTCCCTCTGAGTCCTTGGCCTGCCGAATTGCCGAGGTTTCCACGGAAAGTGTGTTCCACGGAGCCCGGCCGCAGAGAGCCCCACCGCCGCCCGGCCTCCCAGGTTTGGGGTCTTGATGGATGGGAGACGGAAAATCCGGCCCCGAAAGTTCTAAATTGCACTAGGAGGAACGTTCCCACGTAAATGCATCTTTGTTTTCCGGTTCAGCTATGTGTGCAGGCCTGGGTGTGCGCAGCCGGCCGGGGCCGCCGCCGCCGCCGCACGGGGGCACGGAGCTGTGCTCGCACGCGGAGAACCGGCGGCTGCTTTTGTTCTGAGATTAGACCGCAGTCGATAGGGAGGATTTGGGGCTGCAGACAGAGGCACGGGCGGCAGAGATGATTAAAACGTCGCCGTGGTTATGACAGCCACACTGCTGCTGCTGCAGGCTCAGGCCCAGGCCGCCTTCCGCCCAGACGTGCAGCCGGCACCCAGTGACGCGCTGGTGGCGAAACAAAAGTAATGGGGAGAAGCGGAGTCCGGCACGTGGCGCCGGCAGGACTCGGGGTGGAGGAGAGGGGCGTTCAGCGTTTTTAAAAAAGAATTTGTATTTTTAATAGC
This sequence comes from Oryctolagus cuniculus, assembly GCF_051225735.1. Lineage (NCBI taxonomy): Eukaryota > Metazoa > Chordata > Mammalia > Lagomorpha > Leporidae > Oryctolagus > Oryctolagus cuniculus. The sequence continues at coordinate 120,757,609 of NC_142877.1, forward strand.
TGCCCTCTTTCCTCTCTCTCTCTCTCTCTCTCTCTCTTTTTTTTTTTTTTTTTTTTTGTATAATTAATGGAGGTAAGACCTTTAATCCTAAACTCTGGAATGAGTACGGTAAAATTTCCTTATTATGGATAAGTCACAGAAAAATCAGTTAATCTGTGTGAAGGACCACTTTGCTTCTAAATAATATTTTTGCACTGCGATGCGGTGGGTCCGATGCTTTGGATGTCTGTGGCAGACACCTCCCACGCCTGGGAGAGTTGCAGGTGATCCCCTGTCATCTTCCTTTTCTATTTATTTTTTTTTAAACTTGGACAAGCACTTGGCCCCCCAGATCAGTGCAATGCCGCGGGATATTTTGCTTTCTGTTTTTTAAGGCAGGCAGCGACTCAGTCATTCTCCATGGTATCAGCACTCCTCAGCAGCATTTTTTTTTTTTTAAAGAAAGTACCCCGCAAAGCACTTTCACATCTTCGCTTCTATATAAATTCCACTATAGCCTGAAATTATACATTCTCGCAGCACAGATGGGCTGGTCTGTCATTACCAGTGCCGCTTGCTTGTTGGAACACACAGCATATTTCAATTGTGGAGTCGACAATTTCGAAGAACTGGGGTCACAATAAACAAGCTGCATTTGTGTAGGGAAACAGATTCAGTCAGTGGCCGGCTCAGCCCCGGAACGTCCTGTGGGGATGAGCCCACCTTCGTTAAATTTTAATTTGCTTTTTGGCCTTCTCTGTTAAGACAGCGAGGGCCTGAAATGTCTGCATGAGCGGCCGGTTTTTTTCCTGCTTGTTTTGCCGCACGGATAGTGGAGCAGAGATCGGCTCAGACTTCGCGGGTGTGGGACTTTGGGCCGTGAACTGTCTTCCTGTTCTCTGAGGGGAGATGTTAAATCTGCAGCGCTTCTGTGTTGATGTCCGTGCAGTTGTCTTGAGGCCTTTATGAAAATCCAGATGATAAAATTTCGGATGGTCAGATGGTCCATTTAAACCCCAACCCCCTCCTCCCCCCAAAAAAACCCAGCAGGTCAGCAGGTACGTACAGAAGCTATAAAATTATCTCCCAAGATAACAGAGTGCCGGATTTATTGGTGTGGATCAACACGCTGTGGGCAGAGCCGTTTTACAGCCACAATAATTGGACAATGATGATAACTGTTTATTCTGCGAATTTGCTCATCTGATGACGTCACCAGCCCCGCACCTGATGTTTGCAGCGTGTGCGTCTCGTGCTCAGTTCTGGATCCCGGCGCTGCCGCTTCCAGCCACAGAGGTTGCCGCCGTGGCTGGCAACGCCTGCGAGCGGGAGCCCCGCACCCTGTGTTGCCGGCAAAGCTCGCGGTGGCGTCCTTGAGAGCGAGCACCTGGTGGCCGAGGTGTCCGCGAGCCGCGGGGATGCTGGGGACATTCTCCCGGCGGTCGGCACTGGGCTTGTGAGTAGCTCTTCTGTGGCCAAGCGTAACCGCTCCGCGCTGCTGGCTTTGGCCTGGGAGCCCCACCATGGGCCTGGGTGCCAGGTGCTGGGCACTGTGATCGCAGCGAGAGCCTCTGCCCAATGCCGTGGGCGGCTACCTGGAGCAGCGGGCGCTCTCCTGGCTGTGCCGAGCGAGGGCAGGCACTGCCCCTCTCTCTGCGAATGGGGACCACGTGCAAACACTGGGAAGCTGGGTTCCTGGCGCCCAATCCATGAAGTGCCTTCCCCAGCACCCAGCACACCTACAGGGTGAGGGTCACCCTCCTTTCTTTTTTTTTTTGACAGGCAGAGTGGACAGTGAGAGAGAGAGACAGAGAGAAAAATCTTCCTTTGCTGTTGGTTCACCCTCCAATGGCCGCCGCCGCCAGCGCGCTGCGGCCGGCGCACCGCGCTGATCCGATGGCAGGAGCCAGGAGCCAGTGCTTTTCCTGGTCTCCCATGGGGTGCAGGGCCCAAGCACCTGGGCCATCCTCCACTGCACTCCCGGGCCACAGCAGAGAGCTGGCCTGGAAGAGGGGCAACCGGGACAGAATCCGGCGCCCCAACCGGGACTAGAACCCGGTGTGCCGGCGCCGCTAGGCAGAGGATTAGCCTAGTGAGCCGCGGCGCCGGCCGGTCACCCTCCTTTCCACAAGGGACGGCAGTGACCCTGAGAGGCCAAGGGGCTCCCCAAGGTCCACCCAGCCGTAGCGTTGACGCGAGTGGTGCCGTAGGGCACACCTGGCCACGTGGATGGGCACGGTGTGAGTGTGTGTGCAGGAAATGCGTACATTGGCCAGCCCAGGTGCCCAGGTAGCACAGGGTACCAGGGACGCAGGCTGGTGTGTGAGTGGAGCTGGCCCTTGTCACAGCTGCCACGCGGGCCCTGGAAACCTTGAGTGATCCCCAGGGTGCCCCCAGGCTAGAGTAGGAGCGGGTGGACAGGCCACGCAGGTGCACGCCTCCCTGCAGGTGCACGCCGGGCCCTGGCCAGGCTCGCTGCCGTCTCCTAGTGCCGACAGAAGGTTCTGGGTGCCGGCCATTTGCAGACTGGGAGGAGTAGGAATGAGCCTCCAGGCCCGGGACAGGAAATGGCGGCGCAGGCAGGCCCAGAGCGGGATCCAGGAAGGCGGGCCGAGGGAGGGAGCGGCCCGGAAGCCCTGCTGTGGGCCGGTCAGCATGCGTGGGCCTCTTCCGAGAAGCAGCCACGAGGCCGGGCTTTCCCTCAAGTCTGTGGGCACAGCTGTGGGCTGGGGCCTGGGGGTTTGGTGAGGCCCAGAGGCCCAGAGGCCCAGCACGCCTGCAGGAAGCCGTCCGCCCCGCCGGGCCCCAGTTCTCTGTAAGCTGGGGTTTCGGCCTGGGCCTCGGGAGGTCCTGGCCTGGGTGGACCCCGGTTGGTTGGTTTTTTTCCTTCCCTGGGGCCTGTGCTCTTGGGGGAAGCTGCTGTCCACCCCAGCCTCAGTTTCCCCGTCTGGAAAAGGCAAGGTCAGCTCTGCCCAGGGTCCCTCCTGGGACTGGATGTGACTGTGTCTCCCAGCACTCCGCCAGATGCTGGGGTGGCGTCTGGGTGGGTGGGCCTTGGGTGAGGGTCCCCGGCCCCTGACCACGTGACCCTCTGGGCTTCTGAGCTTGGGGCAGGCCGTGCGGGGGCCACTGCAGGCCGCAGAAGGGGTCAGCCGGGGTGGGGAGCGGGGTGCTTGGGAGGCAGCCAGGCTGCCCCAGTTTGCAAGGAAACCTCTGGCCCAGTTTCCTGGGCTCCTGGCCCTGCCCCAGGATTCCTGGGGTGGGTGTGCCCATGCTTCCGGCCCGGGCCTGGGTAGAGGGATCCGGGGATCCCGCTGTCCCCACCCTGCCCGGGCGTCTTCACTGTGCTGCTGCTTTTGACTCCCGGAGACCCGGGCCCACGCTGAGGATACAGGTGAGTGGCCCACTCCTCCCACCCCTCCCACCCCGAGCCCCCGCTCCTCCCACCCCACCCCGGCCCAGGTGACCCTGCGGTGGTCGCTCTTGGAAGTCTGTGCCCGCCGCTCACGTCTTTGTGGCTGCACGTGCGCACGTCGTAAGCTGCCCAGTGCCAGCACCTGCTCGGGCTCTGCATGGAGGGTTGACCCCCAAGGGTCTCAGGCCTCAGTCCTGGCCACTCCAGCCCCAGCCTGAGATGGAGTCACACCCAGACGGCTGCTCGCTGGGCTACCAGGCACCTACAGGCGGACACTTCTAGGGCCAAGCAGGCCACCACCACCCCTTGGTGGCCACAGCCTCAGCCAAGGGCTGTGGCGGGAAAGTGTGGCTGCTGCAGTGTCTGGCTGCCAGGGGAGGGGTAGCAGAACCAGCTGGGCAGGCCCGGTTGGGGGCCCCTGGGGGCCGAAATCCCTTGCTGGGCTCCCCAGGGCCAGCCAGACATTGCGAGCGAGACTCGGCTCCTGGGGCCGGGGAGCCCATCTCTGTGGAGTCCCTGCTGAGCACCAGAGCCTGGGTGAGGTTGTGGGAGTTCATGGCTAATTTTCTATTCCGTGCCTGCATCCGGCGGGAGTGCTGACAGGCACCGCTGAGGCCCATGCCGTGGCGGCCACGGCTCAGAGGCTGAGCAAGTGCCACCGTGCCACGGCCGCCCACGGCCCATCCCTGGGAGGACCCTCTGGCCTGGGGCTCGCCTGCCCTGAGCGAGAGCAGGAGTTGTTCTGGGCAGGCATCGCGCTGGCTCAGGGGGTGCCACACACGTCTCTGGCACCTGGAGCCTGCTGGTTTGGGCCATGGAAGCTCCGTGCACCCGACAGACTCATGGGCCCCACGCCTCTGGGATGGGGTTGTGTGGCAGTGGGAAGGGAGGGGCTCTCGTTCTGCGCAGCTGTGAGGGAGAGGCCTGGACAGGCTCCGTGACCAGCTCTGTGTGGCTGGGCGGGGGCCGTGTCAGGGCAGGGGGCAGGAATGCCTTCCGTGGGACCCCCGCCACCGCTCTGGGCGGTGCACACTGTCCCCTAGTCCCTTGTGTGGCAGAGACTGGGCTCACCTCACCCTCCAGGGCACCGCCTGCAGAGAGGTTGTGGGGCCCGGATGCGGCCATCCAGTGGCAGAGCACGGGGGACGCCAGGCTGGCAGGGGAGAGCCGTGGCCGCGACCCGTGGTTTGTCCCCAGCTCCCAGGCAAGGTGGCCTCACTGTGAGACAGTCTTGGTGTCATCGGCAGGTGTGGGCACCCTTGGAAAGGCAGCAGTGGGTGGGCAGCACGCCGTGGGCCCGCTGGGCGAGGAACAAACAGGCCATCAGCTTGGAGCATCTGAGGAATCCAGGAGGTGCCCTGGAGGTGGTGGCCCTGCAGCCCTGGGCTCTTTCCAAAGCCGACTGCCAGGGCCGTGGCCGCGGGGCTCCGAGTCCAGCCCTGGGGCCTGCCACGTCCCAGGCGCCACCCCACGCCAGCCCTGGGGCCTGCCACGTCCCAGGCGCCACCCCACGCCAGCCCTGTTCCGAGCACATCTGCTACAGCAGCCCCGCCAGAGCTCCGCCTCTGTCCCCGTCCCCATGGAAACCCGGCTGGGGGGGCTCCTGCTGCGTTTGTCCCCCAGACTGGCTTCCGGCAGAGCCAGCCTGCTCTCCCTGGCCCTGCCCCTGAAGCCCACGGCTTCCCCCCGGGGGTGTCTTCCCACATTTGCTGAGCGCCCGTCGGCCTCTTTGGGAGCCCGGGTTTGCCGTCCTCGTGACCAGTCCCCACCCAGCTGTGGCTGCCCTTGGCCTTGGGCTGGCGTCCTGGACTGAGCCCCGGATCTGGGTCAGGGGCCTCTCGGGCCTTAAATGAGCCCCTTCCTCTCTGGGAGCCTCAGTTTACCCGTCTGTACCAGGGGAGGTGACGCTGTGCCAAAAACGAAAGACAAAGAATGAAACCACAGTAGCGCCAGTGCCTCTGGGCTCTCAGGGCTGGGCTGTTGTTTATTTTTAGTGTTTCTTTCTTTCTTTCTTTTTTTTTTTTTTTTTTTTTTAAGGGACAGAGCTGTGGGATTTGACTGGAGATAGAGGCTGAGAGCCAGCCTGGGGCCACAGACGCTCAGCACGTAAGGCCTGGCTCGGCCGAGAGCCCTGGCACCAGTGACCTGCGTGGAGGCTGAGTCGGACCCCCGGTCAGACGTGTGGGCGGAAAAGGAGACCCAGCTTTCAAAGGAGCAAAAGCCCCAGCCGCTCACCCCCAGGGACACGGGGAAGCCGCTGGGTGCACCAGCTCGCCTGCCCAGGGCTGGTCCCCCTGTGGCCGCCGGCAGCATGGAGGTCTCAGCCCAGCCATGTCCCTGGAGCTGGCGGAGGTGGGAAGCTCCCCGGGAGATGGGGTCGGTGGCGCTGGCCCTGGCTGGTCCCGTCGCGGGCACTGGCTCTTCTGAACCGCAGCAGGGTTGTGTTCCCTGCAGCAGAGCCTCGGGGCAGGGGGGCCGCCTGCTTGAGCCCCGCTCTGTGGGGTGGTACCTTGACCTCCAGGGCTGTGAGGGGAGGGGTCTGCTGGGTAAAGGCAGGAGACAGCTGTCCAGCGTGCTGGCCGTGAGCGAGGCAGCGACCGGCAGACCCTGCCCAGGCACACCTGCATAGCTGCTGGAGGCTCCAGGCGCTGCACTCGGGGGGCCCGGGGGCTGGGGTCTCCTCCTCTGCCCACTCCTGATCTGCGCCAGCCCCCCGGGCTCACCAACCCATCCTGGGGCAGGAGTGACCCTTGGGCTGGGCACTGGCACTGTGTCTCAGGAAAAGGAAGCAGAACAGTGGGCTGCAGCCCCACCGGGCTGGGGTGGGAATCGGGGGGCCTGGGGTGACGCAGGGTGTGAAGGGACCTGGGGGTGAGGCGGCGTGATCGTGGTGCCCCCCCCGCAGTCTCTGCACCCTGGGGACCCGAGGTGGCAGAAGCAGGGTGGCCGGTGGTGCTGCCCGGCCCCCAGCTCCACCTTGTCTCCTGGGCAGGAGGCGGCGCAGTGAGGGGCCGGGATCTGACGCCTGTTGACCTGGGGTGACCGCACAGAGCCCCAGCCTGCCGCCAGCCCTGTCTCAGAGGCGAGGAGCTGTGCTCCGGAAGGCTCAGCTGCTGTCCTAAAACTGGGCCTTCCCCTCTGGCCCCAGAGGGGTCCAGGGCAGGGCTGGGGCGGCGGTGGCCGCTGTCTCGGTGGACAGGGAATGCCGTGGTGCCAACGGGCAGGGACCCGTGGTGCACGGCAGCTTGTTCTGTTAAGTTAATCTGACACTTTCGGTTTGCACTTCTCCTGCATGGCCCAGGGTCCTCTTCCTCCAGGCAGCCCTCACAGACTGCCTGTCCTCCTCGCAGTGGGTGGTTCCTGCCAGCCCAGCCCCTGGCCCGCCAGCCCCTCCCTCGGTTCCATCGCAGGCATGGAAGCCCTCCTCTTGCTGTGGTGCCCGTCGCGGGGTCTGGGACGCACACTGCCCTGCTGGGGACCTGGCACCTGAAATGGGCTTGTGGCAGCTTGGTTAAGGCCACCGACCCCCAGCCCCCGGGCCCCGGCTCACTCTGGCCCTCATCTGCCGCATGGCCTGTGACAGTGAGCCCGGGGGGAGCTGAGGGGACACACTTGGCGCCCAGGCTCTGGTGTCTGCTGTGGGGGCCGGAGGAGAGGCTGGTGCACAAAGCTGGGGCGCCGACCTGGTGCCTGCGACACGGGGGAGTCTGGAAGCTCGGCCCTTCCTCCTGGGGTGGACGCTGGGTTAAGTGGCCATGCCGACGAGGCCAGGTGGCTACTCGTGGGCTGTCGTGCGGGGCGTGCTGGGGTCGTCGGGTGTGGGAACCCCCGGAAGCCACGTCTCGCCAGGAGCTGGGTGTGGCACAGTGTCCTGGGTGCTTGTTACTGGTTTTCTTTTTTCTCCATTTCCCAAAATCTTGCGATGGAATGGAAATCAGAAAACAAAATCCATCTGGCCCGAGGGAATTGACCTGCCCGGGTCACCCCATCTGTCCTCCCCCAGACCCCAAATCTGCTCCCTGAGTGGCCGGGGCCGCCCATCGGTGCCTGTCGTGGCGGCTGGGAAGGTGCAGAGGCCCTCGGGGGGGGGGGGGGGCCCTGGAGCGCATGGGGACTGCGTGCTCCACACCCAGTGCGGCTGCTGATCGTGGTGCCGCCGCTGCCCGAGGCCCAGCCCACCCTGGCTGCGGGCACATCTAGAGTCGCTGTCTGGAAACAGGACTCCTTTCCTGACTGCTCTGTGACCAGGCCTTGTTACCCTGCCGTTGCAGATGCCGACGTGGCTCGGGACAGCGCCGGCCCAGCAGCGAGCTCCGGGTGGCTGCGTGGACGGCCGTGCGTTGGGCTTTTCTGGAAGCAACGTGGTAACTCGCAGGATGTGGGTGGCTGCCTGGCGGGAGGTCCTGCTGTGTGTGCTGGGCGCTTGCTGCTTTACCCCTGCCATCAGGTTCACCCAGCAGGTGTCCGCGGCCGCTGTTAAGATCTGAGCTGGGACTGAGAGAGGCCAGGGTGCCCAACAGCCTCTGCTGTCACAGGGGTGACGGCTCTGCCACTCGATGTCAGCACACCAGCTGCCATGGGCCCAGTGGAACCACTGTGCTGGAAGAGCCGAGCGGCGGGCACAGCCCTGGTTTGTGCACCTGCCCCGTTTGTAGATGAGGAGACGGAGGCCCAGGAAGGTTCAGGGCTTGTCCACCCGAGCTGGGCACCAGCGGCCCCTCTGGGCCCTGCAGATGCACCCTGGGTGCTCGTGGGCAGGGTCAGGGAGGACCCAGGATTGGCTCTGCCAGGGCCTCTGGCTCAGCCCTGTGCTTTTCAGGTAGTCGGCACAGCCTCCACGGTCCTCGAGCCGCCAAGACGGCCCAGGTGGGGTGACCACGCCCGGGGATGCTGGCTTCAAGGGGGCAGCTCGGGGAGGCTCCCGTGGGCCCTGTCGCATCTCAAAGGCTCTGTGTCTGAGGGATACAGTGAGGCCCCCAGAGCCAGTGTCCCTGCGGCCGGAGCTCCCTGTGCCTGCCATGGATGTGGCTGGGGGAGAAGCCCTGCCACCCCCCCCCCCCCGCTGGGGCCCACGTGTCCAGCTCAGCCTCTCGCCCACTGTGCCTGCACGCCTGGTTTCCGACGTCAGTGACGATCGATGCAGGCTGCTGACAGAAGAGGGGCCTCACTGCTGGGGCTGTGGGAGCTGGGGTGCACTGTCCCCAGCAGTGCCCTCCAGGTGCTGGGCAGTGGGCCCTCTGCCACCCACCCCAGCCAGGCTGATGTCCCAGGCAGGCCCCCGAGCTGCTGCTCCGTCGGCTGCAGGGGAGAGCCTGGGTGATGCTCCGGGCCCGGGTGGCTGGTGAGGGGCCGCGTGGGCTTCCCCAGCCAGAGCGCTAGGGGTGTCTGCAGGCTGCAGCCGGCCAACCCTGCAGGGCCCTCAGGTAGGGGTGGCAGCGGCGAGCAGGGAGTGCGGCCATCCAAGGCGAGGGCCACGAGGGGCCCTCCCCCGCACCCGGTCCCTGTCCTGCAAGTCAGGGCAGCAACCCGCCGGAGACCAGGAGGCCCGAGGAGGGACAGTGGCCAGGCCGGGGCCGACCTCGGCTCCATCACCTCCAGCTTCTCTGGGGCCACTTGCGGCCCTCTGGATGCAGATATGGGTGCTGGTGGCCGCCGGCAGGGTCCTCCAGCCCCTGGGGCCCTACGAGTGCTCAGGGAGGCTGGGGGTACAGCCGAGAGGAAAGTGGTACCCCCTGATTTGTGGTGGCCGGGGTGACCCTTAGTTAGGAGGGAGTTGCCTTGATCCTCAGGTCACGGGGTCTGGGCGGCGTGCAGAGTGGAAGGGGAAGGGGCGACCTTGGTATTGCAGGGGCCGAGTGCGGGCTCCCAGTCCTGGTGTCCTCGTGGACTCAGTCCTGGTGCGCCCCGACTGCTCTACTCACCACTTGGGAAAAGCCCGACGTCCTGTTTGCACCTTTGAAGGCCTAGATAGCGGATGCTGCTCCAAGAGCAGGGTGGGGCAGCGCGTCCCCTTATCCTGGGTGCCAGAGACACAGGCCGGAGTCGGGGGGGGTGGGCAGTGCAGACCTCAGGCAGCCAAGGCCAGGGCCTCCCGCCTGCTGCGAGAGCCGGGGAGGCCCCAACCCTGGAGAGCTCCCTGTAATGGAAGGTCTTCCGTAGCGGAGCTGGCCCCTGGGAGGCGAGGCGGCCTGGAGCAGGGGACGCTCCTGTGACAGTGACCCTGCTCTGCCAGGGCGGGCGGCCGGAGGAGCCCAGTCTCCCCTTCCTTTGCAGGCCCTGGACGTTGGGCGGGGCGGGGCTGGGCTGGGCAGGGTCTGTGGGGGGCAATCAGGGGGGCCACAGTCTGGGCTTTGCTCGCAGTCGGTTTTCGGATGGAATTCTTCCCCTCTGGGCTCCCAGGCCTCTGCCGTGGCCGCGGTGAGCGGTGGGTCAGGTGGAGGGAGGGGACCCCGAGCCGCTGGAGCTGCCCAGTTGACTCCTCTGTCCCCGTGTCTTGCAGGAGGCGGCCATGACCAGCGCACCCCTGAGCCGGTGGGAGTCTGGCGTGCACTTGGAGCCCCGTCCCCAGGACCTGAGAGCCCAGGTAGCTGCGTCCTTGCCCTGGGCCAGGGTGAGGTGGGGCCCGCTGGGGTCAGAAATGGCCTGGGAGCGGACAGCTTTGCAGAGAAAGGGACCTCGACAGCAGGCTGCCCTGTCCAGTCTCCGGGGTGCACGCGCTCCTGGCAGGTGTGAGGCGCTCTGCCCAGAAAGGGAGCCGGCCAAGGGCCCCCGGCTGGCTGCGTGCTGGTGTCACCCCAGCCTTGCCTACCTGCCCGCAGCCCCGTAGGGCCTTCCCTCCCCTCCTGGAAGTGGGGACAGGGACGGAGTGCCCAGGAGAGCACAGGGAGTGCGGGGCCTTTGCAGAGGTCGCCTGTGCTGGCCCTGAGCCTGCTGCGCTATGCTGGGTGACCGGCCCCGGTCCCAGCCCCGCACTGCCCGAGCCTCAGCGCGCCCATCCCTGAGATGGGCATCAGCACCTCCCGGTGGAGTCGGGGATGCACCCGTGGCTTCAGTGAGTGGGTTCAGGGAGCCTCTGTACGTGTGAGAGGCACCCAGGAAGTGGGAGGCGTTCATACTTCCGGGGAAGCTGCCCTGGGTACTTGGCCCCACCTGGCAGCCCCTGCCTCCCCTCCCCATCTGTGTCGTGTGCGTTTATCGAGTTGGGGTGCAGGTGCGCCAGCGTCACACGGACGGCCTCTGCCCCACCCCGTGCCGTGACTGGCAGCCCCCGCTCCGGGGGGCGGGGCCTTTGTTGGCAGCGGCTCTCTAGCAGCCAGGCCTGCTGTGGCTGCTTGGCCTGGGTCAGTTCCATGCCCTGGGAAGGGGGGTGGAGCCAGCAAGGATAGCGCGAGGGGCTGAGTGGGAAGGAGCGAGACTGACTCCTTGGGACCAATGTGTCGCCCCGCGTATGACGAGTGCTGCGTGTGGCTGCCGGGCCCATGTGGCTCTCTGGTGGTGTCCCCTTGCACACTGGGACAGCACCCGTGTGCAGGCCTGGCCTCGCAGCTGCTGCCTGCCAGGCCTGTGGGCTCCTGGGAATGGGCACCAGGCCTGGCCGAGGGTTGGGGGTCTGGCTCGTCCTGACCCCCTCCTGCAGAGGTGAACCTTGGTCTCACTGCAGCACAGGTGGGAAGGGAACTAAGGTGTGGAAGAGAGAGAGAGAGAGAGAGAGAGAGAGAGAGAGAGAGAGTTTGCGCACCTGCACATGCGGAGCAGCGTAAGGTGATACGGACAATTTAGGAAGGAAGAAACAAACAGCTGAGAAAATTAGGGCAAAGGAGACATCGAAGGCAGGCCTCGGAGCAGCCACTCTGTCAGAGCTCCCCAGCAGCCAGAGTGAAGAGGGCAAGGCGTCCCTCGCGTCAGTGACACTGGGAAGTGATGCCGGGAGGGCGCGGACCCAAGGAGGGAAGGTGCTCCTGCCCCAGGGTTCTCACCGGACTGAGCGTCCCTGTGCTGCTTCGCTTCGTTCTCCCCAACCCTGAACACCCAGGACAGGAGAGGGGCTCTGAGTGTGGGCCCAGGACACCGCTGCCTTTCAGCCCAGTGTTTGGGGTCCCAGGTCTGCCGTGGCTCCTGGGGTGGCCGTGGGGCAGAGTGGATGGGGTACAGACAAGGCCCGTGCACCCCTCCCCCCACGCCGAGACTTGACCAGCGTCTCTCTTTCCTCCCAGGTCTCACCCCCTCTTCGTGGCCACTTCCCGGTGATGCTGGAAGCCTGAGTGACTCCACCCGCAGGTCAGCCCCTCCCTCCTGGCTCCCACCCTTGCCGGGCGTGCCTGACTCTGGACACACAGGTAACACGTGTGTGCACGTGCACACATAGGCACCCACGTGGGCCGCTGCAGGCTTCTTGCTCATTTGCGTGGGCTCAGCAGGGTCCATGCCGACCTTGGCTGCCACCGTCCGCCAGCCCCGCCCAAAGGCCAGGGTCCACGGAGAAGTTAGGGGCTTGCCCTGGTCTCACGGGGGGCTGGGCTGGGGCCTGCCTTTGTGGACTGAAGTTCCTGTGTGCGGGGCGGGGCAGCCAGGGTGGCCGGCTGGGCTGGTGGTCACGGGGCTGCTGGCCACAAACGCAGATTCCCCTCGGGGCTGCCCAGCTGAAGGTGCCCCGCACGCCCTGCCGGTGAAGGCGGCCTCGTGGCTGTGCCGTGCTGGGAACTTGCTTGGCTGTTGCCAGGCTGGGCCCCTGCTCGCGCCTCGCCCCGTGAGCCAGGCCGCGGGGCAGCCACTGCGTGATTGCAGCCTCCTGGGGAGTCAGTGGGAGGTGGGGTTGGGGTAGGCCCCACCGTCACCAGGACTGGAGCAGGCCACTCCCACGGCTGTGGATAGGACCTGGGTTGCTGCGTGTGACCTGAGTGGCCAGTCTGCCCGAGCCATGGCTCAGAAGTGGGGTGTGACCCAGCTGGGTCAGGGAGAAAGGACAGCGCAGAGCGCCCTGGAAACCGAGGACGTGGCGTTGCCCTGGAGGACATCCTGGCCAGAGGTGCGGCCGGGCCCAGGTGCTCGAGGGGCCTTGCCGAGGGGGTCCGGTTTGCGGAGCTGGTGCCTTCCCGCGGGACCCCCTCTCGCCCGCACACGGCTGCGGCACACGCAGTCTGCCCCACACGTGAGCCGCTGCTGGAAGTGAGACCCGAGGGGCAGCCTTGGCAGGCGCTGGAGCACAGACCGTGCCCTGGGCCCTCGGACCCACGTCCCGCGGGAGGCCGTGAGAGCAGGTCCCGGGAGCCTGGGTGGGCGTCCCTGAGGGGCTCCGGGTCAGGCGCTGGTGCCGTGTGTGCCTGGGCCCCGGCACCGCACGCTGCCCTGGCGTCAGCAGTAGGTGCCTCCCCGGGGCAGGCCACATAGCTGCGCGCCCTCCGGCGGCCGTGGGGCCTCATCTCCCGTCTTGTCCTCCCACGGCAGGGGCTCGGCCGCAGGGGGACCTGCTCACCGTGGCCTGCAGCCTGGAGGGTGGCCGGGCAGCAGAGGCCCTCAGAGGGGACTGCAGCTTGGCCCGGGTCACTGACTCCACATGTCTCTGCTGGACCCTCCCCCCGGCCTAGGAGGCGCCTCCGCCTCCGCCCCCTGCCCTCCCCAGGGCACTCGCCCCAGTGGGCGGGCACAGCAGGAGTGTGGGTTGGCGGGGTCCGCCCCTGCTGAGAGGCTGCTCCAGTGCCCACCCAGCTGGTGAGGATGTGGGGACACAGGGTCCCGAGGCTCGGGGCAGGGGTGATGGCCTGACCCCCACGGCAGAGCCACGCAGAAGCCCGTGTGCTCCTTGGCCACACACAGGGGCTTTCCCTTTGCACCTGCGGTGCGGGGGCCATGAGCGGCTGGGGATGGGGCACTTTATTTGCCAACAAAGAGCGGACATTGTGGCTGCACTCTGGTCGCGTGGAGGGCCTGTGTGCGGCTGGGCTCCGGGAGGCGGGTGGCCGGCCACCCCTGGGGACCTCCCTGCTCTCTGCACCCGGACCGAGCTGCTTCTAATGGACTCCCGCGGGCCAGGTGTTCCCTGCGTGCTGGGACCCGGGCCGAAGCCCCTCCCACAGGGACCCGTCTCCCAATGCCCCAACCTGTGCAGAAGCAGGCCTGTATGTGGGTGAACATGGTCTCACCGTGGTGTACGGCCCGGGGCTCGCTGGGGCACTGTGGGGTGGGTCAAGGTCAGCCACCCAGGCCCCCGTTGACGTGCTGCTGGGGGCGCCCAGGCCGCCGTCCTGGGCCATCCAGGGTGCCGATCCCACCTGTTCCAGACAGGAGCTTGGTTCTCCCAGATCAGGGAGTGGAAGTCTCACGGTGCCCAGCGCTTGACGCCAAAGGGGCAGTCGAGGGTGTGAGGTGTCGCCCCCGTGGCTGTCAGCGGGGGACGGGAGGCTACAGCGCCCTGCCATGGAGGGGGGCAGCTCTGGCTCCTCCTAGATGCCACATGACCGCACCAGGTAAACGGCCCTGGGTCTGCGTTCTCCTGTCCCTAAGGCATGGGCACCTCCCGTGCTGCTGTGTGACTGTGGGGAGGTAACTTAGCCCCTCTGTGCTGCCTTCTTGCACCTGAGGGTGGGGTTGTCAGCGGACCGATGGGTCACCAGGCGTCAGGGGCTGAGGTTGGTGGCCAGCCACACCATAGGTCCCCGGGCGGGAATGTGGGCAGGTGGGGACACGAGTCACCCTGGGGTTGTCAGGGCAACCCCTGCCCTCCCTGCCGCCCCCGTGGAGCCATGTGGCCCAGGGCTCCGATCCCCCAGGCTGAGCCCTCCAGCGTGTCAGGAGTGCGCCCTGACCCTGTTGCCCCCAGCCCGGGCCTCAGTGCCGCCATCTGCAGAGTGCTTGAGCTCCGGCTTTCTCTCACTGGCAGTGGCCACGTGGCTGGAGCCACGGCCCTGGAGCACGAGTGAGATGCCGTGACGATGCACGGCAGGCAGGGGCAGGGGCGTGCACAGGGCAGGCTCGACTGTGGATGCCCAGGAGGGCGTGCGGCCGCCATTCCTGGGGCCGGACCCCCGGCAGCCCCTTGACAGCCCTCCCTGCACCCACAAGGGTCCCTGGCCCACTGGTCCCTGGAGCACAAGAGGCTGCCCCTGCCCTGTCCCCCAGACAGCTCCCCTCCCCCCAGGACCACCCGAGCCCTGTGGGGGCTGGGGCAGCAGGAAGGTTCTGGAAACGGCCTGATACCTTGCCCCTGGCCAGGCCCTCAGGGCCTCAGTGCCGGGCGGCGGCTGCTTCCAGACTGGATGGGCCTCCCCCTCCCTGCCCGTGGTCCCGCCCTCCAGCTCCACTGCCTTTGTCTTCCCAGGGCTCCACAAAATGGCCGCCCCGCCATCCGCCATTTTGTAGCTGAGGCATGCTGCAGCCTGGTGGGGGAAGAAGTGGGGAGACCACTGGCCAGCGGCCTGGCCTGGGTAGCCGGGACAGAGCCAGCGCCAGCCCCCACCCCTGCCCGGCCTTGGCTGTCACTGTGCCGGGCTTGGCATCAGGCTGTGGCTTGGCAAGGCTGGGCCAGGAGTCCTGGCCCCTCACCCAGCCCTGGCCACCCTGAGACGGCCCTGGCCGGCAGACAGAGCAGCCACGATGAAGGCCCGGGCCGGCGTGGCCAGTTCCTGAATGACGTCTGCTCCCATGGACCTGGCTTCCCTGAGCCGCACCAAGCCAGGGCCGGGCTGGCGTTGGCACCCTCTGACCTGCTGGGCTCCCAGGCCAGGCTCCAGCCAGGAGCAGGCAACTCCAGGCCTCAGGAGCGGGGGGGGGCTTCCTGGAGGAGGCTGCTGTCCCATGGCCCCCCAGGGCCTGGCCCCGCTGTAGTTCTGGGTACAGAGTGGGGTGGGTGGTGCCTGCCCGCCCAGCTTGACGCTTGTGCAGCAGCCCCAGGTCCCTGAGGAGCCCCCAGCCTCCTCCCGAGCTGTCTGCCTGTCCGATAGCCCCAGCCAGGGTCAGGGGTCAGAGCAGCATGTTCAGAGGGGCCTGGGTACCACAGGGCAACCCCAGGACATCCCCAGTGGCCAGGGAGCCCGCCTGGCTGTGGACCGTGGGACAGCCTGCTCTGCTGGGTGGCCTGACCCAGGAGCCCAGCGTGGGCTCTGCAAGGGTGGCTGGCGAGGCTGCCGTGGCCGGAGGTGGGGAACAGGCTGGGGAGAGACGCTCGCTTCGGAGGTGCGCACGCCGTTTCTCCCGGCAGCCCGAGCGGCCCTGGCCCTACACCCTCGGTGTGGCCTGTACGGCCCCTGGCCGCGGGAGAAATGTAGATGGACGGCAAGGGGTCTTGTCCTGCCTCTGTGGGCCCCCCGCCAAGCCCTTTGCATCTGTGTGTCCCGCTCCAGGCCTGTCCAGACCTCTGTCTATCCTTGGGGTCACCCCCCAGAGGCTGGCAGAGCCAAGGAAGGGGCCTCCCACCCGCCGAGGGCAGCACTGCCCATGCGCCCGGCCCAGAGCCTCCTGCACACGGCCGGGCATGAGAGTCCCCTGCGTCCAGGGCAGGAGAAGCCCCCAGCAGAGGGGCCGGAAGGTGGGGCGCCCAGGACCGGATTCAGGCTGGACCGTTCTTTCTTTTTTTATTTATTTATATTTTTTTGACAGGCAGAGTGGACAGTGAGAGAGAGAGACAGAGAGAAAGGTCTTCCTTTGCCGTTGGTTCACCCTCCAATGGCCGCCGCGGCCGGCACGTTGCAGCCGGCGCACCGCGCTGATCCGATGGCAGGAGCCAGGAGCCAGGTGCTTCTCCTGGTCTCCCATGGGGTGCAGGGCCCAAGGACTTGGGCCATCCTCCACTGCCCTCCCGGGCCACAGCAGAGAGCTGGCCTGGAAGAGGGGCAACCGGGACAGAATCCGGCGCCCCGACGGGGACTAGAACATGGTGTGCCAGTGCCGCAGGCGGAGGATTAGCCTAGTGAGCCGCGGCGCCGGCCGGCTGTTCTTTCTTAAGGATGATTATATGTGTGTGAGGACAGAATATTTTCATGCCTTTGAGGACGAAGCTATTGCCTGATGGTAGCGGGGCAGAGAGGGGCTCCACCTCCCCAGCAGAACCGTTTTCCTAGCCCTGGACTGAGAGCCCCCCGCCCCACCACTAACCTGCCTGCCCTGCAGCCGCTGCCTCCCTACAGAGGTGCCTGGGGCTCACCACTGCTCACAGACACGGCAGGGGTCAGAGCCGTGGCCCGTGGCCCATGCCTGCTCAGACAACCCAGCTGCCCCAGACCTGTAGCTCCCTGGCCTCGGGGCCGGGGGTGACTCCTCTGGGCTTCAGAACTCCTGCACCCAGGGCAGTGCACAGCCCCCGCCCCTCCCCAGAGCTTGGAGGCTACAGGCAAGGAAGAAAGCTGGGAGCCAGCTGGGGTGTAGAGTCCTCACAGGGTGTAGACGTCCCGCAGTGAGTGGCCATGTGAGGGGTGCCGGCGCTGGAAGGAACCCAGCTCCGAGACTTCTGGATTCCAGGTCTGGTTTGGCTCCCGCATGCCCATGGCAAGGTTTTGGGGGCCGTGGCCAGGATAGTGAAGCCCTGCCCAGCCGGAGGCCGGACGGCCCCTTTTCGTTTCGGTTCCGTATCTTTATGTTGTGGGCTGTCTTTTGTTGCTGTTGCATCATCATCATTTTATAAACGCGTGTGGAGGTGTCGCCTCGATGGCTGACTGCTTAGGTTTTGCTCCCCCACCCGTGTGGTGGGCACGGCCGCCCCGGGCCGCCGCTAACTTCATGGGCTGCATTTGCGGGGCACCGCCCCCGGCCCCCGATGCCACCCTCCTGCTGCTTTCCCAGACTCCATTGTTGGCACGGCCTGCTGAACAGAAACACTGGCTGCTTTATGGGGGGAACCTAATCAGACCAGCGGGGGGGAGGGGGGGGCGGCTCCCGGTGGCCCCGAGCCAAGCCCAGGGCGACTTCGGGTGACACCGTCTGTCTGCCTTGCTCGCTCCAGACATCCGCCTGGCCCTGAAAGGGCCACCTGCCCACCGAGGCCTCCCACACACCTGTCCCTGGCTCCTCCCCCACCCGGGCCTGCCCGGCACCCTGCCCACGGGCAGACTCGGCAGGGCCGGGCGGTGGCAGATGGCAGACGGCAGGGCGGCTTTGCTCGGGAGCGCCATTCATGCTGCGCCCGGCCCTTGTCCAGGCCGGCTGGGAAGGGTCCCTCGGGTCTGTCTCGGGACAGAAAGGGGAGGGCTCTGCGTCCCGACGCCCGGTGGCCTGAGGTCACCCCGACACGCACAGCCAGGGCCCGTTCCGCACCAGCTCAGAAGCTGCTCTGCCACCGTGTCACAGCCCCCCACCCCCCACCCCGCATTAGAACCCGGCTGTGGCTCCCACATGGGGAGACCTCGGGGCGGGCGGTGCACCTGTCCTGGGTGCACTGCCCCGCCACTGTGGGGCTGTGAGCGATGGAGGGGGGATGTGTCCCGGGGACCTCCTGCTATCTGGGTCCCAGTTCCGGTGACCGAGGTGGGTCCAGAGCTGAGCAACACAGCGCGGGGAGCACGAGAAATGGGGCGGAGGCTGCTGGCAGACGGCGGGAGGGGGCGGGGAGGCCAGAGGGGGAGCTGGAGCTGGCAGGGGTGTGGTGGGCAGGTGTCCCCCGTGATGGACAGCCCAGCACTCAGGGACAAGAGCAGCAGGGTGCCGACCTCATGTCCTGACCAGACCCAGTAGACGGGGCTTCCTGGCCTTGTTAGTGGGCAGGGACACTGAGGCTCGGAGGGTGTCACCGTGGGCGGGCTCTGGCAGCTGGGGGGGTGGGCGGCCAGGGGCTCCCCTCCGAGACCACGCCCACCCTTCCGTCTCCTCCATCTTCCCGCCCTGCACTGCTCCCAGAGGCACGTGGCCGCAGTGGCTCCGTGGGATCTGTTGAGCGACAGGCCCAGATCCGGGTTCTGTGCGCCCGGTCCCGGTCCTGGTCCTGGTCCCAGTCCCGGTGACAGCCGGCGGTCCCTTCCTGCCACGCGCTCCCCTCTGGGCTCTGGGTGCTCTGGAGAACCAGGCCTGGGTGCTGTCCTGGCGCCGTCCAGCGTGGGCTGAGGCACGGGCCGGTGGAGGAGGCCCGGCGAGGGCCCGGGCGGCTGCGGGCTCAGATGGCGTTGACGCCTGTCGCCTGTGCTTCTCAAAGCAGGTCAGGAAGTGGCGGCGAGGAAGGAGTGCTGGTGGTGGCTGGCCTGCCCGGGGTGAGCTGGGGCCCGAGGTCCTCCCCTGGCCAGTGCGTAGCCGGGACAGCTGTGGTCGGGCTCAGGGGTGACCTAATGGGGACGCCCAGTTCCTCTGCCAAACCCTTGCTGAAGCCGCACCTCTCCCTGACTTCTGCCCACTTCTAGCAGGCTCCAGAAGTGCCAGCCACCTCATCTGCTGCCATGCATGTGTGTCGTGGTGACCGCTGGCCCCGGTTCGCCCCGACCTCCCCCGTCAGACATGGTTGATTGAAGAGTAGTCTGGTAATGGAGGAGGCGGAGCCCCGCCTGAGGCTGTCCCTGGGCTCACGGCCACGTGTGCCTGCCCACTCTCTGGGGACAGGAGCCCCTAAGGGAGCCCCCCTTTGCTGTACCCTGCCATCAGTCAGCCTCTGAGTGCACCCCACTGAGCAGGGACCGACCTAAGAAGCCACACAGCTGACCAGTGGGCCTAGCGTTGAACCCCAACAAAGAGCACGTGAGGGAAACTGAGGCACAACGGCTCCTGGGGTGGGCCAGGCCCCAGGGTGATCCAGGAGCCTGCCTCTGCCCCCTCCTCTCTCTCCTGGGCTGGGGTCCTCTGGTTGCTGCTGCAGGCTCTGGGGTGGAGCCAGGGCACGGGGAGGGGGTGGGGGGAAGGGAACAGTGGGTGTGGCTGCTTGGACTGCTGATCAAGGGGCAGAGCTCCTGCCCCCCACCTTGAGGAAGCCACAGCCCGCAGGGTGCTCAGCGCCATCTGCTGGCTGTTCTGCCCCATGCCACCCGAGGGACCTGGTAGAGGGTGTGCCCAGCCCCCTCCCCCCAACTCCGACTCCCTCAAGCACTTCCCAGGGGCTCAAGCCCTGGTCGGAGAACCAGTGTCCTTTGTGGTGCGCAGGGTGACAACAGCTGGTCACTGCGCAGGTGGCACCAGGAGACTCAGGACCCTCAGCCACCCTGCCCTGCCTCTGGCCCCACCGGGACAAGCCTTGGGGGCACTTGGGTCCTGTCCGCCGGAGTTGAGGCCAAGGAACAGGATCAGAACCTCTGTTTACGCTTCCTTATGGGTGGCCGCGGCCACGGACAGTGCACCACAGCCCCCAGGTCCGGGACGGTGCTCGTCCCTTCCCGGGGGGGCTCCCAGGGAGCAGGAGCTGCCCCGTGCACTGGGCAAGGCCACAGCCGCCTCCCCTACCCCGATTGCCACTGAGAGCAGAGCCCCCGGGCCAGCCACTCGCCTTCCTTGCTATGGATGGGACCGGTGGTCTGGCCTCCCTGGGCGGGCACTGAACGGCACTGCCCGTCTGAGGGCTCAGAGCGTGGCACTGCCTTGCTGGGCAGGAACGAGATGCCGTGATGCCAGAAGGTCAGGGCCATGGTCTCCTGGCCTGAAGGTAGCCCTTACCCCTCAGCCTCTCCTGGCTTCCAGGGAGGTGCTGTGTCTGCCTGTCCGTCTTCCTGCCACCCAGCTAGCAGGTGCGGCCCCAGGTCCCGCCCACTCTCCTTTCCTAGAGCCTCAGTCCCCCGTCACGCTAGGAGAGGTGGGAGCTGCCCCGGCCACTCCCCCTGGGGGGCCAGGTTCCCCTCCAGAAGCATCCTGCAGCACCCCCCAGCTGTGGTCAGCTCAGGCCTGGACCCGGGCTTGTGGGAGGTGGGGGAGAGAAGCACGCCCGTGGCCACTAGCAGGCGGAGGGGCGCGGCCAGGCGGATGCTTAGCGCGGCCGCACATGTGCTGGCCATCGGCAGGTGCCAGCCCCTGCCCAGTGTCTCCGGTCCGGGAGCCCCTTGGAGGCCGCGGCCACTCCTGTGCACATGGCAGCGACGGAGCCGCCTGTGTGTGTGTCCCAGGCGGCCGCCTGCTCCCCGGCTCCGTGGTCTCCTGCAGGTCTCCTGGTGGCGGCAGCTGGAGAGGAGTTTGCTGTTCCCAGGGCCCTAGCTGCCCCCACCCCCTCCACCTGCTGGAGCCCCCGTGCCCTGAGCTCGCCCCCTCCCTCCAGGAGGCGTCTCCAGAAGCCACGAAGCCATCTCGGCGTGAGACTGACCGCCCTTTGGGGTGAGGTAGTAGGTTGTATAGTTTGGGGCTCCGCCCTGCTATGGGATAACTATACAATCTACTGTCTTTCCTGAAGTGGTGTGATATCTGCGGTGGACGGCGTCCAGGACCCCGGCGCAGGAGGGCAGCTTGGCCTGGGAGGGGGCCGAAGCTGGGCTGGGCTGGCCTGGCAGGGTCTGCTGCCATGAGCCCTCGCTGGGCCTGTCTCTTCATCGGTAAAGTGGGGCAAGTGTGTGACATGTCCAGGCTAACATTGCCCACTGCCTCCACCAGGTCCAGGCTGGACACCGGGGAGGCGGCCAGGGGGTGAGGAGTGTCCACTCCAGATGCTGGCCTGTGCCCTAGCCCGTCCCCCTCTGGTCACCTCCACCCGAGGAGAGAAGTGGCCCCGAGCCTCCTGTGGCACAGCACGGCAGAGCCCGCCGGTGGCTGGGGGTGGGTGCCGCTGAGACGCCATCTCCACTTTCCCTCCCGCCCTGCGCCTGCCCGGCCTCGAGCTGTGGCGGCCGAGGCCCTGGGCAGGCAGGGCTGGGCACAGGCGGTGCGGGCACCTCGGGGTGAGGTAGTAGGTTGTGTGGTTTCAGGGCAGCGGTGTCGCCCCTCAGCAGATAACTATACAGCCTACTGCCTTCCCCGAGGGGTCCAGTGGCATGGCCGCCCGGGCGGTGTGGCCCGGGCACAACAAGAGGTGCGCTGACCCCAGTTTGGAATCGGCCGCTCTTCACCCTGGAAGGCCAGGGGCCCGGCGGGGCAGGGTGCCGGTGCGCCTGCTACGGCGGCTCTGGGCAGTGGGCTTGCCTTCCTGCACCTCCCCGGCAGTCCCAGCCCCCTGCCCCGCCTGGGCCGCCCCTGGGCCAGGTGAGTGGAACGCTGAGAGCCAGGCTGCCCTGGCGCCGCCCAGTCGTGGGCCTGGGGCCTGGCCGCTGCCCGACCGGAGCTGTGGCGCCTGGCTCCCTCATGGTTCCCTGGCAGCCTGAGTCCATGCCAGCAGTTGCCCACCCTCCTCCTGGGAACCCCAGGTCCTGTGGGCCAGCAGCAGCAGGGGGCCGGGCCCAGTGTGCACCTGGGCGGGCGGAGGGAGCCCTGTCCAGGGCAGGTGCTGGCACAGCTGGGTCCGTACCCTGGCCTGAGGGCCCCCAGCCGCCTCCCTCCTACGGATGGCCACCCCTGGTTGCCATCTTGGCTGCGGCTTCCAGCCCGAGTCCCCCTGGTTCTCTGCAGATGTTCCCCGGCCGGAGCAGGCCAGCGCCCCGACCCTTACTCCATCAGGCCCCAAACAGAACCGCAGGGGCGTGAGGCGGACACGCAGGGGAAGGGCCTCTGCAGGGGGGCTGCTGGGCATCTCCTCCGGGTTCTATGGGCCCCTCTGTCCCCTGAACAGCCTTCCTGCTCACACGTCCACCTCCAGGCCTGAGTCCCAGGCCAGCCCCTGCCCTCACTGCCCCCTGGTGCCAGACCCCCACCCCCACCTCATCACTGTCTCCCCCCACACCTGTGCGCCGTGCCAGCAGCGCCCCACCCCTGCCGGCCCACGCCAGTCTGTGAGCAGAGGCCCCAGGGGTCTCCAGGGGTCGGCCGTTCCTCTGGCGCCTGCACTGCAGGAGGAGCCCAGTGCTGCCCTGCGGCACTCGAGGCCTGGCAAGGGAGTGACTTGGGCACAGCAGCACCCACTGTGGCGAGGAGGAGCCCTGGCCCCAGCCCCGCAGTCAAGGCAGCTTCCTGGAGGAGGTGACACCCAGTTCACGCTGTGTCCCTGCAGCCAGCCTGGCTGACGCCATCCCCAGAGCCCAGGGCGTCAGAACCAGCCCAGAAGGTGGGGGTGAGGAGCAGGGTGGGGGCCGCCACCTCCTGGGCAGCAGCAGCAGTGCAGCCTGGGATGCCGGAGGGCCCTTTACTGGCTGCTGGTGTCGGTCACGACAGTTGCGGCCTCACAGGGAGGCCTGAGGACAGAGCAGTCACGGGCGGGGAGGGGCTGGGTAGGCCCTGGGCCCTGGTCCTCGGCGCCACCTGCTGCCTGGTTGGGGGAGTGACTCCTGGCCTCGTTCTGGGCCCTGCCTGGGCTTGGGGGGTGCTGGACTCACCCACCGCTGGCTCTGCCTGAGTTCCCCCTGGGGCACGGTCAGCGGTGTGCCAGGGCGGGGGGCCACTCTGACCCCTCGCAGCCAGGCGGGGCCTCCTGGGAAGCGACTCGCAGACCCCAGGGCTCCGGGGCGGCCCGCGTGCCTGCCGGAGCCCCCGGTGCTTGCGAAGCAGTTTCTTGCAAGGGAGCCCCGCACCAGGGGGCGCTTGTGCAGGCTGACGGCGTGTGCGTGCACCGTGCCGGGAATGCCTGTTTGATCGCACAGGGGTCCGCGGTGTCCGAATGCGCTCCCCAGGGACCCCAGACACCCAAGCCCTCAGCCCCTCAGCCTCAGCCCCGCGCAGGGCCGGTGGCTTGCGATGCCTGGCGCAGTGCACATGCTGGGTAATGCAGTGACACCGTGTTTGGGGAATAACAAGAAAAACGTCTGTGCGGGTTCGGTCCTGATGCACTTGTTTCTATTAAAGATTTATTTCTGTGGAAGGCAGAGTTGGGGGCAGGGAGAGATGTTTTCACCCATGCATAGTTTCTTCCTCGTAATTTGATCATAATTTTTCCGAGTTTTTCGTATTCTGTAACCGGCTCAATTTTGTGGCAACTTTTGGAAGATTCCCTCACAGGCCTGGATTTCAAAACATTTTTGCGCCAAAATAAATTATCTTTCGACTCCATTTTACATGAACTTTTGGAAGCCCTTGTGCAGCGCCCGCGTGAGTCCAGCCTGGGTTCTAAATTCTGCGATTCGTTACGGAGGAAGGCCCAGAGTTCCCGGGCAGGGTGGGCGCCCGCTTCCTGGCTGGAGCAGAGGCGGCGCCGGCCCCATGGCCACTGCTCGACAGCGGCACCGTGTGGCAGCCGGGAGCCACCCTCGCGCTGCTGCGGTCCCGGGGCTCCTTCCCGGCCCTGGAAGCCTTGGGTTCAAGGACGGCTCGGAGAGGGTCCCAGGAGGGTTCCCCGTGCCCCGAGTTGCAATCCAGGCCTTTCCTGGGCCCCGCACCTGCTCTGCGTGGCCAGCTCGAGCTGTGGGCGTCACAGGGATGTGTTGGGCAGCCCTGCTGACGGCACAGGGGAGGGCCTGGCCGCGTCCTGCTCACACTCGCTCACTGCCAAAGAGCCAGTGTCACAGCCCGTGGGGGGCCCTGGGGAGCTGGGCCTGGGGCTGGAGGGAGGACCCTAGAGGGGCCACAGGGCCTGGGTCTCACTCCACTGCACAGCGCCGGTGGCCTTCAGTGCATATGGGCTCCTGCTGTCACCTGGGATAGGCAGGACCTGAGATCAGGACAGGCCATGGGACCTGAGGGGCTCAGGGGAGTCCCTGTAGAGCTGGGTGGCCAGGGCCAGTCACTGCCCCAGCTCAGCAGCTTTGTCTTGGTGGGGTTGGGGGTGCAACCAGACAGCATCCTGGTTGTACAGGTCAGACCCAGGACAACTAGAGGGCTGAGGTGGACAGGGAGGGGAGGGCCTTCAGGTCCGGCTTGTTCAAGGGGCTTAGCTTCCCACCATAGCCCCTGCTTTTGCTGAGCTGGAGGCAGGTGAGGCTGCTAAGGCCCCCAGTTCAAGTCCACACTGCCACCAGCCAGCGCCCTGCCTCTTCCCAGCCCCTCCAAGGCCCCCGGTCCTCCTGGGCTGTCCGGTGCCAGAAGCCCCAGCTGCTGTGTTTAGGTGGGTAGCCAGGTCTCTAAGTGGGAGTGGCCTAGCTGGGCAGCCCTCACCCATGATGCTCCTCTGGTATGGGGGGGTGTCTGTCTTCAGGACAACCCCAGAAGCACTGCCGTGCTGAGCCCATTTCATGGACGTGGAGATGGAGGTTCAGACACAGTGACTTTCCCCGGTCACATCGCAGGCCAGGGTGGAGCTGGAATGAGCCACCAGGTCCATCCAGGCTTCCTGGATGCCTGGGGTGGGAGAGGGCAGAGGGGACAGGGGAGGAACAGGCAGCGTTCTGGCCTGCACCTGGGGGCCCACCTTGGCTGGAGGCACCTGGCTCCCGGTACACCATGGTCTGGGCCTCCCAGAAGAGGCTCCCCTGGGACTTGCCCTGGCTCCAGAGCTGGGGCCTGACCTTGGGGGCCTGGACCCCACCACTGGACTTTCTCCTCCAGAGCTGGCCGCCAAGCCCCAGGTAGCAGCGCCGTCCACTCCGCGAGAACGGCCCACCTGCTGCGGTCTCCCAGCGGCTGGATGGAGGACCCCAGCGACTGTCCTGGGGGTCCTCGCGCCAGCCCACCCTCAGCCCTCCCTTGTCCCCCCTCAGTCTCCCGGTGTCCTGGGCCAGCCCATCCTCCCACACAGCAGAGGGGCAGAGGCCAGGCTGCAGCTATGCCCTGGGACCCCAGGAAAAGCTGAAGACAGGACCTGGCTCCATGGGACCGAGAGGTCCCCAGGCAGCGGGCACGGCCCTGGAACCCGCGCCGAGGCAGGCCGAGCTGGCGGCCCCGTGGGAGGAAGAAGACCAGTGCCGCTCCGCAGAACCCGCCGCTGGCTGGCTTCCCCTGGCCTGCCTCCCGCCGAGACCTGCGCCCCTGGCCTGCCTCCCGCCGAGACCTGTGCCCCAGCCCGGGGCCGGGCGAGGCGGGGCTGCAGCCTGCAGTGGCCGCTGCCTCGCCTGTAACGCTGGATGTGTCTGCTCTTTTTTTTTTTTTTTTTTTAAGATTTATTTTATTTATTTGAAAGGCACGGTGAGAAGAGGCGAGAGGGCTTCCACCCACTGGTTCACGCCTTACGTGACTACAACAGTCAGGGCTGAGCCAGGAGCTGCTTCCAGGCCTCCCGCATCTGCCGCTGCTTTCCCGGTGCATCAGCAGGGAGCTGGATCAGAAGTGGAGCAGCCGGGACTCGAACCGGCGCCCTCACGGGAGGCCTACACTGCCGGCGGTGGCTTCAGCCATGACGCCACAGCGCCGGCCCGAGAGGCTTCTGTTCTTGAGCAGAGCCCTCAGCTGCTGACATGTCCTCCTCTCCCGGGCAGGGGGAGCCTTGGGCCTGGGTGTGAAGTTCCGACCCCGTCCCAGGTACTCGGGGCCAAGAGCGAGGCAGGTGTCCCCCGCGGAGGTCCTGGCCAGCAGTGGGCTCAGAGGACAGTGCATGGGCACAGGGTGGGGCCCACAAGGACCAGCAGCTGCCAGGCCTTTACTCAGCCAGAGGAGGCCGACCAGACTGCCAGGGGCGGTCAGGTAGTGTGAGGCGGCCTGGGGTCCACGTGGGAGACCCCCTACGCCGTGTTAGCCTGGCTGCCTGGCCAGACGGGCACTGGATGGACGTCAGGAGGCCTGAGGGACCCAGGGAGCGCCTGACCCCTCTGTGGGCCTCAGTTTCCCACCCACACAGCAGTGAGGACTTAGGAGTGCGTTCAGCTGTGGCTCAGGACGCTGCATCTTCCAGCTGGACCACCAGGTGGCGCCTCGCACCAGCGGGAAGGCGGTCGGCGCGGGGCAGTGCCCCTCACGTCCCCAAGGCTGAGACCTCAGGTACGGTTGCTGCCATGCGGTCCCGTGGCAAAGCCGTCTGCATGGTCGGCTTGGAGGAGGTGGGGCAGGGCCCTCACTTGGCAGATTTGGCACCAGCCTGGCCACTGACAGGGCGCTGTCAATTCTGACCCAACAGAGGACACTCGGAGGTCAGGGTCACGCAGCCTCCCTTGGTCCTCTCTGTCCTTGAGCCTGGCTGTGGCGGTGGTGGGCAGTAACACGTATGGTTGGTGTGGTCACTTCCAGCCACCATTCCCCAGGTGTCCTGGGGGCATCGCTCAGGCATAGGCAGGCCACTGTGGTGGGGAGGGGAGCAGCGTGGGCAGAGGGCAGGAGGCCCTGGCACTGATGGGAGCCGGCACAGGAGCTGCCAGCTTGGCCACGTCCCAGTGGGGCACAGGAGCCCCCGCAGGTGACATTGCCCCTCATAGTGGGCGGGGCAGCTGCTGGCCTGGGGAGCGGTCCTAGGGAGCCCCTGCAGGGTCTCTGCTGGGCACCTCTGTCTTGGGGGCACCTCAGTGGCCTGGGCAAAGTGATCCTGAAGAGGCCGAGACCAAGGCTGTCCTGGCCAGCACAGGCCCAGGATGGGCCAGGCCACTGCCTGAGAGACCAGGGACCAGGCGGTGGGCAGTGCCCCAGCCCCGCCCTCACTGTGCATCCCAGCGTGTGCAGAGGGCTTGACCCGCTACGCCATGGCGCCGGCCCAGCCGTTACTCGCTGAACCACAGCCCTCATTGCGATCACACCCAGAACCTCTTTCCTGGCCAGGGAGTCGTGCCGAGCGCCGAGCGGGGAGAGATGGGGAAAGTTCTGGGCGGGGCGGGGGGTGCTGGCCGCGCCGGCGGTGTTTGTACCCAGGGCCACTGAGGCCGGCACTGGAAATGGCGCCTCTTGCTTTCGGTGTATACTTTTGCTTTATGTTTTACCACAGTGCAGTCACTCTGTTGGACTCTTACGTGAACAGCGCGTCCATTTTGTGTCCACAATAGCACGTGTCTGAGGGACTCCAGCGTGGCAGAGTCCTGAATGAGGGCACTCGGCCGGGCTGGCTTCCTGCGCGGGACACTGGGGCACTGCGAAACCTGCACACAAAGCGAGCGTCAGTCCCCTCGTCTGGCTGTTTCAGAGTTGTCAGACCCAGGGCAGCTCCTCCCGGTCGTGTGCCCCTGTGTGTGCGTGTGTGTGGTGTGTGCGTGTCTGTGTTGTGTGTGTGCATGTGTGTGGTGTGTGCATGTCTGTATTGTGTGTATTTGTGTGTGTGCACCCCTGTGTGTGCGTGTGTGCGTGTCTGTGTTGTGTGTATTTGAGTGTGTGTGCACCCCTGCGTGGGGCATGCGTGTGTGTTGCCTGTGTATTGTGTGTGTGTTGTGTGTGTGTGTTGCGTGACGCTGGCGTGAGTGAGGACTGCACACCAGGCACTGTGCAGAAAGCCTTTCTCGAGGAGGCCCAGGCTGCCCACTGAGGCAGGAAGGCCCCATCGGTCCAGCCCTGGTGACCGCTGGGCAGGGTCTCCACTGGGTGGCTGTGCTGCCTTCTGTCCTGCAGGGGCACCATGTGAGACCGTGCAGGTGTCCTGTCACTCACCCCTGCCCCTAACGCCAGCATCCAAGGGTGACTTGTGACTGGATCAGGCATTATCGCAGTGGGTACCATGGGGACCGTTTCTTACTCCTCGTTCCTGTTGCCATTGTTGCTATTAATAGTCTCAGATGAGGGCCTGAGTCCCAGGAAGCTTCCTGCCTGGTAAACGGATGGGAAAATAACAAACACCCAGTGAGATCCGCGGGAGGAGCATAACCTGGGGAGGGGTGATCCTGGAGGCCTTCCCGGAGGAGGTGGTACAGGAAGTAAGCCCTT
Organism: Oryctolagus cuniculus; assembly: GCF_051225735.1. Classification (NCBI taxonomy): domain Eukaryota; kingdom Metazoa; phylum Chordata; class Mammalia; order Lagomorpha; family Leporidae; genus Oryctolagus; species Oryctolagus cuniculus. The sequence continues at coordinate 120,785,606 of NC_142877.1, forward strand.
CAAAGGAAAACAGAAGTGAGGAAAAGCACGGTGTGCAGTGGAATGAAGTGGTGAGGTTGCAGGCCAAGGACACAGGACCACAGCCAATCCTGGATGTTGGGCCGGGAGCTCTGCCAGGCCTGCCGGGCCACGGCCAGGGCTGGGGCTGGTGGAAGGGCAGAGCAGGCAGAGCGGGAATGGTCACGTCAGAGCTGGTGACGTGGCCTGTGCTGTTGACCTTTACTCTCTGACCCCACGATGACCTCCCGCGAGCCATCTTCTCCTCCATGGAAAACCAGGGTGTGGAGAGGTAAAGGGGGGAGCAAGCTAATCCAGCTGGGAGGGGCCAGAGGTCAGGAGAGCACAGGGCGCCCTCCTCGGCCGCCTGAGCCTTCCTCCAGGTCCCTGGGGACCCAGAAATGCCCTCGGCTTCCAGCTGGGCCCCAGGGCCTCCCAGGAGGGACCCCCTCCCCAGGCTGACTCCCGGGCTCCCCACCAACAGGGGCAGGGGCCACTGGGCAAGGAGGTGTGGGCTGCTTTCGCTCCCTGCACCCAACAGTCCCCATCCTGCGCAGGGCTGCAGCCCCATGGGGGGAGTGGGGGAGGGGAGGGCCTCTGTCCTCTGTTTCCTTGCTGGAGCAAAGCCCTGGGGTCGGACTTGGTCCCACCAGCGGGATCCCTGGTGCTCAGCGGGTGCTCGGCCAGAAGCCAGAGCATATTTTTAGACAAGCTGTAGGTGGGGGGTGGGCAGGCGGGGGCCCGGGGGGAGGCTGGGCTGCCTGCCAGCCCCGAGGGCGCGGGAGGCAGCGGCAGGTGACCTTCAGCGGCCACCCCTGCCCTGGCCCGCGAGGTCAGGAGGGAGCCGAGCGCCCACGTGCTCCGAGGCTGGCCTGGGGCGGTCCCAGGAGCCTTTGCGAAGCCTGCAGCCCAGCTACTGCTCCCGAGGGCCAATCCATCGGGCGTCTGCCCTGGCGGCTGCCTGCTGGGCGCGGCCCGGGCACAGTGCAGAGTCCTGGGCGGGCTGGGACAGCTGCGATCAGCCAGCTGAGCCTCTTGTTTTACAGTTGGGAGTGGACACAAGGCGGTGTGGCTGTCCAGGGTCACAGGGCCCGGGGAGGGGTGCGGGTGGGGGATGTGCAGTGGAAACATGAGAACACGTCGGGGGGCATGCTCCAGGGGCCCATGTGGGCGTCGGTTGGAGACCCGGCTGCTCTACTTCCAATCCCGCTCCCTGCTAATGCTCCTCGGAAAGCAGTAGAAGATGCCCAAGTCCTTGGGCCCCTGCACCCGTGTGGGAGACCCCGAGGAAGCTCCTGGCTTCAGACCGGCCCAGCTCTGGCTGTTGAGGCTATTTGGGGAGTGAACCTACAGATGGAGGATCTCGCTTTCTCTCTCTCTCTCTTCCTCTCTGTCTCTGTAATTCTGCCTTTCAAATAAATAAAATAAGTCTTAAAAAAAAAAACGCCTCCCAGTGGCTGTCGGCTGCCTGGTGCCAGGCGAGCTGTGGGCACACTGAGCTCAGAGCAGGTGTACATGTCGCCCGCTGGACGTCCGCACGGGAAGGCCGCCCAGCACGTGGAAAATCGATGCCTCCCGCTCCTGTGCTCCTGGCCTGGGTTATTTGCATTGATTCTCCCTCCGCAAACAAGCACATAGTTTGGGGCAGGAAAACTTTTTAAAAATATATTAAAGCTGCAAGAGTTGCCAAGATGGTGGGGAAGCTCCAGGCCACGTTCTGGGACGGAAAGCAAGAACCCGAGGGCGTTTGCCCACCTGGTGAAACCGGGCCGGGTCTGGGTGTAGGCGTGCAGACAGAAGTCGGGGTGTGAGAAGCCTGACGGGGCCCCCCTGTGAAGCCTGGGGACGGCCTCACCCGGGGAAGGGGGAGGCAGAGGTAACTCTGACATACCCCGCCCCCCGCGCCAGCCAGCTCCCCTGCCAACCCAGGAGGAAGGGGCTCAGTGCTGAAGGGAGTGGGAGGAGGAGGAAGGGGCAGATGCCAAGTTTAAGTCCAGGGAGGTGCAGCCCCTCGGAGCTGGAGCCCATGCCCAGGCAGGCAGCTTTAGCCGAAGCAAACAGGTGGGGATTTCACCAAGTTCAGGGAGCAATGGAATTTACAAATAAGTTTATTTAAGTTATTTAAATAATAAATCTTAAAAATATAAAACATATAGGCCGGCGCCGCGGCTCACTAGGCTAATCCTCCACCTAGTGGCGCCGGCACACCGGGTTCTAGTCCCAGTCAGGGCACCGGATTCTGTCCCAGTTGCCCCTCTTCCAGGCCAGCTCTCTGCTGTGGCCCGGGAGTGCAGTGGAGGATGGCCCAGGTGCTTGGGCCCTGCACCCCATGGGAGACCAGGAGAAGCACCTGGCTCCTGCCACAGGGATCAGTGCGGTGCGCCGGCCGCAGCGCACCAGCCGTGGCGGCCATTGGAGGGTGAACCAACGGCAAAGGAAGACCTTTCTCTCTCTCTCTCTCTCTCACTGTCCACTCTGCCTGTCCAAAAAATAAAATAAAATAAAATAAAATAAACATATTTTTAAAAATTTTCAAATGCATGCAAAGAGGAGTGTTTAAAAAATTCAGGGAAGGGGCCGGCGTTGTGGCACAGTGGGTGCAGCGGCCGCCTGTGACGCCGGCATCCCCTACGTGAACCGGTTCAAGTCCCAAGTCCCGGCTGCTCCATTTCTGATCCAGCTCCCTGTGAATGGCCTGGGAAAAGCAACAGAAGATGGCCCAAGTGGTTGGGGCCCTGCCACACACACGGGAGACCCAGAGGAAGCTCCTGGCTCCTGGCTTTGGCTTGGCCCAGCCCTGGCTGCTACCGCCATCTTGAGAGAACCAGGGGATCGAAGACCTCTCTCTCTGTCTGTCTTTCTCCATCTGTAACTCTGATTTTCAAAATAAATTTTAAAAAAAAGTCCAAGGAAAATGTGTATTATGAAAAAAGTACTCATGGGGCTGGCACTGTGGCTAAGCCTCCGCCTTGGCACCAGGATCCCATATGGGTGCTGGTTCGTGTCCTGGCTACTCCTGTTCCAATCCAGCTTCCTGCTGATGGCCTGGGAAAGCAGTGGACGATGGGCCCCTGCTGCCCATATCGGGGACCCAGAAGGAGTTCAGGCTCCCGGCTTCAGATCAGCTCAGCTCTGGCCATTGCGGCCACTTCGGGAGTGAAGCAGCAGATGGAAGACCTCTCTCTCTCTCTCTCTCTCTCTCTGTGACTACCTCTCAGATGAAGAAATAAATCTTAAAAAAAAAACACTACTAGTCACTCATGGATTTCAGAAATTTTCACCCAAATAAGCTCGCCTTTTATTACCGTTTTCTATGAACATTTTTTTTTAGTCAAGAGGCGCAGAGGCAGACAGAAATCCCATCTGGGCGCCGGTGCTGTGGTGCAGCGGGTTAAAGCCCCAGCCTGCAGCACCGGCATCCCATAAGGGCATCAGTTCGAGTCCCAGCTGCTCTACTTCCGATCCAGCTCTCTGCTGTGGCCTGGGAAGGCAGTGGAAGATGGCCCAAGTCCTTGGGCCCCTGCACCCGTGTGGGAGACCAGGAAGAAGCTCCTGGCTCCTGGCTCCAGATCTGTGCAGCTCTGGCCGTTGCGGCCATTTGGGGAGTGAACCATCAGAATGGATGACCTCTATCTCTCTGGCTCTACTTCTCTCTGTAACTCTGTCTTTCAAATAAATAAATAAAATAATTCTGAAAAAGGAAAGAAAGGAAGGAAGGAAGGAAGGAAGGAAGGAAGGAAGGAAGGAAGGAAGAGAGAGAGAGAGAGAGAGAGAGGGAGGGAGGGAGGAGGAAGGGAGGGAGGGAGGAAGGGAGGAGGAAGGGAGGGAGGGAGGGAGGAAGGGAGGGAGGGAGGTAGGGAGGGAGGAAGGAGGAAGGAAGGGAGGAAGGGAGGAAGGGAGGGAGGGAGGTAGGGAGGGAGGAAGAATGAGAAAGAAATCTCATCTGCTGGTTCCAAGTGCCTGCCAAGGCCAGGACTGAGCCAGGCTAAAGCCAGAGCCAGGAACTCAGTGCAGGGCTCCCAGGTGGGAGGCAGGGACTGAAGCACCCGGGCTGTCACCTGCTGCCTCCCAGGGTGCACTTTAGCAGGAAGCTGGAGTCGGAAGCGGAGCTGGGCACTCCAGTCTGGGATGCGGCACCCCAGGGACCCCCTTAACCGCAGGGGTAAATGCCCACCCCTCCGTGAAATGTTTGAGGGCACTTCGTGCAGATCCACGTTTGAAGACACCTCGGCCTTTTAAAGAAGTTTTATTTGTTTATTTGTCAGGCAGAGAGAGAGAGAGAGAGAGAGAGAGGTCTTCTGCCTACGGGTTCACCCCGCAGGCCTGGGCCAGCTGAAGCCAGGACTGGGGAACTCCACCTGGGTCCCCCACGTGGGTGTGGGAACTCTGGTACCGAAGCATCACTGCTGTCTCGCAGGAAGCTGGAATCAGGAGTGGAGCGGGCCCTGGAGCCCAGGCGCTCTGACGGGGAGGCGGGCGTCCTGAGCGGGCCCTGGAGCCCAGGCGCTCTGACGGGGAGGCGGGCGTCCTGAGTGGGCACTCGGGTCCAGGCGCTCTGACGGGGAGGCGGGTGTCCTGAGTGGGCCCTGGAGCCCAGGCGCTCTGACGGGGAGGCGGGTGTCCTGAGTGGGCCCTGGAGCCCAGGCGCTCTGACGGGGAGGCGGGTGTCCTGAGTGGGCCCTGGAGCCCAGGCGCTCTGACTGGGAGGCGGGTGTCCTGAGTGGGCACTCGGGTCCAGGCGCTCTGACGGGGAGGCGGGTGTCCTGAGTGGGCCCTGGAGCCCAGGCGCTCTGACGGGGAGGCGGGTGTCCTGAGTGGGCCCTGGAGCCCAGGCGCTCTGACGGGGAGGCGGGTGTCCTGAGTGGGCCCTGGAGCCCAGGCGCTCTGACTGGGAGGCGGGCGTCCTGAATGGGCACTCGGGTCCAGGTGCTCTGTCTGGGAGGCGGGTGTCCTGAGCGGGCTCAATCTGACGGGGAGGCGGGTGTCCTGAGCGGGCCCTGGAGCCCAGGCGCTCTGACGGGGAGGCGGGCGTCCTGAGTGGGCACTCGGGTCCAGGCGCTCTGACGGGGAGGTGGGCGTCCTGAGTGGGCACTCGGGTCCAGGCGCTCTGACAGGGAGGCGGGTGTCCTGAGTGGGCCCTGGAGCCCAGGCGCTCTGAGGGGAGGCGGGTGTCCTGAGTGGGCACTCGGGTCCAGGTGCTCTGACGGGGAGGCAGGTGTCCTGAGTGGGCCCTCCAGCCCAGGCGCTCTGACGGGGAGGCGGGCGTCCTGAGCGGGCACTCGGGTCCAGGCGCTCTGACGGGGAGGCGGGTGTCCTGAGCGGGCCCTGGAGCCCAGGCGCTCTGACAGGGAGGCGGGTGTCCTGAGTGGGCCCTGGAGCCCAGGCGCTCTGACGGGGAGGCGGGTGTCCTGAGTGGGCTCGATCTGACGGGGAGGCGGGCGTCCTGAGCGGGCACTCGGGTCCAGGCGCTCTGACGGGGAGGCAGGTGTCCTGAGCAGGCCCTGGAGCCCAGGCGCTCTGACTGGGAGGCGGGTGTCCTGAGTGGGCACTCGGGTTCAGGTGCTCTGACGGGGAGGCGGGCGTCCTGAGCGGCGATTTGACTGCTGCCTCAAGTGCCTGCCCTCCACGAACACCCCTTCAAGGGCCCTGGAAGAACCCAAAAATGTCTGAGGGTGAAAGGAAGCAGGGGACCTGGAGGAGGAGTCACAGCCGGACAGCCGACCCCTGTGCAGACTGCACCTGCCCGGCCGCATCTGCAGCAACAGGACAGTGCATCTGCTGGGGGCCCAGCATGGCAGGCAGCTCCTCCTTCCTCCCGGATTCTGCAGGAGGAGGACCACACGCCCTGCAGCTCACACGTCGCTAGGCAGGCACCGGGGGTCGGTGGCTGTGGCCCAGGTGGGTGCCACCTCTGACAGCCAGAGAGCGGGCTGGGAGGTGTCAGGCTCCGGGCTGCTCTGTGCCGGTGTGTTCAGCCTCCCAGTGGGAGGGACAGGGAGACACTAATGATGGGGCTGCCTCTCCAGGCCCGTGGCTCGTGAGCCACTTCCTGTGGCCAAAGCCAAGTGTGCACTCTGAAAGTTCTCGTCCTCTCTTCCGTCTTGTGTGCGAGGGTCGGACTCTGACCCCTGCTTACAGGGCTCACACTTGTGACAGCAGCCCAAGTCCCTCGTGACGTCCCCGTGAGCCAGCTTCCTGTTTTCAGGTGGGCTTGTGCCACACGAGCGGACGAGGGGCTGCATTTTCACCCGAGCTGTCTTGGGATCCGGGCGAACCACGCTGAACTCTGGCCATCTGGGAAGCAGGGAGCGCCTCCCGGCTGCTGTGGCTCGGCGCCTGCTCCATCCTCTGGGCTGGCCTGGGTGAGGCCGCCCCAGCCTGCCCCGAGCCCACTCAGGCGGCTTTCTCCCCACTCCTGCCCCATTGTCTGCAGCACCGAGTCCCAGCTCCTTCACATACACCTCACAGCCCTCAAGTGTCTGGCCCAAACGTTTTTTTTTTTTTTTTAAGTTTATTTATTTATTTATTTGAGAGGCATGCCAGCCTAAAGCCAGGAGCCAGGAGCTTCTTCTGAGTCTCCCACGTGGGTGCAGGGACCCAAGGACTTGGGCCATCTTCTACTGCTTTCCCAGGCCATAGCAGAGAGCTGGATGGGAAGTGCAGCAGCTGGGACTGGAACCAGCACCTGTATGGGATGCCAGCACCACAGGTGGTGGCTTTACATAACCACTATGCCTCAGCACTGGCCGGCCATCGGCACAAACTCTCGCAGCCACAGCCTGACTGCCTGGCGGAGGCCTGTGTCCTGGGCCTGCCCTGTGCCACCCCCCCTTTTGGTGAGCACTGATGGCCTTTGCATGCCCTGTGGAGTGACACTTCACGCCTGCCTGCAGGCCATCCTTCCCCTGCCCAGCCTGCAGCCTGCAGGCAAAAGCTCTTGCGCGGGCTGCGCCCCCGGCCCCAGGGTGCCCAGTGGTGCAAGCGCCAGGCCCACGTGGGCATAACTCCTGCTGGCTCTGCCGCCCACACCCTACGCCTGCCTTCGTCAGAGATCAAAATCAGGTCTTCACGTATAATCTTATACTCATGCTGCAAGTCTCAACACAAGACGACGTGTTCGCATCACAGATAAAACCTGAGGCCAGAGCTGGCCGAGAGCTGGGGAAATGGCCGGGAGCTTTCCCAGCCGCTGCGTGTTTATCAGTAAACACAGCTCATTCCGGCCTGTGGGCACAGGGGGTGCCTTGGGCAGGTGTCTACAAACCCAAGCTTGTGTTTTAAAGGGACAGAAAGGGAGGGAGAGACCTTCCATCGGCTGGTTCACTCCCCCAAAAGGTCACAACAACCAGGGCTGGGCCAGGCTGAAGCCAGCAGCCAGGAACTCCGCTGGGTCTCCTGAGTAGTAGCAGGGGTCCAAGTGCTCGGCCACCGTGTGCTGCCTTCCCAGGTGCATTAGCGGGAGCTGGATGGGAAGTGGAGCAGCTGGAACTTGCTGCTGGTGTTGCAAACTGTGGCTTCACCCGCTTCACCCCAGGCCAGCCCAAGACCCGCAGGATCCTAAACAGCTTTGGGAAGGCAGTGGGGGCTGCCAGTGTCCTGGTTTTTCCAAGTCCAAGCCTAGCAGCGATTGTTTGCTAGGAAGGGCCTTCTCAACAGCAGCAAAAGCACATAAACACGGGGCACTTCAAAAAGTTCACGGAAAGGAAATTAGAAGGTAAGTTTGGGGTAAAAACGTCTTCAAATCCCTGTGTGGTTTTCTCCCGGCACATTTTCCATGAATGGGTTAGAGACCTCAGGTCTCCACCGTGAGCAGTCTATCCCTTTAGGCCATGTAGGTGTATGGGAAACTGCGCCAGCCATGTTGGTTTTTCCCTCCCCTTTGATGAAGATCAGGGAGACCCTGGTCCAGTTCTTCTGAGTGAGCCTGAGGCCGAGCGGTGCTGATGGGACGCCCCTGCACCTGCTCAGCCCCGATCACAGACCACCCCCGCCCCCGGTTTGTGAAAGACAGACAGCAGGGTGGGTGTGGGATGGCTGGCAGAGCGGCAGCCGGGCCCTGGGGCCTCCATCTGGGAGGTGAGAGTCCCTGTCAGCTGCTCTGAGCGACGGGGCTCGGCGGGGACACAGGCATTGCAGAGACGGTGCCCAACTGGACAAGAGCTGCACAGGCAGGGGGCAGCTTGGGCACCTGGAGGGGTGCCAAGCAGGCTTCCTGGAGGAGGTGAACCCTGGCAGAGCCCTCAGCCAGTGGTCATGTGTCCTGAGGATGAGCCAGCCGTCCGGCCTGCCCGGCGCGCTCCCCACAGCAGGCATCCCGCCCACTCTGTGGTGAGGCGCCTGGGACCGGAGGTTGCGGCGTGAGTCAAACAAGGGGCGAGCATGTGAACCCAGTTCTGTTGGACCCCAGCGGGAGGGCGTGCCAGGCGGCGGTGGTGAAGAGCTTCTACCCTGCGCTCACAGCCGCGCCCCTTCTCTGCCCACAGCGCGTGCCTGAAGCTGAGGCTTGTACCAAACCCTTTCCCAGGGGCCCCGAAATCCTGCAGAAATGGTGGGTGCATCTCCATTGCTTGCACCCAAGTAAATTATCTGTGGTCCCTTCCTAGGAGCAAAAAGTCCTCTCACGTGCACCATGGCTCGTCCATACGGTCTGAACATTCACACCCAAGAGGTCGGTCCCCGGGCAAGTCGGAGATCAAGGATGACCACAGCCACGGTTAGAGGCTCCTGACGGTCTGGACCCTGGATGGCTGAAGGCGTAGGAAGGGGAGCAGCAAACAAGGGGAGCTACTGTGCTGTGCACCCTACCCTCACCCCACCTCTGCACCCTGCCATCACCCTACTGTTGCACCCCACCCCACCTCTGTACTCCCACCTCTGCACCCTGCCCTTACCCCACTCTCACCCCACCTCTGCATCCCTCACCCCTGCACCCCTCCCTCACCCCACTTCTGCACCACCCACCTCTGCACCCCCTCCCCCCAGCTCTGCACCTCCCATCTCCCTTCACCCCACCCTTACCCTACCTTTGCGTCCCCACCTATGTGCCCCACTTCACCCCTGTTGCACCCCACTCCAGCCCTGCACCCCACCCTCACCCCACCTTTGCAGCCCTCCCTCACCCCACCTCTGCACCCCACCCTCTCCCCTACTGTTGCACTCCACCTCACCTCTGCACCCCTCACCCCTGCACCCCCCCTCACCCCACCCCCCCCACCCCGCCGTCGGCCCCCGGGGCTGCAGGGGTCACTGCAGAGCTGGTTTCCACAGAGCAGAACGTCTTTTGTGGAGCAAATGTGCTCACATGACACGGTGTGGTGAGATCCCCGAGGCCCTGGCCGCGCGCTCGGGACTGAAGCGGCCCCTGGAGCCTAAGCCGGCTGGCATGGAGCAGTGTCCACCCCCAGCAGGGCTCGTCTCCCGGGAGGGGCAGGAAGGCCGTGTCGCTGTGGCTGGGCCCCGACCTCCTCAGGAAGGTGAGTTGGCTGCTGGTCCACGTTGAGCTGAGGGTTATTCATGAAGGGGGAGGAGCCTCCGTGACGGCAGCAGTTTCTGGGCCCGCAGAAGGTTCTGGGTCCTGCACACCAAGAGTGCGTAGTTTCACCCGGGTGACAACCACTGGTTAACACGCGTGACTTCTGTGTTACCAAGCTGATGGGGTCAGGCCCTGGCTTAAAACCCTTCATACTGGGGCCAGCACCGTGACGCAGTAGGTTAATCCTCCGCCTGCAGCGCCGACATCCCATATGGGCACCGGTTCGAGTCTCGGCTGCTCCACTTCCCATCCAGCTCTCTGCCACGGCCTGGGAAAACAGTGGAAGATGGCGCAAGTCCTTGGGCCCCTGTGCCAACACGGGAGACCCAGAAGAAGCTCCTGGCTCCTGGCTTCAGATCAGCTCAGCTCCAGCCATTGCGGCCATTCGGGGAGTGAACCAATGGAAGGAAGACCTTTCTCTCTGTCTCTGTCTCTCTCTCACTGTCTGTAACTCTCAAATAAATAAAATCTTAAAAAACCCGTCATACTGAGCCAGCCTCTCCACCAGGCCGCAAGCCCCACCCCGCCAGTCCACCCTGCCAGTCCACCCTGCCAGTCCACCCCGCCAGTCCACCCTGCCTCCTGCTACAGCTTCTGCACATGCTGCCTCGCCGTGGGACTCTGGTTCTGCCAGAGGCTGAGCCATGCACAGGCGCCCCAGGGGCAGGCACTGTAGACGGAGTTCTCTGTCCCCTTGTGAGGTGTTGTCCATCCTGGACACTGGTTTCCTCTCCTGCAAGACGGAGGCAAACCCAGCTGAGGTCCAAGCCTTAACGGGATGATCACTGGCCACCTGGCCCCGGGAGGTTTCCATCAGTACTAGGCCGGCGGCTGAGTCCAGGCCCAGCCACCAAGCACCTACTGGTCACTGTTAGGAGACCCCCCACCCCGACCTGAGGGCACACTTCCAAGTGACCAGAGGCCACTGCCCCGACCCATGACACTGGCTGCACAAACTCCAACTGGACAGGAGGCTCTGCAGATCAGCAAAGGGCAATCCAGTGACCCTCGGAGGCCCGGGGCAGTTCCTGGAAAAGTGCTTACCTAAGTGACAGGGTAATCAGCCGGCAGCCAGGACCCCTGGCCCGCGGGGCACACTTCACTCGAGCAGATGGAGCCCTCGCGCTCTCTCTGAACTCGGACGCCTCACTCCACCTGCTGCTGGTACGGAGCAGCAGGCCCCATCACTGCAGCTCCCCGCTCCTCGTCTGCATGGCCCAACTTCCTGCTTCTCTCCCGGAGCCCACAGCTGCTCTGGCTGGGTGGGCAGCTCTGGGGTGCAGGAGCGTCTCAGCAGGGCAGCTGAGGGCCTCTCAGACCTGCCTTCTGTCCCGGGGCCTGAAGCTGGCCCACAGGACCGGTCAGCTGGGGCCTCTCTCTCGACAGTCTCCTTACTGTAACGTGAGCAGGTTAAAACCCACCTCTGGGGACATCTTCAGAGTGGGAGACGTGGCAAGGGACCCGAGACGGCATGGAAGCCATGAAGTCGGAGCCCTCCAGAGAGGAGCCTGGGCGGTGCCCAGAGACATTCTCCAAAGCACTGGTTGCCCCCGATGCTGTAGATTTGTACTCAGTCCCCACGCGGGCGGCGTTATGTGCTGTCCACGTCCGGTCAACGCTGGTGGAGGCAAAGACAGAGGGACGGGCCGACTCCAGGGGCTCGGGCCGCAGCGCTGCCCTGTGTGACAGGTCACCCCCATGCTGGGGGTGTGACAAGTGACAAGCTCCTGGCTGCACACAAAAGGCTGATTCTGAAGGGGGTGGGGGCATCCCGGAAGTGACCCCCGCAGGAAGCAGGGCCAGAGCTTTGTCTGGCCGGGACACTCCACGAGAAAAGTCCCCAGCTTCCCTCTACCTTCAGGACGCCGGCGGAGGTTGGCCGAGAGCCTTGGTTCAAAAGTGGCATATCTACCACCAAAGTGCTGGCATCCCATATGGGCGCCGGTTCGAATCCTGGTTGCTCCACTTCCAATCCAGCTCCCTGCTAATGCGCCTGGGAAGGCAGTGAAGATGGCCCAACTGCTTGGGCTCCTGCACCCATGTGGGAGACCCGGAGAAAGCCCCCGACTCCTGGCTTCGGCCCAGCCTCTGATGTTGCGGCCATTTAGGGAGTCAACCAGTGGATGGAAGATATCTATCTTGAGCTCTCTGCAACTCTTTCAAATAAATAAAATAAATCTTAATAAGAGAAGTGACATCTCCCAACGCATGGTTCACAAACAAGTTTTCTCTCCTAAAGCTTTGGGAACCCCGAGAACCCAAGAATATCACTTTCTACATCTGTGGAGTGCGCACCTGGGAGATTGAAGCCCGTATGTCCTTTGCAGGCATCCATAATTCTTGCCAGGTCTCTCCCACCACTTGGTGGCACTGGGTGCAGGGCGACCACCAGGACACACACACACACACACACACACCCCTGTCTTGAGACTCTGCGCCCTGGGGTGAGCCAGGAAACACCCACGCGGCCAGGATGTGGCCCACCGAGGGCAGGAAGCCCACCTGCTGCTGGGTAACCAACACAGCTTGGGTCCACCGGGGAGCTACCAGGGTCTGTGTTCAGCCCGGCTCTGGAAGGCGCACAGACTGGCATTTGCTGGCCGGCGTGCGCAGGTAGAGTTGGGCAGGCCCGATCGAGCGTGGGTGTCCAGGGGGTGGGGCAGAGTTCACAGCAGTCCCAGCTAACCGACAGGAGTGACTTTCCAAGAAGCTTGCGAAATGGCCCCAAGGCCAGGGTCTGCAGCCCCTGCGCGGCGCGGTGACCTGGGTGGAAGCCGCGCCCGCTCACTTACGAGGTCACCCCGGGAGCCCGCCGCCGCGGCGCTGGGCGGACATTGCACAAGTTTCGTTCCCGCGGCAAGGGGCTCTGCGCGCTGTCCCCTCAGCCTCGCCACTGGCTGCGGGGCCGCGACCTCCCAGTGCGCTGGCAGGGCCCGCGCGCCTCGCTGGGCACAAAGTCCTCTCTCACCCCCAGGGAACCGGCAGCCGGGGCGGGGGTCGGAGCTGGCGGCGCCTCCCCGCCCTGTCCCCGTTGCCCTTCACACTCGTGCCCACGGCCTGGCACCTCCGCCACCTGCTGACGCGTCCTGGGGCTCTCGGGACGCCCTTCCCCGTCCTCCCGCCCCGCACCCCACGGACTCCCGAGACCCTAGGCACCGGTCCCCGGGCCCTGGCCAAGACCCCCTCGTCGCGCCGTGCGGAGCCGAGTTCCGCGAGCGCTCAGGGCCTCGCCAGCGCGGCACGGGCGCCCGGCGGGACCCTCGCCTCCCCTTCCCCGCCCCCCACGCCAGCCATCCGCGCGGCGACCTTGGGCAGTCCCTTTGCCTCCCGGGCCTCAGTTTCCCCCAGCTCCGCGGCTGCGGGGCGCGCAGTGGGAGTCGCGAGGGCTGTCCCGGCCCCGCCCCCGCCGGCGGCCAATCGGGCGCCGCCGTCCGGTGGGTGCGTCCCGCGCGGGGCCGCGGCCGGGGCCCGGGGCGGGGCTTCCGGGTCGGTCCCGCGCGGCCGGACCGGGCGGGGCGCGCCGAGGGGCGGCGCGTGGCGCGGGCGGGGCGCGGCTGGCACGGGCGGGCGGAGGCGGCGCCGGGCAGGGCCGGGACGCGGCGGCCCCACGGCGCGGGCAAGGGGCGGCGGGGCGGAGGCGGCCGCTAGCGCCCGGCCTGGCGCCGCCTCCCTCGGCGCTCGCCCCGCGGACCAGCAGGCGGCGGACCGCGGGCCCAGGTGCCGGGGGTGGGCGGCGCGAGCGGGGTCCGCGGCGCGGGCCGGGCCGGGCCTCTGCTGCCCCGGGCCGAGAGGGCGGCGGACGCGGACGGGAGGGGCCGGGCGGCGCATGCGCATGGCCCGGGGGCGCGGGGCGAGGGCACTCGCCGGGGACCCGAGTAGGGTCCCGGGACCAGGGGCCGCTCTCGCTCGGTGCCCCTCCAAGCGCCCGAGGCTGTCGGCGGAGCCGGAGACCTCCTGACGCTGGGTCCTTCGGTGTCCCCTGGGAGGCCAGGCCCGCGGCGGGGACGTCGGTGCGCTGTGGAGTTCGAGTGTCACAGAGCTGGGGGCGTTTTCGAGACCCCCAGGGACCCCCGAGGCTAGGTAACTCGTGTCCCGGACAGACTCTCGGCGCCGGTGCGCGCCGTCCTGCAGCCCGACGGGGACACGCGCGCGCGGTTGCTGTCGCGCGCCTGGGCCCCTGTGCGCCGGGCGCCGTGGGCAGCCGCGGGTTCCCCGGCAGGTTCCGCTGGGCTGCGAGGTGTCTTTCCTGTCCCCGGCCTCCCGCGGCTCCTCGGGACCGGTCCGGCCTGGCCCGCTGGAGCGGGTGCAAGGTTGGGAAGGGGGGGTCGGCTCTACCCAGCGCCCACCCTGGTTGGTGGGGGGACCATGGCACGCCCCCACGTTACCCAAACCCCTGTTTAAAAAAAAGTTGAAGAGATGTGCCCCAAATGTCAGGGTTCTTTCTAAGAAAACTCCAGGACTGGGCAGTAGGTGGAGCGCTCTCGGCCGGCTGGGTCTGCACAGGCACCGCGACCCCTGCCACCCCCATTCCCAAGGGAATCAGGGCGCCCCCCGCCCCGCCCCCGCTCGCAGGGCTGCTGGCTGGTAGGGAGGAGGAGCACGGGGCTTCACTGAGAACGACCCTGGGCGAAGGCAGGGTCACCGTGACTTTCCCCTTGCAAGGGCCGGAGGCTGGGGGGCATCCAGGGAACACATTGTAACCGTCTCGTCCTGTCCCTCCTCAGCCAGGGCTGGAGTCCCGGGCCCTGCCTCTGGGAGAAGTGACAAGCTCAGAAGCAAGGCGGTGTCACCGAAGGTAAACAGAGTTTGATTTCAGTCTCCAGGGTGAGGTATGGAAGGGTCTGTTTCCACTGCAGTAAGTTTGGGGGTTAATGGTTTCTTTGTGATGCAAAGCTTTCATGTCTTTTCCCTGTGTCCCAGGAGACCCCGGGATAGGTTTGCTTCTGGGTTCTGAGTTGGGGAGTTCTGATGTGGGTTTGGCTGGCTGCTTTCCTGTGATTCACAGGGAGATGCGGTGACTCTGAGAAGCAGTGCTACTCAGCGGGCGCTGGGGAAGGGCTGTTGTCGTGTGGGGAGACTGCAGGTGACCTGGGGGTCGGGGTCAGCTCCAGAGCCGCAGGCCTGGTGTGGGAGGGTGTGCGTGGTCGCTGCGCACCCCACAGCGGTCTCCAGGACTGGGAGCAGAAGCTCGGGAACTGACGGTGGAGGAGGAGGTTTTCTGTTTGCTCAAGTCTGACACGCCTGACCAAGGTCCACCAGCATCATAAAGCAGCCCCTTGCGTGCGTGCGTGGAAACTGTGTTTCTTGGCAAATACTTTGTGGCTGCTTCATCCCCGGACGCAGCTTCCAGGTGAATGAAATGCGCCTGCATTTGTCTAATACTCCATTACATTTAGATACAATAATTATTTAGCCGGTCCCTGTAGAGACAAGGCTACTTCAGAAAGTTTGTGGAAAGCCGAAACTGAGAAGATGTGAAACGTGTGCGTGGTTTGCTCATAATGGGCGTTTTCCACGCACTCTTGGAAAGCCTTTCATATGCACAGATTTCAGACTTTTCTTTTTGTAAAGTGAACTTTTAATTCCGCTTTCCACAGACTTTTAAAATCGGCTCATCATGTAGATACTTCCGGAGTGGCTGCTGTGGGCTACTGTGCCCAGTGTTGAACGAGACCCCCGCGGACCTCTGGTGAAACTGGGTTCCATACTAGAGTATAGACAAAAGCTCACAGATTGTCACCCTTGGTCAGGGTGAGGGGCAGGTGGGCAGGGAGGGGACATTTTGGCAGGGCTGCTTTGTGCGTTGGGTTGGCGGTTGGTGACCTGGGCCCTTTCTCTTGCCTGCTGCCCATAAGCGCCTGTGTTTTATATATATGTATATGTATACGTGTGTGTGTATACATACATATATATATACATGGATTTATAATAATCCTTTTAAAAACACATTAATCACAATGTTTCGTTGTCGAAAATAAAGTTTGAACATGCCAATTTTTCTCTTTTGCCTTTCATAGACTGTGTGTGAGTGGGGAAATTCTTCATGGCAAATGGGATGTGTGGCTTTGCTTCCAGGTGGCTGGGTCTTAGCTTCACGGCATGCTAAGGGTGTGGCCCTGCAGTTAGTGCAAGTGGCCTGAGGCTGCTCTCTTGGAATGTGAGGGTCTCTGTTGCGCTTTCTGGTTTCCGTGGCTTGGGATGGAGTCAGTGTTTCACAAGGCATGGCATCTGTCCCTTCAGCCTTATTAGTTACGTAGGGGAGCGAGGTCACCTTGCAGGCCGCGTGGCTGGGGAAACCCCAGCTCAGAATCTGATTTTCCAGTTTGGTGAGAGGAAGGTTTGAAGTGAGGACTAAGTAGCAGAGGCGGCAAATCGGAAAGAACTTGTCTCCTCCACGTGTCGGAGTCGTTGGCCTGCCCTGAGCTGCGCCGTGCGCTGGAAGCTTCCAGTCTGCTCCATGGCCAACAGGCAGTCCCCCAGGCTGGCGGCGTGTCCTCTGCTCCTGCCCCACGTGTGGCCACGTTCTGGGACTTGGAAGAGGAGCTCGTGCAGCCCTTGCGCTGGCCGGGGGTGCCCTGGTGCGGTGATCTTGGTAGTTGAGCTGCATTTGATTGGATGGTATAGGATGAGGTCTTTGAAAGGTCTGGTGTGGAGGCCGGCACCGTGGCTCACTAGGCTAATCCTCCACCTGCGGCACCGGCACACCGGGTTCTAGTCCCAGTCGGGGTGCCGGATTCTGTCCTGGTTGCCCCTCTTCCAGGCCAGCTCTCTGCTGTGGCCCGGGAGTGCAGTGGAGGATGGCCCAGGTCCTTGGGCCCTGCACCCCATGGGAGACCAGGAGAAGCACCTGGCTCCTGGCTTTGGATCAGCGCGGTGCACCAGCCGCAGTGCGCTGGCCACAGCGGCCACTGGAGGGTGAACCAACATAAAAAGGAAGACCTTTCTCTCTGTCTCTCTCTCTCACTGTCCACTCTGCCAGTCAAAAAAATAAAAAATAAAAAAAAAGAAAGGTCTGGTGTGGGCAAGAGGAGGCAGTCTGGGGCTAGGCATTGTTAGGACGTGAGTGGCGAGCTCTGGGTTTTAGCCCCTTTGCTGTTCCAGCCCGGCGGGAGGCCTCCCTGCACTTCCTCAAACCGTTATTTTCTCCCCCAGAAAATGGAGTTCCTGCGCACGCTGCAGGTGTCGTGGGGACGCAGACCTGCTCGATCGCCTGCCTCCCTCGCCCAGCCAGGTCCGCCCGCCCGGTTCCTCTGCCCTGGCCATTCTGTGACCTTTCACACTCTCGCCCTCAGACATACCCAAAACTTGTCGAGTCCCCCGCCAGTCGCACCCAAGCCGTGCCGAGTGCTTCCAGTTGGTTTTGAACGTGAGGATTTGGTGTGGCACATTTTGCCTGTGTCCCCATGCCACCGTCTGCCCCTCCTCCGCAGGGCGTCTGCTGAAGTCCGGGCTTGGTGAATCTGCCTGCACTCAGACCTGCGCGTGGAGCCATGGCTGAGTGCTGCCCTGCCTTGGGGCTCCTCGAGGGCCCGGCTTTCCCCCCTAGGTCCGCCTCGCCGGGGGAGGGTGTGTCTTGGTCACTTCTGCCCCACTTGCCCTGCTTTTGTAGCTGGCAGCTTACCCCCGTCCCTTAGCGACAGGGCTCCCACACCCCCAGCTTCTGTGGCTTCCTTGGGGCAAGAGCGGTTCTTCTGAGGCCTGGGCAGGTGTCCCCACTGGGCACCACTGGGGCCGCCATTGCAATGGTGTTGGGAAAGCGGTGGTTGCGGTAGAAATGATTTTATTGGTAACTAAGTTTGGCAAATATTATGCATTAAATAGACTTCCAACGAGATGGCCTGAGGATCTGTTGAAATAAAATGTCGTTGGCCGGCGCCGCAGCTCAGTAGGCTAATCCTCCGCCTTGCAGCGCCGGCACACCGGGTTCTAGTCCCGGTCGGGGCGCCGGATTCTGTCCCGGTTGCCCCTCTTCCAGGCCAGCTCTCTGCTGTGACCCAGGAAGGCAATGGAGGATGGCCCAGGTGCTTGGGCCCTGCACCCCATGGGAGACCAGGATAAGTACCTGGCTCCTGGCTTCGGATCAGCGCGGTGCGCCAGCCGCAGCAGCCATTGGAGGGTGAACCAATGGCAAAAAGGAAGACCTTTCTCTCTGTCTCTCTCTCTCACTGTCCACTCTGCCTGCCAAAAAAAAAAAAAAAAAAAAAAAAAAAAGAGAGAGAGAGAGAGCGAGAAATAAAATGTTGTTTCTTTTTTTTTTTTTAATTCTATTTATTCAAGAGGCAGAGACAGAGGGACAGCGAGAGCGTTCATCCACTGATAACTCCCCAGATGCCCACAGTGGCCCGGGCTGAGCTGGGAACTCAGCCCAGGTCTCCAGTCAGGTGGCAGGAACCCAGTCAATCACCTGAGCAGGCACCACTGCCGCCCAGGGCTTGAATAGCAGGACATTGGGATCAGGAGCCAGAGCGAGGCTTGCCCGGAGCGTCCTGACAGGCGGTGCGGGCCTCTTCACCGCTGGCAGGGAAGCGGCTGCTGGACATCCGCACCCCCATCACAGCCGCTGGCTTCCAGTCGCACCTCCACTTCCAGTCCCGCTTCCTGCTCGCGCACGCCTGGGAAGCGGCAGTGACGGCTCCAGCACATGGGTCCCTGTCACCTACATGGGAGACCCAGACGGAGTTCCTGGCTCCTGGCCTTGGCCTGGCCCAGCTCCAGCTGTTGTGGGCCTTTGAGGAATGAGCCAGTGGATGTGGTCAGAAGACTGATCTCTGCTTCTCCCTCTTTCTCACTCTGCCGTTCGATAAACAAATAAATAAGTAAAAGTTTTTTCTCCTGCTCTTTCTTCTGCAAGACCAAGGATTCAAATTCCAAACAAGTGACTTAGTAGGAAAGGGATCTGGCTAAACTCTGGGGAGCTGGGATGTGCTCACACTCAGTAGGGTAAGGGCCTACTCGTGCCTCAGTGGTGGAGATGAGATGTGCCTAGAATTCAGAGAAAGCACGGATTCGCTATTTTCTGCGTTGCAGGGCATCGTAGTTATCTGGCTGCTTCTCTTTTGCTCTGTTGGTAGAGATTTTCAAAGAGAGGGGAGAGGGCCGGCGCCGCGGCTCAATAGGCTAATCCTCCGCCTAGCGGCGCCGGCACACCGGGTTCTAGTCCCGGTCGGGGCGCCGGATTCTGTCCCGGTTGCCCCTCTTCCAGGCCAGCTCTCTGCTATGGCCAGGGAGTGCAGTGGAGGATGGCCCAGGTGCTTGGGCCCTGCACCCCATGGGAGACCAGGAAAAGCACCTGACTCCTGGCTCCTGCCATCGGATCAGCGCGGTGCGCCGGCCGCAGCGCGTCGACCGCGGCGGCCATTGGAGGGTGAACCAACGGCAAAGGAAGACCTTTCTCTCTGTCTCTCTCTCTCACTGTCCACTCTGCCTGTCAAAAAAAAAAAAAAAAAAAAAAAAAAAGAGAGAGGGGAGAGTTCTTTGCATTGCACTGTTCAGAGACCACAGGTAAACTTTAAAGTGCATCCTTTGGGTGGTAAGCACTGAGAGTGCCTTGGGGACTCATGGCTTCATGTGGCTGATTTGAGACTAGAAGAGGGTTAGGTAGATGTGCACAGTAGCTCCTCTTCCTCACCCCTTTTTTATGCTTTTTACAAACTTTTAAAAAAATTTTATTTGAAAGAGAGGAAGAGGCAGAAAGGGAGAGACCTTCCATCTGCTAGTTCACTCCCCAAATAGCCGCCTCGGCCACAGCTGGGTCAGGCTGAAGCCAGGAGCCAGGAACTCGATCTAGGTCTCCCAGGTGGGGGGCCGGGGGGCTGAGCACTCGGACCATCTTCCGCCACTGTCCCAGGCGCGTTAGCAGGGAGCTGGATGGAAGCAGAGCAGCCAGGATTCAAGCTGTGCCCTGTATGGGATGCTGGCACCACAAGTGGCAGCTGGACCCACGACACCGCAACACCCCAGCCCAGCTTTCTCGTTGTTAAGGGTGAGTGAGGGGGCCGGCGCTGTGGTGCAGCAGGTAAAGCCGCTGCCTGCGGTGTCAGCATCCCACATGGGCACCGGTTTGAGTTTCAGCTGCTCCACTTCTGATCCAGCTCTCTGCTGTGGCCTGGGAAAGGATTAGACCATAGTAGAAGTGGTTGGACCCCTGCACCCATGTGGGAGACCTGGAAGAAGCTCCTGGCTCCTGGCTTCAGACTGGTGCAGCTGCAGCCATTGTGGCCCTTTGGGGAGTGAGCCAGTGGTTGGAAGACTTTCTCTCTCTCTCTCTGCCTCTGCCTCTCTGTAACTCTGCCTTTCAAATAAATAAATAAATAAATCTTTTATAAAAAAAAAAAAAAACAAGAGCGAGCAAGGCGCCAAGTTGCCTCGCAGCTGTTTGTAGTGGACAGAGTCCATGGCAATGCAGTAACCACAGTGAGGTGAGAAATCGCAAGCTTCAGGAAGAGTCCTGGCTGTCCGCAGGTCAGCGTGGGGCTGCGTCCCCTTCTTTAGAGGTCTGTGACGTTAGTGGAAGCAGGCGGCACAGTCGTGGAGGCCAAGGCTGGCGGTGTGCAGTGCGGTCCCCTCTCACGCCGTGTGAACTGGGATGTTCTGGCTGGGGATTTCAGAAGCATCTCTAGGCAGCCTTCCTCACTGAACAAAGTGACGCCTACGAGGCTGCCAGTGTGACGCACGCGCCGGCCCACGGGACGCACACGCAAGCCCGACACGTTCTAGGCTGCACTGACAGCTCGCCTACCAGGTTAGTGTTGGGTTCACCATCCGCTCACATTCTAGTTCTGTGTCTTTTCTGCAGTGGAGGTTTCTGTTGTTGTTTTGGTTTGTTTTTATTTGAAAGACAGAGAGCCAGGCAGACACAGAGACCTTCCATCCACTGTGTCCACAAGCCCCAGGGCTGGGCCAGGCCAAAGCAAGGAGCTGGGAACTCCACCTGGGTCTCCTCCATGGGTGGCAGGCACCCATGTCTTTAAGCCATTGCCTCCTAGGGTGTAGCAGGAGGCTGGAGTGGAATTGAGGGCAGAGCTGGGACGTGACCCAGGGTTAGGTGGAATCATGGCAGTTTGTGGAGGTTGTTTACCGCAGAAGCATAGGGACTCCCAGTGCTCTTGGACTTGACGGTCTCTGACGGCTGTATTCTGCTCAGTGCTGTGATCGTCCTTTCTCAGGTCCACTTGGAAAAGCGTTACAGAGCCTGTCCCCAGGTGCAGGCGAGGGGACTCGGCCTCACCCCTTCACAGCAGGCAGGCGCCCCCACGCTCAGACCCTGACCTGCAGTCTCTTCTTTCCTTTGACAAACTTGCTGTAGAGAGCCTGTCCTGGAAAGTGAGACATTCCACTGCTGTGGTTTTCAAGTCGTAAAGATAAGCACAGGGCAGGACGATTGGCTGAAGGGTTAAGACGTAGGTCAGGACACCTGCATCTCAAATAGGAGCGCCTGCATTGGAGTCCTGGCTCCACTCCCAGGTCCACCTTCTGGCAGTGTGATGGCCCAAGTGGGAAAAACTGGTTTGAGTTCCTAGCTTCGGCCCCAGCAAGATCTGTGGCAGGCACATGGGGAGTGACCCAGTGGGTGTGAGCCCTGTCTGTCTGTTTCTCTCAATCTATTGCTTTGTCTTTCTCTCTGTGTCTCCCAAATAAATAAGAAGCCAAATCTATTTTATTCAATGAGGAGTCCGAGAAGAGATGAGTCATTAGAAATAAAAGTTCAGGTGAAGGGCTCCAGTGCACCTGGCTGGGGTCATGGCCCCTGGAGGAAAGGGGGTGGGTGACAGCGATGGCAAAGGCACACAGGGCTGGGAGCGCTTGGGCTGCCTGGGTCTGTGCCGGCCGTGGCGGTTAGGATGTGCTGGAGGTGTGCCCGTGCAGCTGTGAACCCTGGGGGGCCAGAGCGGCTGCAGCTCTCAGCTAGAGACAGTGGCTATGGGGGGCTGTCTGATTCCTGCCCAGGCCCAGGCCTGTGTGGACAAAGTACAGAGTGTGCCCCGGGACACGGACCTGAGAGGACAGCGGCGCGGTGTTTTCCTGAAATCAAACACTGCCGGCTTCCCCCGCCCCAGTCTCTGCTCAGATGCAGCCAGCACAGGCAGCGTTTAGTGTCCGGGTCAGAAGTCTACGCGGCGGTGAATATTTAACCACATCCAAGGACACCTGATAATCGTTAATGGCCGTGGAGGCGCAAGAGGAGCACAAACAGGAACTCCGCGGGCAACAGAGCCAGGAGGCAGCCGTGCCCCCGTCACTTCTCCAAGGCAGACGGAAAGAGCACACAGCCTGGGGGGATGAACTCAGAGGTGGGCTTTCGAAAAAATTCCATGTTTGTCTGAGAGGCAGAGACTCCCCTCAGCCCCCTCCATTGGCTGGCTCACTCCCCAGATGCCCACGAGCTGAGAACTCAATCCTGTTCTCCCTCATGGTGGGCAGGGTGAGCCATCACCACGCCTTCCCAGGGCCCGCATCAGCAGGGACTCAGGTCCTCCAGGTGGGCCGCAGGTACCTTAACCAGTGTCCTAACCACTGGGCTAGACACTAGCTCTCAAGGTGGGCTCTGGAAGGTATTTCAGAGAGACACCTGCTGGAATTTGATAGCAGATGTAGGACACCCTCTCCGAGAATGAAGCCTCTGGAAGATGAGAGAGCAACGAAACCCGAGGGGCCAGAACAGAAGGGGACACGGGCATGGCACGTCCCCTGCCGCTTTCTCCAGGGCACTGCCCCACACGGCTGTGCGGGAGACCCCGAGTGGCCTCACCCGCTGCATTCTGTCCTCAGGCCCTCACAGGCGAACCTCCTCCAGCGCTGGTTCCTGGATCTGGCCTTCACCGTCACTTTCATGAGCTCCAACTTGGCCGACTGCCTGCTTCCCGACGTGGCCCGCCACCTTCCTGTCCCCCTCCCTGAGCCTCGTGCCACTGCCCTGTCCAGGCACTAGCCCCCAGCTGGGCCTCAGAGGCAGGACAAGGTGCAGCTCTCAGCCTCTGATGGATTTCTCCAGTGGCCCAAGCCTCGGTTTCCTCACCTGTAAAGAGGGCATGCAGGCATGTGCACAGGTGGTGGTGGGCACCATGGATGGGCCCTGTTGGTGATGGACTCGCCAGCCTCAGGCTGACTCCCCCTCTCCAAGGGCTGGCGTTCTGTCTACACTGCCCCCCGTCCGGTTCTTCACTCACACTGTGGGGAGCAGCTCGGACTAGACTAAGTTACTGGAATTAAGACTTATTCTATGCATCTGCTCTCCTCTGTGGGGAGCAGCTCGGACTAGACTAAGTTACTGGAATTAAGACTTATTCTATGCATCTGCTCTCCTACAATATGGCGCTGGGAGAGGAGAAAACAGCTTCTACCCAGCTGCCTCCAGTTCAACCAATAAACTGTAGGACTTGCTCCTGATTGGAGAGCAGCGTACTCGGCGTGTGGGCAGCCGAGTTAGGATTGGCGGAGGAGGACTATAAAGGAGGAGAGAGACGGCATGCACCAGGAACATCTATGGGGAACATCTAGCTGAAGGAACACCCGTGCAGCCCCCGAGAGACCCGGCCGGCGGTGTGCCGCTCCCCTGCGGAAGTGGGGAATGTGGCCAGGGGGAACTGCCCTTCCACGGAGGTGGAAGGGATAGTAGCCAACCCGGGAAGAACCAGCAGCAAACCCGGGGAGGGCCGAGCAGACGAGGGAACAGCGCAGGGTCCTGTGTCGCTCCTCCACGAAGAGGGGGAGCGACACACACTGTGCAGCTTCAGCTGATGCGAGGACACATGCCCTTCGTCTCCGCTTCGGCCCTGAGATCAGATACTTCCCTAAACTGCCTGCAGGGATCGGAGCTTTGAGGCCTGGTGCTGTTCCTGCAAAGCATTACTGTGCATGTGTCCGAGGGGCAGCGTGGGATGCGGCTTTCTCAGGGGACATCCTGCAGACCAGAGGCTGAGGCACCAGTGTGCCCAGTCTTCCATCTGCTGGTTCACATCCCAAATAGCCACAACAGCCAGGGCTGAGCCAGGCTGGAGCCAGGAGCCAGGAGCTTCTACTGGGTCTCCCATGTGGGTGCAGGGCCCCAAGGACTTGGGCCATCTTCCACTGCTTTCCCAGGTGCATTAGCAGGGAGCTGGATCAGAAGTTGACACTGCCTCCCCCCCCCCCCCCCCCCGCTGGAGCTTCTTGCTGGCAGGTGCACAGGGCTGGCAGGTGCACAGGGCTGGCCTGGGGAGGCCGTGGCTCCCACCAGGTACCCTCAGCGGAGCTTCCCTCCAGGTTGACCACACAGCACCTCGTTCACAGAGCCTGCCAGGAATTTTGTCTGTGAGGTGCTTGATGGCCACTGTGTCTCTGATTTGACAGATTGTGCCTTCACTTCCGTGGCTGGAGGCCATCGGTCATTCCCAAGTTCCCGCCTTTGGCCAGCAAGCATTTCCTGACTGAGCTGCCACTGTGCAGCAGGCGCTGTCGTGGGCGTGGGGAAGCGGAGCAGGACGCAGGCACAGCTCCCTGCACAGAAAGCACCCCTCTGCATGAGCAGTGCGGACCCCCTCTGTGGTGGGAAAATCGCCTGTGGCCTGCAGCCCCTAAGGGTGAGCAGAGGCCGGGGGTTGCGTCTGCGAGCCTGCACAGGGCTCGGTGGGGATGGAGGGTGCAGCTCAGTGAACATTTGTCTTCAAAATTCGGAGTTTCCTTCCACTCCAGGAACCGAAGGAGGGAGAGTGAGGACAGATTACCTGCGGATCTAGAACCCGTCTAGGTTCTCCTGATTAAGATCCTAAGGGCATTAAGTGCTCACATTAACGCCCTGACCCCCGGGGCAGCAGAATCCCAGTGGTGATTATTAGCTCTCATCACGCAGTTAGTGACCTGTGTTCAGGCAGCACCGTGCATGGCGTTACGGCGCCTGCCTTTCCTTTCCCACCGGAAAGTGGACAGGCCCTCGGAGCAGGGACTCCGTCCCAGTCCCACAAGGCGATGGCAGCCTCGGAGGATGAGAGTGGGCTCGTGTGCACTTGAGCTCGACCCTGTTTAGCCCCGAGGAAGTGAATGAGGCACAGTATTCCTAGACACACACAAGCCTCTGATCCCTGCCTCCTCTGGGAGAATGGGAATGGGCCATATTGGGGTCTTCAGGTACAGGCCGCTTCTCGCTTTGCCCGGACTGCGAGCCCCGTGATGCGGGGGAGGGGCTGGCTGCCAGGAGTCTGCAAACATCGCCCTCCCCCTCGGCAGGGTCAGGGCACGGGGTGCTGGGGCGCCAGCCTCCCACCTGCCTCTGGACCCTGGATCCCGGGCAGTGGAGGAATGTTTCAGGCACTGTCTTTCTCAGGTCAGGTTTACTGCTGTCTAATTTGCCTGCAGTAAAGCCTATCCTTGAAAGGTGTATGGCTCCGGTCCCCGCCGCCTTCTGTGCTGGCTGCCAGCCCAGGGCCATCCTCAGCCTCTAGGGCCCGCCTGCACCAGGTCTGAGGCAGAGGAGTGGGCAGGGCCATGCTCCCTGCAGAGCTCTGGGGGAGGCCCCTTGCCACTTCTCCTTGCCGCCCTGGGTGATGCTGGCCACCCGCCCTTGGCATTGCGTGGCTTGCAGATGGCTCCTGGTCTGCCTCCGTCTTCATGTGGACTCCCCTCTGGGTAGCTGTGTCTGTGTCCAGATGTCCCCTTTTTATAAGGACGCCTGATGGACTCCAGTATGACCTCTGCTCCGACCTTGTTTCCAAATAAGGTCGCATGCTAAAGTTCTCTGCGCTAGGACTTGGACACATTTTTCCTGCCACCATAGCCCCTTAATGATGTCTGCAGTGTCCATTCTGCCACACAAGGGAACGCCTCCCCAAGCCCTGATTCAGGTGCAAACCCTCTGGGAGCTGTCACAGGGTGGCCACCCCATGGCTCCTGCCTTCAAGGTGCTCCACATCCTGTGGCAGCTGACACTTGCTCAAGGAGCTGTGGACCGCCGAGGCTGCCCGAGACCGGGCCAGTGTCAGGCCACGTCTCCTGAGGGTTCATCTGTGACATCCAGGACGAGGAGTCGTGACTGGTGCCCATGGGGTGAGCCGTGAGTGTAGGGACTGGGGTGGAGATGGTGGGCAGGAGTGGCCAGGCGCCCTGCCTGCCTTCTTTCTCTCCCTCGGGCTGTGGCTGCCTGGGTTGCGAGTGGGTGGAGGCCCTGTGGACTGTCACGGCTCCGGGTCCCCGATCATAGGAAGGAAGGGCTCAGAGAGGGAGCTGCGTTCCGGGGGGAGGCCTTCCCGGCCAGCTTCCGCCACCCTGCCGCTGTCCCGGGTAGATCGTCCTGTTTCCCAGCAGCCCGCGGGGGCCGTGCCCTTGGCTGCTAGAATGTGGCCCTCTGCTCTGCTTGAAGCTGCCCCGTGCTTTCTGGAAAGGGAACAGTTTTCCTGTTCTAACATTGTTTCGGCACTTTGATTAGGAAGCTCTTAGGCGAGCAACATTGCCTGACTCCGAGGAGAACGTGCAGGTAGCAGTGACGTCACTGTCCTGGACCGCACTCTGTGGGTTTTGCTGAAAAGGCCGGCATCCTTCCTTGTGCCCCAGAAGTAAAATGGCCCGAGCTCTTGGCCGCTTCACAGCGTGGAGCTGGCTGGGCTGCCGGCGGCAGAGGAGGGAGCACCAGCTCCGCGGTGGCTCAGGGCAAGTCTGGAGGCCTCCGTGAGAGGCTAGACAAAGTCTGATGGTTCGTCTGGGCGGTGGGGTGCTCACAAGGTCGTGAGGAGGTGCCGTAGTGTGGAGGGGGTGGACGCCTGACATTTGGGGCCACTTGGGGGCCACTTTGTCCCTGGGGTCTGGTCAGTCTATGGAAGAAATGGCCTGAGTAGCAGTTTCATGGTGAGGAACAAAACTGGTGTGTGAAGCCCCCCACAGAGAAGGCAGACCCTGGTCTCCCCCATACTCTGAGTTCAGACCCCAAAAAAGCTGCACCCAGAGTACAGGTGACCTGGATAACCCAGCGCAGGGTCTGCATGGGCAGGGCCTACAGTCCAGTCCTGACCTGTCGCAGCCCTGTGGTTGGGTTAAGGTGGTCTCACATCACTAGGGCCTCAGACCCCTGGCAGAAGCAAATCAGTGTTCTTTGCAGAGCTTATCGTGGGCTTCTAAGAACTGCTTAGTATGTTAGAAAACTTATTTGAGAGGCAGAGACAGGTAGAGATTGCCTGTGCACTGGCTTACTCTCCAGATGCCCACCGTGGCTGGGGTCGGGCTGGGCTGAAGGCGGGAGCCAGGAATTCAATTCAGGTCTCCCAGGTGGGTGGCAGGGGCCCAGTCACCTGAGCCATTACTACGGCCTCCCAGTGTCTGCATTAGCAGGATGCTGGAGTCAGGAGGGAGAGCTGGGAGTCAGACCAGGTGGTCTGATAATGGGATGTGGCATCTTAACCACTAGGCTAAACATCCCTTCCCTAAGGACAGCTTTCCAATACAAGGTGCCCTCACTTTGCACAGTTGCATTATGCAAGAAGTTCCATTCCCACAGTTTACTTAGCAACACCTGTCCCCCGCTCCCTGACAACACAGCCCAAATTTGTCCTCAAGTGCTGCCGCTGGCTCCCAGTCCACCAATTGCCATACAGATAACATGCGCATCTGCATCATAGGCAGCGGCCAGTCACATCACTTCTTTCAGAGTTGCTCTGTGATTGGTCCCTGAGCCTGTCGGTCAGGCCACACACAGGTTGCCACAGGGGTTGAGCTGCCTGCTTGTCTCCCAGTGATAAACTTACGCAAGTGGATGAGCAGGGGTCGCCGTGGCCTAGCAGTTAAGATGCCTTCTGTGATGCCAGCGACCCTTGTAGTGCTTGGGTTCAATTCCCAGCTCTGGCTCCTGATTCCAGTTCCCTACTAACATAGACTGAGAGGCAGCTGGGATGGCTCATGTCACTGGGTCCTGCCATCCACATGAGAAACCTGGATCAAGTTCCTGGCTTCTGGCTTCAGTCCCTTCTCCTCCTCATTTGGGTGTTTGGACATTGAAACAGTATATGGGAACTCTTTCTATCTGCTTCTCTTCTGTGTGTCTCGATGCCTCTCAAATAAGTGGAAAAAATATCTTTTTTTTAAATAAAGGAACAAAAGAAGAATTGACCCAAAAGACGAGAATGCAGCAAATGGGAGTGCACGCTCAGCCTGGCGGGGAATGAGCTGGTTTAAGACACCTGTGTTCCACATCAGGGTGCCTGGCTTTGATTCCTGGCTCGGCTCTGTTCCTGACTCCAGCTTCCTGCCAGGGCAGACCCTAGGAGGTGGTGATGATGGCTCGAGTAGTTGGGTGCCTGCCACTCATGTGGCGGATCTGGATTGAGTTCACAGTTCCCAGCTTCTGCCTTGGCCCAGCCCTTGCCCTTTGGGGCATATGGGAAGTGAACCAGCAGATGAGAGCTCTGTCTGTCTGACTCTCTGTCTTATAAATAAATATTTTTAAAAAGAGAGTAGCAAAAAGTAACCAGCAGGCTATAATGCAAGAAGTAAAATTAGACTTGAACACAAGTGGAGTTACAGAAAGAGCTGTGTTACCAGTGCAGGTGGCTGCGCAGTGATGACCACCTGCCACACAGCTGAGGAAGCTGGCCGTGATCTTCACCCTTGGGGATGCAGCAGCGCAAGTGATCCCCGGCACTGTGCAGGAGCTTACAGAGATAACGCGTGGCGTCGAAGTGCACAGGATGAGAGGCTGGAAGGTGGACTGAAAGGGAGTCTGACGCTCTCAAAGGTGCGAGAAGGTGCTTGCTCCGGTTCACAGGTGACGCGGTGGGAAGGTGCAGTGCCCCGATCAAGCTGCTGTTTTTACAGAAGACTGAAGAGCTTGGATTCTCAGAGTTTCTGATATTTTAGGTTACAGTGTACCGCGTATGAGTTTTACTTGACCTTTTCATTTCCCTGTGCATTTACAGCCAATAGTAAATGTTTTAAATATTTTAACAGAAAAATTTAAGTTGTAATTTCCCCCGTGGATTGTTAAAATCACGCCCCACATTTCTGCTTATGTGATCCTTCTTGTGCATCAGAACTGTGTAGTGATGACCACACAGCAAAATCAGCCAAGTGTGGGAGGCAAGAAGACCCCTGAACCAGCAGAAAAACAGGTGGTTTTCAGTCACAGGTCCACGTGACTCTAAATATTAGGCTTAGAAGACATGATCTCTGAATTCAAGAAGAATTCAATAAGATGAAAGATAACTTTTTAAAATTTCAGAAACAGAGTGACAGAGAAAAAGCTCCCATCCACGAATTTACTCCCCAGTGCCATGCTAGCCCAAGTCTTGGAGCTTGGAGGCCTCAGTCTAGGCCTCCCACATGAATGGACAGGGACTCAGTCACTTGAACCATCACCTGCTGCCTCTCAGAGTTTGCATCATCAGAAAGCTGGAACTGGGAGCCAGAACTGGGATATGAACCTGGGTACTCCAACAGGATATAGGCATGCTAACCAGTGTCTTAACTGCAAGGCCAAACATTTACCCCGAGACTGAGAATTTTGGTAGAACACAAGAAATTCTATTTTTAAAAGAGACATGGATTTGAAAATAAACAAATATAAATGACATAGCTAAAAAGTACAAAAAATAGAAAATACAAAATTATGTGCTCTATGAATATATAAAACAGTAGACACAACTACAAAGAGAACTGGTGAATTGTAAGGCAGATCATAAAAAATAGGTAAAATAAGTCACGGAGACAAAGGGATGGAAGTGCAAATGTATACTGAAGAATTCTACCCTACATATAGTTGAAACCCTGGGAGGAGGAAGAAAGAAAGGGGCAGAAGCAAATGTGAAGAGATAGTGCCTGAAGTTTTCTCCAGTACTGATGAGAGACCCGCAAGTCACAAGTACAAACTCTTAAAGCTCTAAAGCAGAATTTTAAAAAATCCAAACCTAGATAAATTATAATAAAATTGCTGAAAAAAAAAAACAGATAATCTCAAAAGAAGCTGGAAGTCAAAAGAATAGATATTACCTTCAAAGGGGCAATAATGGACAGAGAACTCACTCCTGAATGGGAACAATGGAAGTCAGAGACGGTGAGAAAGGTTTTCAGTGTGTGAGTGTTGGGTAAATTCTTAAAAAGTAATCATGCTTCAAATGATGAGATGCTTCTGTATTTATATCAGACCTGTACATTAAAGTCCACAAAACATTGTGAGGGAAATTTTAAACCTGAACAAGTGGCAACTTATATCACACTCTTCACTGTCATTAAAATGGCCACCGTCCCCTAAAATCGCCCCCAGATTTGTAGCAGCTGAAGTCCCATCTCAGCATGCCTGTTTGTGGAACTTGACGACTGATTCTAAACTTTATGTGGAAAGGCAAAGGTCTGAGAGTGTGGGGAGCAACTCGGACTAGACTGTTACTGGAATTAAGACTTATTCTATGCATCTGCTCTCCCACAATATGGCGCTGAGAAGGGAAACAGCTTCTACACAGCTGCCTCCAGTTCAACCAATAAACTGTAGGACCTGCTCCTGATTGCAGGAGAGCAGCGTACTCGGCGTGTGGGTAGCAGAGTTGGGATTGGTGGAAGAGGACTATAAAGGAGGAGAGAGACAACATGCACGAGGAACATCTATCTGAAGGAACACCTGAGCAGCCCCCGAGAGAGCCGGCCGGCGGTGTGCCGCTCCCCCGCGGAAGTGGGGAAAGTGGCAGGGGGAACCGCCCTTCCACGGAGGTGGAAGGGTCGGTAGCCAACCCGGGAAGAACCAGCAGCAAACCCGGGGAGGGCCGAGCAGACAAAAGAACAGCGCAGGGTCCTGTGTCGTTCCTCCACGAAGAGGGGGAGCGACATAATGGTGCCGTGACTTGGATATGAAGCCTAGGCAGGGTTTAGTGTCGTTCCTCCACGAAGAGGGGGAGCGACATGAGAGTAACTCGAATGACTTTGAAAAAGAGCAAAGCACTTGGAGAACTTAGGCAAATCAAGAATTTTTATCAAGCCACAGTAATCTAGACAGCATGGTGTTGATATTAAAATGAACAGATGAGTGGGACAGAAGAACAAGTCCAGAAACAGGCCCACATGTAGGTGGTCAGTTGATCTTGAGCCAAGTGTCAAGTCATTTCAGTGGGGAAAGATAATAATTTCCACAAATGATGCTGGGCCCACCCTCATCTCACATCAAATAGAAAAGAAAAATAATTACTAAATACAAATGATATTATATAGCATGTTATATTAATTTATAATAATGCATTATCATATAATAATTACCACTGCTGTTATGGCAATGGGTCATAGAGTTAGAACCATAAACTTTCCAGAAAAATTTCTTAAATGATTGAAAAAGCATGAACTATAAAAAGATGGTCATCATCAAAATCATAAACTTTTGCTCATCAAAATGTAAGAAAACGAGAAGTCAAGCCAGAGACTTGGATAAAAATAATCACAAAGCACATAGCCAATGAAGGACTTGTATCTGGAATAAGCAAAGAACTCTTCCCATTCAATAATAATACACAGCCAAATTAAAAATGAGTAGAAATTTTGAACTAACTCTCTAACAAAGGGCATGTTGTGTGAGTGGGTGGCAGGTAAGCATCTGAAAAGTTGTTCAGTGACACTGGCCTTCAGGTGACTGCGAACCAATAGTAGTAGGTAGCACCTGTTAATGGAGAGCACTACTAACACCCACTAGAATGGCTAGGCAACTGACCAACGGGGTATGAACATGTGGACAGAGAACTCTTACATTGCTGAGGGCAGTGTAAAGCATATGAGCCACTTTAGAAAAATTTTGGCCACTTACATTATTAACAAAAATATTGTTTACCTGGAGAACTGAATACTCAAACATTTGTATAAGGCCTTTTTATCCCAGTGTATTGGAGAATACTTTGCTAACCCAATCCATCACCAAAATCCAAGATGTAATTCATGGATGCTATGAAAACCCTCTTCTAGATTGAAATTCAGAAGCACGAAAACTGAAAAGCCAATGTATAAGCATGACTTCCAACTAAATGGTATTCTGGAAAGGCAAAACTATGGAGACAGTGAAAAGACCAGTGTTTGCCGGTGACTCAGAGGGAAGGAGGGAGACACAAGACAAAGAGTTAGAGTACAGGGCATTTTTAGGGCAGTGAAACTCTCTGAATGGTACAATGGTCATCTTATACATCTGTCAAAACCCATAGAATTTACAACACAAAGAGTGAGCCCTAATGAAAACTGTGGACTTTACTTAATAGTAATATATCAGCACTAGCTCTTCAGTGATAACTGATGCCCCTCCCCAGTGCAAGAACGCAGTATTGAGAAAGCTGTGGTGGGGATAAGGAAGGAGGTGGGAGTGCTGTTACTTTCTGTTCAGTTTTTCTGTAAAGCTGAAACTGCTCTAAATAATAAAAGTCAATTAAAGATTAAAAGTGTATATATTATTGGCCAGCGCCGTGGCTCACTAGGCTAATCCTCCGCCTTGCGGCGCCGGCACACCAGGTTCTAGTCCCAGTCGGGGCGCCAGATTCTGTTCCGGTTGCCCCTCTTCCAGGCCAGCTCTCTGCTGTGGCCAGGGAGTGCAGTGGAGGATGGCCCAAGTACTTGGGCCCTGCACCCCATGGGAGACCAGGATAAGTACCTGGCTCCTGCCATCAGATCAGCGCGGTGCCGTGAACCAACGGCAAAAGGAAGACCTTTCTCTCTGTCTCTCTCTCTCACTGTTCACTCTGCCTGTCAAAAATAAATAAATAAAATTAAAAAAATAGGGCCGGCGCCGCGGCTCACTAGGCTAATCCTCCGCCTAGCGGCGCCGGCACACCGGGTTCTAGTCCCGGTCGGGGCGCCGGATTCTGTCCCGGTTGCCCCTCTTCCAGGCCAGCCCTCTGCTGTGGCCCGGGAGTGCAGTGGAGGATGGCCCAGGTGCTTGGGCCCTGCACCCCATGGGAGACCAGGAAAAGCACCTGGCTCCTGGCTCCTGCCATCGGATCAGTGCGGTGTGCCGGCCGCATCGCGCTGGCCGCGGCGGCCATTGGAGGGTGAACCAACGGCAAAGGAAGACCTTTCTCTCTGTCTCTCTCTCTCTCTCACTGTCCACTCTGCCTGTCAAAAAAAAAAAAGTGTATATATTATATACCTGGGAATAAGCCTTAAAAATATAGGTCAGATCTTTACTCAGAAAATTGACCACATTATCAAGAGATATACAGCCCAAAGAAACAGATATACCATATTCATGGAAGGGACCACTCAGTGCTGGAAAAACGCCAGGCTAGGGATCTGAAAGTGATGCCCAGCACGTGCAGATGTCTGACATGTTGACTTGACACACACAGCTGATAACAGACGATGTAAGTCACTGGGAAGCTCCCTCCCTTCAAGAACTTTATGGCAGAAGGTTCCCTCTTTCTCTGAAACAGCTTGCTTCTGTTTGCATGTGTCCTTGTTTCTTTCAGAAAGAATTTGTTCTGTGGTCAGCTCTTGTCCTTCCATCTCTGGCAGCAGCTGTGGACAGGCTCCTTTCACAGGTTCATGACTTGAGATGAGAGTTGTGAGCAAGACAGGGAACAGTGTTCAGAATTCACTATCCATATTTGACTCATTCAGTCAGCAGTGACCACCTGCCTCATGGGGTGGAGGGCGCTGTCAGAGGGGAATTCCGCTTCAAGGAGTTAGTGATTAGTTGGCCAGAAGGGCAACAGTCAGTACCTGTGCAATTCAGAGGAGAAACCAGGTTCTTCCAGCCAGGGGATCCGGGGGGCTTTTGGGAAAAGTACTTGAACTTCCTCTTGAATGTGTGAGAGTGGGTGGCCTGCCGAGGCAGAAGGAATGATGTGAAGTATGGAGGCGGGAAAACATGGGGAGGGTCTGGCAAATGCAGGGTGGTTTATTTTGGCCAAAGTACAAGTGTGCTGAGGGAAGTGGAGAGAAGATTCATTCTTTCAGGATCACACATCATCGGATATTTACTGAGTGCCTTCTCTGTGCCAGGCATCGTTCTAAGCATGGGGGTGCAGCTGTGAGTGCAAACCCACAAACACCTGTTCTCATGGGGGGAGGAGGTAGATAGCGAGCAGGCCCTGTGTTTGTGGCTTGATGTGTTGCAAGATGCCAGGTGCAGCAGGAGGAGCAGGCAAAGAGCAGCTGAGGGTCAGGAGCCCGGGAAAGGTGAGGGCCACCACAAGGATGTCCAAGTTGGCCAGGAGAGGAGGAATTACACGTCGGGGAGGGCTAGACGCAGGCCAGGTGAGAGCTCAGCAGAGCAGAAGTGATTATAGGAGAGCCCTGGTAGAGTGGGCTGCCGGCCAAGCTCACTGGAGGATCAAAAAGGAGGTGTGACTGCAGGACTGTCTTCGAGAGGGAGACACATTGTCCCTGGGTAGATGTGGCACAGGTCATCCTGGAGGCCTCGGGCCATTGTGAGGTCTCGGCTGCAGAGTGAGGTGGGTGGGCTTTTGGCATTTGCTCTTATTTAGCTGCTGAAAGACTCCCTGTGGCTGGTGTCAGGGTCAAGGGCAGAACCACAGGTCGGTGATGAGGCCAACAGGGCTTACTGAGGGC
Source organism: Oryctolagus cuniculus (assembly GCF_051225735.1). Lineage (NCBI taxonomy): Eukaryota > Metazoa > Chordata > Mammalia > Lagomorpha > Leporidae > Oryctolagus > Oryctolagus cuniculus. Next base: position 120,819,615 of record NC_142877.1, read on the forward strand.
CTGGGCTGGGCCTGGCAAGCAAGGCAGTGAGCTAGGAAGGTACTGCACTGCCTGGGGACACAGTGGCCTTGACTTGGGTCCAGTCTGCCTGCTGAGCAGCTGCCTCACCTTGGGTGACGTCTCTTTCCTTACCTGCAAATCCAGGTACTTGGAAGCATGCTCCTCGGAGGAGTCCCTCTGAAGGAGGAAGAATGAGCAGAGCTTTCCTCCGGATGATGAACATGGCAGCCGTGCAGGAGACTCTTGGGAGAGGAGACGACAGGCGCTGGGGTTGGGGGTGGGGGGATGGGAGGGCCGGGCCAGAAGGAACGATGCTGTGAGCTCAGGTGGCGGCAGCCAGATGGAGCCTACAGGGTGGATGTGAGTCACTGGAAAAGAAAACAGCCTTTGCAAACCAAGTGGTCCCAAGGTCCGTAGCTGTCACTGTGTGCAGACATGAAAGATTGAGGTCACAGCAGGGTGTGTTAGGGCCAAGGCATGTTCACCACTGTTGTGGCCCCAGAGACCGGTGCCTGCAGACAGGGTGACCACGGGGCACCTGCTGACAGGAAACGCTGTGGCTCCTGCTGTGGGCCCAATATGGTTGCGTCATCAGTGACCCCAGGAACCTGAGTGTCTCCTTGAGGGCCTTGGCGCTGGATCTTTCTAGTCAACATGTGGCAGTTTTCCTGTTTCTCTTGTTTTTATGCTGGGCTTTCCTTTATAAGCAGAGAGTTGCATTTTTTGCTTTAATAGCTTGCTTCTGTTCCCTTAGTGTTCTTGTCTCTTTAAATTGTTTCTCCTTGTTTCTCCAGAGCAGGGTTTGTTCCATGGTCAGCTCCTGAAGCGTAGGATCGGTGTGACCAGGCAGACACTGTAGCCGTTCCTTTCACACTCCTATGTGGGGGTTTTGGATGATGGTGTTTTTAGAGTCCTTTGATTTGTCATGTTAAATCGGCAAGGAAGCTAAGTAGCTCTGGGAACTGCTAGTTTCAAATAGGAGAGCCGTATTCGCACTTTCAGCTGGCAGACTGACAAAGCCCAGGGAGCATACATCACTGCAAAGGCCCGGAGCCTGGTTGGAAACCAAGCTTCAGAGTGGGATGTGAGACACCTTGAGGTGGAGGTTCCAAATGAGTTATTCCACACAGAGTCCTACTGGACCCAAGTCACTTCCAGGAGATGTTCAGGCAGTGTCTATATTCTGTTTAAAAGAGCAGATCTGGAACCGTACATGTTAAAAATGCCATAGTCATGTAAGATACAAGCTGTGGAAGTGGCTGGGGTTAAAAGGGAATGGCCATGACATGCAGTGCCTCACCTTCAACTCGATCCTGCATTGGAGGGGGCAGAGTGCCCTCAAGGACAAAGCTGGGCCAGCTGACAGAATTTCAAAGTGAGTGGCAGAGGTTTGATTCTCTGATGCTAACACTGGGGAGCGTACCACAGTGTGTAGGAGAACACCCTTATGCTTAGGAAATGTATAGTTCAGTACTTATGGGAACGGGGCAAAGTTCACACTCAAATACCTACACACATTTGGAGGGTGCTTTGAAAAGCTTGTGGGAAAATTGAATTAAAATAAATTATTTTGTTGCAAAAATATTGAAATTCACGCATAGTATGCATATTCCATCTTTTTTTTATTTGAAAGGCAGAGAGACAAAAAGACAAAGCTCCCATCTGCTGGTTCACTCCTTAAATGCCCAGAATGGCCAGGCCTGGGCTGGGCTGAAGCTGGGAGCTAGGAACTCAATCCAACGGCAGGGACCTGACTCCCTGGAGCATCACATCACCTCTCAGGGTCTGCTTTGGCAGGAAGCTGGAGTTAGGGCTGGGACCAAGAATGGAGCCCAGGCATTAGGATACAGAATATGGGTGTCTTAACCCCTATCATAACCACTGTGTCAATGCCTGTCTTTCCCTAATCTCTTGGAAGGCCCTTTGGCTGCATGCATGTCAGAATTCAGAATTTTTGGCACCAAAATGAACTTTTGCATTGCATTTTCCCAAACTCCTTAAAGTGCCGTCGTGTGTGTGCACATCCATACCTATGAAGAGAGAGCAAACAGGGTAGCTGGCAGCCATCATGAAAGCAGGCACGATGCTGTTTATGCTACTTTTTGTTTATCACGTTTCTATAAGTGAGATTACCTCCAAATTAAAAGTCAAAAAGCAAACAAACAGGACAATTTATATATGATACTTCCCTGCTGCATTTATTGCCATGTTTGGATTCTTTTTTTTTTTTTTTTTTTTTTTTTTGACAGGCAGAGTGGATAGTGAGAGACAGAGAGAAAGGTCTTCCTTTGCCGTTGGTTCACCCTCCAATGGCCGCCGCGGCCAGCGCACTGCAGCCGGCGCACCGCAGCCGGTGTACCGCGCTGATCCGATGGCAGGAGCCAGGTGCTTCTCCTGGTCTCCCATGCGGGTGCAGGGCCCAAGCACTTGGGCCATCCTCCACTGCACTCCCTGGCCACAGCAGAGAGCTGGCCTGGAAGAGGGGCAACCGGGACAGAATCCGGCGCCCCCACCGGGTCTAGAACCCAGTGTGCCAGCGCCACAAGGCAGAGGATTAGCCAAGTGAGCCGCGGCGCCGGCCCCATGTTTGGATTCTGAAAGCAGATCAGAACACATGGGTAGCAGATCACTTGTTCGTAAAATATCATTCCTCTTTTACCTTCCTCTAGGCACTTTTTCTAAAATTAAATTCTATTTTTTAATTAAATTCTTAACAATTCTGAGATGGTTGTAAGATCACATGCAGGCTGGCGCCGCGGCTCACTAGGCTAATCCTCCGCCTAGTGACGTCAGCACACCAGGTTCTAGTCCCAGTCAGGGCGCCAGATTCTGTCCCGGTTGCCCCTCTTCCAGGCCAGCTCTCTGCTGTGGCCAGGGAGTGCAGTGGAGGATGGCCCAAGTGCTTGGGCCCTGCACCCGCATGGCAGACCAGGAGAAGCACCTGGCTCCTCCCTTCGGATCAGTGCGGTGCACCGGCCACAGTGCGCCAGCCGCGGCAGCCATTGGAGGGTGAACCAACGGCAAAGGAAGACCTTTCTCTCTGTCTCTCTGTCTACTCTGCCTGTAAAAAAAAAAAAAAAAATCACATGCAGCTTTACTACATACTACAAGGGGCAGGCGCCTGGCCCAGGGGCTTTGATGGCCACGGTCCTGGAACAGGCATCTGGTGTAGTTCTTAAGATGTTGCTTGGGTACCTACATCTCATGTGGGTGTTCCTGAGTGTAAGTCTCAACTCCATTCCTGATTCTAACTTCCCATTAATGCACACCATGGGATGCATCTGGTGATGGTTCAAGTACTTGGGTCCCTGCCACCTTTTGTGGGCTGCCTGGATTGTTTCTGGCTCTTGGCTTCAGCCTGGTCTGACACCAGCCATTGTGGGCATCTGAGGAGTGGACCAGCAGGCGGGAGCTCTGTGTCTCTCTGCCTCTCGAATGAATGAATGAATGCAGAGATATCTGCAATACTCTATTGTTGCTGTGGATTCGTTCTGAGAGAAGCAAGATGGGGGCAAGAGGCACAGAGTCACAACACAGATACTGGGAGTCAGGTGAAAGTGGGCTAGAGGTGAGCAGCTTGCAGACTCGTTTAGTTCAGTTGATGCAGCAGCTTATATAGCCAAGGCAGCCAATCCAGTCAAGGAGCGGTTTATGTCGTAACCAATCACTGCCTATTGCCAGGCAGGCTCCTTTGCCAGGTGGGTTCTGAAGCCATTTCTGAGTAACTGATGCTTGCTTGCCAGTGCCACCTTGGCACGGCCTTCTCATTCCACCACATTTCCCCCTTTTCATTTATTTTTGAGCAACGGGAGGTATGATCCTTGGCCATACCATTGTCGACCCCATTTCCATGTGGTTCCATACGTGGCTGTGCCTGTCTTAGGTTGTCCCCCAGGGGAACTTACCCATCATTGACTAACCAGTCCTCAAAATGGGAAACCACAGGAGTGCTTGCTCAGATTTGGGTAGGAATGAGGAACAAATGTAATCAGGAATGCTGTGACCACACGCAGGCTGTGGGCCGTTTGAGTGGCTTACCAGAGCTAAGTGGGGTATAAAGCAGTAGTGGATGTGGCTATGGGCAGTCTCTCAGGGCAGGATGATAGGGCAGCAGCTTGACAATCGGTAGCAGCTGTGTCCACTAACAAGGTGGACTCTCAGTCTTGTTCAGCTGGTTCTGGTTGACTGTCAGTTGCAGGCTTGATGTTTCTAGCTGGTACCCAAATGGGCTGTCCCGCAGTCTCTGGAAAGACACAGGTATATCCTCAGCTTTTGGTTAGCAGAAGCCTTTCTACGGGCCTTGGTATCTTGGGCCTGAATTCTGCATTTGCTCCAACATTAAAGGCAAACATGCAGGTGGGATGGGGGTCTAATGGCTGCCCTGAGAGCCTGGGGTGCCCGGGGACTGCCATAGATGTGGGGATCCTCCCTAGGTGCGGATGGGATGACCTCGCATGGTTATCACCTCGAGGTTGTCTAAGTTCATCCCATGGGTATTTGGGGGGTGGCTGACTATGCACTGCTGCGTTGTCTGCTGTCATGTCATTTTCACTGTCAGAGCTCTCTCTCCTCAAGTCATCAACTGTTACCTGTGAGGCAGCGTCCTGGAGTGACAGGCTCTTATCATTCACAGATTCATTATGTTTGGTAATCTGTGTGGGCTTCTGAGAGGAGGATATCTTTCCCATGTTTGAGCACTTAAGAGCAGCACACCACACCAACTCTAGCCAAAGGAAAGACACCCACAGCACTGCTTCCATAACAAAACAAATTCCTAGCACCTCAGCAGCTGATGGCATTATGCAGGGGGTTCCCTACATTAGATGAACAGACAGTGGTGTATCAGATCTTAAGTATGTCCTGTACTTAGTGGGGGACTTCCTTGATTCATTAGGTCAAGGCTGTATGCCCACACGGTGTCTCCGGAGCGTCACCTCTCTTGAGTGAGGGAAGATGACTTGGTTCCAAATTCTGGGATGATCAGTCCCTTATGTGAATTCCTGGGTGAACCAAAAGGAAAAGGAGGAGCTGAGAAGCGGTGTTACACTTCTGGGCGGTGTGTGCCTAACCTGGGATCACTTCGACTGAGGACAAGGACAAGGAAAGGGGCGTAGGAGGGGGTTCTGTGCTCCCCCTCACAGAACCGAACAGCACACGAAACACTGAGGGGCCTACTTGCTGAAATCAAGGGGGGACCTTGCCAATCGGACATGCCATCTGTCACGTTGGTTCTAGATGTTGCTGTGGATTCGTTCTGAAGCCATTCCTGAGTAACTGATGCTTGCTTGCCAGTGCCACCTTGGCACAGCCTTCTCATTCCACCACACTGTATCCAGTCTCCATTGTGGCAACATCTCACAAAGAGAGTGGAGTGTCACAGCCGGGGTATTCACATAGATCCGGTCAAGATACAGAACAGCCCCTCACCCATGATGCCTTAGGGTGATATCTAATAGCCTCAGTGACTTCCTTTCCACCCTACACCTTCCTTAACTTTGGCAACCATTAATCTTTTCTCTGTTTCTATTATTTTTCTCATTTCGAGATGTTTCCTGTTGAATCATGCAGTCTGATTTTGGGGGTTGGATTTGTTTCCTTCAGAGTAATTCCTATGTGATCCACCCGAGTTGTTGGGTGCATTTGTGGTGGTTCCTTTTTGTTGCTGGGTCATAGTCCATGGTGTGAATGGACCAGAATGTGTTCAACAGTCGCTCACTGGAGGATGTTGAGGTTGTTTCCAGTTTGGGATTATTATGAGTTAAGTTGCTGTGAACGTTTGTGTGCTAGTTTTCTTTGTAAATGTTGCTTTGTTTAAAATAGCTCTATTGAGCTGTAATCCATATACCACTTAAACTGTACAGTTCGGGGGCAGGCATTGGGCACAACAGTTAGATGCCACTTTAGATGCCCACATCCCACGCTACTTGGAGTACCTGGGTTTGAGACCCAGCTCTGTTTCCCATTCTAGCTTCCTGATAATGTGTACCCTGGGAGGCAGCAGGTGATGGCCCAAGTACTGGACTCACTGCCATTCATGTAGCAGACCTGGATTGAATGGCTCCTCCTGGCTTTGGACCAGCCCAGCCTCAGCCATGGCAGGCCTTTGGAGAATGAACCAGCGGATGGAAGCTCTCTCTGTGTCTTAGCAGGAGAACACTCAGTGCTTTCTCACTGAGTGTAATGTTAGCTGTAGGTTTTTGTAGAAGTTCTTTGTCAAGTTGAGGATGATCTTCTCTATTCCAAACTCACTGAGAGCTTTTATTGTGGCTGAGGAACAGGGAGCTATTAGATATTTGTCAAGTACTTTTTCTATACCGATTAATATGATCACATGATTTCTCTCCTTTAGTCTGTTGATGTGGCAGCTTCCACTGATTAACTTTCTAATTTAGTCTGCCTTGCAGACCTGGAGTCAGTCTTACTGTACACTTACCGTGGTGTATAATCCCTCTTGTACATTGTTGGATTTGAGCTGATAATGTTTTGTTGAAGATTTTTTAAAAAGATTTATTTATTTATTTATTTGAAAGGTAGAGTTAGAGAGAGGCAGAGAGAAGGAGAGAGAGAGGTCTTCCATCCACTGGTTCACTCCCAATGTCAGAGCTGTACCCATCTGAAGCCAGGAACCAGGAGTGCAGGGGCCCAAGGACTTGGGCCATCTTCTACTGCTTTCCCAGGCCACAGCAGAGAGCTAGATTGGAAGTGGAGCAACTGGGACTCGAACTGATGCCCATACAGGATGCTGGCACTGCAGGCAGCATCTTTACCCACTGTGCCACAGCACTGGCCCCCCTGTTGAAGATTTTTATACCTAAGCTCACAGGCAATGTCAGTCTGCTTTCTATCTTTTTGTACTGGTATTGTCTGGTTTTGGTATCAGAGCAATACCAACTTCATGAAAATAAATTGGGAAGTACTTCTTCCTCTTTATTTTTTTGAGAGGAGATCATAGAAATTGTCATGGTGCTGATTCTTTAAATATTTGAAACTGGCTGATCCTAGAAATTTCTTTTTTAGAAGATTTTAAGTCATCATCTCAATTTTTTAAATCATCATTCTAGTAATGTTAAGATTATTTATTTCGTCTTGGTTAAGTCTGGGTAGTTTTTCATTTTTGAGGAATTGTTCTGCTTCTTGTTTGTTGAGCTAATGAGCCTAACATTATTTGTAGTGGTTCCTTATTAAACTTTTACTGCTTGCAGAAACTGTATTGAGATAATTTCATTCAGGATATAGGAACAAAATCAGACATTTGATGATTTGTATCTTGTCTCTTTATTTTTACCAGTCTTGGAGATTTATCAATTTTATTATTTTTTATAGAAAACCCAGCTGTTTGTTTTATTGATTGGGTTATTATTTTCCTGATTTCAGTGTCATGCATCACTGCTCCTGTCTTTATTATTTCCTCCCTTCTCCTGGCTTTAGGTTTCCTTTGCTCTTCTTTTCCCAGTTTCCTGAGATACGAACTTGGATCAGTGTTTTGAGACCTTGCATCTTCTCTGTTGTAAGCATTAAATACACTAGTTTGAGTCCTGGCTGCTCCTCTTTTGATCCAGATCTCTGCTATGGCCTGGGAAAGCAGTAGAAAATGGCCCAAGTCTTTTGGCCCTTGCACTCACATGGGAGACTCAGAAGAAGTTCCTGTGTCCTGGCTTCAGATTGGCTTAGCTCTGGCCATTCCGGCCATCTGGGGAGTAAACCAGCAGATGGAAGACCTCTCTCTCTCTGCCTCTCTGTAACTGTGCCTTTCAAATGAATAAATAAGTATTTAAAAAATATTTATGGGGCTAGCACTGTGGCAGAGCAGGTTAAGCTGCTGTCTGTAGCACCGGCATCCCACATGGGTACCAGTTTGAGTCCTAGTCTGATCCAGCTCCCTGCTGATGTGCCTGGGCAAAGCAGTAGAGGATAGCTCAAGGGCTTGGGCCCTGCACTCACGTAGGACACTCAGAAGAAGTTCCTGCCTCCTGGCTTCAGAAGATTCTCATTCATTCTCTATCTCTCTCTCTCTCTCTCTCCCCTCCCTCCCTTCCAAATAAATAAATCTTTTTTAAAATTTCATTTATTTATTTATTTTGAAAGGCAGAGCAATAGAGAGAGAGGGAAAGACAGAGATTTGCGATCTGCTGGTTCATTCCCCAAATGGCTACAATAGGTAGGGCTGGGCCAGGCGGAAACTAGGAACCTGGAACACTATCTGGATCTCTCTTGTGGATGCAAGGGTCCAAGAACTTGGGCCATCATCTGCTGCTTTCCTTGGGTGCATTAGCAGGGAGCTGGATCAGAAGTAAAACAGCACTTCCGTATGTTATGCCAGCAATCGCAGGTGGCAGCTTAACCTACTGAACGACAGCCCCAGTCCCTTGTGTTGTTTTCTAAAGTTTCTTTCTTTGTTATTTGAAAGGGAGAGAGGGAGAGAGAGAGACTGATCCACTGGTTCACTCCCAAAATGCTTGCAACAGCCAGGGCTGGGCCAGTCAAAGCCAGGAGCTCCCATCAGGGTCTCCCATGTGTATGGCAGGAACCCAAGTCCTTGAGCCATCACCTACCACCTTCCGTGGTGCACATTAAAAGGAAATGAATTCAGAAGCGGAGCTGGGACTTGATCCCAGAAACGTGCTGTACCACCACACCTGCCGCTGGGGCATCTTTTATAAGAGCACTGATCCTACTCATAGGGGCTGCACCTTCATCATCTCGCCATCTCCCAGAGAGCCACCTCCTGATACCAGCACCTTAGTGGGGAAGGACTTCAGCACAGGAATTTAGAGGGGACACAGATATTGAGACAGTAGTGGAGAGGCTCTTCTCCTTGACCAGATCCCACGGGTTTGTAGGGGTCTTCAGATCTGCTCTTACCTCACTGTCTCTCTGGTGACTGCTAGCAGATGATGGTAAAGTCCCCAGCTCTCATTGTGGGTATGGTCCTTTCTCCTTTCTGTCCCTGTTTGCTTTCTATAGCTTGTGATTTTATTGTTTGGTACATGTAGGATCATCGGTCTCCTGGTAGATGAATTCTTTTATAATTAGGTGATCCTTTTAGCATTTTATTTTTAAAAAGATTTTATTTATTTATTTGACAGGTAGAGTTACAGATAGTGAGTGAGCGAGCGAGAGAGAGACAGACAGAAAGGTCTTCCTTCCGTTGGGTCACTCTCCAAATGGCTGCAATGGCCAGAGCCGTGCTGATCCGAAGCCAGGAGCCAGGAGCTTCCTCCTGGTCTCCCATGCAGGTAACAGGGACCCAGGGACCTGGGCCATCCTCCACTGCTATCCCAGGCCACAGCAGAGAGCTGGATGGGAAGAGGAGCAGCCGGGACTAGAACCAGAACCCATATGGGACTCTGGCGCAGCAGGCAGAGGATTAACCTACTACGCCACCATGCTGGCCTCCCTTTTAGCATTTTAAAAACAGCCTGTTTGGAAGCCTAGGCGTCCTTCCTTTGCTGTTTTGTTACCCACTCGTCAGTCCTCCCATTGTCTCTGTTCAGGACTTCATTTTATGTGAAAGCTTGGTGGCCTGTCCTCCTAGATTCAAAATGAACTCGAAACAACCTTACATATTCTTGATAAACCCGAGTTTGGGCCCAGCTCACAGTGCGGAGCTGCAGCCGGGATTTGAGGATCTGAGGGAGACAAGTGAGTGTCTCCCTCTTGGCTGGATCAGATGGGCACTTGGCTGGTTAAGATGTTGCATCTCCCATGAAAGTGTAGGATTTGATGTCCAGCTCCACCCTCAATTCCAGCTTCCTGCTAACGCAGACCCTGGGGGACAGCAGTGATGGCTCAAGTAGTTGGATGCCTACCTGGGAGACCTAGATTGAGTTCCTAGCTCTGAGTGTGGCCAGTCTATTTCTGGCTGTTGCAGACATTGGGGGAGTGAACCAGCAGATGGGGACATGCTCTCTTTCTGCCTCTCAATAAATAAATAAATACTGTAAGAAAAAAAAAGACTGCTGCTTTTACATAAGGAGCTGTATCAGGACCTCAGATGTCAACCCAAGGAAAAAGCTCATAGAAAAATGGGATTAAAAGGTAATTTCATTTTGATGCCAAAAAATCATTAATATTTTTTCACAATACACATTTCTATGAACTTTTTCTAGACCTCTTGTGTTAGAGTCATAGGTTTATACCCAAGGAAGTATATTGGGATCTCTGAGGATACAGTGGATTTTGGAAGTATAGTCTAGGGCAGGAGTTAGGCCTAGCGATTAAGATGCCAAATAAGATGCTTGCATCCCATTATCGGAGTGCATGGGTTTGATTCCCAACCCTGCCTCATGATGCCAGCTCCCTACCAACACAACGGTGATGGCTCAGGTGGTTGGGTTCTTGCCACCCACATGGGAGACCTAGGATTGAGTTTCCTGGCACCTGGTGTTGGCCTGGCCCAGCCCCAACATTGCAGGTATTTGGCAAGTAAGCCAGTAGATGTCTATTCTCGTATGTCTCGGAAACTTAAAAAAAAAAAAAAAAAAAAAAAACAGTGCTAGAAGTTTAGTGTAACTGTTACTTGTTTTGAAGTTGTAGACGGTATTAAAGGAGACTAGAGCTGTTTGTGTCCATCAGAAGGGAGTGGACTGACATGGATGGAGGAGCCCTGGCCCTGGCCTTGTGGCCTCCTTAGGCTGTGCTGAGAAAACAGCCAGCCCCTCTGCCCTCAGTGGAGTAGCAGGGACCCATTTGCCTTCCTGCCTGAGACGATGAAGCTCCAGATAACCATGTGTGACCCTGGGCTTGAGGCAGCGAGAGGCACTGAGGGTGGCGAGAAGGAGTGCAGAAGGCGAGGGCATGGCTGAGAGACTTCAGGCCACGGTGCAGGGTGGGGCAAATGGGGCCGTTTGGCAGACCCTCCGGTGAGGAGACAGAGCTGGAGTAGTAGACGAACACAAATACCCAGATGCAGCGTGAGAGGAGAAAGCCAGCCAGCAAGAGCCTGAAGGGACCCGCCACATACTGACAGGTACACGTGTGTGAGCAAAACCACTTGAGGCCAGGAAGAGAACCCGCGAGAGGTTTCAAGGAAATCTATCCTGGGACAGGACAACGTCTGTGCCACCCCCGGCTGGGGCCAGCGCCTGTTGCTGGCTGCTGTTCCCGACACACTCACACTTGGAAGGGAACTAAGTCAGAAGGCTCTTGACTTAGTAGTGGGGAAGAATGATGCCAGACAGTGCCTGGCCAGTGTCCAGCCTGTCTGTTCTCAAAAGCAAGATACAAAGAATCCGGGTGTCCCCCAGGTTTTTAACTCCAGCCCAGAACAAAGCTCAAAAACATTTATGGGGATACAGAACTATCTAGCAGCAGACAAGGCAAAAATCACTATATCTGCATCTAACCAGAGATTACTGGGCAGGCAGAGGAGCAGCAAAGGAGGACTCAGGAGGAGGAGAAAAGTCAGTGAGCCAAAGCTACCCAGGCCTGTGTGGAGACTGCACTTAGCAGACATGTCCACTGAGAGAGTTGTCATGATTGTATTTCAGGTGTTCTAAAAGTTAAGTGGACACCTGGAAGATATAACAGAAGAAAGAGGCAGACATGACAATGGTAACCTCTGAGACTAAAAATATGCTGGATAGGATGAGCAGCAGAGCCGAAGTTGCAGAAGAAATAATGAGTGCACTTGAGGCTTGGTAACAGAAACTATTTAAAATGAAACACACAGGGGCTGGTGCTGTGGCAGAATGGGTAAAGCTGCCACCTGCAGCCCTGCCATTCCATATGGGTGCCAGTTGAGTCTCGGCTGCCCCACTTCCAATCCAGCTCCTGCTAATGGCTCTAGGAAAGCCATTGAAGATGGCTCAAGTGCTTGGGCCCCTGCACCCATGTGGGAGACCCAGATGAAGCTCCTGGCTTCAGCCTGGCCCAGTCCTGACTGTTGTACCCATATGGGGAGTGAACCAGTGGATGGAAGATCTCTTTCTCTCTCTCTCTCTCTCTCTCTCTCTCTCTCTCTCTCTCTCACTGCCTGTGCCTCTGCCTCTCCTCTGTAACTCTGACTTTTTTAAAAAAAGATTTATTTATTTGAAAGGCAGAGTTACAGAGAGGCAGAGGAAGACACAGAGAGAGAAAGAGAGAGAGGTCTTCCATCTGCTGATTTATTCCCCAGATGGCCACAATGGATGGAGTTGTGCCAATCCGAAAGCAGGAGCCAGGAGCTTCCTCCAGGTCTCCCATGTGGATGCAGGGGCCCAAGGACCCAGGCCATCCTCCATTGCTTTCCTAGGCCATAGCTGAGAGCTGGATCGGAAGTAGAGCAGCCAGGACTCAAACCAGCACCCATATGGGATGCCGGCATTGCAGGCAGCAGCTTCACCCACTATGCCACAGCATTGGCCCCAGTAACTGTAACTTTCAAGTAAGTAAGTAAATCAATCAATCAATCAATCTTTTAAAAATGCAATACACAAAGAAAAAGGAATTTTTAAAAATGTAAATTGTGGCCGGCGCCGCGGTTCAACAGGCTAATCCTCCACCTAGCGGCACCGGCACACCGGGTTCTAGTCCCGGTCGGGGCGCCCGATTCTGTCCTGGTTGCCCCTCTTCCAGGCCAGCTCTCTGCTGTGGCCAGGGAGTGCAGTGGAGGATGGCCCAAGTGCTTGGGCCCTGCACCCGCATGGGAGACCAGGAGAAGCACCTGGCTCCTGCCTTTGGATCAGCGCGGTGCTCCGGCCGCAGAGCGCCAGCCATGGCGGCCATTGGAGGGTGAACCAATGGCAAAGGAAGACCTTTCTCTCTGTCTCTCTCTCTCACTATCCACTCTGCCTGTCAAAAAAAAAAAATGTAAACTGTATCATTGAACCATGGAATAACTTTAAGCAGCCTAAGCTATGTATAAGTGGAGACCCTAAAGCACAAGAGGAGAGACAGAGAAAAATATCTGAAGAAATAGTGGGATCAATTCATTGGGAGTGTTTAACAATCCTGAAAGTATATGTATTGAATAACAGAACTTTAAATACAGCAAGCAGAACCTGGTAAACGCACAGGAAGAAATAAGTGCATGGGTATAGTCAGAGTCGTAGCACAAATACAGATATGGAGCAAAGATGGAGAACAAAGAACAGTATCACCCACCTGATCTGAATGGCAGTTAGATAAAGAACACTCTTTTTTTTTTTTTTTTTTTTGGACAGGCAGAGTTAGAGAAAGAGACAGAGAGAAAGGTCTTCCTTCCGTTGGTTCACCCCAAAATGGCCACTGTGGCCGGTGCTGCGCCAATCTGAAGCCAAGAGCCAGGTACTTATCCTGGTCTCCCATGTGGGTGCAGGGCCCAAGCACTCGGGCCATCCTCCACTGCACTCCCGGGCCACAGCAGAGAGCTGGACTGGAAGAGGAGCAACCAGGACAGAATCTGGCACCCCAACCGGGACTAGAACCAGGGTGCCGGCACCGCAGGCAGAGGATTAGCCAAGTGAGCCACGGCGCTGGCCAAGAACAGTCTTCTTAAGTGCATGCAGAAACCTGCCAATATAGACCATTATATGAGCCGTAAAATAAGTCTCAGTAATTTTTTAAAAAATCAGGTCATATAAAGCTTCTTCTCTGACCCTGATGAAATTAAACTAGTATAATAAACATTCTAGAAAATCACCAACTATTTGAAAACTGACATACTTCCAAATAACTCATGAGTAAAGAAGTCAAAAAGGAATTTAGAAAATATTTTTGACTAGATGAAGATAAAAACTGCGTATCTATGGGGCCAGCACTGTGACGTATTGGGTAAATCTGCCACCTACAGCAAAAGCATCCCATATGGGCAGCGGGTCAAGCTGCCACTTGGGGTGCCTGCATCCCATGTCCGTGCCTGGAATCAAATCCTGGCTCCACTTCCAATCCAGCTTCCTGCTATGCACCCCCTGGAGGCAGAAGATGAGACTCAAGTACTTGGGTCCCTCTCTGCTAACCTGGGAGACCTGCCTTGAGTTCCAGGCTCCTGGTTTGGCCTGGTCCAGCCCTAGTTAGGGAGGAAGTCAGTAGATAAAAGATATTTCTTTCTTTCTGCTGTCTGTCTCCCTCCCTCCCTCTCTTTCAAATAGAATGAAAATAAATAACAATTTAAAACAAAGAAATGGGGCATCTTTGTGGTTAAGACGCTACCTTTGATGCTGGTATCCATATGAGTGCTGTTTATGTCCCGGCTGCTCCCTTCTAATGCTCCTGGGAAAGCAGCAGAGGATTGCCCAAGTACTTGGGTCCCTGCCACCCTTATGGAAGACCTGGATGGAGTTCCAGGCTCCTGGCTTCAGTCTGTGCCAGCCCTGGTCATTGTGGCCATTTGGGGAGTGAACCACCAAATGGAAATGCTCACTCTGTCTCTGTGTGTCACTCTGCTTTTCAAATAAATAAATAAATAAATCTTTAAAAATCTCTTTGAAAAAGAATCCATTTTATTTTTAAATTTTATTTATTTGAGAGATGGAGCCCCACGGAGAGAGAGTTCCCACCTGCTGATTCATTCCCCAGATGTCCACAACAGCCAGAGCTGGGAACAGGACTGGAGCCAGAAACTGTGAACTCAATCCAGGCTCCTTAGGGTGGAAACAGAGACCCAACTACTTGAGCCACCCCCTGCTACCTGCATTAGTGGGAAGCTGGAATTGGGAGCAAGACTCAGGAATCAAACCAGGGCACCAATATGGGATGCAGGTGTCTTAACCAGTATATTAACTACTACACCAAATGTCCACTCCAACCCAGTTTTTTATGTGGGAAAATATTTGAACAGATGTGTCACCAAAGAAGATACACACATAACAAATAAGCATATGAAAATTCTCCCTAGTCATGCAAGCAATGTAATGAAATCTGCCAACCCCCTGCCAGTGTCCACAGCTTCCCCAGCACTGGTAGGATACCATACCTGCCCATTAGAATGGCCAAAGGAAAGTGGGTTCCCAGTTCCCAGGTGACCCTTTTCTCTGTGATGCTGCCTTCCTCACATCTTGAAGAGGTGGAAATGTGTTCAGAACTTGTCTGCGTTGGCAAAATACAGCCCCATTTGGCTTAATCTGAAAACTGAAGGAAGCTTAAGAAATGGACCCATCTCTTTATCTACTTCCTGAAGCCATAAAACCCCAACTGGCCTCCAGCTATGATTGTGCACCAGGAGTGACTGTCCTGCCTTCCTCATCACTCTTGGTCTTGAGTGGATTTGGCTTCCCATTGAGCTGGCTCCTGGAGGTCAAGGATAAAGGGGAAGGACTCTTCTCCTTCCTGGAGGCCACCGCATACTTCGCTTCGAGAAGCTAGACCCGACGACTGACTTGTGTTTGCAGGCAGGGAGCCGTCAGTCACCTTGAGTCACTCATCCACACTGTGTCAACTTGTCTCAGTGACCTGAAGTCTTCACATGACTCGGGTATTTTTTCCTGGTTACTTGGAAGGTCTAGCATAAATCTTGTTTTCCTTGCCCCTGCCCTTTCTGGTCCTGTTTGTTCGACGGTTTTGTGTAATGCTCGGATGAGGCCTGGGTTTGCCTTTGTGATGTTTTAGTTTGGGCAAGACCAGCCAGGCAGGGAGGGGAGCAGGATGAAGAGGGGGTGAAGGGGTGGGAATTGGTGTGGCGGTGAAGCTGCATGTGGTGTGTCTGCATCAGGTCCAGCTTCTTGTTGACGCACCCCCTGAAAGCAGACAATGATGGCTCAAGTGGCTGGGCCCCTGTCACCCACATGGGAGACCAGGATGGAGTTCCTGGCTTCTGGCTTCAGCCTAAGCCCAGCCCTGGCTGTTGCTGGCATTTGGGGCGTGAACCACTGGATTGAAAATTCTCTGTCTCTCTCTCTCTCTCTCTGTCTGCCTTTCAAATCAACAACATTTTTTTTAAAAGATGAAGGCATGAGCTGGGGACCGTGGGGAGCAAGGATTCTTGGGAAGGAAGGAGCAACACATTGTGCCCATTGACCCACAAACATTCACCACAACCCTGCCATGTAGCAGATCAGCCCCAATGCACAGTTATGAACACTGAGGTCCAAAGAAGCGTGGTGATGTTTTCCAGGCCACGGCATCACCTTCCCCATGAGTGGGGAGGAGGGACTTGCATGCTCTGGGATGTGGAGGCAGTTGCTGGGAGCGTGGACGCTGTAGAGGCTGCACCATCTGCCCCTCAGGTTCCCTGAACACTTGTTGGAGACTGAACTCTTCGTCTCCCCACCTCCTTGAACCTGGCTCTGCTCTGTTCTGGAGTTCATGGCATCAGCTCTTGCCCCAGTACCTCAGCCTCCACATGTGCTCATCTGGGACTGCCCCATGCCCCTGAGGCAGGCAACTCTGCATCCCGTCTCAGCTCTGCAGGCATCCTTGCAGCTTCCTGGGCTGTTTCTTGGAGTCCTTCCCCCCGCCCCGTCACTATGACAGTCTAACGTGAGTCTTATCAGCCTGCGCTCTCTCTTAGCTGCCCTCAGGGCTCCTTACTACTTGGGGGTGAAGTCCACCTTCCAGCCTGGTGAATCACGCTGTGCCCGGCTGGCACTGCCAGCCTCTCCCCTCTGCAGGTCCATCTCTGCTCACTGCCCCCTGGGGTGGAGCAATAACTGTCACCACTCCTCCAAGGCTCCTCCCCTCAAGAGGTAGAGTCTCTCACCCCACCCCTGGGTCTGTGCTGCCCTTGGCCCGTGGAATTGGCGGATGACCTTCAGGGTCCACTTTCCCCTCCTGGAAAACTGCTGCTGTCTGGTCAGTGAAGATGATAGACCGTGTGGTGCAAAAAGCCCAATGGGCAGCTGGCATTGGCTGCCAGGCTGTGCCTGGGCCATGTCAGACCAGCCAACCATGGCTGAACTGCCACATGACCACAGCTACGTGAATTACTCCAGGCCAGACCAACAGGAGGCCCATGCTGCCAAGTGCTGCTGATTTGCTGACCCACAGAAGTGTGAGCTGACCGAGAGGTTGAAGCACTAAGCTTTTAATTTCAATGAAGGCTTAGTAATGCAACGAATGTGACCCATGCACCTCTGGGAGTGGACTTTCCAGCTTTCCCAGCCACTGTGATGTCTGCGGCCACCCAGGCAGGTGCACTGTTCTCTCTGCCCTCATCTGTGCTGGGGTTCCCTGCGGAATTTCTTGTCCCCTTTTAGGATTCACATTCAGTCCCTTCTTCTATGGAGACCCCAACCCTGCCAGGGTCTCTGCACTCACCACACTGCTGTACAGCTGTTTGCTCATCTGTATCTCTTGCCTGCCAGCCGGGCAAGCTGCTCACCTCTCTGAAGCCCTGGTATTGCCAGCCCGACTTCACCCTGGTAGTGGGGAGATCAAAGAAAAAATAGCATAATGGTTACTGAGGGCCTGGCCCAAGGAGAACACTCAGAGAATATTACCCTTCTTGCCCCGCCTTCTTGCCCTATTCACACAGACACACACACACACTGGCATGCAAACATGTGTGAACACACATGTACACACAACATGCAGGCTGCATACACACATGTACACATAAGAATTCCACCTCATTGCTCTGAACCAAGGGTCTTTTCAAGGCTGACATTATCTGTGGTCTCCAGCAGTAAGCACAGATGTTAGCACAGGTGAATACTCACGTGTTTCGTGAGTTCATAAAGCACAGTCTCCTATCTCAAAGGTGACCATCAGTTTCACACGGAAAAAGGCTCAGCTGTATCAAGTTGCCTGCCATGTATCTGATAGATCCCTGCCAGAAGCCAGGGGGCCTTCCATGTTCTGGAACATCATGATCCATGTGTATCACATGAGGTTCCATAACTGGAAAGGCTGTTGACCCCTGGCTGCTGCTCTGCAGTCTGGCTAATGAATGTGTCAATGTGATCTCTGAACCAGGATCACAGAGTAGAGTGACAAATACAGATTTCATTGCAGTTCACATTTTTAAAAAAAGATTTTATTTATTTATTTGAGAGGTAGAGTTACAGATAGAGAGACAGAGAGAAAGGTCTTTCATCCACTGATTCACTCCCTAAATGGCTGCAATGGCTGGAGCTGGGCCGATCTAAAGCCATCAGCCAGGAGCTGCTTCTGGGTCTCACACAGGTGCAGGGTGCAAGCACTTGGGCCATCTTCTACTGCTTTCCCAGGCCACAGCAGAGAGCTGGATTGGCAGAGGAGCATCCAGGACATGAACTGGCACCCATGCAGGCTGCTGGCACTTCAGGTGGAGGCTTAAACTATTATGTGACAGCACAGGCCCCTGCAATTGACTTTTGATTCTTGGGACAGGCTTTTCAGCTTACTCAGATTGATTGCAGCAGACACAGAGGTGTCTAGACTTGAAGGTGTTCCTTCATTGTTTTGATATCACTATCCATAAAGATAATATTGCATTTAAAAAGTCACTGTAAACTTTAAGAAAATTCAAAGGAGAGATTGGATTTGGAATGTTTTAGAGTGATATGGAAGTAGTAAATACTACAGGGTGATCCACAAATCCAAAGCATTCCCAAACCTGGAACTTTTTCAGTACCAATGTGATGCCAAAAGTGGAAAATTCCACACCGGACTTCATTAGACAGGTTGCAGTCAAAACTCTGGCGTGGGTTTGCCTGACAGTTAAGATGCCAGGAGTTTGAGTCCCAGCTCTGCTCCCAAGTCCAGCTTCCTCCCAGTGCAGACCCTGGGAGGCAGCAGTGGTGGCTCAAGTAGTTGGACTGCTGCCACCCATATGGAGAGCTGTGCTGAGTTCTGAGCTTCCAGATTTGGCCAACCAGGGGCTATTGCAGGCATTTGGGGAGTGAACCAATGACTAAGATTCCCTCTCTCTCTATCTCACATAAACAGATTTTATTTTTAAAGATTTAGTTACTTATTTGAAAGGTACAGTTATATACAGAGAGAAAGTTAGTTTCCATCTGCTGATTCACTCCCTGAATGGCCTTGACAGCCAAGGTTGGATCAGGACAAAGCCAGGAGCCTGACACTCCACCCGAATTTCCCACATGGATGGCAGGGGCCCAAGCACTTGGGCCATCCTCTGCCATTTTCCCAGGTGCATTAGCAAGGAACTGGAGTGGAAGTGTATCCCCAAGACTCGAACCAGTGCTCTTATGAGATGGTGGCACCACAGTTGGGGCTTAATCCACTGCACCACAATTCTGGCTCCAATAAATTTTTACCGAAAAAAAAAAAAAAAACCCCAATCACACTATAAATGTCACATAAAATTCTGGCTATGTTTATAAGGCATATTTGAAACATAGATAATTTTTTAAAGTAATTTATTTACAATTTTTAGATTTGGATCTAGACTTGGGTGCCACCATAATCTCATTTTTAAATCTTTTTTAAAGATTTATTTTTTTGAAAGGCAAAGTTATAGAGAGAGGAGGAGAGGTGGCGGCGGGGTGGGAGGGGAAGATATTTTCCATCTACTGGTTCACTCCCCAAATAGCCCCAACAGCCAGGACTGGGCCAAGCTGAAGTCAGGAGCTGAGAGCTTCTTGATCTGCTAAGTGGGTGCAGGGGCCCAAGCACTTGAGCCATCTTCTGCTGCTTTCCCAGGTACATTAGCAAGGAGCTGAATCGGAAGTGGCACAGCTGGGTCTCAAACCAGCGCCCAGGCTGGCGCCGCGGCTCAATAGGCTAATCCTCCACCTGCAGCGCCAGCACGCCGGGTTCTAGTCCCGGTCGGGGTGCCGGATTCTGTCCTGGTTGCCCCTCTTCCAATCCAGCACTCTGCTGTGGCCTGGGAGTGCAGTGGAGGATGGCCCAAGTGCTTGGGCCCTGCACCCGCATAGAAGACCAGGAGAAGCCCCTGGCTCCTGGCTTTGGATCAGTGCAGTGTGCCGGCCACAGCGGCCATTGGAAGGTGAACCAAGTGAAAAGGAAGACCTTTTTCTCTGTCTCTCTCTCGCTGTCCACTCTGCCTATCAAAACAAACAAACAAGGCCGGCGCCGCGGCTCACTAGGCTAATCCTCCGCCTAGCGGCGCCGGCACACCGGGTTCTAGTCCCGGTCGGGGCGCCGGATTCTGTCCTGGTTGCCCCTCTTCCAGGCCAGCTCTCTGCTGTGGCCCGGGAGTGCAGTGGAGGATGGCCCAGGTGCTTGGGCCCTGCACCCCATGGGAGACCAGGAAAAGCACCTGGCTCCTGGCTCCTGCCATCGGATCAGCGCAGTGCGCCGGCCGCAGCGCGCCGGCCGCGGCGGCCATTGGAGAGTGAACCAACGGCAAAGGAAGACCTTTCTCTCTGTCTCTCTCTCACTGTCCACTCTGCCTGTCAAAAAAAAAAAAAATTTAAAAAAAAACAAACAAACAAACAAACAAACAAAAAACCCAGCGCCCATATGGGACGCCAGTGTTGCAGTTGGAGGCTTAACCTGCTATGCCACAACACTGACCCCCATCTCATTTTGAATATACAAATACTCCAAAAGGCAAAGACATCTGAAATCTAAAACTCTCTTGCCGCAAGCGTTTTGGATACAGGACTCGCATGGGGTACGCGTTGGGGGAAACCCGGAGGGGCTCTCCTTGAGGATGGTCAGGAGGATCACTCTGCGTCATGACAGATGAAGGGGTAGAGACTGCCAGCTACTGTTTTGTGCCACAGAGAACTTGCCAGTCTTCTCACATGCTGAATTCCTGTGATTACAAAATTTCAAGTTAATGCCGTAGGCATTGTTGGGAAAGATCTAGATGCTTCTGATTAAGCCTAGGTGATGTGCAAACTATTTATAATGCATTTGATTTGTTAAGATGCACGGTCCCAGTTTCTGAACCGGGTACTTTTGTTTGAAATGTGTTTCTGTAGGCATTTCCTTTCCTTACCTTGTGTGTTAATCATTATGCAGGTGGTAATCATTAATCAATTTCAATGAACTGGTGCTAGGTGAAGGTACAGAGGGCTTTTGAGCTTTTATTTTGTTTATTTATTCTGAAATGTTATTTTACATTCTAGCTCAACAAACTGAGCTACAAGACTTCTAAATCTTAAATATAATACCTAAAAAATGTAAAGAATCCGGCAGGGTAGTGAAGTAGAGCTGGTGGAAAGAGGCAAGTCCATCATGTAACAAGTGTCTGTCACCGCATCAGTGCCACTGCTCTGGTAAGACTTCGATTTGTGCCTTTAACCCACTCTGGGGAGATGCACCGGACTTAAGTTAGTAAAGGAAGTCGAGAGAGATTTCTGGAGGGTGGTATTGATCTGCGGGGGCTTCTTGCCTGATCGTAAGTGAGGGTCAACAAGAAGCAAGAGGGAAGTATGATGTCTGTAATTCTGCAGATGCTTTTGCATCAAATGTTAGGTTCTGAGTATGAAAACTAAAGCCCAAATCCTTTTGCTGTCATTTTTGGGCATCTGATCACACCGCATATGAAACCGTTTTGATGGCTGGGAGGATATCAAACTACTTACTATTTAATAAGTAATTTCAGAAAATTTTGACAAAGGGCCATCTTGGTCCAAGGTGCCCTGTTAATAACATGGGGGTGCAAATATGGGTCAGACACAACAGCTGGCCTCCAGGAGCCAATGCGGGAGCCATTTCCCCATGGTTTTCTTTCATTTCAATCATATGGTAAAATTTCTTTACCTTTCTTCAAAATGCTGTATTTTACAACCTAACACCTCCCAGTTCTCCATCGATTGCTCTTGAGAGTCCAAGTGATCATCTATTCATTCCTTTACCTTGCAGTTGTTACAGTGTCTATGTCTGCCTGTCCTTGTGCCAAGGCCACAGGCAGCAGCTGTGACCTCCATGTCCCTCTGACCAGGAACCCTGCTGTTCACCACCAGGTTTACATATTCTGCCTCCTCCTGCATGCCTTTCCGATCTGGGCGATGACAGTAATTTACTCTGCAAAGTTCTGATCAATTTCTCTACAGAGTCTGTCATCTCTGTTGCAAATGTCCAGTGCAGTTTGGTCATCTTCAGGCACAACGACTACATGTGCCATCTTGCTATCTAGGGGACAGCAGCCAAGGCTGCTGTTACAGAGTGAAAGGGAGAATTCACAGGCCCTTGCCTGGTGCTCTTGGAGTCAATGGTTCCTGAGCACTGGTTGTGCCAAGGGTTAGAACATAGACCCTGAGCACTTGCTGCACAGAGCACAAGGCCTCGGGGAAGACAGGCCCATGTGCAACTCCACCGCCCTGTGTACTCAGGGCTGCCCTGGAATTGGGCCCAAGGTGTGGGAGGAACCCAGAGGAGTTCCCTCCTGAGCCCTTCTGGGCCTCGCAAAGTAAGGACACCTGATGACAACAGCAACTCACCCCAGCTAGGAGATGGCATGCAGCCTGGTGTTGAGGGTCTTGGTTTGTGCTAAGATTCTACACTTTGGGACCAATGTTGGGTACAATGGGCCAAGCCACCAGCATTGTCCAGGCATCCCATATTGGCACGAGTTCAAGTCCCAGCTGTTCTGCTTCCAATCCAGCTTCCTGCTAATATGCCTGGGAAGGCAGCAGATGATGGCCATTTGGGGAGTGAACCAGCGGATGGAAGATTCTCTCTCTCTACCTCCTCTGTTACTCATACCATTCAAATAAATAAAATAGGAAGTCTTTTTTTTTTTTTTTGAAAACTCTTCAACAGCTGCACCTGCTTTTAGGGAACATAGGTCTCAGGAATACAGTCCTGCATCCATTTCTCTTTTCAGTCCTACAGTTTTCACATACTTTACTTCCTAGTTTGCAAAGGGATGTTTTGACAAATGAAGATGACTGAGACCTGAAAATGGGCTTGCAGCTGTTTGAGCTCATGGTACACATGGTGCAGCTCTGACATGCAGATTGAGTGCAGCGGGGAGTAGATTTAGGACCTGAGAATTCTCCTGGAGAGCAGCAGTGAGAGGAATGTAGAACCATGCATCATCGCTGGGACTCTCCTTTGCTCATGTAATGTGTATACATTTTGGAGGTACAGTGTATAGTCTTTCAGCTCATGTATGCAACCTGAACTGATCACATGGCAACCAACCTTGCTGTCTTCTTGGCTGTGGGTGTTGGAGCCGCCAGCTGCTCTCCTGCAGTTCCTCATACAGAAGTTAGCGCATGCCCGGGAGCTGGAGCTGCCCAGTGCTGGGGACACTAGGCCCTCTTACTTCTACCTGACCATGTTGGTACCCATTGTCCAACCATCCTCCAGCCCTTCCTAGTCTCAAGTAATCTCTCCTTTAAGTTCAGGCTACAAATGTCAGGATTTCATTCTTCTTTGTGGCTGAATAGCATCCCATTGTCTGCATGTACCACACTGGCCTTGTCTGTGCATCTGTCAGTGGACGCCTAGGTTGATTCCCTGTTGTGGCTACTTTGAGTAGTGCTGCAAGGGGTGCAGGAGCTGGCGTCTCTTTGATGTGCAGATTTACAGTTCTTTCTTTTCTTTTCCTTTCTCTCCTTTCTTCATTTTAAAGATGATTTATTTATTTACTTATTTATTTGAAAGGCAGAGTTACAGAGAAAGATCTTCCATCTGCTGGTTTACCGCCCCCAACCCAGTGGCTGCAGCAGTCAAAGCTGGGCTGATCCAAAGCCAGGAGCCAGGAGCTTCATCCAGGTCTCCACGTGGGTGGCAGGGGCCCAACCACTTGTGCTTTCCCAGGCACATTAATAGAGCGCTAGATCAGAAGTGGAGCAGCCAGGACACAAGCTTTTTACTCACAATGCCACAGTGCTGGCCCCCACAGTTGTTTCTTGAGTTCAGCCACATTGGAAGCTGCCAAGAAAATGAATCACTGTTTGCACTTGTTCATCCCTCTAGAGCTTTTGGGGAATAGGGCACAGTAGCCGGCTAGCCCGGCCTGGTGGCATTGTGCAGATGTAAGTGCAGTGAGGACTTCCCTTTGGGGTTTCTGCTCCAAAGCCACAGGGCTGGGAGAACCAGTGGAGGGAGGGGCCGCTGAGAATGTTGGGAACTGAGGCATGCTGGCCAGTTGTGCCCGCGTGGCTCTGCTCTCTCTCCAGCAGACTTGTTCAAGAGTAAGACGCTCCTTATCTGCCCTCATTGGAAGCTAGTGGGCCACTGTTAAATCCTCTGGGCAAAGGCAGAGGTCGGCACAGTGTTGCTTCACCTTCCAGAGTGGTTTCATCTGGTGAAATCCTTCACTAATGGAAGGCCAGTGTTCCCTACATTAGTCCCAGGTATTCTTTAAAAGTAGCTGGACGCGGTGCGCCGGCTGCAGCGCGCTGGCCACAGCGGCCATTGGAGGGTGAGCCAACGGCAAAGGAAGACCTTTCTCTCTGTCTCTCTCTCTCATTGTCCACTCTGCATGTCAAAAAAAAAATAATAAAAAATAAAAGTAGCTGGAAAGTAAAATGATAATATTTCAGAACTTTCTAGCCTCTTGAATGTGTTATGCCAAGGAAACCAACATTGTCATATCAGTCTGATGCTTCTGGCTGGAAGAAGGAACATTTGCAGAGATTGTGGTGCACAGGGGTGAGGAAGGAGTGGCTGCAGCCCGGTCCAGCCGCTCCATTCTCTTTTCAGGGAGCCTGATAGTTAACATAGTGAGTTAGTGACTGCAGCTTTTGAACAAAGTTCATGGTGAAGAACACTGTACGTGCTGCTTACCCCAGTATCTTGTTTACAACTGGAGACATCTCCCAGAGATGGCAAGCAGAATGGCGGTGACAGGAGAAACTTGCAAATCTGCTGCTTGGTTGAAATGCTACCAGATTACATAGAGCTCCCAAGCCCCACAAGTGGTGACCGAGTCTCCCTCCAGTCTCCGTGTGCTACTGTCAACTACAATCACTCATTGCCAGCACTCCCAGCCCAAGATATGAATTGCACATCAATATGTGCATGGTACCCATCTCTCATTTCTAGAAGAAGCCACTCCCACAGTTCTTAGAGCTGGGTTCTTAGAGCTGCTATTTACAGCCAGCCAACCTGAAGGGTGAATGTGGTTTTACATAAAGACATCCAATGGCTGAGTGTTTGCTTTGGAAAAGTATACTCCTCCAATAGAGTCTGGCGTTGTCTGGGCATAATATGCCACTGGCTGCCATGTGGAGCCTGCGGCTGGGGGCAGCACACACCTCCTCTGACCCTGTTTGTGATTAGTGAGCTTCACAGTGACCATTTGCACGTGGGAAAACAGTTCCGGAAGCTGCATATCGCCTGTTTGGCCTTGATGACTGGGACTAAGTCCTGATGACTCAGGACTAAGAGTGGGGCCTGAAGAAGTCAGCCACAGGAAGGGCAGTTCAGACAGGTGCACCTGGGCACAGGTGTGGAGGTGAAACTGTGAAGCAGTGACACTCAGTGTTGCCACTGGGATAATGGGGCAAATTCCTAAAGGCTAGGGTCTGGTGCTGAGGAGACTGGGCCTTGTCTAGAGGTCACAGCAAGAGGTTTAAGATGTCTTAGCAAGGACTGGTGGTGTGACGTGCTGGGTTAAGCCACCACTTGGAATGCCTGCATCCTATACTGAGCCCCAGCTACTCTGCTTCCAATACAGCTTCCTGCTAATGAATCTGGGAAACAGAATGGGATGGCCCAAGTACTTGGGCTCCTGAGAACCATGTGAAGACCTGGTCTGGGCCTGTCATGGGCATTTGCGGAATGAACCAGTGGATGGAAGATCTCTCTCCCTCCTTCCACCCTGTCTTCCCACTCTGCCTTTCAGAGTAATTGGTTTTGTAAAAAAAAAAAAAATGCACGAGAGCATGATGCAGAGCAACATGGGAAGAGCTGCCACCATGTCCCCACCCCATATGGAGAATGTTCCATCGTTTTCTGGCTGAATAGTCCAGCATTGCTTGAGACTCACTGACTTTGATGGTCAGAAACTCCACGTACAGTCGTGTTTTGCGAATACCCACGAGTGACCTCCATGTCTATGAGAATGAGAAGGAATGTGACACCCAGCCTGTGGCTGACCACTCAGCCCTCTTCTTCCCAGGCTTTCCAGCCCAGGCCATGCTGACTCCTTGTTGTCCCTGGAATGAACCAGCATGCCCAATCCTGGTGCCTTTGCACTTGATGTTCCTGCTGGAACCCACTCCCCCAGGACATCCTGATTCCCTTGTTCTGCAAGGCTCTGTGGGGCCCCGACTGGTGGCGATTCCTGATCTCCCCATGAACAGTAGCATGCACTCCCCAGCCACTCTTGGCTGTGCTGCTAAGGCCCCACTACACAGCCCATGTTGTCTTTGGTCACTTGTTCCCCATGTGTGTCCCCATTGGAGAGAAGTTCCTTGAGAACAGGGACTTAGGGTTTTTCCCTTCTCACCCCAGCTCTGTGCAGAACCCAGGGTGTCCTCCCCTCCTGGGAGGCCTTGGCGCCTCACACATGTTGTTGTTTCCTCTTCTTAGTTCGCTTATCAAGAGTCAAGCCTGGAAACTGCAGCTCATAATGGTACTATTTACACTGTGAGTTCAGGAGCATCTTCAGTGATAAGTGACGCTTTCATGTAACATGCACGCACACCCATGTACTCACACATACACACCCTCATACATGCACACACAGTGCACACATGCACGATTCCTTGTCTGTCTCATCGACACTCCTCTGTCCTCCTAGTAGGCTGGCGCTGAGAAGCTGGCCAGCCCCCTCTGGTCAGGATGGTGGACACGGGAAGCCCGCTCTGCGTTCTCTCTGCCCTCGATGCCGATGACCTGGAAAGCCCGTTATCTGAAGAGTTCCTCCAGGAAATGGGGAACATCCATGAGATTTCACAATCCATTGGTGAGGACAGCTCTGGAAGCTTCAGTTTTCCGGAATACCAGTGTCTGGGCAGCTGCTCCGGATCAGATGGCTCCGTGATCACAGGTGAGTATCCTGGGAAGCCCTGTTTATGCATAGCCTTCCTTGGAGACACTTGTTCTCTTTAGCCAGGCAAGAGGGCACACATCTTTACAAAGAAATTTGCAAGCATGAGAAAGCATCGCACCTGGAAGCTCCTCAGGGATCTTAGTCTCACATTACATAATGCTCGGAATCCAGTCAGCGTGCTTAGCTGCATTCCATTTATTAGTGTGTTTATGGTTTTCATTACTTAAATCTATTAACTTGCAATTTTTTAAAAAGTCATTTATTTAAAAAGCAGAGTTAGAGATCTTCCATCAGTTGGCTCACTCTCTAAATGGCCTCAACAGCTGGAGCTGGGCCAGGTGGAAGCCAGGAGCCTGCAACTCCATTCTGGTTGTCCATGTGGGTGGAAAGGGCCCAAGCACTTGGACCATCTTCACTGCTTTCTCAGGCACATAAGCAGAGAATTGGATCAGAAATGGAGCAGTCAGGACTTGAACTGGTGCACATATGGGATGCCAGCTTAGGTAGTAGCTTAACACAATGTGCTCCAACGCTGGCCCCCCAGTTTTTTTGGCCCATATATACTTTGTTCTTTTCCCTCCTTTCCTGCTTTCACTTGCAATAACAGAAGATTTAAAAAAAAAAGATCTTCTATCCATTGGTTCACTTCCCAAATGCCTGCAACAGCTGGGACTGGGCAGGGCTGCAGCTAGGAGCCAAGTCTCCCACATGGGTGGCAGGGACTCAAGTACTTGGACCATCATCTGCTGTCCTTCAGGGTGTATTAGCAAGAAACTGGATCAGAGGTGGAGGAGCCAGGACTTGAACCAGCACTCCAACATGGGATGAAATTTTTGGGGTGCCCCCATATATGTATGTGTGGTGAAATGAATTTATCAAGCTAAGTAACATATCCATCAGCCCACATACCTACCATTTTTTTGTGGTGAAAAAAATCCAAAACCTACTTTTAGCACTTTTGAAATGTGCAACATGTTGCTGTTAACTGGTCCCCATGCTGTGCTACAGATCTCAAAAACATGATCCTCTCATGTCCTGAAACTTTGGCCTTTGACCAACTTCTCCCCATCCCCCATCTCTAGTCTCTGTAGCCACCATTCCATTCTCTACTTTTGTGAGTCTCTTTAGATTTCACAGATAAATGTTATATAGTATTTATGTTTCTGTGCCTGTTTTTTCTTTTTTAAAAAATAGCTGAGAGCTGGCAAGAGACATGCAGACAGAGCTCCTGTTCACTAGTTCACTCCCCAAACTCTTGAAATGGTCAAGACTGAGCCAGACTAAGCTGGGATCCAGGTCTCCTGTGTGGACAGCAGGAATCCAGTTACTTGAGCCATCAGCATTGCCTCCCAGGGTCTGCATTAGCAGAAAACTGGCGTCAGGAGCCAGAGCTGGGATGCTGGCACTGCTGGCAGCAAATTTACCTGCTACACCACAGTGCCATCACCTCCCCATTCTCTTTATCCATTTATTTTTTTGGTGGATACTGAGGTAGATTCCATGTCCAGGCTATTGTGAATAACGCTGTGCTGAACATATCTCTTCAGTGTATTGATTTCAGTTCCTCTGAATACAGACCTAGAGGCAGGACTGTTGGATCATGTGCTAATTCTGGTTTAGTCTTTCCAAGAACCTCCATACTCTTCTAAGTTACTTTCCCACCAGCACTGGCACCTCTTTTTGATGTATCTGGTGACCTTTAAAAATCTTCTTTATCACCAGTTTTAAGCAATTTGATTACAGTTGTGCTCTGATGGGAGTTTTTATTTTTCTGGGAGCTATGCATTTACTATTTTCATCAAATTTGGATCAGGTCGAACTACTATTTCTTTGAGAATTTTTCCTGTGCTTCTTCTCCCTTTCCTCCTTTAGGGACCCTAGTTATGATATTCACACTGAGCCACTGAAGCTTCCAAGTTCACTACAAGCTCCAGCTGACGCCTGCCTTTAATGCATTAGATGGGCCATTCTGATTCTCTAGTTATAACCTCATCTGTAACCTACCATTTTAACAGGGAGATACCTGCCTTCCTCAACTGCCACCCATGACTTAATGGTTCATTTCTGGAAGTCACATGGAACAGTGTCAGAATGATTAACCCTACTCCTGTGGGGAGCAGTGTTATCAACTACAGCATGGTGCTTATGTGTAGGCCCTTCTGCCTGTAGCCCTACCATGCCACTCCTTCTCCTCTATCTCTTTCAGTGAGAGTGTTTCCTGCATGTCTAAAAATTATTTATGTATTTATATGAAAAGCAGAGTGACAGAGAAGGAAAGAAAGGGGGAGAGAAAGAAACTGCAACAGCTAGGGGTGGGCCAGCCTGAAGCCAGGAGCCATGAACTCCATCCCAGTCTCCCACATGGGTGGCAGGGGCCCAAGCACTTGGACCATTTTACACTGTCTTCCCAGGTACATTAGCAGGGAGCTGGATCAGAAGCAGGGTAGCCGAGACTTGAACCAGCACTGATATGGGATGCCTGTGTTGCAGGCAGTGGCTTTACCCTGCTGTGCCCCAACCCCGCCTGTTTCCTACATGTGTAGTACAGTCACATTTCGCATTCCATCCTGGGTTCCTGCAAGTTCCTAAATTAGTTGTATATTTGCATACAGCGAGGCTCACTCAACTGTGATGTTCTGTGGGTTTCAGAAATGCATGGTGCTGTGGGTATACCATTACATTTTCAAATGTACACTTTCAGCACGGTGCTCAACCTCGCCAAGCCCAACTTGCCTACCCTTCCCCACTGGCTCATGTGTTCACCACCACTGTGGCTTTGCCTTTTCCACAGTGCCATCAATTTGGCCTCAGAGAGGATGTCACCTTTTCAGGCTGGCTTCTGCTGAGCACTGTTTATTACGATTCACCCATGTCTTCCACAGCTTGATGGCTCGTTTCTGTTTATGCTGAATGATGTTCCCTTGGGTGGGTTACCATGGTTTGTTCATCCATTCACCTGTTAAAGGGCATATCGGTGGCCTATGGTTTGAGGTAATTCTAATAAAGCTGCTGTAAACGTGTATGTGTAGTTTTGTCAGGTCAGTTGGGTAAATAAGCTGGGAGCCTGGCTCCCTTTAGGCTGTTTGACTTTGTGACAAACTGCTCACCTGTCCTGCAAAGTCATCATCCTGTTTCCCATTCCCGCCAGCAACTTGTGAAGGTCCTGGGGCTCCACACCCTTGCCGATGTTTGTCGTAGCAGTGTTGGGTTTTAGCCGTTGATAGGCTGTGATGACGTCTCATTATTATGCTGGTATCTTCTGTGGTGAAGAGTCTACTCAGATCGTTTGCTCATTTTTAAATTCTCGTTTCTTTTCTTATTACTGAGTTTTAAGACTTCTTTGTATATTCTGGATGTGGGCCTTTCCTAAAATGTGTTTTGCAAATATTTTCTCCCCACCTGTGGCCTGCCTTCATTTTCTTAGCAGATTTTAATTTTCATGAATTCCAGTTTATTTTTTCCTTTCATGGATTAAGCTTTTGCTGTCACCCACCAGGGTTTTTGTACTTCATTTTGGTGCCATTTATCAAGTTATCAACTGCACATGACTTGGAAGGAAGAAAGCAAAAAACAAGTTCTGTGCAGGGCATGCTGAGCAGTGTCTGGAGGCAGTGGATGTGTGGGTCCAGGACCAGGTGCAGGTGCAAGTCAGAGACGGAGCTTCAGGGAAGCCAGCATGATGGCAGCCGTGGGACCATGGGGGCTCAACCCAGGGACAGGGGCTGACTCAGGACAGGTGCCCTGCCCATGAGCTTCTGCCACATTCCAGAATCCTCCCATGCTGACACTCCTATCCTCAGGGACCTGGTTTAGACCCTGTGTAGTGACACCTGGATGATTCACACATGTCTCCTCTTTTTTCGTAGACACCCTTTCACCCGCGTCCAGTCCCTCATCAGTCACCTGTCCCGTGGTTCCTGGTGGCGTTGATGAATATCCCAGCGGAGCCCTCAACATTGAATGCAGGATCTGTGGTGACAGGGCCTCAGGCTACCACTACGGGGTCCATGCATGTGAAGGCTGCAAGGTACAGGGAGCCTGGCGGGGATGAAGGGGGCCTGCGTCGTGGCTCCTGGGGTTATTTTTACCCCAACACAAACATGTGCCATTATAGACAGCTGGGAAACTGGCCTCTGGGGCAGACGACTTTCTCTTCAAAGGTCTAGAACCGGATGCTCCACGGTCTGTGTGAGGAGCTCAGCAAAGGGGGTTCTTCAGGAGATGAGCGGCATTAGGAACCATCCTGTTGCTTGAACGCAGGGCTGAGAGCATTTCCCACATAACTGGTGCCTCACCAAGGCCAGCTAGTGCAGTTGTTCTTTTATGTCCAGGGGACTGGACAAAAGGGGTTGAATGTCTTGCTTAAGGTCCCCTGGTACCCAGCAGAGGCCTGGAACCTACAGTGGGCTCCTGCACTGCTGTTCCTGAGCCCCTGGCAGTTCCTTCCCCCATCCCTCCAAGGTGCACATATATCCTCCTCCTGAGGCCAGCTCAGCCAGACCCCTAAGCAGACATGATCCATGCCCAAGTGTGCATGGGCAGGCCTGAGATCCAGCAGCTGCCACCTGGGCACATGGCCTCTTGTGCTTACCAACAGGATGGTGACAGGGGTCATGTCCTGCCAGTCTCCTGAAGCATGGCATCCCCTGGGTGTCATGCACTCTTTCTTGTATTCTGCCTCATGCTCATGACAGAGGGGGCTCTAATCATCTGAATGTTTGCTTCAAGTCAGAAACCCTGCACTGAAGTTTGGTAGTCTTTCCTAGTATTCTGCACTACCTGTGTTCTTCTTAAGATTTATTTATTTATTTATTTGAAAGTCAGCGTGACAGGAAGACACACACAGAGAGAGACCTTATCTACTCCTCAAATAGCTACAATGGCCGAGACTGGGCCAGACTGAAGCCAGGGCCCTGGAACTCCATCCAGGTCTCCCATGTAGTGGCTGGGACCCAAGTACTAGGTCCATCTTCCACTACTTTCCCAGGTGCATTAGCATGCAGCTGGATAGGAAGTGGAGCAGCCAGGACTTAAACAGGCACCCTCATGGGATGCCAGCACAGCTGCTTGACCCACTGCACCACAACGCTGGCCCCTACCTATGCAGGGAGGCCTGGTGCATGGGGAGACCAGGCCTCTGAGCCAGAGCAGCACTGCACCCTAACATCTGGAATGCTTGCTCCTCACCTCCCTCTTACAATCCTGCATGTTCTCGGGCTGTCCCGCCTTACACCTGGATAAGGGTGTCAAGTGAGGATACCAGCCCACCCTCCACTCCCAGCAAACTGCTGTTCCTGTGCACGAGGCCAGGCAAGCCTACCACATCTGAAATGTGGGAGGACTTAAGAGAAAAAATAACCCGGAGCCAAAACAAACTCCTCCTCAAGTTTTCTAACCACATCCTCTTAAAAGAGCTGCTGTAAAATGGCCTTTTCTGCAGGGCTATGATTTTGTGACTTTAGATTTTTATGGAATTTACTAGAAAAAAATGTGGGTTTTTTTGGGTAAAGTTTAAGATGCTTTTATAAAGCCAGAAAATTATTTACAAATAGATGGCTTCCTTGCATGTTAATTTGTGTTTTAAGGAGTTAATATTCTACAAAAATCTGGAGACAGTTTTCTGTCACAGACTTGGATATGTCCTATGGGAGGGCAGAGTGACTGGAAACCATAACTATGTCTTCCCAATCACATGAGGGCATCTCAAAACTACTCTGAAATTTGCCTCATTTTATTTCTCATTTTGAATGCAACAGAATTAAAATTTTTTATGTCTCAATTACACGAGACCTTTCAGAAGAACCATTCCTCTAAGCTTAGTTGATTTCGAAAGAGACAGGAGATGAAGAACAAGAAAGGTGAGTGAAGCCATGACAGGTTGATGGTGCAGTTTTTTTTTTTTTAAAGAGGCAGAGTTAGACAGTGAGAGACAGAGAGAAAGGTCTTCCTTTTTCCGTTGGTTCACCCCCCAGATGGCCGCTACAGCCAGCGCGTTGCTGCCGGCACGCTGCGCCGATCCAAAGCCAGGAGCCAGGTGCTTCTCCTGGTCTCCCATGGGGTGCAGGGCCCAAGCACTTGGGCCATCCTCCACTGCACTCCCGGGCCACAGCAGAGAGCTGGCCTGGAAGAGGAGCAACCGGGACAGACTCTGGCGCCCTGAGTGGGACTAGAACCCGGAATACCAGCACGGCAGGCGGAGGATTAGCCCAATGAGCCACGGCGCCAGCCCCATGGTGCAGGTTCTTGAGTAAGCCACGCATTCACCCCGCAGGGCTTCTTCCGGCGAACGATTCGGCTAAAGCTGGTGTACGACAAATGCGACCGCAGCTGCAAGATTCTGAAGAAGAATCGCAACAAGTGCCAGTACTGCCGCTTTCACAAGTGCCTTTCCGTGGGGATGTCCCACAATGGTAGGTAAGCCCCTTCCTGTGCCGTGGGGGCAGACTGTGCTGTGGGGAGCGCTTCCGGCCCAGCCTAAGAAAACACAAAGCCCACAGGGCTGGGATTCGCAGAGCGCTTGGCGGGACGTCCCTGCCACTGCGGGAGGGTGCGGAGCCCTGCGGCACACCGGCCCTATCACGTGATTCTCTTTACTCACTCACAGGCTCACTTTAGACCATGCCTGTACTCTGTCCCCTTGCAAAAGCGCGGGATTCGTGGGGTCTCCACGGGCGCTGGCAGCGGGAGAGGGCGTCCCGAGCCCGGCCCTCAGAGCTGGGCCCGGGCCCGCGCCCCCGGCCTTGCTGCGTTCCCCGGGCGCCTCACTGCCTCGTGTCCCCCCGCCGCCCCGCAGCGATTCGCTTCGGCCGCATGCCGCGATCGGAGAAGGCGAAGCTGAAAGCCGAGAGCCTTGCGTGCGAGCAGGACGCCGAGGGCCCCGGCGGCGCCGACCTCAGGTCCCTGGCCCGGAGGATCTACGAGGCCTACCTGAAGAACTTCAACATGAACAAGGTCAAAGCCCGCGTCATCCTCGCGGGGAAGACCAGCAACAACCCGGTAGGCGTCCCGCGCCCGGCGGCGCCGTGGCTGGGAAGGGTTCTGCACAACCGCCGCCGAAGCCGCGCCTGAGGAGAGGCGCCCGGACGTCAGCGGCTCCCGCCGAGCCTGCGCCGGCTTCCGGCTCCGCCGGCTTCCGGCTCCGCCGGCTTCCGGCTCCGCCGGCTTCCGGCTCCGCCGGCTTCCGGCTCCGCCGGCTTCCGGCTCCGCCGGCTTCCGGCTCCGCCGGCTTCCGGCTCCGCCGGCTTCCGGCTCCGCCGGCTTCCGGCTCCGCCGGCTTCCGGCTCCGCCGGCTTCCGGCTCCGCCGGCTTCCGGCTCCGCCGGCTTCCGGCTCCCACTGGCTTCCGGGTTCCGCTGGCTTCCGGCTCCCGCTGGCTTCCGGTTTTGCTGGCTTCCGGCTCCGCTGGCTTCCGGTTCCGCTGGCTTCTGGTTCCGCTGGCTTCCGGCTCCCGCTGGCTTCTGGTTCCACTGGCTTCCGGCTCCCGCTG
Source organism: Oryctolagus cuniculus (assembly GCF_051225735.1). NCBI lineage: Eukaryota > Metazoa > Chordata > Mammalia > Lagomorpha > Leporidae > Oryctolagus > Oryctolagus cuniculus. The sequence continues at coordinate 120,853,807 of NC_142877.1, forward strand.
GCTTGCGGCTCCGCTGGCTTCCGGTGGCCTGGTGGCCGTGGCGCCTGCACGCTGAAGGCCCGCAGAGCCACGTGCCCACAGGGCGGTTTTTGCAATGCATGTTGTCAGGCCGGGGTGGGGAACTGGTCACTGAGCGCCCAGCACCTTGCCCCTGTGTCGGTCGGTCGCCGGGTCTCCCCCCAGGCCTCTCCCTGGCTGGCCACGTGGCAGCGAGTTCCTTTTTAGCAGTTAGCAGCCGGGCTTCGCAGTCACAGGGAGATAAAGCCTCTCACAAGCTGCTTACTTTGGCGAGCAAACCAGGCCTCTCTGATTCTTTTAATTCTTGAGTGAATTTGTGGTTAAATAGGCCAAGACCTGAGCCTTGTGGCCCGGGGCTCCTGCCAGTCACGTCCTGCCTGAGCCCGGGGTACAGCCAAGGTGACCTTTGCACTTCGGTCTTGCAAATATTACTGCCTCTGGGCGCCAGGCTCACCAGGCTTCTGATTGGAATCTTCTATTTCTCCTTTGAGTTTTAAGACTTTGAGGCCAGCTTAAAAGATGTCTTTACTCTTTTAAAAAATTATTTATTTGAAAGGCAGGGTTAGAGAGGCAGACAGAGAGAGAGAAAAAGAGAGAGCTTCCTTCTGCTGGTTCATCCCCAAATGGCTGCAATGGCTGGAGCTGGGCCAATCCAAAGATAGGAACCAGGAGCTCCTCCAAGTCTCCCTCCAGGGGCCCAAGCACATGGGCCATCCTCTGCTGATTTCCCAGGTGCATTAGCAGGGCACTGGATCTGAAGTGGGTCAGCTGGAACTCAAGCCGGTGCCTATATGGGATGCCGGCGACACAGATGGCAGCTTTACCTACTAGGCCACAGCAGCAGCCCCAGGAGTCATACTCACTCTTGACAAAACACTCCTGCTTAACCGTAATCTGTCTCCTCTGCACAGAGCAGGTTCCCAGGGAGATACACGAAGCTCCTAGAAGGTGAGGAAGTCAGTCTGTTGAAGACCTGCACAGAGCTACTATCGGCAGGAATCTGTATTTTGGTCTGAAGGAAATAAATGCTGGATTAATAGTCTAGGATCCAGGATTAGGGATGCTTGTATTATAAAAACAGAATTGTGTGTGCTGCTAGGATGGATGCCTGCCCAGGGACCAATTTTAAGGTGCATCTTGCTCTGGGTCACTCACTGTAATTGAGAGAGAGAATGAGTCAGAGAGAAAGCTCTTCCTTCCGTTGGGTCACTCCCCAAATGGCCGCTACAGCCAGCACTACACCAATCCAAAGCCAGGAGCCAGGTGCTTCCTCCTGGTCTCCCATGGGGTACAGGGCCCAAGCACTTGGGCCATCCTCCACTGCACTCCCGGGCCACAGCAGAGAGCTGGCCTGGAAGAGGAGCAGCCGGGACTAGAACCCAGCACTTATATGGGATGCTGGTGCCACAGGTGGAGGATTAACCAAGTGAGCCACAGCACTGGCCCTCACTCACTGTGATTGACGAGGGTCACAGCCCACTGTGTCCTGTCCACACGCAGTTTGTGGGAGGCACGGCTGCTCTTCTGTTCCCACCCAGCCACTGGGAGGCCACCCGGAGCTAGTTGCTGCCTGTGAAGGGGCCCTATCACTGTGCTCTGTGTGAGGAGGGTCCCTGACCTCCAGGCTGCACTACCTGCATCTGTTTGAGAGTTCTGGCTTTGGCATGGGGAGCCTGTGAGGTGCATCATTGTGTACAGTCCTAGCGTTGGAAATCTGTTAGGGAGACGAAGCTCTGTCCTCGGTAGAACAGCCTTGCTCTGTGCCCAGTGAGTCTTGTCCAGTTCCTGGGACGACCTGACAGGAAAGAGGACTGACGAGACTGGGTGAGTTCAACACCTTTCCTGGGACGTTTGCTTTTCCAGCCACCCAGGGCTGTAGTCTGAAGCACACGTGCACACACTGACATGTACACTCACACACATATGAACCCATACTCACACATGTGCACCCGTCCTTGTACATGCACATGCACATCACACACACACACACACACACACTGACCCTTGCTCACACTTAGCTGCCTTTGGTCTTAGAAATAGTTGTGCCTTGTAAAAAATGGATAAGGGGATTAAGCTAAAAAAACAAACACCCCATTAGCACTGAGTATTTAGACTTTAGAAATTCACACTCATGTGTTTCTGCTACTTTTCAATCTAACAAACACATCAGAACTTGCCTCAAATGAATGCGCTGAGAGCAGGAGGCGTGCATTGTGCGTTTTTGTCCTAGGGGCTCCTGCTGCTCAGAGTTGCTGGGAATGCCCTGTAGAGTCCTGGGACATCTTCTGTGGTGGAGAATCTTGACTCCCTGAGAATGCACTTGAATTCTCAACAAAACGAGTTGGTTGTAGCTGGTCTGGTTTGCAACACTGAATGTCTTATTTGGGGTGAGGAAAGTGAAGTAAGGAGACGACTGTTTGTCATGCAGTTGACACTGGTTCCCACACAGGCTTGGGAAGCGGAATTCCAGCCTGATTCCCAGCGCGTTAGAACCTTGGGTGGAAGGGCAGCTTCCGGGAGCCGTGTCCAGGCAGAGTCACTCTCAAAGTTAAATGTAAGCTTCATGGAGTTTTAAACATAGTCTCATCAGGAATGTTTATCAATAAAGTAGTTCACCAGGAATGTTTATCAATAAAGTTTGACAGATTTTCAAGTGTATATTTTACTACACAACTTTACTTCAGAGGCACAGAGACCGAGACACACAGGGCTCCCTGCCGCTGACTCACTCCTCAAACGGCCATAGTGACCTGGGTTGGGCCAAGCTGAAGCTGGGAAGCAGGAGCTCAATTCAGGTCCCCTTGGCAGGAATCCAGGTACTTGAGCCAACACCTGCTGCCTTCCAGGGTGCACATTAGCAGGAAGCCGGGCTCAGGAGAGGGGCCGGGACTCCAGCCCAGGCACTGTGACAGGGAACACGGGCATTCCAACCACCACCATAACCACTAGGCCAAACAGCCATCCCCAGTTTCTCTTTAGTTTTAATAAATCTGAGTTTCTTAAAGTTAGCACTCATTTTACCTACAATTGAGACCCTTTTTTTAATTAAAGATTTATTTAGTTGATAGGCAGAGTGAGAGAGAGCAAGAGAGAGAGGAGGCCGGCGCCACGGCTCACTTGGCTAATCCTCCGCCTGCGGTGCTGGCACCCTGGGTTCTAGTCCTGGTTGGGATGCTGGATTCTGTCCCGGTTGCCCCTCTTCCAGTCCAGCTCTCTGCTGTGGCCCGGGAGTGCAGTGGAGGATGGCCCGAGTGCTTGGGCCCTGCACCCGCATGGGAGACCAGGAAAAGCACCTGGCTCCTGGCTTGGGATCGGTGCAGTGTGCCGGCTGTAGCGGCCATTTGGGGGTGAACCAACTTGGAAGGAAGACCTTTCTCTCTCTCCCACTGTGTAACTCTGCCTGTCAAAAAGAGAGAGCGAGCAAGATCTTCCATCTGCTGGTTCATCCTGAAATGGCTGCAACGCTGGGGCTGGGCCAGGCTGAAGCCAGGAGCCCAGAACTCCATCCAGGTCTCCCACATGGGTGCAGGGCCCCAAACACCCAGGCTGCCTCGAATGCCTTCCCAGGAGCATTAGTAGGAAGCCGGACTGGAAGCAGAGCAGCCGGGACTCCCGCGGGACCTCCAGCGGGGGATGCCATTTAGCGCGCTGTGCCACAGCACCAGCCCCCGAGGCCTGCTTTTGAAGCCCCAGTGATAACTTTATAAAGAAGAAATGAACCTTTCTTCCCAGTGCAAGGGACTCCAAGGGCTTCACGCTTGGAAGTGCTCTGTGTTCCGGGGCTCCTGCTCTGCTGTGGCAGTGCTGAAATTCTTACCCGTATCTTAACCAGGAGCCCACATTTTCATTTTGCTCTGGACCAGGCGGGCCCACACAGATGACGCAGGCAGACCTGCCCTGCTCACACGGGCTGCTGTACCCAAAGGCAATGGCACAGGCACACATTCTGTCATCAGGCGCGGGGGTCACTGCTCACCCCTACCTTGGGCTTGCTGTTCACAGTGCACGTTAGAGACTCCAGGTCCCAATGTGATGTGGCTCAGAATTTCTCCAACTTCTTTTTAACCACAGAGCTCTTTTTCTTTTTATTGAACATTTTTGTTTCTACTGCATGTACTTAGGGAAAGCCAGTGATTTGAATGATGTGAAGGTCGCTCAAGGATATACTTTTTGGAACTGAGGGATTACTGCCATCTGTGCTTTTGCAGTGTGGTTGTAGGGCAGCGCTGGGGCACAGCATGGGAGCTGCTGCCTGCAAAGCTGGTACCCCAAATTGCAAGTCCAGTTTAGCCCCAGCACTCTGCTTCTGACCACAATGGTCATTGCCGCCATCTGGGGCCAGCAACACACGAACCCTCTCTTTCTGTATTTCCTTCCCTCTCTCTCATATTCTGTAATTTTGCCTTAAAATAAATAGACAGGGGCTGGCGTTGTGGTGCAGTGGGATGAACTGTCACCTGAGAAAATAGGATCCCGTATGTGCACTGGTTCCAGTCCTGGCTGCTTCATTTCTTATCCAGCACCCTGCTAATGCTCCTGGGAAAGCAGTAAAAGATGGCCCAAGGGCTTTGGCCCCTGCACCCACATAGGAGGCCCTGATGAAGTTCCAGGCTCCTTTGCTCTGCCCAGCCCATCCCCAGCTATTGTGGCCATTTGGGGAGTGAGCCAGCGAATGGAAGATCTCTCTCTCTTTGTCCCCGTGCCCTCCCTCTGTAATTTTGCCTTTAAAATAAATAGATGTGGGCCGGCGTTGTGGCGTAGCAGGTAAAGCTGCTGCCTATAGTGCCGACATCCCAAATGGGCACTGGTTCGAGTCCTGGCTGCTCCACTTCTGATCCCACTCTCTGCTATGGCCTGGGAAAGCAGTGGAAGATGGCCCAAGTCCTTGGGCCCCTGCACCCACATGGAAGACCTGGAAGAAGCTCCTGGCTCCTGGCTTCGGGTCAGCATAGCTCTGACCATTAGGGCCAATTGAGGAGTGAACCAACGGGTGGAAAACTCACTCTCTCTCTCTCTCTCTCTCTCTCTGCCTCTCCTTCTCTCTGTATGTACTCAGCCCCATGAGACATAACGCACCCTCTGAACATAGTGGCTGCCAATACCATGGCCAAGCATCTTTTCTGCTGATAGCTTGTTGTTGTTTTTTTTTTTTTTTACAAAAAAAAATTTATGGGTAAAGTGTGAAGATTGGATAAAATGTAAGAAGAAAGTGTAATTAGCATTTTCACCCATAAATACTGACCATTTCTTTATGTTGGGAACTGATTGATTGATTGAAAGGCAAAGCAACAGAGAGAGAGGGAGATACAGAGAGAGCTATCCTCCATCTGCTAATTCACTTCCCAAATAGGCTAGGCTGAAGCCAGGAGTTCAAAGCCATCCTAATCTCCCACGTGGGTGGTAGGGGCCCAAGCCATTATTTGCTGCTTCCTGCAAAGCTGGATCAGAAGCAGAGCAGCTGGTACTCAAACCACTGCTCCAATACAGGATGCTGGTTTGACACAGCACCACAACACCAGCCTCTCCTAGTTGTTTATAAAATATATCATCAACCATTGTGAGCTGCACAGACGCCCTATGTGCTATGGAACACAAGAGCTGATTTCTCCGCGGAAGTGTACTTTGTCACCCCTTATTTGACACCCCCATCCCCACTCTCCCCTCCCCTTCCTAGCTTCTAGTGGTCACTACTCAACTCTCTACTTTATGAAACTAACTTTTAAAAAAAATCTATGTATTTATTTGAAAGGCAGAGTAACAGAGAGAGGAAGAGACATAAAGAGAAAGAGAGCTCTTTCATCCATTGGTTCTCTTTCCAGATGACCACAACAGCCCGGGTTGGGCCAGGCTGAAGCTAGGAATTCTCTCTGGGTCTCCCATGTGGGTAATAGGGGTCCAAGCACTTGGATTATCTTCTGCTGCCTTCCCATGTGCATAAGCAGGGAGCTGGATCAGAAGCGGAGCATGCGGGACTCAAACTGGCGCTCCTGATATAGGATGCCAGCATTGAAGGCTGGAGCTTAACTCACTGTGCCACAATGCCGACCTTTTAGCTTCTAATATATGATTGAAAACAGAGTATGTATCTTTCTGTGTCTGGCCTATTCCACTTAATGTGCTCCAGTTCCATCCCTGTTGCACAAATAACAGCTTTTTCCTGGCAGAACGTTATTCCACTGTGTATGTGCCCATTTTCATTATCCACTCACCCACCAGTGGACACCTGGGCTGCTGTGAATAGTGCTGCGGTGGACATAGGAATGCAGGAGTCTCTTTTAAAAAAAGATTTAATTATTTATTTTAAAGAGTTATACAGAGAGAGGAGAGGCAGAGAGAGAGAGAGAGAGGTCTTCCACCCGTTGATTCACTCTCCAATTGGCTGCAACAGCGGAGCTACACGGATCTGAAGCCAGGAGCCAGGAGCTTCTTCTGGGTCTCCCACGCGGGTGCAGGTGCCCAAGGACTTGGCCCATCCTCTACTGCTTTCCCAGGCCATAGCAGGGAAATGGAATGGAAGTGGAGCAGCCAGGACTCGAACTGGCACCCATATAGGATGCAGGCATTGCAGGTGGCAGCTTTACCTGCTACGCCACAGTGCCAGCCCCTGTAATTTCTCAGTAGTGCTGCAGTAGAGGTGGTACTGTGGTGTAGTGGGTAAAGCCACTGCCTGCACCACTGGCATCCCATATGGGTGTGGGTTCAAGTCCCAGCTGCCCCACTTCTGATACAGCTCTCTGCTATGGCCTGGAAAAGCAGCGGAAGATGGCCCAAGTCCTTGGGCCCCTGCACCCACATGAGAGACCCGGAAGAAGCTCCTGGCTCCTGGCTTTGGATCAGCCCAGCTCCAGCTGTTGTGGTCATTTGAGGAGTGACCCAGTGGATCGAAGATCCACCCCTGCCCCATCTCGTGTGTGCGTGTGTGTGTGTAACTCTTCCTTTCAAATAAATATTTTTTAAAAATAATACTGCAATAGTTTTTAGGACTTCAGGGAACATTATAAAATATTAAAGGTGTTTTGGTACTTGGTTCTTGTCAGGCTTATTGTTAAAATGGCAATCACTGTCTTATTGATTATTAGTCTTATTTGCCCCCAACCGACATTGAAGCTGTCCAAGAATGCAGACAGCATTCTGCGTGTATTTTAAATTCTCCATAGCACCAGAGCGAGTGACCTGGGTACAAGATAGGAGCTCCTCATGGTTTTATTAGTAAAGGTCTGAATAGCTCATCCCCAATGGCCTGGCTTATCTTTAGCGTCTTTCCTCGTAGCCCTTTGTCATACACGACATGGAGACGCTGTGTATGGCTGAGAAGACGCTCGTGGCCAAGATGGTGGCCAATGGCATCCAGAACAAGGAGGCGGAGGTCCGCATCTTCCACTGCTGCCAGTGCATGTCGGTGGAGACCGTCACAGAGCTCACCGAGTTCGCCAAGGCCATCCCGGGCTTCGCAAACTTGGACCTGAATGATCAAGTGACCTTGCTCAAATACGGAGTTTATGAGGCCATATTCACGATGCTGTCGTCGCTGATGAACAAAGATGGGATGCTGGTCGCCTACGGGAATGGTTTTATCACGCGGGAGTTCCTAAAAAACCTGAGGAAACCGTTTTGTGATATCATGGAACCCAAGTTTGACTTCGCCATGAAGTTCAACGCACTGGAGCTGGACGACAGTGACATTTCCCTTTTTGTGGCTGCTATCATCTGCTGTGGAGGTAAGTGCTGGCTTTGCTCTGCTGCCACGGGGTCAGCCGGCACCAGCCTGAGCTGCCGTCCAGTGGCGTGGGCGCTGGCACATGAGAAGGCACCTGTGCTGTGATGCCGCTGAGTAGAACTGAGAATTGGATCCATATTGCCTGGTATAGAATATGTAAATAGCATATCCATCTGTATTTATAAAATTCATATGTGTTATATTTATAATCCTCCCATTCACATCATATCTAATATTATAGACATTACTATATTATCACATCACACCTATTATAGACATTATTATCTAATTATATATTTAGGTATGATTGTACTTTGCGGTATGCCAGCACGATTCTAATGTAGTGGTAGGATTATACCTCTCCATATCCCAGGCCACGTTCCATGAAGTGGCCTACAAGCACTGGCGTGTTGCCGTCACTGTTGAGGATATCGATGCCGTCTCACAATGAAAACTAGCAGCCACTAGCTGGCAGTGAGCGCAAGACTGGCTTTGCCACAGGAAGCAGATGCCAGGGAAGGAGAAGCTGGGCCTCTCTGTGGCAGTTGGCTTTGAGCCCCCTGAGCTTTGGGGGCTATGAATAGCCCTGCCTCGGGTCCAGGAAGGTCATGTGCCTACTGTGAACCCCGCCGACCTTGCCCAGCCTGGCAGGGACTGCCGGAAGCAGTGCTGCTGCTGTGGTTTGCTCTGTGGACCTTCCACTGACCATCTGGACGCCAGTCCCCGGAGGAAGTCCTTATGGCCAGGCGTCGAGTGCAAGGGACAAAGCAGTTACACGTAATCTGTCATCATCCTTTCGTGGGACCAAGATGTGGCACTGGGCATTAGCAGCAGCTGCAAAACTATTTCTAGGTAGCGTGATGCCCGTCTTATCAAAGAAATGATCATCTTTATCAGTCGTGTATACATAGAAGAAGACGTGGTGAGGTCAGTGCTACACCCGCTATGCTGGGGTTAAGGTTATTTAGGGAGGGGCAGTGATCTGTCTGTATTTTAAGTTTTTTCTTTGTCTAAAAGCATAATAATTATATTTATTTTACAATAAAAATGAAGACTTAAAAATACATCATTAGCAACGCTTTTGAAGATCATGGTAGAAAGTGGAGCTTCAGAGAACACATTAGTCATTGAATAGGGACTGGGATGTTTCTGGACCAAAAGTCAGAATACATGGTGTAAGTCTGTCCCAGAATGTCTGGTGCCAGGGACAGAGGTGCCGCAGGGTTACCTGCGTGGATGATGGCACTTCCTGCAGCAAGTCCGACCCCTGCCTCGCCTCTGCACCCCTCCCGCGGCTGTCTGCACCCTCTTCTTTCTCACTGCTCACCTGGCTCACATCAGAGGGCACCTGTAACAGTCTTTATGCCACGACCACTCCCTGCAGCTGAAGAGGCCACGGGGGTGGGCTGACATGTCTGTGCAGGTCGCGGGGTGGCCGCTGGGCTTCCCTGTCCCTCGCAGACAGTCTGTGTCTGTGTTCAGGCCAAGGCAGCGCCGTCCAGGGGCAGCTCCGCCTCCTCCCTGAGAGGCTGTGTCGGAGAGGAAGGTCTGCTTCCGCAAGCCGATCCCGGGCTGCCGGGGGCGGGGGTGCCTCCACTCAAACGTCTCTTTCTCCTTTTGAGACTAGATCGGCCCGGCCTCCTAAACATAGGATCCATTGAGAAGATGCAGGAGGGCATCGTGCACGTGCTGAGGCTTCACTTGCAAAGCAACCACCCGGACGACACCTTCCTCTTCCCCAAACTCCTCCAAAAGATGGCAGACCTGCGGCAGCTGGTCACGGAGCACGCGCAGCTGGTGCAGGTCATCAAGAAGACGGAGTCGGACGCGGCGCTGCACCCGCTGCTGCAGGAGATCTACAGGGACATGTACTGACCGCCGGGGGCAGCAGCACCCCTGCCGGCTGCCAGGGCACGCTGCTATTTCCCCATCGCCGCTGGGGCGCCCCAGCTGTAGGGAACCAAGGACAGCTCCGCGTCTGGCTTGTCTTCAACCGAGCACGTGCCTGGGTCTCCGAGGCTGGTGGTCCGCGGCTGGGAAGATGAGGAGAGAGCTGTTCACCAGCCTGACGGTAGCCCACCCCGCGGTAGTCGAGGCACGTTGCCTTACATCACACTAGCAGTCCTCCGTCTCACTGACTGGCCACCTGCAGCCACGCAGCCCGTCTCCCCTGTGCCCCCCTCCCGTGGTCCTGTGCCTTCATAAATGTTGGAAACTAATCAGCACTTTTTAACAACTTTATAATCCCCTACATCTGGATGCAGCCAAAGGTCAAGTATTTAAAAAGCAGCACGGTATTTATTCGGAGACTTCAGTGCTGTTTCTCCCAACGGAAGAGACAACGGCTGCTCCGCAGTCGTAGCTGGAGGACTGTGAAGAACGCTTGGCTAAGCTGGCAGAATGCAGCTCGCTTCGGGGCTGTGACAGGTACGCGGGAAAGGCGGGGAAGTCCGGAAACGAGAGCGCCTCTGGCCGTTGGAGGCCTCCAGGCGCCGCCCGGATCCTCTGCTCCCTGCTCCTAGCAGACCTGGGCCCTCAGCTGTGTGTGGCCTCCGTGGTGTTTTTAGGGACAAACTGGGGGAGGATCTGTGGATTTTTCTCTGGGCCCCATTTGGCGGCTCTGTGTCTTTCCCTATGTTGCTTTTTGAACTATGGCGCTCTTCCCCCTGGACCCCAGGGGGCAGTAGGTGCTCCTGGAGTGGAAATGAGGCAGACGTGAGTTCACATCCTGGCCCGGGAGCCGCTGCTCACTTGGAGAGTGTGTCCTTCAAGGCGTGGTTTTACCTGGTCTCAGATTTCAGACGCAGAGTTAGGTTAAGTCTCTTTTCCCACCGTATGGGCAGTCTTCAGAAAGTTCGTGGAAAGTGCATATTACAAGAAGCCTATGCATGGATCTTTAAACAAATTTTGCACCAAAAGTATCTTTTAATTCCATTTTCCACGATCTTTTTGAAGTGTGCTAGGCTGTGTGAGGCAGTTTTGCAACACCTAAAATAGGTGTTTTTGCCTTAAAGAGCAACCTCTCCACCTCAGGGCAGCTGGGAAAGCCAGGTGGCTGGTGTCCTCTGTCCAGGGACTGCCGTCTCTTGCTGTCCATCTGGCAGACAAATGGCCCCTGCAGCCAGACCTGGGCTGAACGTGCCCACCGGTGCACTTGCCATGGGGTTGTATCCTTGTTGCATGCCCCCCCCCCCATCCCCAGGCTGCTTTTAGAAAAACGTGGCTCTTCCAAGGTCATTATTAAGGAATGACAGGATTGATGCTGCCGAAGGGCCCAGGGTCAGTATGACGAAAACACAGCTGTGGACAGGACGTGGACTTCACGCAGAGGAGAGCGGAAGTTAGGGCAGCACATCCGTTTTGAAAAATTCCACATGAAGTGGAGTTTAGGGTTTTATTTTATTGTTGTGAAGATCCAATCAAAGGATCCGTGGGCCAGCAGCAGCGGGCAATCTGCCCAGTGTCTTAGGAATCAGAAGCAAAGCATTTCCATGTGGGATGCCAATCGAGAAGGTGGCCGGCCTCCGGGCCACGTGGCGCATCCAGGAGCCCGCGAGCTCCGGTGCTGGCGGTGTCTGAGGCGCTCACGGCAGAGGCCAGATTCCAAGGCCTCCAGGCTGGTTGCCTCACTGACTGCGCAGGGCAGATAGCTGGGGCCTGGCAGAGCGAACGGTGGGACGCGGGCGTTCAGAGAAGCCGGTGGGCTTGGCGCATTCACCAGAGCCCATTGCAGGGTCTCTCTGGTCACCCTATGAGCACAGAAAGGAACTTCCTGCTTGTTCTGATGTGCGTGCCCCCCGGGCCTCCTGAGATACCAAGGGAAAGAACTGCTGCCCACAGCCTCCCAAGGGCGGAGAAGCTCAAGGTCACAAGTCAGTATTTGACACATGATGCTAAGCGAGTTGGAATTAGCCCCTGCTTGTCCTGGCCCCCATGTGTGCCGTGCTGCCCCAGCAGTCCTGGTGGTGGCGCTTAGAAAGAGGCCTCCCCAGTAGCTCTGTCCTCCGAGTGCACGCTCACCCTTGCCTGCCTGCACACAGATGAAGGGCAGGGGGTCCCTGTCTTGACCCAGTGGCCACCTGGGGTTTGAAGTGTCTCGCTGAGCTCCATTTTAAATCTGGGCCCACTGTCTCAACCAAGGAGCCCGCACTCCCAGCGCCTAGAGCCCAGGGCAAGCCAGCCACCCTCAAAGGCCCTCTTCAGAACCTGTGGGCTCCAACACCGCAGGCCCCACCGGGAAAGGCTGCCGTGGCTCACCGCCTGTGCAGGCCACCGCACCTCATTGGTCCATGCTCTGGGAACAGAAAGCCACCCCCATCTACAGAGAAAACCCCCCATGGGGCTGCCTCGGCGCAGAGCGGGGCTTTGGCCCCAGCCTAGCTGCTTTCTCTGCCCTCTGCTGCCCCCTGTTCTTCCTGGCCACTGAAACCAGGCGTGTGCAGGGAGCACGGCCAGCCTGAGGCAGGTGCACCTGACCACCTGCTTGGAGAAGGCGTTTTAAGTTCAGAACTGCGGATCCAGACCAGACACGGAAGCCACCTGTGCACAGAAGTCCCAGCTTGCCAGCACGGCCCCGGGCAGGCTCACCTTGTGAACAAGTAGCCCTGGAGGACTTGCCGCCACGCACTGACATTCATGGCCTTGGCACTGCGACCACGGGCAGGGTTTCTTTCTTCTCTATCTAAAAGTGGCCCAGCCCCTCTTAACTCCTAGTCCAGGCTGATTTGTTCGGCTGCACCAGGATTTCCTACCACCCGAATCTGCGTGAGTCAAGGGGACTGTGTGGACCTTCCCCGTGCTGGTGGGAGCCATGGTGCGAGCCCAGGTTCAGAGGTCACCAGCTGAACAGAAAAGTCCGAGGCAGAAAGGGAGCTGGGCTGTGCTTGTCTTTGTGGAGCAAGCGACAAGTAAGTGTTGGGTAATCGGCTCTGTGCTGCTGGTAGCCAAGGCGTGCCTTCCCAAGGGACTCCATGCCACCCACTCGCGCGTGCCTTCCTCGCTGTGCAGAGCCCCTCTGCCTGGGAAGATCCTGGCGGAGGCTCCAGGGGCCGAGGTCTGCGTTGTGGCTGGCGTTTATTCATGTCACTTGCCATTTTAATGGAGTGCAGGCCCCCAGCCTGTGAAACAGACAAGGGCAAGGAGAAAGGCAGTCTCACTCAGAATGTGCGTGGCCATTAGACTCCTCCGGAAGCCACAGTGCCCACTGCAATGAGAAACTGCAAGTTTTGCACGGTAAAGACAGCGAGGGTCACCCTGTGGCTTCCTGATTGCATAATGCCATTTTGGGGGATGCAGCAGCAGAGCGGACGGCAGGCTTATGAAAACCCGGCATCGTCTCGGAGCTGGCCCAGGGATGTTGGCTGCCTGTGAGGTTTTACTTCTCTCACCTTGGTGTCGGCGAAGGGGCTGTGTGGCACAGCTCAGCTGAGACACACACGACCCACCTGTGGAGTCCCTCACCGCCAAGGACAGACCAGAGCACATCCTCGTCCAGCCCTGCGTCTCGCCCAAAGCCACTGGGAACACCTAGTATGTGAGTGGCCCCTGGCTGTTCGATGCCTTATTTGCAATCAACCCTTTGATGAGAAACAGCGATTTTTACATCATAGGCAGCAAAAGTCAGGTGTGTGTTTTTGTTTTGTTTTGTTTTTTGTCTTTTAAGGAAAAAAAACTTTGCTAGTTTGAAAAAGTGTCCCTGTTTTTGTCCAGAGAAGGGGACACACTAGCCACGGCCTCTTCCAGGAGCCAGCATCCAGAACTCGGGAATTTGATGAGGCCCCGGGCAGGGGACTCTCTGGGCACCTCTCCCGGAGAGGGTCAGGCTAGTGAGTGGCTGATCTCATGGTAAAATCACTATGTTTGGAAAATGCACTTTTTTAAAGGCATAGTTGGCTCATGTTTCAGGCATCAGAAGAAACGCACCTCACAAATGACCACCACTCAGTGCCTTCCGCGTGATCACTGCTACATCACTGCACTCGTGCTGAGTAGCACTATTTTTCTACACTGTACCATGAAAGAGCTATGTCAATAGCTAGCTCGTAAATACTGTGATTGGAATCTTTTTTAAAAACCACCCTAATACGAGTATTTTACTGACAATCATGCATCTAATCACAAACATTTGGATCTCTTGAAATCCGTGCGGATGTATACATTCGAAGCCTGACTCCCGAACCTCCTGGCAGCACACAGAAGCCGCAGTAAGGAGACAGCTGAACTACACCCGTGCACACCCGCCGAAGCTCCAGAGCCAGGCAGAATTTACTCTGCGTGTGCAGGAAGTACACACGTGGCCTTGCACACACTCCCAGCAGCAAGGCCTGCTCCAACCTGACGTCAGAGGCCCGGACTGCACGCAGTGGGCTGTGCTGAAGACCACCACCTCCTGCCGCCTGGCGCACAGCTCCCTGCTATCCAGGGAGTGACAACCCGGGTCATCACCAAAGAGCCCTGGCCAGTGGCAAGACCCTGACAGAAGCGGCTGACTCCCGCCGCCCCTTCCACATGGCTCAACCAGAAGCCTAAAGCAGAAACCACAGACCTCGCACAGAAACCAGACTTCGCAAGTCTCCCTACATGTTGTCAATGTCTTGGCCAAGCTTCTCTCACTGCAGTGTTTGGAACACGTGTGGGAGCCACAGCAGTGCCATGCTCAAACCCCAAGGGACAGGGTGTGCAGGACGAGCTCAGGGTCTGATGGGTGCTTGGGTGCCTCACCCAGGGTCTGGTTCTTACAGCCCTGGTTCTGCACTAACCAGAAGCAGCTCCACAGCAGGAACGGCTGGGCGGGCTCTGGCAGGCTCTCCTTTCCGAGCAGGGCGGGTACGTCCGGGACCTCAGGAATCACGGGTGTGCGGAGAAGGACAGATGTCATTCTCCCAGTCACATTAGCTGATTGTTTCCAAGCAATTAAAAGATGGCTATAAAATAACCTTAATTGTTTAAAAATCTGGGGTCTTCATTTTCTGGTTAGGAGATTGAACAGCCCATCTGTATCAATTTCTGGAAATTGACTGGGAATGTATATGTTTGGAAAGTCCTACTGTAAAACTGATGAATGTAAGAGTTAATTTCAGGGTACAGATTTGCCTTAATGGTTTTAAAAAATAAACTATTTTTAAAAATTGCTTGCAGAGGTTTGAGTGGCTGATATGCTGAGTTGATTTCAAAAAAGACCAGTCTCCAGCTGTGGTGTCCACCGTCTGCCAGAGGGCTCCTCACAGCCACTCACCTGAGGGTGGCTCCAGCTGTGCGGCATGGACCCAGAATGTGACATCCATTCCTCTGAACAGTCGCATGAAATGGGGGGCTTTAGAAGTGTGGGTATTGGGGCAGGCACCAGCCTAGTGGTTAGGACACCGCCTGCATCCTACGTCACAGTGCCCAGGTTTGACTCCTGGCTCTGGCTTGTGACTCCAGCTTCCTGCTGACGCAGACTCTGGGAGGCAGCAGTGGTTGGGTTCCTGCCACTCACGTGGGAGCCCTGGGTTGAGTTCCCGGTTCTACAGCTTTGCCCACCCCTCACCCCCAGCCACTGTGTGAACCAGCACATAGGGGCTATCTATTTCTGTCTCTCTCTGGACCTCAAGTTTTGTAAAAAAAAAAAAAAAATTAAGTGTGGGTATCTCAAAATAGATCCCAGTCTACGCATCACTGTGTGAAATCTTTATTCATTTTTCATCAGACATGACAGCTGGCCTTGCAGTGATCACAGACTGTTGTCCCGGGGGTACACAGTGAGCCACCAACTGCTACCGTGGAAGCCGTGGGTGGGGGTGCTGTGGGAACATCCAGTAGGCGGTGCGGGCTGGACTTGCCAGGCACAGAGCTGTGTTCACGATGGTAAGGGCTAGCATGGGTGAGGACGCTGTGGCAGTCCTGACTGCGGGTGGGCAGAGAATGCAATCAGGCCTGAGCGGGAGCACGGCCAGAGCCCATGGGAACTGAACCAGCTGGAGGCCAACACTCGGCTTCCCAGGAGCCCAGCCGTGGCTGCACCCTTGGTGGACACTGGCTCTGCAGGTGTTTCAGTGGAAAGATTACTGTTTTTTTTTTTTTTTTTTTTTTTTTTTTGGACAGGCAGAGTGGATAGTGAGAGAGAGAGACAGAGAGAAAGGTCTTCCTTTGCCGTTGGTTCACCCTCCAATGGCCACCGCGGCTGGCGCGCTGTGGCTGGCACACCGCACTGATCCGATGGCAGCTTCTCCTGGTCTCCCACGGGGTCCAGGGCCCAAGCACTTGGGCCATCCTCCACTGCACTCCCTGGCCACAGCAGAGAGCTGGCCTGGAAGAGGGGCAACCAGGACAGAATCCGGCGCCCTGACCGGGACTAGAACCCGGTGTGCCGGCGCCGCAAGGTGGAGGATTAGCCTATTGAGCCAGGGCGCTGGCCCAGGATTACTTCTTAAAGCTGGTTCTTTATGAACACATTGGGCAAGATTAAAAATACCTCCTGAGCACCACACAGGGATGCAAAGTGGAAACTGTACCCCTCCACTTCTACCGTCCTGCTCCTGGGGCAGCCATCGTCACGACTTCTTCCCTGACAGACCCAGCATCACAGCCCTCTGCCTGTTCCATGGCTCCTAGATACCCTGGCACCTTCCCACGGGCCCCCCTCTCCCCCCGGTGGCCTCTCAGTGGAAACGTCCTCCTGGAGGAGGGCTGCCCGGCCACCCACTCGGAGGCCTCACCCTGGGGGGCTCTGCAGCTGCAGGCTGGAGTCGCTGCACATCTGGGCCCATGCCGGTCTCTGGGTCACCTCCCAGCACAGCCCTTTGGCCTGCAGCAACTGCGGGCTGGACCCGGCTCCCTCGGGCACAGATGCTGCCCCACACAGTCCAGAAACAAGGCTGGGCACAGGGCTCTCAGCTCAGGGCGCCCCAGGCAGCCAGCTCTGCAGGGTGCTGCCCACTGCCTGGCCCCAGCTCATGTCTGAGACCTGTGCTGGCTGGAGATCTTCTTGGAGGGGGCGGTCCTTTTCTCCACGTCTTGCCGAATTTCCTGTGGGAATGCACTGAGGTGCTGTCGGACGCAAGGCAGGCAGAACCGCTTGGCGTAGAACAGACTGCATTCCTGAGAGGCAGGGGAGGGAGGGCTGAGCACCTGCGAGCACACTGCAGCTTCTCCCGGGGCCGGCCAGGGTGCATGGGGTAAGGGCGGCCAGAGCCAGACCCGCGAGAGGGACAGCAGGGGCATGAGGGCCTGGCAGGGCGTCCAGGAGAGAGGCAGTGAGAGCCTGGCTATCCAGGCTGGGACACAACCCACAGACTCCATCAGGACAGGTGCATGCAGCACGGGCCACACCCAGACCCAGGACTCCTAGTGTCCTCTCTGTCCAGTTACCACAGCCAGACATGGGAGGTACAGACCCACAGACCAAGGAGGCTGTGGAGGAGCGGCTGTTCTGGGCAGGAAGCCACAACTGTCCAACCATGTCCCATCGCCTGCCGTCTTCAACACTAGAACCCCTGGGACCCAACCTGGTGTGCAGCACCCAGCTAGACAGCACTCCAACCCCATGCCACTGGGCACAGCCACGGGACTGTCTGGACACGGGTGTCAGCAGCCTCCTAGTCAGGCCCTTAGAAGGAACGGGAGTGTGTCCCTTGTCCTTTCCTAGCTCGGATGTGGATGTGATAGCAGGAGGTGCAACAGCCACACTGGGCCCAAGCGGATGCTGTGGGTGGGGGATGTCAGCAGGGCTGGTCCAGCCAGGACCACCTGTTCTGGACCCTTGCACAGAAGAAAAACGAGCCATCAATGATGTGCCCGAGGCCACTGTTGGGGAGTGCCTTTGCTCCAGCAAGAACACCTCAATTAAGCCGGGACGCCCCCCCTTAGAGTTCTCAGAAGCTCTCTGCTGACAGGGAGACCACTCACTAACGACTCCTCATTTATTCACAGATGGGCACTTTTTTTAAAAAAAGATTTCATTTATTATTTGAGAAGCAGAGTTACAGAAAGGGAGAGACAGATAGAAAGGTCTTCCATCCGCTGGTTCACTCCCCAGATGTCCGCATGGCCTGAGCTGCGCCTATTTGAAGCCAGGAGCCAGGAGCTTCCTATGGGTCTCCTGGGCAGATGCAGGGACCCAAGCACTTGGGCCATCTTCCCCTGCTTTCCCAGGTCACAGCAGAGAGCTGGATCGGAAGAGGAGCAGCCGGGAATCTAACCAGTGCCCATATGGGATGCTGGTACCACAGGCAGAGGCGTAGCCCACTAAGCCACAGTGCCAGTCAGTTGGGGATTTCTGACGCCACATGGGCCCATCCCCCTGCTTGCCCAGTGCAGCGCAAGTCCAAGGTACAGCATTCAAGGCCTTGCACCAGGCTACCCCACCCCACCCCACCCCACCATTCCCACCTTCATTCTCTACCTCCACAGCCACAGCCCCGCTAGCTCCTCCAGGAAACTCGGGCTCTCCCTCTTTCATGCCTTTGCCCGTGCTGAGGCTCCACCCACCCCCAACCTGGTTCACCTACTGACCTTAGCAGGACAGGAGCTGACGGCTCGGCATGGCTGTGACACAGCTTCCCTGTGTGCGTGTGCCCCTAGCGGACGCCCAGGGACTTCTCAAGACTCCAGGACCACTCTAGTGACAACAGCCACACTCCTGACCTCAGTCCATCCTCGGGACTCCAAACAGCAACTCAGCTATCCAGCTGAACTCGGCCCACTTATCTCTCTGAAGCTCAGTTCCCTTTAAAGTGGGTGTAAGGGCGGGCACTGTGGTGTAGAAGGTTAGGCAGCTGACTGCAGTGCTGGCATCCAATATGGGTGCCATTTCAAGACCTGGCTGCTCCACATACGATCCAGCTCTCTGCTAATGCCTGGAAAAGCAGCAGCAGAAGGCCCAACTGCTTGGGCCCTGGTACCCGCGTGAGAGACCTGGAAGAAGCTCCTAGCATCAGCCTGGCCCAACCCTGGCTGTTGTGGCCACTGAGGGAGTAAACCAGCAGATTGAAGTTCTTTCTCTCCTTTTCTGTCTGTATCTCTGCCTTTCAAACAAATAAATAAATTTAAAAAAAAAATAGTGGGTGTAAGGCTACTTTTCCTCACTAGCTTTAGGGCATGACTAAGAGAAGCTGCACTTGTAAAACGGTCCCTGGCACAGGACCAGGCACGCACCAGATGCGGTACCGTCTGTTCAGAGAGGAACAATACTTTCTGGAGGTCCCTCCCAGGACATCCAGAAAGACGGTCACTGCACTGCTGGTGGGGACTTCGCACAGAGCCCCTAGGAACCTCTCTCTGCTCCTCACCCCAGGCTGAGCCCCTTTCACTCAGCCTCGCGTGCCCTCCTTTGAGGCCTGGGCCTGGAGTTGGCTGCAGAGCTCCATCTGAACCAGGGCGGACCCGCTGACAGAGCGCTCCCCTATACCCACGTGGTGTCCTGGAAGGCTGCGAGGGTGTCCACGCCACTTACGTACCGGGCCCACACACACCAGCCTGCTGCATAAGCTGCACCGCGAGCCCAGCACCAGGAACGTGGCCTTGTCCGAGGAGAAGGGATCCTTCATGACGTAGCTCTCCTCCAGGAGCCTGTGGGTGAAACGCTGTCACAGGGGCCGCCTTGCCTGGAGCAAACCCAGTGGGAGCAGCAATGCTGGCCTTCCCGAGCCCATGCAGCGGGGTGGCGCCACCAGGGTTCATGCCAGCACCCCAGCCCTCCCCAACACCACAAGCAGGGAGCCTCACACTGCACATCAGAACGAGACCCATAGGGTGCACGTGACAGCCAAAGCCCAATGACGCCTGGTCCCCCGCCACTGTGTCCCACCTGAGAACCACACTGGTCAGCTTGTCTACAGTGGGACATTGGACGAAGCATAAGCTGGGGGCCAAGAAACAAGCCCAGCAGCCTGGCGATCTGCTCTGACCTGTGCCCGGGGCACAGCAGAGAGCTGGCCTGGAAGAGGGGCAACCGGGACAGAATCCGGCGCCCTGACCGGGACTAGAACCCGGTGAGTCCTCAGGACTCACTCCCAGCAGCATAAAGACAGCCAGACATGGGCTTTCTACCTGCAGAGTCACCAAATGAGGCCGTGGCACCGTGCTCCCTGTGCCCTGCAGCCGCGCTGCCCCAGCCTGTGCCACTGTGCTTGAGGGCCCCGAATGGAGCAAGTGCCAAATTCTGGTCTGCATGGGATAAATAGAGGCTGGGATTCTGGAAGAGTCAGATGGCACTGAAACCATTTTGGTGCCTCCTAGGTCATACCTGAATATTCCAGAGCCTGGGTAGCGATGGGCCTAGAGCACCAACCTCCAGCCAGGAGTCCGACTCACAGGGGCCACCAACCAGTTCTGCACAGGGCCATCCGGGGGAATAGCCCACACAGCGTGTACTCACACAACAGACTGGGTGTTGGGAGGCTTCTGGCCCACGTAGCTGTAGGGAGCTGTCAAGGCACACAGCTGGCACTCAAACACACCTAGGGCATGGTGTTCTGCCTCACCCGCCATCTGCAAGGGCCAGAGACACAGCCCGTCACCTTCAGAAAGGCCACCACCAGCACCTTGAAGCGCACCCAGCCTGCTGACTTCTCACCGACACAGGGCCAGGCCCCTCCTGCAGACAAGAAAACTCAGGTCGGAGCAAGCAAGAAAGGTTTCTTGGTCACACGTTATAGTTAAGTACATGTGACATACTCAACAGAAGATTAGGTGGTAGGCCATTAAACACACCTTGAACTTTGGAATGCTGAAATCATCAAATACCTAATCCAGCCCCAAATGGTTAAACTAAAAATTGATGACAGGGTCACCTTGTGGCACAGCAAGTAACACTGCTGCCTGCGATCAGCGTCCCACATGAATGCTGGTTCATATCCTGACTGCTCCGCGTCCAGCTCCCTGTGAATAGCCTGGGAAAGCAGCAGAAAACAGTCCAGGTGTCTGGGCCCCTGCACCGACATGGGAGACCCAGAAGAAGCTTCTGGCTCCTGGCCTCAGCCTAGCCCAGCCCTGGCCCTTGCAGCCATCTGGGGAGTGAACCAGTGGATAGAAGACCTCTCTCTCTCTCTACCTCTCTGCAACTCCTCTCTCTGTGACTTTCAAGTAAATAAATAAATCTTTAAAATAAATAAATAAATAAATTCCTACCTTAGGGGCCGGCGCTGTGGCACAGTAGGTTAATCCTCTGCCTGCAGCGCAAGTATCTCATATGGGCGCCGATTCTAGTCCCGGCTGCTCCTCTTCCAATCCAGCTCTCTGCTATGGCCTGGGAAAACAAAAGAAGATGGCTCAAGTCCTTGGGCCCCTGCACCCGTGTGGGAGACCGGAGGAAGCTACTGGCTCCAGGCTTTGGATCGGCACAGCTCCGGCCGTTGTGGCTATTTGGGGATGAACCAGCAGATGGAAGACCTTTCTCTCTGTCTCTCCCTCTCACTGTCTGTAACTCTAACTCTCAAATAAATAAAATATTTAGGAAAAATAAATTTCTACCTTAAAACTATAAAAAAAAACAAATCATTCAATGTGAATAGGAAACAGAACATAATGAAAAACAGAAATTAAAGAAACAAAAAGCATAATAAAACCAAAGCTGTGGATGTCAAAAGATTAACAAAATTAATAACCTTTAACTGGACTTATCAAGAAAAAAGGAAACACACATTCCCATGATTCCGAATGAAAGAGGGGACAGCACTGAGACTGGAGGCACTGAAAGGATGGTGAGAATTTGTAAGCAGCTTTTTAGCAATAAATTTGAAATTTCAGATGAGATAGATTTCTTTCAAAAGCACCAATTATCAAAACATAACTCAAGAATAAACTGGGAGCTGCAATAGTCCTTTATCTACTAAGGAAACTGAATTCCTAATGATACATCCCCTGGGAATGAAATAAAAGAACACATAAAAACCCTTCAGGTGCAGATATCTAGTCAAACACTGTTAGCACTTAAAGGAAAAAGTAATACAAGAAAAAGTCTGGTTTGTACTATCTCAGAACCTACAGGACAAAGGAACACGTTCTCAGTGATTTTATGAAGACACCAAAACCGCCAGGATTATCTCAATAACACCAGACAAAGCCATTACAGGGAAACTACAAACCAGTTTCAAGAACATAAAATGTGTTAAAAAAAAAATAATAATAACAAATCCAATGAATGCAGTCCACGACAGCAACCGTATGTAATCATTCCAACAGATGTAGAAAAAGCATGAGAAATTCAACAGCATTTACCTAATCCAAGGCTTTGGGTGTTGGTGGGGGAAAGTGCTGTTCTCCCACTTAAGATCTACGTGGCTCCTCAACTGACTGAAGAATTAACTCCCCTCTTTGGGATCCAAGGTCTATTCTGTGTCCTTCTGCCTCTTCCCACATCATTGCCCCCACCCGCAGTCAGCAGTTCCAGTGGTTCAGGGCTTATCCTGCAATATTCCTGGCGCACTCTCACCTTGCCTTCCTTCCTGCCGTGCCTTCCACCTAAGAGGCTTTCCCTGCACCTCTACTGTGCAACCATGGAATCCCTCTGGCTTCCTGATCATGTCATCTTTGACCTCGAGCTATTTCAACAGGAGAGTACTTCAAACAGTTCACGGAAAAGGGAATTGAAAGATAATGTTGCGGCAGGCCTTTGTCCTAGCGGTTAAAATGTGCAGGTCTCACATCAGAGTAGCTGGGCTCATCAGGGCCTGACCCTGCCTCCTGATTCCAGCTTCCTAACTGCAGATCCTGGGAGGTGGCAGTGATAGCTCTAGTACCTGGGTGCCTGCACTCATAGGGAAGACGTGGACTGAGTTCCAGGATTCCGGTTTTGACCCAGTTCAGCACTGGCCATTACAGGACTTTGGGGGGAATGAATCAGCATCTACATGTTCCGCTCTCTCAAATTTTTAAGATAATGAATCTGCTCCACAAGCTTTCTGAGGTACCTTCATAAATGTAGCGTACAAAGATGGTGTTTCTTGAAGCAAAGCCTTTGATTCCTACTTTGGACCTTTTATTCGTTAGGAAAATATATTTTTTTCTCTTCAGCTGAGATTCCAACGAGAAACGTCTTACACCGTTTGACATGGCTCCACGTTCTTGGATGTTCTGATCTGCGTTGGTTTTTTTTCACTCTTTTCTCTCTGCATTTCAGCAGGGTAATTCCTAAAAACATTGACACCGTATCCTGGAGTGCGTAGGGGCGGCGCCCCGCCGGCAGGAGCAGCGCCGGAAGGGACGGCGTGGGCGGGCGGGCTCGCCCGGGGCGCCGCCGTCCCCCTCTGCGCTCCGGCTCCGCGGCCCCGAGCCTTCCCAGGGGCGTCAGGCCCGGCCCCAGGGCCCAGGACGCCGGGAGGACCGCAGACGCGCGCCCCCTCCCCGACCGACGCCGGCACTCACCTCCGTCACCGCGCAGCTCCGTGCAGCTCCGAGTCCCACGGCGCCTGCGCGGCCCCGCTCCTCGGCGCCGGGCGCCGGGACGACGCAGGCGCAGTTCCGACCAGGCGTCCCAGTCGACTTCCGCCCGGGTGCCGTCGTTCCGGTCCCAGGAGCCGCGGTGTCATGGGCGTTGGGGCAGCCTGGGTGCTGGGGTTCTGCCTGGCGGCCGGCGTGTCTGGGCCCGTCCGGGGTTGCTCGCTGGTCCTGCCATACAGGTCGGTCCCGCGCCGGCCCGGGGGCTGCTGCTGCCTCTTCCCCATCAGGACACGGTGGGTTAAAGCGAGCCCTGTCTTCTGCGACCTTAATGGAGCGTCTCCTCGGGACCTGTCACCCACCGTCCACCTAGAAAGCATCAAGGCGGCCCGCAAGCCCCAACCCCACCCCCGGTGGACTGCACCTGAGCCTAGCCCTGGTTCCAGCAGTCTCCAGCGGTGTCCCAGCCCCGAGAACCCCGAGCGGCCCCCCACTCCAGCACCTGTGGGGCCGGGCCTTGGATGCTGAAGCCAGCAGTCCCGGCTTTGCCTGTGCGCCAGCTCCAGCCAGCTGGAGACCACCCTCAGCCCAGCAGCAGTGGGTTTTCACCTGTGCCTGGGGGACCGTCCCTGCTTGCTGCTCTCCCATCCCCAAACGGCCTAAGATTGTTTACTGCCAGGGAGAAGTATGCCTTGGAACTGCAGGGGCCATTAGTAAATTCTGCAGAGATGATTTTCTGGCCACTGCAGGTCCACATTGAAAACAACAGACGGCAGGTTAAGTCTAAAATAACAGAATTGCTAATAACAACAGGGCGTGGGGGTGGGGAGTTACTGTAGGAGAGTAAGCCCATGGCACCCAATTTGCAGGTACAAACAGGCCAGTCCACCTCTTGCCATTGCTGCCAATAACACTGGGGTCTAAAGACATTTGTTTAGTGGTAACTGAAATTCCTGAAGCACACCTTAAATATACACGTCAACACAATAACAAAATAGCTTGAGGAGGAGCAAGGGCCAGTTCTTTGTTTGGTGAGGTTATGGAGGGAGAGAGAGCCCTGCATGTAAAATGCAACCCCAGGGAGTTAATCGGGAGCTAGATGGGAAACAAGCCCAAGAATTCCTTGGACTGCAGCCAGGTGTTCTGGACTACACCTGCCCCATCCCTGGAAAAACAGTTGAACAAAGACTTCCTGAAGCACTTGCAGAAGCTGTTGCGGGTCCTGATACTCTCTTGACTTCTCATGTGCATAGAAGAAATCTCGCAGCTCGGCCACATTTCCATTTCACCTTGAAGCTGAGAATCTGGACTCGCAGGAAGACTGTTAGCTGTTGCCCCCAGTCCTCATCTGACAGTCATCAGTTTGTCCTGGTCCCCTTCCTGGCTTCTCCCATTCCCTGGGCCTCAGCAGTTCCCTGGAGCCTCTCTGGCTACAACTGCCCACGTGGGTGCGTGTTTATGACCTGAGCCTCCCTTCATCTTCAGGAACTCTCAAGTGCTACACAGCTCCCCATCAACATGGTAGCTGGCCTCCTAGGTGGGAACTCTTCTCCCCAACACTTCGTGCTTCCCTCCTGGGAAGGGAAGCCAACTGTTGTAACCTTGAGCAAATTTATGCCCTTGTAGAGGGTCAGAGAATATAGGTGATGCTGAAGTAGGGGAGAGTGCCAGGGCACACCCAGCCACTGACCACAGGAGTCTGCCTCCCTGTCAGTAGCAGCCCAAAGGCAGGCCTGTTTAGCTGTGCCTGCACTTGACTTTTGACCCATTTGTTCTGTGAATCCTTTGGCCCCAAGTTTACACTTTTTCTCCATCTGTGCAGAAGTCTTGTTACAGAAAGGTGCTGTATAATGAAGCTATGCTCTGGACAGAACCCTTTTATCTCTTAAATGATTAACCAATTTTTCCTTCTTTGTAAATAATCTGCCATGCACAAATAACCAAATGCACACAACCTGCTACATATACAAGATTTTCTGTATTTCAATATCAACTCATACAAACGTTTTTGCACAAGAACTCTATCTGGATTTTACTTTAACTGGCAGTCGCC
The DNA here is from genome assembly GCF_051225735.1 of Oryctolagus cuniculus. Taxonomy (NCBI): domain Eukaryota; kingdom Metazoa; phylum Chordata; class Mammalia; order Lagomorpha; family Leporidae; genus Oryctolagus; species Oryctolagus cuniculus. Next base: position 120,878,949 of record NC_142877.1, read on the forward strand.
TTGAGGGGTGAATGGGAAGCTTCAGGGTTCTGATCTGGCTTCCATCCCTGCATTCTCAAGTACCAAAGGAAGCTCTAGGACTGTCCTCAAGACACCTCTAGCCTGACCAGGCAGGAACTGTGGGAACAGAGCTCCATAGCCATGGTCCACAAAGGGGAATCCTAGATAGGCCAGTCAGAGACTCTTTCAAGCAGCCTAGGTCACATAGAAGCCACTAGTTGGAGCCTGGTCCACACTGGGTCAGGTCATAAGCTCTCACCCCCAAATCTGGTCACAAAACCAGTGGTTCTACTTCCTCTATACTGTTTCAAGCTCCAAAGAAAGGAGGATTACCAATAGCAGGAGTCATGGAACTCACCTCAAAAACAGAAGCCAATCCAAGACTCCACTGAATGTTAGAAGTCTCCCAGATGCTACAGTGTATCCCATTTCACGTTCCCTAAAGCAGAGGCAAAGTGTGGGGATTCTTCCATATATAACAGGAGTGCAGAGTGAAGGAGATGGGTCAAGAGCATGAGCAGGCCAATAAGTATTCCTAATCTTGATCCCACATGCTTAGCATTTGGGGAGAAAGTCATTGTTAGACACTATTAAAACTGCCATCAATCAAATCACCAGGTACACCTTCTTCTTCCCAGTAATGTTTCTGGTCTTCAGCCCCAGGTACCGCTGGCTCTTCTTCTCAGGCTGTCCATATAGCATGTCGGAGAAGAACTCGGGCTCATCTTTGGCCGTTGATTTGGGGGTCATTAAGCCGCACATAGTCCTCAGCCTGCGACACAGGTAGGTCATAGCTTCCACTTCGTCTGATGGTTCCTCATATACTGGCTGCTTCATTTCCTCATAAGCAGACAAGATCACTGCCTGGAATAAGTTGATCAAGATGCAAATCATAACCAGCATGAAAGATGAGAGGAACAGGACCCCAAGAACCCTGTTATGGGAAAACTCAGTGTTTTGAAAAGCTGAGACGCAATATGAGAATATCGTCTGAGTGGCGTGAATCAAGTGGTTGTAATTCCATTCGTGCTGACCAAATACGAGGTAACCAAAAGCCATGTACACAAAGAAATAAATGGACACCACAAATGCCATGTGGAAGATGCCGGGAAGTGCGATCTGGATGGCCTTCTGAGCCAGGCGTACGTCATAGAAGGCTCTGGAATATCTGAGGGTCTTCAAAATTGTCAGAAATAACAGGAAAGCCAAAGTTATCCTCATAGTGTGATCTACTTGAGAAACCGCATGAAAGGGAATGAAGTCTTCGGGGTTCGACAAGTAGAACTGAGTCACAGCTGTGGCCAAGAAATGCTTCCTGAGAAACAGCACAATCAACACAGTAAATATGCATTTTAAAGCCAAGTTGAGTAGATTGTACACACTTTGCACGTAGGAGGCTCTTTCTTGTATAATGACATAGAATTCGTCAATAATGTAGGCTAAGAAAAAAATGAGAATGGCCACATACAAGTAAATTTCTGTTGAAGTTTTCCGGTCAAAATCAGCAAGTGAGAACGAGTGCATAGATATGCTCGTGTTGACAACTCCTAACTGAGAGACCTCAAACAGGACAGAAATGCTACAGAACAGGTTCACGTCGGGATTAAAAGTCGTTAGTTCCAAAACCACAGCCCATGTCTTCTCATCAAGCCAACTGCTTCCTTGGAGTTCTCTGAGCCTCACTGTGGAATTAAACAGCTGCTCTGATGGAAAAAAATAGAACACATAGCCCCCTCCTCCATAGGTATGTAACAGCCCATAGGAATAGTACACCCATCGCTTTCCCTGCGGCTTGTAAGTAAACCCGGTGGTGTTCTTGCCTGTCTGCCGCTTGGTCACTTCATTCCAAAAGCTAGAATAGTTTTTTGTGTCTTCTGGGTCAACGCCATATTGGGGACGACAACGGATTTCTTTTATGTTGCTGTTCTGCACGAAGTTTGCGGCAGGCAGGCACATCTTCTCACCGGATTTTGCTCTCACTTGCCTCATGAGTGGAAGGCCAAGGATTTTGGACGAGCTGTCAAGGAGAAATGTTGGATTCTGGTCATTGTGGAACAAAGGCACCAGCACGCTCTCGAGCCACCTGTAGATGTCCTCCAGCTTCGTCACAGAAGCCAGGTCCACAGAGAAGCGATCACGAATAAACTGGTTGTAGTAGAAGCTGTCGGTGTGACGCAGCAGGACAATGAGCAGCAACAGAAGGACTAGGAAGATAAAGTGGATGAGGATGTAACTCAGAAACAGGAAGGCCCTCCTCTTGATCCTCTTCTTCCTTTGGAATATTCTGATTTCATCTTCTGTCAGGGGTTGGTACATCCTGGACCCTTGGATTTTAACGATGTGCTCGTGCAGCTTCTTCCTCTCATCTGGATTCATTCTTGTGCTGGGGAGCAGCAACTGAATGTAACGATACTTGGTGGACCACGGGATGTTTTTACAATACTTCGGCCACATTGTTCGGAGGCCTGACACCAGTATAATTTTACATGGCTGTTCCACAAAAACTGACATAAGGAATGAACAAAAAGAGGCAAAGAGCCATTCTATCGACTTGTTGTAGCTATAATTCAGTCCGTAAAAGATGATAAAGAAGGCAGATATGCTGGAAGTGGCAAACACCAAGAACCATGCTATGTACAGACACCACGGAGGCAGTACCATCTGCGGCTTTTTTTCAAGTTGTTCTTCTTCTTCGGAAGAAGTTGCTCCGGTATAAACATCTTCATTTTCTGCTACATTTTTGTTACTGAAGTTTTTATTGGCTGGATGGACCTTAGCGTCCTTGGTTTCTTCTGTCACATGCCTGGATACAGATTTCAAGGTTGCCTTTGCAGAAGCCTTGGGTCGTGCAGGCTTCCTCTTGGATGTGGGCTCTGTCTGGGTTTTGGTCTTCTCGTGGGATGCAAGCTTGACAGGCTTCTTGGAGCCTTCCTCAGCAGTCTCATGAACATGCCACTTGTTCAAACGATCATCCCAGTAAGCACTCTCTTCTGACATAACAGGATGCATGCGAGGAGCTACCTTATCTAGATCCACCTGATGTTTCCTCTGAGAATTGATGAACAGAATTGTTATTAATAATACCAAAGGGACTGTAATTAGGGTACTTATAATCCCTATGGACATTGATCTGAAGTAACGCAACTCATTTGACAATGTTTCTTCCTCTTTTGTTAGATTAAAGAACATAATGTTGCAGAAGAGAGCACTTAGCAGCAATGCTAAACAACAGGACAACATTTGGAGCCTGTTGAATGATTTAGAAACAACACTAGCAAAAATAGAGAACCACAAGTGGTTTCTCCCTAGCCTATTAGAAATATCAATCAGAAAGAAGTCCTTTTTTCTCAGAGGCTGGTCTGGTTGGGTAACCTGAAACGTCCTGTCCGTAGTGGTGTCTACAGAAAGCCAGATCCTGCACATGAAAAGCCAGATATGTCTGCTGAATAAATTTTCCACCTTGATTCGACTTAAATACCAGCTAGGCGATGTGCCTTCATTGTTGTGCCAGACACGAATGGAATGGATGTCCCCCAGGTCACTTTTAGTTGTTAGGAGGAAAGTGTTGATGCTTCCCCGGTACAGAGTGGTAAAACTAGGGTGGCTTAAACAATGTGTACTACTGGCACCCTCTGTTCCAATAAGCTGAATAAAGACATTGGACCTGGTCCCAGATCCCCATCGACTTCCTGTGAAAACAGTGACCAGGTAGCATATTTTATCATAAGGATCATTATCAGATAGAACTATGATATGGTGGTGAACAAACTCATCCATTTCATCCCTGTGCAGGGCCCAGAAAGCTAGGATGATGTATATGAGCAATATAAAAACCACATTGAAAAGGGTCACAGGGTTTTGACTCACATTCTTTGTGGTCTTTAACCACAGATCCACAGGATTAGGGAACACAGTGACATTGGATGTCAAGTAGTGGGTATGCAAGTCAGTCTTGGCTAGCTCACTTATCCTCAGGTGCCGCTTGATCCTCCCCATTTTCTTGCAGACACAGTGCACTCTCTGCCAGGTGGTCCTCTCACCGAGGCTACAGTAATCTTCTCTCCAGTCACTCTGGATCTGGTACATACCCAGGCAGTGGGCACTGAAAAGAAAAATTTTCACAAGCTTGTTATTGGGCTTCTGGACGAAACGAGGTGCCTCCAGCATCATGATTATGGCACATGTGGGCGACTGGCTATGCTGAGCTATGACTTGCAGCAGGGACACTGGGAGGCAGATCACACGGGCCTCCTTAACTGCACAGTCAGGGTCAAACTGGTCACTCTGGTTGGCAATCGGAGGGATGTCATAAGGCACGAGGAAGGTTGTGACCAGACCAGTGGGGGTGACCCGACTGCCTGCGTACACCAGCACCTTGAACAACACAGTCACTTCTGTCACAATGTGGACCAGCACCTCCGTAACTTCTCTGTGGTCCACTTCAAAGCTAAACCCCCCTGTTGTCTTCTTCGAGGACTCGCTGACCTCCTCGGGTCCCACTGTGAGATTAAAAGCTGCAAAAGTCAAGTTTTTCCTGTTGAGGTACACGTCCACCACACTGGGCGTGATCTCTATCGCATCCCCATTTTCAGCAGCTCCATACATTCTGAAACCAACCACCTGGGTTGAAATTTTTTCTGGATGATGTAACCAAGGAAAGGGGTCGTCTGCAAACTCACAAAACATTGTAGAAACTACAGCCTTTGCGGGCAGACCAGGAACTGTGCTCCCATTGAGTGTTGCCTGAAAACAGTTTGGGCAGTCTTTCTTGTTTCTGAAGACCTGGGTCACATTCTGCTTCTCAGCTTTCTCCAAAAACATGTTAATGCTGGCGCTCTTCATTGCTGTTTTATTCCCTGGCACCATACAAGCCAGTATGGTGTCTGCCAGTGATTCTGCTAGGTGGAAAGGATCTTCCACCACTTTGTGAGGAGCAATCTGTTTCAGGATATTAGACAAACTTGTTAATATTCCAGAGCCTATGATTTCTATTTGTTCACAGCTAAAGTGTTTATCTTTCCGTCGATACTCTTGTAGGCCTTTATTTGCTTGCCACATCCTCACTGTGGCACTTTTCTGGGCAGTTCGAGTGAATTCAGAGGCTTTCTGGGTTAATTTGGTAACAGTCACGACTACCTGGTTGATTTCCTCCAAAGTGCTCACTGGGAGAACAGAAGACTGATTGACAAGGTGTTCTCGGAGCCTGGCTTTGTCACCCTGGAGAGTTGATTCAGTTTTCATGCTATTCAAAACAGAACCCACTACATACATTAAGTAACCTGAGGATAAAAATTTCTGGTCTCGAAGCAGAACAGATAGCGATGAATTTGGTCCCATGGTAGAATTGAGTAACTGATCCAACACCATCTTGGATGAGTTTTTACTAGTGGGAGGCTCTACAGTGGCGCCCAAAGTCACCTGAGAAAAAGCTCCTAGAGAGTCATAAACCTGAACAAATATCCTCAGTTTGTAACCATCAGCTGACACACCAACAGGGAGAAAGGAAGGGGGTGTGGTAAAGTCTCTCCCAAAGTGCAAGATGGGCCCCAAGGTGTTCTCTTTTACTGAACTGATTTCTGCAATGCCTTCCAAATCAGAAACTATCATTTTATATGTAAGGGGGGTGTGCTTATCTGTGAAATTGCTACACCGGACAACAAATTTAGTAACAAATGCAATTCCTTTAGCTGGTTTCACTGTGCATTCTCCTGTTTGAGGACCATGGTTAAGAATAATGGGATGCTTGAATTCCAGGGTCTTCCCACCCCAACTGGTTACTTGCACAGAAACCCAGTAATTTGCTTCCAAACAATGACTGAAGGCAAAAGCTTTTGCAGACAAATAAGCACCATTTCTCCCTGTTACAGTTTGCCCCATCCAATCAAGTGGCATCTCAGCTCCTGACTCAGACACAATTGACCAGTTATAGAAGTCACTGCTTACACAGTCCGTGCAATTTAGGTACAAAGAAAACCGATCTGATACAATTAAATTGCTGCCACAATTCTCAATACATGAAATGTGTGCCAAAGGAGGTGGTCCTTGGAGCACATTTACCGTTTTATCAGAAAATGCTCTTCGGCCACCCTTCTGTATCGCCATTCTGAAGAAATATTCACGGCCCCCTTGAAGCGTTCCTGGGGAAAGTGTTAGCACAGGGTTAGAAGCCTGTGGCCACCTCAGATCAGCCTGGTCTGGGTGACACACGTCCTTGCTTGCCACTTGTATTCGATCTCTAGCGTAGTTTTTTTTATTTGTGGTACAGTACCAGATAAAACGGAGCCCCTGCAATTTGATGTTTTCTTCCGGGTCAGAGGACATGCTTCCATCCAGAATCACCTCATCTTTATAATTAGATGTGATATTGGCGTCTCCACCAAGAACAGCGACCAGGGGGCTTCTTAGGATCCAGATATAGATCGAGTCTGAGTCTCGGATTCTAGACATAATGGGATATAGCGTGGTGATGGTCACTGAGAAATTAAACAAGTACACCCCCCAAGATAGGGACGCAGGGGGGATGTGGATGATGGTGGGGCGGCTTCCTATTGGCAACTGAGGCACATCCAAAGGCTGATTCCAGTCGGGCACATCGCCCTCTGCAAGCACCGAGAACACCAGCCATCTTTGGTCCATGGATCGATATGATGGGCAGTCCATGTTGATGGTGGCGTTGAGGGTGTCCCCTTCATTCCTGGTCAAGCGCACAGCAGTAACGCCTGCGTCCCTGTTGATCCTCACCTGATAGATTACGCAGAAATCCATCGGACAGGAAGACTGCACTATGACTTGGCTGGACGAATTCACGGCTTGCAAGACAACAGGCACCGGCCCATCTGTGGGATACCGCGTTTGCGCCACAAAGCCGGTGTGGGCGCGCGGGAGCGCAGGCAGGACCGAGCGAGGCTTTAAGCGCTGGGCCCGGGCGGCGTGGCGGGCCGGGCGGGCGTCCCCAGGCCCCAGCAGCCCCAGCTGGAAGGTCCAGGCCAGGGGCCCCAGCGGGCGCCTCAGGGGCAGCGGCAGCAGCAGGAACCAGGCCAGGGCCAGGCGGCCCCCGGGCGCTGCCAGGTGCAGGGCGACGGGCGGCGGCGCCGCGAGTCCCGGCAGGCAGCGACGGGTGCGGCGCCGGACCCGCACGCTGAGGCGGTACCAGCCAGGCGCGGCCGCGCGCCGCGGGGCACCGGAGAAGCAGAGGCCGCGGCTGCGGCTCAGGAGGGCGCCGCCCCCCGGGGCCGGGAGGCGTCGCAGGCTGAGGCGGGCGTGGCGTCCGCGGAGGGCGCCTCCGTGGAAGTGGCCGCATGGCGGGGCCGGCCACCCGGGGCCGGCGGTGCTGGACTGGCGCGGAGCCGGAGCTGGAGCCGGTGGCAGGCCGCCCAGGCCCAGGCCCAGGCCCAGGCTGAGGAGGAGGACCGCTGGCCCAGCCCGCATGGCGCCGCCCTTGGGAGCCGATGGTCGCGGGGTGGCCCAACGGCCGTGGGCTCGCGCGGTCGGGGGCCCAGGGGTCCCAGTTGCGGAGGCCGTCCTGGGAACAAGGAGCCTGCGCAGGCGCCTGGGTCGCCGGAGGTCCCGGGGCAGCGCGGGTCCCTACCAAAGGGACCGGGCCTTGGTGGGTCCAGCGGGTGGGAGACCCCACCTCTGTTCCCACCGAGTGTGGACCCATGAGTAGAAGCCCCCTGCGCGGGTTCCCACTCCCAGCGTCGCACCGAGCGTGAACCCGGGGTTCCCAGGAAGTGGGAGGCAGATGAAGATGGAGGCAGTTTTTAGGGAACAGCAGAGGGAGAGCAGCGGGGTGGGGGTGCTTCTTCAGACGCAGGAAGCTGTGGAGAGGACGTGACTGGGGTTTGTACCCCTGGAAAGCCTGGAGGAGGTCCTTTAAGAACAGCGTTTGCTGTGTGAGGAGCTCGTTCCGGCTTCCTGTGTCCCTTTCCCGCCGTTTGGCCCTGACTCACAGGCAGAAAGAAGCGCCCTCTCGGGGCCCACACGCCTGAGGGCGGCACAGGTGCTCCAGCCACCTGGCACCAGGCCTGCTGGGCTCCTGAGGAATCAGCCAAAGTCTTCACGTCTCTTTCGTGACCACACTTGCTTTCTAGCTCAGGCAGGGTTCCCAGCTAGATTAAGCCTCATTACTGAAGGGCCCTCTTTGTTCTGTCTTTGACAGACTCGTTTCACCGGGGCAAACCAGTTAGGAAACTGGAAATCAGAGGGGCTGTGAGGCCAGACTCGGGTTTACTGGGCTCGGCCTCTTCTGGTCTCTAAGGGTGAAGGCTCACATCATTCATGTTGATTCTAGCTTTGCTGGGAAGAAGGGGTTTCAGGAAGTTCACGGACAATGCACATTTGAATTCTTCAGAAATGTTTATACTTTAAAGCAATTCAAAGAAATTTTTTACGAAGTGTGTTTATTAGAGAGAGCCCCATCCACTGGTTCACTCCCCAAATGCCCTCACTGGCTGGGATTGGAGACTCAATCCAGGTGTCCCACTTGGGTGGCAGGAACCCAACCACGTGAGCCATCACTCTTGCCCCCCAGCGTCTGCACTGGACTCTGGAGTCAAGAGCCCAAGGCAGGACTCAAACCAGGCTCTTACCAGAGTGCGGGGGTCTTAACCACTAGGCCAAACAGCTGCCCCCCCAAGACCTTTTTGAAGTGTGCTTGAATGTTATAAATTGGAGGGTTCAGTTAGGGGAGGTAGCTGGTAGTGTTGCTCAGACTCCGTCTTTTCTGGGTTTTGTCTGTTATTTGCTGACAGGCTGGTTTCTTGCTGTGATTGTGAAGGTGTCTCCTTTGTTCTTTAGTCCTGTCCCTTTTTGCTGCATCTTTGGGGCTCTGTTATGTGTAACATATTTGTGGTTATGTCTTCCTGGTGAATTTCCCTTAATTATTTCTATCTTGATAATAATCTTGGTTTCAAACTCTTTTTTACCAGATAGTGAAAGAACCACACTTGCTCTCTTATGCATTCTGGTTAGATTGGAGATATTTTTATACACACACACACACACACACACACTCATATATATATATATATATATATAATGTCTTTTCATTAATTTTCTTTCAACATATTTATGCCTTTACATTTAACATGGCCTTTTGTGGACAACATTTATTAGAGTTATAGTTTTTCACCCAATCAACCTTTGGAGGATTGATAGCACCACCATTTAAAGTACTGATTGATAGGCTTAGGTTTGGCTCTAGTCTACCAGTTGATTTTCTTATTTTAATTTTCATTTCTTATTTTTTAAAAGTTTAGTTTATTTATTTGAAAGGCGGTGAGAGAGAGAGAGAGAGAGATCTCCCATCTGTTGTTTCAGCCCCCAAATGGCTGCAATGACTGAGAAAGGCCAGGCTTTGGAGTTTCTTCCAGAACTCCAGATAGGCACAGAGGCCCGAGGACTTGGGCCATCTTCCTTTGCTTTCCCAGGCACATTAGCAGGGAGCTGAATCAGAAGTGGAGCAGCTAGGACTTGAACCAGCACCAATATGGGATGCCTGGGGTGCAGGCCTGGGCTTAGGTTTAGGTGTAATGCTTGATTTTTTTATTTTAATTTTAATTTCTTATTTCTTTCAAAGATTAGCACCACAGTGCTGGCCCCTGTTTCTTTCTTTTCTGGATTTAAATATTTGAGAGGCAGAATTATAGACAAAGGGAGAGACAGAGAGAGAGAGATCTTATATCCCTGGATCAAAAAAGCCACAATGACCAGAGCTGGACTGATCCAAAGCCAGGAGACAGAAGCTTCTTCTGGGTCTCCCTTGTGGGTACAGGGTCCCAAGCTCTTTTTTTTAACTTTTATTTAGTAAATATAAATTTCCGAAGTACAGTTTATGGATTACAATGGCTTTCCTCCCCATAACTTCCCTCCTACTCGCACCCCTCCCGTCTCCTGCTCCCTCTCCCATTCCATTTACATCAAAATTCATTTTCAATTATCTTTATATACAGAAGATCGATTTAGTATATATTAAGTAAAGATTTCATCAGTTTGCACCCACACAGAAACACAAAATGTAAAATACTGTTTCAGTACTAGTTATAGCATTACTTCATATTGGACAACACATTAAGGACAGATCCCACATGAGAAGTAAGTACATAGTGACTCCTGTTGTTGATTTAACAATTTGACACTCTTGTTAATGGCATTAGTAATCTCCCTAGACTCTAGTCATGAGTTGCCAAGGCTATGGAAGCCTTTTGAGTTTGCCGACTTCGATCTTATTCTGACAGGGTCATAATCAAAGTGGAAGTTCTCTCCTCCCTTCAGAGAAAGGTACCTCCTTCTTTGATGGCCCCGTTCTTTCCACTGGGATCTCCCACGCAGAGATCTTTCATTTAGGTCTTCTTTTTTCTTTTTTTTTTTCCAGAGTGTCTTGGCTTTCCATGCCTAAAATACTCTCATGGGCTCTTCAGCCATATCCAAATGCCTTAAGGGCTGATTCTGAGGCCAGAGTGTTATTTAGGACATCTGCCATTCTATGAGTCTGCTGTGTATCCCACTTCCCATGTTGGATCGTTCTCTCCCTTTTTGATTCTATCAGTTAGTATTAGCAGACACTAGTCTTGTTTGTGTGATCCCTTTGACTCTTAGACCTATCAGTGTCATCAATTGTGAACTGAAATTGATCACTTGGACTAGTGAGATGGCATTGGTACATGCCACCTTGATGGGATTGTATTGGAATCCCCTGGCACGTTTCTAATTCCATCATTTGGGGCAAGTCCGATTGAGCAGGTCCCAAATTGTATATCTCCTCCCTCTCTTATTCCCACTCTTATATTTAACAGGGATCACTTTTCAGTTAAAATTTAAACACCTAAGAATAATTGTGTATTAATTACAGAGTTTAACCAATAGTACTAGAACAAAAAGAAAATACTAAAAGGGATAAAGTATTACATTGTACATCAACAGTCAGGACAAGGGCTGATCAAGTCACTGTTTCTCATAGTGTCCATTTCACTTCAACAGGTTTCCCCTTTGGTGCTCAGTTAATTGTCGCCGATCAGGGAGAACTATGATATTTGTCCCTTTGGGACTGGCTTAATTCACTCAGCATAATGTTTTCCAGATTCCTCCATCTTGTTACAAATGACCAGATTTCATTGTTTTTGACTGCTGTATAGTATTCTATAGAGTACATGTCCCATAATTTCTTTATCCAGTCTACTGTTCCTTATGATTTTTTTTTTGACAAGCAGAGTGGACAGTGAGAGAGAGAGACAGAGAGAAAGGTCTTCCTTTGCCGTTGGTTCACCCTCCAATGGCCTCCGCGGCCGGCGCACCACGCTGACCCGATGGCAGGAGCCAGGTGCTTCTCCTGGTCTCCCTTGGGGTGCAGGGCCCAAGTACTTGGGCCATCCTCCACTGCACTCCCGGGCCACAGCAGAGAGCTGGCCTGGAAGAGGGGCAACCCGGACAGAATCCAGCGCCCCAACTGGGACTAGAACCCGGTGTGCCAGCACCGCAAGGCAGAGGATTAGCGCTGGCCCCAGTCTACTGCTGATGGGCATATGGGTTGGTTCCAGGTCTTAGCTATTGTGAATTGAGCTGCAACAAACATTAATGTGCAGACAGCTTTTTTGTTTGCCTATTTAATTTCCTTTGGGTAAATTCCAAGGAGTGGTATGGCTGGGTTGTATAGTAGGGTTATATTCAGGTTTCTGAGGAACCTCCAGACTGAATTCCATGGTGGCTTAACCAGTTTGCATTCCCACCAACAGTGGGTTAGTGTCCCTTTTTCCCTACATCCTCTCCAGCATCTATTGTTGGTAGATTTCTGAATGAGCCATTCTAACCGGGGTGAGGTGAAACCTCATTGTGGTTTTGATTTGCATTTCCCTGATTGCTAGTGATCTTGAACATTTTTTCATGTGCCTGTTGGCCATTTGGATTTCCCCTTTTGAAAAATGTCTGTTGAGGTCCTTGGCCCATCTCTTAAGTGGCTTGCTTGTTTTGATGTTGTGGAGTTTCTTGATTTCCTTGTAGATTCTGGTTATCAACCCTTTATCTGTTGCATACTTTGCAAATATTTTTCCCATTCTGTCGGTTGCCTTTTCACTTTCCTGACTGTTTCTTTTGAAGTACAGAAACTTCTCAATTTGATGCAATCCCAAATGTTAATTTTGGCTTTGACTGCCTGTGCTTCTGGGGTCTTTTCCAAGAAGTCTTTGCCAGTACCTATATTTTGCAGGGTTTCTCCAATGTTCTCTAATAATTTGATGGTGTTGGGTCGTAGATTTAAGTCTTTAATCCATGTTGAGTGAATTTTTGTGTAAGGTGAAAGGTAGGGGTCTTCCTTCATGATTCTGCGCATAGAAATCCAATTTTCCCAGCACCATTTGTTGAATAGACTGTCCTTACTCCAGGGATTGGTTTTGGATCCTTGATCAAATATAAGTTGGCTGTAGATGTTTGGATTGATTTCTGGTGTTTCTATTCTGTTCCATTGGTCTGTCCATCTGTTTCTGTACCAGTACCATGCTGTTTGATAACAACTGCCCTGTAGTATGTCCTGAAATCTAGTATTGTGATGCCTCCAGCTTTGTTTTTGTTGTACAAGATTGCTTTAGCTATTCAAGGTCTCCTGTGTCTCCATATGAATTTCAGCATCATTTTTTCCAGATCTGAGAAGAAGGTCTTCGGTATCTTGATTGGTATTGCATTGAATCTATAAATTGCTTTTGGGAGAATGGACATTTTGATGATATTGATTCTTCCAATCCATGAGCATGGAAGATTTTTCCATTTCTTGGTATCCTATTTCTTTCATTAAGGTTTTGTAATTTTCATCGTAGAGATCTTTAACGTCCTTGGTTAAGTTTATTCCAAGGTATTTGATTGTTTTTGTAGCTATTGTGAATGGGATTGATCTTAGAAGTTCTTCCTCAGCTGTGGCATTGCCTGTGTATACAAAGGCTGTTGATTTTTGTGCATTTATTTTATATCCTGCTACTTTGCCAAACTCTTCTATGAGTTCCAATAGTCTCTTAGTAGAGTTCTTTGGATCCCCTAAATAAAGAATCATATCATCTGCAAAGAGGGATAGTTTGAGTTCTTCCTTCCCAATTTGTATCCCTTTAATTTCTTTTTCTTGCCTAATAGCTCTGGCTAAGACTCCCAGAACTATATTGAATAGCAGTGGTGAGAGTGGGCATCCCTGTCTAGTACCAGATCTCAGTGGAAATGCTTCCAACTTTTCCCCTTTCAATAGGATGTTGGCCGTGGGTTTTTCATAAACTGCTTTGATTGTATTGAGGAATGTTCCTTCCATACCCAGTTTGCTTAGAGTTTTCATCATGAAAGGGTGTTGTATTTTATCAAATGCTTTCTCTGCGTCTATTGAGATAATCATACGGTTTTTCCATGCTCTTTGGCCATCTTCCCCTGCTTTGCCATTCCATTAGTAGGGAGCATGGTCTGAAGTGGAGCAACTGGGGCTTGAATCGGTGCCCATATGGGATGCTGGTGCCTTAGACAGAGGCTTAACCTACTAAGCCAAAGGGCTGGCCCCCTGTTTTCTCATTTTCACCACTAATTTTTTTTTTTTACTTTCATCCTCCCATTAATTCATTTAGCGTCAGCCATTCTACACTTTTTTTTAAATTTGTTTCTTTGAAATTCAGAGTTATAAGGCAAGAGGGAAAGACAGAGGAGAGAGACTTAAATCTCTTTTCATCAAGATGGCTGCAACAGCCAGGGCTGTGCCAGGCCAAAACCAAAAGCTTGCTCCAGTGTCGCTCCCCCTCTTCGTGGAGGAACGACACAGGACCCTGCGCTGTTCTTTGGTCTGCTCGGCCCTCCCCGGGTTTGCTGCTGGTTCTTCCCGGGTTGGCTACTGTCCCTTCCACCTCCGTGGAAGGGCAGTTCCCCCTGGCCACATTCCCCACTTCCGCAGGGGAGCGGCACACCGCCGGCCGGCTCTCTCGGGGGCTGCACAGGTGTTCGCCTTAGATGTTCCCCTTAGATGTTCCTGGTGCATGCCGTCTCTCTCCTCCTATATAGTCCTCCTCCGCCAATCCGTGCTCGGCTGCCCACACGCCGAGTACGCTACTCTCCTCCAATCAGGAGCAGGTCCTACAGTTTATTGGCTGAACTGGAGGCAGCTGTGTAGAAGCTGTTTTCTTCTCTCCCAGTGCCATATTGTGGGAGAGCAGATGCATAGAATAAGTCTTAATTCCAGTAACTTAGTCTAGTCCGAGTTGCTCCCCACACTCCAGGTCTCCCGTGAGGGTGGCAGGGGTCCAAGCACTTGGGCCATCTTCCACTGCTTTTCCCAGGCCATTAGCAGGGAACTGGATCAGAAGTGGAATGGCCAGGACTCGAAACATTTGTCCATATGGGATACTGGTGTTGCGGGAGGAGACTTAACCTTTGGGCCACAATGCCAGATCCCATACATTTGAGTATTCTCTCTTGTGGGGTGGGAAGCCTTCGGAGGCTTTGAGCAGTGAGACGGCCTGATCTGATTTTCATTTGACAAGTATGATTCTGCCCTGTGGGAAGCAGGGTACAGGTGAGCAGTTAGGAGGGTCCAGAGAAACAGAGGGGACAGGCCACGGTGCTGGCAGAACATGAGCTAGTCTTGACTCTGAGTTTGTGACCCTGTCCCCAGTGTGGAATAAAACTGAGGACAAGGTTTAAGGGTAAAGGAAAGAGAATGTTGAATCTACTAATAGCTGAGGGGGTGGCAGATGGACACGCTAAGGACTGCCACCCTCCTTAGTGAGAATGGCCTGAGATTTCACTGAAGTTGCACGGGTGGCCTGGGTTCACAGCACATGCAGGAGGAGTGGCCAAGCCTCAGGGTAGCTGGGGTGGGGGCCCAAACCGTTCAGCCAGGTGCTGGGCTTGCCATGGGATTGTCGCTCGGGTGTGCCCTGGTGGCGTGGCCCTGAGAGACTAGCGGGAGCCAGGCTGGGTGTGGAAGGCCACACCCTCAGCTGCCCAGAGCAAAGGGCTCCTGTGTTCCCTTTGGTCTAGGAGCAGTCCAGGGCGTTCTGCAGGGTGGTGAGCTTGTGGGACGTGGGCTAAAGGATCTGCAAACCCAGGGCTAAGGACGTCTAAGTGATGGACCATAGGTGAGGCTCTCAGTGAGACCCTCAGAGTGGGCCCAAAGGAAGAGTCAGCTTAGCTTCCCAGTGCAAACAACCAGAGGGCACCAAGCAGGAGTGTCCTGCCCTTCCCCCTTGCCTCTTCACTTGCACCCTGGGGGTCAGAGGTGGCTGGGGAGAAGGCCAGGGCCAGAGCCGAGGGGGCAGAAGTCAGTGAGAAGGCCGGCAGAGCTTGACCACTACATGGGCCTGGACATCTCCATCCCTGGGGAGAAAAAAAGAAAGAGAAAAAGTCATTTTTAAGTTGAAGGTCAAAAGCACACTTTTTATCCAAGGGCCCCCAGCAGAGGGGAGCCTGCCAGTCTGATGGCAGAGGCTGGCAGTCCTATAGGGGAACCAGTGCGTGCTGGGCTCCTCAGGCCAAAGGGTGCCCCCAGGAGCCCTGGCCGCCTGCCTGTGGTCTGTGGCCAGACCCGCCCCTCCACCCTGGACCCCGCCCCCTTCCGTGCTCCACCCCCTCCCTCAGAAGGCTGAGGCTGCACTTGGATCCTGGAACTGCAACCATGAACACGTCCTCCCCAATGCGCGACTGCCAGGTATGCGGTGGCCGCCCCCAGTCAGTGTCCCAGGCCCCTTGCTGAGCCGGGGTGGTGGGCGGTGTAGAACCCAGCTTGAGAAAGACCCAAGCTCAGGCCTGGAGCACAGATGGCCGCTGGCCAGCAGACTCCAGTGGGACCAAGCAGTTATGTGGGGTGCAGGGACAGCGCCTGGGTGCAACCAGAAGGGGCCAGGGGACCCCTACCAAGAGACCAACGGTGTTCCCCAGGGTTGGGAAAGACCGCAGTGTCTCCTGAGAAGATCCTTGGGCGCCAGGGCTGCACCCAGGAAGGGAGGAAGGGAACGGGGACCCTTCTGGCGCCCCCACCAAGGGAGATCCATGGCAGCTCTCGGGCTTGAGGAAGACCCCAGCACGTCCCGAGAGGCTCCTTGGGTGTGACGGGGTACAGAGGGGACAACCAGGTCCACCCAGCGCAGGAGCCTGAGCCCACCTTGCAGATGAGATAGACTGAGGTTAGAGGGCACAGGCAGCTGGCCCACAGCCACCCAAGTCCCATGCTGGGCCCTCTGGACAGGCTAAAGGGCATTCCCTCTGCCCAGGGAGTCTCCGGACTTGTGCCCCTGGCCGACTCTGCTGTTCCTGTGACCGGCTCTGACCACCTTGAGGCCTGAGGCTCTGCCTGAGTGGACAGTCCAGGGATGGAGTCGGTGGCGGCAGTAGTGTGCACCCCGCCAGCCCAGCTGGATGGACCAGCGCCCTCCGAGTTGCACTTTAGCACCAGACTCCTCTTCTGCCTGGACAGCACCCCCACCCCTTGGTGATCAGGACTCCGGGTCGGCACGTCCAGGTCCCTCCATTGGGTCCCCCTGGGCCCGTGCTACAGAGGGGCAGTGCTACAGGGGCCTGAGAGGCAGCGTCTTGCCCGAGGGCACACAGGTGTTCCCCGGATACTGGGTGGGTGTGAGTCAGGGTCAGTATCCGTCCCATCCCAAGCACAGAGCTGAGTTTCATGGTCTCACGGAAGCCTGGCCCTGCACCACTGCTAGGCGTTTGGAGGTCTGCAGGGGGCTGGGGCGGGGGCCCCTTGTGTCCAAGACTGAAGCCGGGCCGCCCCCTCCTTGTGCATAGGCCTGGAAGGATGCCGGGCTGCCGCTCTCCACCACAAGCAACGAAGCCTGCAAGCTGTTCGATGCCACTCTGACCCAGGTACGCCCACCGGAGAAACGCTTGCCCTCTGTGAAGGTTTCGGGGGGTTTTCTGATTTGGTGAGTGCTTTTTCAGCTGCGCTCTAGCAGCGGAATGCAGTCAAGTCTGGAAGATGGAGCATGCCAGCCCACCCACCCCCTCTGCACTCACCCTCCTTTCCCAGGTCCCCCAGAGGTGGGTGGGCAGCAGTGGGCCGGTTGGGGGTGGCTTGGAGGGCTCTGGGCCCCCACAGACTCCCATGAGTGCCTACTGAGGGTTTCATGTGGGCTCTGCCATTTAGATTTGGGGCTTACCTGTGGGACGCTGTCTCACCTGTGGCCGGGCCAGCCCCTCATCACATTCCTGGCTTTTCTGCACGACTGAAGGATCCTCTGGTTTAGAACTAGGAGGGGGGCTCAGAGTAAGGTCTAACTGGATTGATTGACAGATGGGGAAACAGAGACCCAGAGAGTTGAACTTCGTTGAGTTTGAGGTTGTCCAGTGAGATGAGGCAGAACCAAGATGCACCTGGGTCTGACAGGCCAGGGCAGTGCCCACAGCTGGCCTTTGCGTGAGCAGTGAGACCACTACATGCTGACCCCATCTGTAGAACGTGAGGGCTCAGAAGTTTCCAGAGGCATACGGGTGATGCAATGTCGTCAGCCAGGCCGCTGCTGTGTTCTGCCTGTTTAACTGTTTACAACATCACCACCCCACCCCACCTGCCTGCACTCAGTGTTGTAGAAAGAGGAACGTGCAGATCCGTGGACGACTGTGGCCCCTTGTATTTCAGTATGTAACGTGGACCAATGACAAGAGTCTTGGCGGCATCGAGGGCTGCCTGGCGCGGCTCAGAGCAGCAGATCCCAACTTCGGTGAGCAACACTTCCCCTGGGCTGAGGGCCCGGCTTCCAGGAGGCAGCCCCTCTCGCATTCCCTGACTGCAGGGACCCAGGCGGCTGGGGATGGGAGGTGGACTGACCGGGCCGCCTTTTGCACAGAGGGAGGAAGACCACACCTCTGGTGTGTTTGAGATCACGGTTGCTCCTGTCTGGTGGTGAAGGCTACAAAGGAGCTTTCGACTGTTTGCTCTAAATGCTGTCTCTTCTGCATGGAAGAAGCTGATCCCTTTTCTCAGACGAGGAAACCGTGGGTCATGAGGGCAAGCCAGTTCCAAAGCCACCACACTGGCAGAGGGGCTGGCACTGGGCAAGATGAACCAGTCCAAGGCGTGGATCCCTGGAACACAGGAGGTTTGAACTGTAGCCATGGCCCAGGGCCAATGAGCCTCACCCAGGCAGCTGGGCAGGGCAACCAGTGGGTGAGAGGCTGGCAACTCCGCAGACATGGGGAGGCCAGCACGGTGTGTTCTGGAACCCCAGGCAGGATAAGGTTGGGAGGGGCGAGCAGGGAGGCAGGGACCCACTTCCCGCCCAGTGCAGACTGGTCGGACCAAAGGCAGGGGGCTCATACAACCTGGGCAACGACAGAGCGGGCCTGCCTGCTGCCTGGCCTGCACCTGCTGCCACTCTGGGTGAGGCCTGGGCTGGGCTGGGCCGACCCAAGCGTCTGAATCCCCAGCTGTGTCCAATCTATTGCCAGCCATGGGCCACGCCATCTCTGCCGGCCTCAGGCTGATTGGCACTGGAAGCTCCAGGCAACTGGACAAAGAGCTGGACCTTGCCGTGAAGACCATGGTGGACGTATCCAAAGCGCAGGCCCTGACACAGCGGGAGCAGCTGCACGTGTCTGCCGTGGAGACATTTGCCAACGGGTGAGGGGCCTCTGAGGGCTGTGTGTCTGTGATGGGTGAACCGAGGCTGGGCTGGGGGTGCCTCAGGCTGTCCCCATGCGGCCCCAGGGGAATCCTCGGCCCAGCTCATGAGAGCACCTGGGTCAGGGCTGCGTCCTGCCTGTGCAGTCGAGTGCCTGATGAGGAAGGCTGGGCTGAGATTCCCAATTCAGTGTCCAGTCACTCGTTTTGTTTCATGACCTCAATCAGTTATTAGTTTCGTTACTGAAATAATGGAACCGCGTGGTAGAAATGTCCACAAGAGGGCAGGAAGCATCTGTGCATGTGCTCCTGGTTCCCACACACCCCTGGGTGCACTGCTGCACCCTTCCAGATTCCTGTCCCTGCCCCCCGCTGACCCTCACTCCCCGAGAACGGCAGTGCCCATGCCTGCTCTGCAGGTGTGACAGCTGATGACCCTGCAGGAGCTCAGGGGTGCTGAGCCCGACGTGGGGACATCTCCTGGGGTCTGCTCAGTGAGTCCACGTGGGGCGATTCCAGCCCAGACTCCCTACAGCCAACTGCTGGTCACACATGAAATTGTCTCTAACAACTTATTGAGATTGTTTGTCTATTTGTTTGTTTCCTTTAACCAGGCAGTAAGATTCCTCATTGAGTTTTCAATGTTTGAGCCACTTTCTAACTTAGAAACTATTATTTTTAAGCCAATCCAGTGCAGTCGACAACGTGGAATGTGTTTTATGCTTGGGGGTGCAGGCTTTGTGTTCAGTGGTGCTGAGAGCTCCTCTTGGCTTTCAGGAACTTCCCGAAGGCCTGTGCCCTATGGGAACAGATTCTCCAGGACCACCCGACGGATCTGTTGGCCCTTAGATTTTCCCATGATGCCTATTTTTACCTGGGCTACCAAGATCAGATGCGAGATTCTGTTGCTCGAATTTACCCCTTCTGGTCACCAGATGTCCCCCTGAGCAGGTATGTGCGGTGGAAACCGCGTCATTTCCTTCTCTAATCCCTCCCTGCAACCTAACGGTGGCAGCTCTGTCGGCCTTGCCACACCTTAATGAGGCCACTGTTGCTCCTCTCTGCTGCTTTACCGCTCAAGGCCCCACTGGATGTCCGTCTCATCCTGAGAATGAACTCACACCTTCTGTAGCAGGATGCACTGACGTACATCCCATAATTCATACAGCGTTCTCACCCATTCTGCACATCCACCTTAGCAGGGCTGAGGGCTCTGAGACCCTGTCCTTGTCGCCCTCCTGGGTCCCAGCTGTGGAAGCCACTGCCCTCTGCACACCCCAGTCCCTAAGGGAAGAGAGCTCTCCAGAGGGGCTCCCCATGGCAGTTAAGTGCCCAGAATGAGAGAACCGATGGCTGTTCCCTTTGGCCAGAACTGGTCACGTGACCAGGGCCGCCCACAGGAGACCAGGAAGCACAGTCCTGCTGCTGCCTGGGGGAAGGAGGAGGCTGGGTTGTCCCTGCACAACCAGCACACGGAGCCACTCCCTAGCATCTTGATCACAGGAAGGTTGTGAGCTCAAGCAGGTTAAAGAGTCTGTGTTGGGGCTCCCCCTAGAGGCTGGATCAGCTGGCCATTGAGGAGAGAGGCTAAAAGATGATGTTATCACTTGAGAGGCAGAGACACAGGCCGAGATTTCCACTTGCCGGTTCACTCCCCAAATGCCCCAATAGCCAGGGCTGGAACAGAGCTAAACCCAGCAGCTGTGGACTCCAGGTTTCAGGTTTCCCACCTGGGTGGAGGGGACCTCCCAACTTGAGCCATCACCTGGTGCCTCCCAGTGCACATAAGCAGGAAGCTGGAGTCAGGAGTGGAGCTGGGACTCAAACCAGACACAGGGACACGGACACGTGTGTCTTCCCTGTGGCTAACGCCAGCCCCTGAACGATTTATTTTACAGACTCGTGTGATCGTGGGGCTGACATGTTAGCCCTCTGGAGGGCAGGCGACTCGTGTGATCGTGGGGCTGACATGTTAGCCCTCTGGAGGGCAGGCGGCAGGTGGGAAGTTCCCACAGCGGCTGGCAGGAGACACTTTTCGGTTTTCTAAGATTTATTTTGTTTTTTAAAGAGTTTTATTTATTTAAGATTTAGAGAGAGAGAGAGAGAGAGAGAGAGAGAGGTCTTTCATCCACTGGTTCACTCCGAATGACCGCAGTGGTCAGAGCTGAGCTGATTAGGAGCGAGGAGCTTCTTCTGGTCAGCAGCTTCTTCCCAGCCTCCCACGCAGGTGCAGTGGCCGAGGACTTGGGCCATCTTCCACTGCTTTCCCAGGCCACAGCAGAGAGCTGGATTGGAAGCAGTGCAGCTGGGACTTGAACTGGCGCCCATATGGGATGCCAACGCTGCAGGCCAGGGCTTTAACCTGCAACGCCACAGCACCAGCCCCCTGACGGGAGAGACTTGAATCTGGAGGCAGAATCCTGGTCTCCGGAGCCCTCAGTCTGTCTACGGATGGGGTGAGGACCACCCACGCTGTGGAGAGAAGCCACTTTAACTCAAAGAACACTGACGTCAATGTTGGCCCCACGAACAACTTACTGCCTCAGCCACACCTGACTGGTGTTTGGACAGAAAACTGAGTTCTGCGGTCCAGCCAAGTGGACATAGGGACTTGACCACCACAGGGGACTTTCAGGACCTGATACACAGTAAGCACTTATTAAATAACCCAGAAAGCGCTCAGTGAATGACCTCACAGAGCTTCCTTAGTTACCATGCAGTTAGCCGTCTGGAAGGGGCTGTTCTAGAATATGCTTCTGTGAACTACGAGTCGGATCTGTATCTCGCACGGGAGCAGAGATAACATCCAGCATGCAGAGTCCAGCTTCAGTCTTGTTTCCCCTTGGCTGGAAAGCCACGGGCAGGACGCCTCTATCCTGTGTGAGCACTGGGGGTCCCGGCTGTCAGTGAGACGGGTGAGATGGGGGTGTGCATTTCCTGTGCAAGGGAAGTGGACCTATCCTGGCTGGGGCCGTGAGAGTGAAGTGGACAGGGTCCCGGCCCCAGGTCCCCTGGGCCTGGGGAGGAGCCTGGCTGTGCAGGGGGGTGTCCAGCTGGGCAGACGCTGGGAGCCGAGCTGCAGAAGCAGAGGAGGAGCCACAGACAGACCCCAGCCAGGAGAGCTTCCCAGGGAGCAGTCCTCGGCTGTCCCACCATGGGGGCTTCACCAGATGCGGCAGGGGTGGGGTGGAGGGAGACCCTGTGCAGATGACTTGGGGGTGGGAGGGCACTAATCCAGGCAGGCCCTGCCCTGTTATGGTTCTGATGACGAAGGTCATTAGGTCATTAGCTCCTCAGTAGAGGGAGCCTGGAGAGCTGAGACGCAGCTGTAATGGCGTCCACAAGTGGGGCACTCGGAGCAGCTGGGGTGCACCTGCCTGTGTGCTGCAGGCCAGCGCCTGCCCCATGCTCAGCGGGGGCCGGACGTCCTCTTGCAGCTCCCGCTGTTGCTGGGTCCCTGGAGTGCTTGGGCTCGTGGCTGCCCCCGCTGATTTTGCTTCCTCACCGCCGTCTTCCTTCTCTGTGTTCTCATGGCCCCTTTAGGACACAGTCACGGCCCAGGGCCCACCCATCTTAACGTGGCAGATTCTGCAAAGCATGAGTCTAACAGGGTCCCGTCACGGTCCCTAGAGTCGGGACATCGGCCCATGTACTGGAGGGCACAGAGCAGTGCTCCCCGCCTGTCCTATTGTATTTTGAGGTGACTTGTTTTCTCTGTCTTTAGCTATGTGAAAGGCATCTATTCTTTTGGACTGATGGAAACCAACTTCTACGATCGGGCGGAAAAGCTTGCCAAAGAGGTAAGTAGCCGACTCTTTCCAGAAGTGCCCTGGCCTTGAGAGAGTGGCCAAGAAGGGGGCCACCCGCTGGTTGACCTGAGCCAGTCCCCCTGAAGGTCCCCAAGCATAGAGCTCGCTTCAGTGCCAGCAGCTGCCCCAGGCAGGAAGCTGACCCCTGCCATCCCCGTGCCTCTGTGGCCACGGAGCCACGCCCCTTGGCCAGCCACAGCCCAGGCCTGCAGCAGAGGGGGTGAAGCTGGGGAGGCTTTGCTCAGCCCCTGGCTCAGGGTTGCACTCGGGGCGTCTGTGCTCCCACCAGCTCTGCTGGCTTCCAGGGCCTATGCTCGGCACTGCTGGGACAGTGTGGGGAATGGATGTAAACCTTCCTCCTTGAACTTCACGTTTCTCAGCATCACTGACTGCACACGAGGCTCAGAAGGCGGCACAGAGGTCAGGGACAGAGGCTGATGCCCGCTGGCCTGACCTGGGGCTTCTGTTTCTTCCTGCATGGTTTGGACCCTCCCCACCACACACACCTTTCCCAAAGACTGATTTATTTGATAGGCAGAGCAACAGAGAGAGAAAGACGGAGTTGGACAGGGACAGGGAGAGGGGAAAGAGATCTCTTCTACCTGCTGGTTCACTCCTCAAAGCCAGCAGCAGCTGGGGCTAGGCCAGGCCAAAGCCAGAAGCCAGGAACTCTATGTGGGTCTTCCAGGTGGGTGGCATGGGTCAAGTACTTGTCCATCCTCTGTGCCCTCCCAGGTGCATGTGGAAGGAGAGGAAGCAGAACAGCCAGGACAATGTGGGATGCTGGCGCTGTAGCCAGGGCTTCACTCACCTCTGCACAGAGCTGCCCCGAGCCCTGCCCTAGAACATCCCCCAGGTCAGGGTGCTCACCAGTGGTCCAGCAGGCAGGGCAATGTGGCATCCACTGGGCGTTTCCCGCCTGCCCTCAGTCCTGGACTGCGGCCCCCACCTGTGTCATGAGGGCTGGCACTGCGTACGGTGGATGCTACTCTGTGCATGGGCCCAGAACAAGTGACAGGCTGCAGCCTGCATCTCTTCTCCTCTGTCCACCTCAGAGGAGTGGATCCTGAATCCCAGGGGGCATCTGCTGCTCTTGGTTCAGGCTGGGGACTCCAAATGCACCTGCTGTCACTCACACTCTGTCCATGTGATGCCTTTCTCCCATTGCTCAGAGAGGCCAAGGCCACAAGGTCAGAGGTGAGCCAGATTCTCTAAGGCCACCTGACCAGACAGGGGTCCTTGAAGCTGCCAAGACCAGAACCCAGCCTCCCTGCGACAAGTCAGGATCTTACCCTGTTGTCGCCCTGGTGTTCCTCAGCACCCCTGGTAGGTAGCACCCCTGGGTGTCATCGCATCACAGAATTAGAGCCCAGGCTGGAGATCAGGGCCACAGCTCCTTTGTCTGCAAGTCAAGTCAGAGGTCAAGGTCTGGAGTGGCTTCCTGGTGATTTTACTTCTATACGTGGGTGACCAGGCACTACCCTCCCACAGCAGCCACAGGAAGGCCCTGCAGAGACCACGGCAGCCAGGCCCTCCTGTTGGGTGGTATCCACCTGGGCACCTGGGGGCTGGCAGTGCAGTCAGAGAAGCGTGGGCAAGGGTGGCCGGATGTGGTAAGTCGGATGTGGCAGGTCCCTCCAGGGTCAGCCACAAGGTGCAGACTAAGGCTGCACAAGTGGCAGGGGGAGGTAGAAGAATCCCCTCGCTGCTCCTCACTGCCACACAATGAGGCTCCCGGAGGTGATCCCCGTGTGGTGAGGTGGACTTCCTGGACAGCGAGGAGCCACGCTGGACTGGAGCAGCAGCACGGGCAGCCATGGGGCGGCGTGTCTGCATAGCCTGCGGGGCAGCCCAAGCACGTCAGTCATTGTGAGGCGGGGGTGTAATGGATACTGGCTGGGCATGCTGCGAGCCTGAGAGGCCAGAGCTGGGCAGCTGGGGCTGGATCAGCACGTGCTGGGAGGGGGAGCCTAGGGGCCACTTGGGAGGGCTCTAGGCGAGGGAGCGCACTGGGCAGTCCCTGCTCAAGTCAGAGCAGGAGTGGGGCAAGCCAATGGGCTGTGAGCCGCAGCACTTCCGGACTGCCCTGTGTGAGAGCTGTGTGCCCAGCAGGGTTGCACCCAGTCTACTCGGACTCAGCCCTCACCCTCTCCGGTGTCCAGCACCCAGAGATCCAGCACAGGGGATGCCCACGCTCGCTACAGACCCATCTGCTTCCTCTCTGTGTCCTGATGAGCAGGGGCAGGACGCATGGTGGCAGCAGTTGGCAGTCCAGGGCAAGCTGCACACCACCTAGCTTGGGGAGACCGAGGCAGCAGGCTGGGGGGTGAAGCCCAGGATTTGAGATGGGACCTGCCATGGGCAAGTCCATGGGACTTTCATGAGTCTCAGTCTACTTCCCTGTGCTTGGCACCTAGTGGGTGCTTGGTAAACATGAGCTGACCCCGGGAGCACAGGCAGCATGCTGCTGTGAGGCTAGGTTCACTCCCCGGTCCAGCCTGCCTCTCTGGGCACATGAGCCGCCTCTGACCTCAACAGCAGTGCCGTCAGCACTGGGAAGCCCCCCGTTGGGTGCCCGTGTAGTGTGTGGGGAGGTCCCCAGCTGAAGGGCACTGGACGGTCCCCACCAAGCTCACCTCGACAGTGTCCACTTCTCCAAGCAGCCCTGAGTGGGAGGCAGCATCCGGGGCCCCTGCACTGGAGGGAAACTGAGGCCAGATGCAGGAGCCTCAGCTGTATGCAGGAGGCTGTGTGTTCCGGGGATGAGCCCTGCATTGGAGACTCTGCTGCATCCCAGCTGCGAACCCTGGGCCAGTAGCACACCTCTGCCTCGCGGTGTCCTGTGCTGGTGTGCCCTACGCATGCGTACATGGGCTGTCCTGGGGTTGTGATGGTTCTGAGCTGGACCCAGGCCTGTGAGAGATGTGCTGTGGCCTGCCCAGGCTGACTGACCCACGCTGTCTCACCCACACGCAGGCTCTGTCTATCACCCCGACGGATGCGTGGTCAGTGCACACCATGGCCCACATCCACGAGATGAGAGCAGAGGTCCAGCAGGGTCTGGAGTTCATGCAGCACTCGGAGACGCACTGGAAGGTACGGTTCTCATCCCCCGGCCACCTGTCAAGGAAACTCAGTCGGTGTCCTGAGGCACAGGAGTTCACGGGTGTGCTTGAAACATTTCTGTCACGCTACCCATGGCTACAAAGCACCTCTCAACACCTGTTGGTGGAAGTTTCTAGAACTGGTCTAGAATTGGTAAAAGGAATACATCATAAAATTACCATGAAGACAAGAGCCCCACTGGGGTGAGACCTAGGAGGCCCTGAGCTGGTCCTCCTGCCTGCCTGGAGCCCAGGGGTGGCCTCTCAGTGTAGCTGAGGGTGTGGACACAGGGGGGATGGTGCATTGGCCATCTGCAGGGTGGTTACAGGTTCGGGCCTGCAGAGGACGGGTGTGGGCCCAGCCAGACCCCTGCCCCCTGCAGGCCCTTTCCCTTGGCCTGACCCTGCTGTGGCTCACTGTTCCCACTCCCAGTGCCCAACCTCTGGCCTCTCGGCTGGTAACTCACTGCCCTACTCAGTGCCGTCCTTTCTCCCTGTGTGCCTGTTGCCCCTGTGCTGGCCTCGGGCACCCAGACTGGCCTGCTCTCCCCTGCGCTGTGGCAGGCTCCCCAGGGCCCCACCGGTCAAGGTGGCCAGTCCCCTCCCAGTCCTGGCAGTAAGCCGCAGGTGCCCAGCCATGTGTGTGCCAATCCAGGAGGAGCCTTGCGGGCAGAGGAAGGGGCGTTCCCGCTGGGATGTGATTTGCAGGAAGGCAGGTGTCGGAGTGAGAGCCTGGGCCCCTGACATCCACATGCACATCTCCCTAAGGACCCTGGATCTGTGGGCTCTGGAAGGCTCTGGGGGACCCAGGATGCACTGGGGTGAGGGGCACCCATGAGTACAGGGCTTGCTCAGGAGGAGCTGTGAGAGCAGGGAGGCCTAGCCAAGGCCTCACCCCCATGCCATTCATATGCCTCCGCTAGAACTCTGATTCTGTAGGGTGATCCCTCTGACCTCAGTTTCCCCATCTATACTCTGTGAAGCCCTTGGTCCCAACACATAAATCAGGAGCCGCTAAGGCTGGGCTCTTGGTTCTCTGCTGTTTCATATTCACTGTGGCCTCCGGCAGCCTGCAGCCTGGCTGGACAGCCCTGGGTGAGGACAGTGCAGCCCAGGGCCCCGTCCCCTCCTCCTCCTGCACTTGCCACAGGCGTTCAGCTCTGCCAAGACTCCAGCCCCTGCCGCAGGCCTGTGCCCTGCCGTGGAGCCCCATGAGGGTCCACGTGAGACTTCTCTGTCCTGGCAGGGCCTGGTCAGTGGACTGAGCAGCCTCGCAGCAGCACATGGGCCGCCCTGAGACAGGCATCCCTCAGATTGTGGATACCCAGAAGAGACGTTGAACCCTTTGGGCTTGGGGTGGGGCAGTGGTCAGGGAAGGCACGCTGTAGGAGCCACCGTCTGCAGAGTCTGGAAGGATGAGCAGCTGTGTGGGTCGAGGTTGGGACTGTCCCAGCGCCCGCCCAGCTTAAGCAGAGCCAAGGCCTATGGTGGACAGTGAGGGAGAGGTTGTCCTCGCACCCAGGTGCACGTCAAATGTGGGCCATGCAGGAGGCGTCGTCAGCTCCTCTTACCAGATTAGGTGGGGTCATGAACAGGCAGCAGCTTAGGGAAGGCCGGGCAGGTGTGGTGGGGATACCACAGGGTGGAGGCCCCAGGCCCTTGCTCAGTGTTTGCCCGGTACCTGCTGTGTGTCCCGGGTCAGCAAGAAGTGTGGCCTTGAGACCTGGGGAGGGCTGCACTCAGCCCCTGAGCAAGAGACCTGCACTCTAAGCCGTCCCAGGAAGGCCCGTGGGACCCTCTGCGAAGGGGCAGCTGTCAGTGCCCTGCCCATCTCGCCTGCACATCTCACTTGTCACAGGTTCTAGGGTGCATGCTGGGTGCCACCACCGGTCACATCATGAGTCGATCTCCCCAGCCTGGAACTCCCTTGCAGGGGCCACTTGACTACACTCGAGGCTCACCTAAAACCTGCAGCATGCTGAGGGCCATCCACACCCCAAGCCCACCATGAACACTCTTGCTCCTAGGCCTGCTGCCCAGGTGCCTGGCGCCATCT
Organism: Oryctolagus cuniculus; assembly: GCF_051225735.1. NCBI lineage: Eukaryota > Metazoa > Chordata > Mammalia > Lagomorpha > Leporidae > Oryctolagus > Oryctolagus cuniculus. The sequence continues at coordinate 120,906,495 of NC_142877.1, forward strand.
GGGTGCCCATGCGCCTCATACTCTCACTTTGTGAAATGGGTTTGTGCATCTATTTAGCATCATACGTGAAGAAGTAGGAGTGGGAGCCACATAAGTAACGTCCCCTGTGCTGGCCCTGCTGCAGCCACGTCTCAGCTCTGACGCCAGTGCACATCCTCCTGGGTTGATCCCGGCGTCCTAGCTGCCCGCGCCCAGAGCTGGCTCTGACTGGCAGCACGAGGCAGCATTTGTACCTCTGCACCTCCTGGGGCTTCCCTAACTCTCTCGTTCTCCCCCAGGACTCGGACATGCTTGCCAGTCACAATTACTGGCACTGGGCTTTATTCCTGATTGAAAAGGTAGGTGACCCCCTGGGGGAGAGGAGCTGCTCTCCAGCACGCGTTGTCTGCCACACCCTGGGTGCCCGCACAGTGGCACAGGTTTCAGGGCCCTGGCACCCAGAGCACCCAGGTTTTTAGGAGGCTTTCCAGGCCTGCGATGCTATCCGCCTTTTCCTCACTGCTGGGTCCTGGGAATCATGTCACATATGTGTGGTTTGCGGGGGCCACCGAGACCTGCTACAGTGAACGGCCCAGCCCCCACCCCAGTGGTTGGCCCTGCAGGAACCAGGAGACCACCCAGCAGGAGTGGGGCAGGAGCTGCTCCTCCAGGCGCCTTACCCCAGTGATCCCACCAGAGGGTCCCGTTCATAAGGTGCTTCCCGCACTGCTGTTCACGCGGGGAAAGCGGGACGCTCCCTAAATTTCCAAAGACAGAAATCAGTGCCTGGGAGGTGAGCACCAGGCATGACGTGGGATGCACAGGGTGGGAAACACGGGCGGGAGACTGGAAGGGGAGGCGAGAGCAAGCTCTGCTCAGCCACCTTGGCTGCTCTATCCCAACTGCCTGGGACCTGGGGCGTTTGATTCCAGATGACTGTGGATTCTGGGGTGTCTGCATGGAGGAGGGCACCCGGGTACATCTTGGGGATGGGACTGAGTGCAGTTCCCTGCACACCTGACACAGGTAGCCTGCGGGGTGTCTTCCACCTGGTCTGCCCTCTGACTGGGACCTGTCCGCTGAAGTCAGGTGTGGAAGTTTCCACTTGTGGTGTCACATCAGCTCTGAACAGGCTTTGGATTCTGGAGGTCTTGGGGCTGAGAGTTTCGGGTGGGGGTGCCTGACCTGTGTTGACTTTGCCAGCAAAGACAAGGCCTTCCCGGATCAGTCCCCTCGCAGCAGCCTGGCTCCGCTGCCCTCGCCTTCTCCGCACCCCCTCAGCAGCGCGTGGCGGCCACGGGCAGGGGTCTTGTTCATTTCTCAGGGCTGTGCTTTGCCTCGTTCGTCACGGGAGCTGTGTTTTGCAGGGCGACTACGAGGCGGCACTGACGATCTACGACACCCACGTAAGTGCCTCTGAGCCGCACCAGGCTCCCTGCCCACGATGCCCGTCAGGCTCTCCCAGACCTGTGAGCCGGTCTCTGCTGGCACAGCCAACACACGGCTGGAGCAGAGCCCCGCATTCTGTGAGGCCTCACGGGCTTGACTGGCCCAGAGCGGTCTCGTGGCTCATCATCCTCGGTACCCCCACAGGCCTTAAAAATAAAGCCTGGGGTCTCAGCACCAGAGAAAATCAGTGAAGTTCCGGAAGCAGTCCTTTGGGGGTTGAAGGGACTTTGTAGGAAGAAATGGAGGTGATGGGGACCTGTGAGATGAGATGTGGATCTTGGCACCCCTGAGCAAAGCTGAGTCTGGAAGTGTGGCCGGGGGCGGGGTCTCTGCCAGCCTGCTCTGAGGCTTGGTGATGGGTGACGGGCCAGGCCCAGCACATGCTCCCGGGCACGCAATGGGGGCAGCTTCTCCAGGTCACTTGGTGCCCTCTCTTGCGCCTGGTGCAGTCTGAGCTCTTGGTCACAGTAAGGGTGACAGTCCTGATGGCAGAGGTGGTGGGGACCACACATTGGCAGCCTTTTGCTGAGGGCTTGCCCTGTGCAGACCCCATACATAACCCAGACATGCTCCTCGCTGGCCCTGGGTCCCCCATCAGCCCACAAGCAGAGTATGGCTAGGGTCATGCCTGTCTTCCAGATCCTGCCCCGACTGCAGGCCAGCGGCACAATGCTGAATGTGGTGAACACCTGTTCCATGCTCTACCGCCTTCAGATGGAAGGTAGCACACCTCTGCCCCTCAGGCTCACTCACCTCCCCTCTACACAGCGAGTGCACGGAGCAGCTGCCCGCCTGGCCTGGCTCCGTAGATGCCCTGAGACCAGCAGGTCTGGCCGCCGAGTCTGTTTCTTCCAGTTCCCACTACTCAGCGAGGAGACCTCAGGCTCCACTCAGGGAGGCACCAGCTACTCCCATGGTGCCCTACAGTCCTTGGGGCACAGGGGGCAACTGGCCACCTGTCCTCACAGCCTCCTTCCCCGGAACATGGGGTTGAGTGTCTCAACTCCCTGGGATGGCAGAGTTCTCTGTCACCCCAGCCTGGATGAGTTGGCCACAGTCCTGGGGGCTGTAGGATGCTTCTGGGCAACCCCCAGCATGCAGGCTGGTACTCTCCCGGCCAGGCTCAGCAGAGTCAACGCTGTACCTGTGCAGGCCTGGGCGAGGCCCGGGGCAGCAGGACATCCACATGCAGGATGAGGGCCTGGGTAGCTTGCTTCTGGAAGGTTCCACGCAGACTTTGTGGTGGAGATGAAATGTGAGCCCTGAAGGCTGTGTAGGGTGACCAGGCAGAGTGCAGCAGCCTGTCCAAAGCCAGCGGCCTGTTAGGAACAGTGCAGGCTGGCTGGGTGGGGAGGGCAGGTGACGAGCGGGCTTGTAGCCAGGGTGGGGGTGGGGTCCGCTCATGGCTGCTCTGCACAGGCCTGGAGCTGCCTTCGAGAGGCTCCTCGGGATGCGCAGAGGCTGAGCCCAGGCAGGTGGCGGGGGTGGGGTGTTGGGGTGAATGGCAAGGAGGCCCCTGACAGGATTTCTGGGCCTCATATCCTGCCCAGGGCCCTCCAGAATGGGGCGGCATGGGATGCCCTGAGGGAGAGTTTGAGTTCCATTAACCCTGAGACCCTGCCACCCCTAACCTTCTCCTGTATGGCTGAGACTATCCACAGGCTTAGCCAACCCTGCCACTCCAGCCTGTCACCTGCAACAGGACCCACCATAGGGCCTCCTAGGGACGTGACTGGAAGAGGACTTAGGCGTGGGACACCCTCTGGAAACTCACACTGGGCCCTGGGCATCCTCCATGTTTCCCCAGGAGTGTCCCTGGGCCAGCGCTGGCAGGATGTCCTGCCTGTAACAAAGAAGTACACGCGTGATCACGTCCTGCTGTTCAATGACGCACACTTCCTGATGGCTTCGCTGGGTGCACGGGATGCCCAGACCACGCAGGAGCTGCTGACCACCCTGCAGGAGGCCAGCGAGTACGTGGGCCCCCACCCCCACTTCCCACAGGACCAGGGTGCCGGGTCCTGCTGAAGCTCGCCCCCACCTGCCAGGGAGGCTCATGGTGAGGGCTCACTCGTGAGCCCAGCTTTGGGGATGGAAGATGGGTGCTGGGGTATTTTCCCCAAGGTCAACGGTGCCCCCAGGACAGAACGGCCTCTCCCCTACCCCACAGTACAGCGTCAGTGTCATTGGGCAGTCTCCCTTGGGGGGTCACTGGAGCTTACACACTCTGCCAGGCACTTCTCTGCTGTGAACCTACGTCCTCATCTGTAACAAGGGGACGTGCCTCCTGTGGGCGGCTGACAGCTGGGAACCCTGGGCTGCCGGCCATTCCCTTCCCGGGACAGTTTGGCCCCAGTCTGTGTGCCAGGCTTTTGCCTGTGCTGTCTGCAATCCTGGTGGCTCTATGAGATCAGAGCTACCTGGTCTACTTTACATATGAGCACTCCGAGGCCAGAGGAAGGAGAACCCATGTGGGGCTCGGTGGCTGGTGACAGCCGAGTGTAAGGTCAGAGCCATGGTCTGTCCCCTCGCTGGGCTACTTCTCTGACACCACACCCCATGGAAGCACCTGTCGTGTGGCTCTGTGCCGGGCACTTGACAGAAACACCTGCCGAGGGAGGAGTGGGCCCTCCCACTGATGCCTGTGCCAGCTGCTGAGAGCACGTTCTTGGCCTGTAGGTCCCCGGGGGAGAACTGTCAGCACCTCCTGGCCCGAGACGTGGGGCTGCCCCTGTGCCAGGCCATGGTGGAGGCTGAGGCCGGGAATCCCGACCGCGCTCTCGAACTGCTTCTGCCCATCCGCTACCGGATCGTCCAGATCGGAGGCAGCAATGCCCAGGTGGGTTTGCCGCCTCCAGCCAGGCTCACCGGGGAGCGTCCTGTGCCCCATGCCACCTCTGCAGGCAGCCTGTCATCCTGGGGTGCAGGCCACTGTCTCTAGCCACGTGTGGGGTGTCAGCTCCGTGCCTCCACCTGGCAGGGTCTAACTTGCCCTTGACATTCCAGAGAGACGTCTTCAACCAGATACTGATTCACGCGGCCCTGAACTGCACTTCCAGCAAGCACAAGAATGTGGCACGGTGAGCCCCGCACCCCTTCCTGCACACGTGGGGTCTCTGGCCGGGGTGGCTCCTGCTTCCGCGACTCTGCAGGTGTGAGGCTGTGGCAGGGGAGTTGTTTCCCAACGCAGGAGAAACCTCCTGCCCTCCCCAGCCCCCTCTCCACTGTCACCATGCTGAGCTACAAGGGCCCCAGGCACATCCCGTGCTGTGCCCAGGGACACCCTGACCCTTTCCTGCCTGGCCGACTCCTACTGCTCCTTTGGGCCTGGACTCCCTTTGCCTTCCTGTGCTGGCTGTGGGAGGCAGCGGGGAGCAGGCAGACCCAGGGCCTGGCTGCATGGGGCTCCCTGTCCTGATGTCCCCTCCTTGTAAAATGATAGAGAATTGGCCGGCACCTTGGCTCAATTGGCTAATCTTCCACCTAGCGGCACCGGCACACCGGGTTCTAGTCCCGGTCGGGGCACCGGATTCTTTCCCGGTTGCCCCTCTTCCAGGCCAGCTCTCTGCTGTGGCCAGGAAGGCAGCAGAGGATGGCCCAAGTGCTTGGGCCCTGCACCCTATGGGAGACCAGAAGCACCTGGTTCCTGCCTTCGGATCAGCGTGGTGCGCCGGCTGCAGCGCGCCAGCCGTGGCGGCCATTAGAGGGTGAACCAACGGCAAAGGAAGACCTTTCTCTCTCTCTCTCTCACTGTCCACTCTGCCTGTCAAAAAAAAAAAAAAAAAAAAAGATAGAGAATTGCCCTGGCTCTTGTTAGCAGGGGGAAGGAGCTCATGAGAGCACCCCATGGAAGTGACAGTTGAGAGCTGACAGCAAAGTAGATTGAACCAGGCCAGGGGTGAGTCTGGTTACAGGGACAGCTTATCCGGAGGGCCGGGGAGTTGGGGGCACCCAAAGAAGGGAGCTGTGTGGAGCCCTAGCCATTGCAGACCCCAGGGGGGAGAGGGGTGCTGTGGGAGGGTGGCCTCCGGGGCTGCAGGGTCCCTTTGCTGCAGAAAGCCAGCGGTCCAGCAGGTACGCAGTGGCAGTAGGCCAGGCCTTGATAGTACAGGTGAGTGCACGCTGTGAAATGGGTCTGGCGGGACCACAAGGCCACGGTAGCACACCCTCTGGCCCTCCACCCCGTCGCCAACACGGGGTCCTGATTATCCTGCTCCCTTCCTGCTGAGGCAGTGCCTTCTAGAAGAGTCCACCCCTGAACCTGGATGTGTTTCCACAGGAGCCTTCTGATGGAGCGGGACGCCCTGAAGCCCAACTCGCCCCTGACCGAGCGGCTCATCCGCAAGGCCACCGCCGCGCACCTCATGCAGTGAGCGCACCCGGCCGCCTCGGCCTGCAGGACCTCCGCAGGGGCTGGCCAGCCTCAGTCCAGCTGCCCTGCTGGGCTGAGCTTAGGAAACACCCGCTGTAAGCCAGCAGTTCTACAGGACACACAGATCTCAAGTGTGATTCAGAATCTTAGGGCCAGCGCGCATTGTGAAGCAGTCAGAACCAGTGGGTGCTTGTTCTACCCGCCTGCCACTAGGTTTCTTAGGGCTTGCTTTCGCTTCTGCTTCAGGGTTGCTCCAGCTTGGGAGGAAGGGCAGAGGTAGGGTGGGCTCAGCGGGGGAGGAGTCTCCCAAACACAGGTCCTGTCCACGGCCTCCTCCTACTCCCCCCACCTCTCCCTGATTAGAGCTGATTAAGCTCATTCCTCTATTGCAACTGTCATCGGACACGGCTTCCCCGTCCTCGCAGAGTCCAGTGCTGTGAGGGCACGAGGAGCAACTCAGCGAAGCTCTGCTCTGGCACAAAGCAGAGCCCGACACGAGGCCGTGACAAGGCCTGAGCTGTCTCCTGAGTGCCACCTCCGGTCTCCTGCTTGCTGTCCACCCTGGCTGATGTCCCCACGCGTATGCCGAGCGGCCCTCCCGGAAGGGGGCTCTGAGTGCCACGGTGGCCGTCAAGGTCCTTCAGTTCCCACTGACGTTAGGGAGCAGGTGCTGGGCAGGCAGAGGAAGCCTCCGAACCTAGTCGGCCCTCATGGTTTGCTCAAGCTCAGGCAAATTTCAAGAATTAAAATAAACTGGTTCCTTTGCCTTTTTTTTTTTTTTTTCTTAAGATTTATTTAAAGGCAGAGTGTCAGAGAGACCTTCCATCTCTGGTTCCCTGTCCAGATAGCCACAAGAGTTGGGTCTGGGTCTCCCACCTGGGTGGCAGGGCCCAAAGCACGTGGGCCGTTTTCTGCTGCCTTCTCAGAGGCAATCCAAGGAGCTGCTGAGAACAGAGGCGCCAGGCCTCCGACACCGGCTCCAGTATGCGATGCTGGCGTCACCAGTGGCTCCTCATGCTAAGTCTGGTGGGAACCTGCGAGAGTTCCCACGCGCCAGGCCCGGGGCAGGGTCCTGGGCAGACAGAGTTCTAGAAGCTGGGGTGTGCGGGGCAATGCTGGCGGCAACGGGGCTTCACAACAGGACTCTGCTGTCCCCACCAGGGAGGTAGGACCGTCCCGAGGGGCCCTTCCTTCTTCCCCGCTGCGGTTTCCAAGCAACACAGGACTCAGCCAAGGAGGTGGGAGCCATGGTCGCCGGACTTCCGGGTGGGGCGGAGCCAGTCAGCTGCGCGGAAGCAGCGCGCTTGCGCCCTAGGCCCGCTCCTGGGCGTTCCCACTACAATCCCCAGGATGCACTGGGCGCGCCAACCCTTTCAAACCGACCAATCGGCACCCGCGTCTTCCGGCGGCGCGTTTAAATCTTTTGCGTGGTGGGGGCGAGTGCTTCTTCGTCGGCCGCTCATCGTGAGGGCAGCGTCGGACCCAGGTTAGGGGGCCCGGCGCGGGGCAACGTCGTGCGGGCGGTTCTCGGTGCCGTGCGGAACGCGGCCTCGCGCCCCCGGGGCCCGGCCTGGCCTGCGCCGGGGCCCTCGCTGCCCGGCAGAGCCCAGCTGCCGGCCCCAGCCTGAGCGCCGCGTCCCCTCATCCGCGCCGTCGCCTCGCCGGGGCGGCCCGCTGCTCCCTCAGCTCCGGGCCTGGCGGCGCTCGGGCCCGCGGCGGCCCCGGGGTGCGCTCGGCCCAGGCGGCCTCGGCGCCGCCCGCGGCTCCCGCACCGGCTCACCCGGCCCTTCCTCCCCGCAGGGACCGCCTCAGCCGCGTCCGGGGACCCAGGGCACGGCGGCGCCCTGTCTCGCTCTGGCCGGCGGGCGAAGCGCAGATGGACGTCCCTGAGGAGGAAGGTAGGGCCCGGGTGTGCCGCGCGCCGTTCCGGGCGGCAGCTTGTCCGCTTCTGCCCTCAGTGCCCTGCACCCTGGCCCCGCGCACCTGTGTCCTGGAGGGTTCTTTACACGCACGCACGCACGCCCCGAGGGTTTCTTTTTGGCTGTCACTGGTTTCTGTTTCTATGTCTTGTGTAGGATCCTGGGGACTGCGTGTGTGAGTGGGCAGGCGGGCGGGCGGGCGAGCCTGGCTGTAACTGTGTTTCCCTGCCGTGCCCTTGTCTGGTTTGCTTATCAAGAGGACGGTGCAACCACAGAAAGTGAGTCTCCTCAGTGTCTGGGGGATGGATGCCAGGACACACGCCGCCTCCCCCAGCCGCGGGCACACAATCCACAGATGCTCCGAGCCCCGTGTGATAGGACGTGGCACTTGCCTATCATGCGTGTACGTCCTCGTGAGCACTGTAAGTCACGTGACAAGCATAGTTATCACCCTGTATGGTCTAGGGACTAGTAACAAGGATGAGTCTGCACATGTTCAGTGCAAGCACGATTTATTTTCTTGGAGGTGGGTCCACCTGCAGGTTAGGCTCTCACCGCCCTGCCTAGTGCCATCCTGAGGGCAGCTACCACGGACCTGGACTCTGCCTGGCACCTGGTGCAGAAGGAACAGACAGCCCAGCGCCACTCACAGTCAGTCTCGGAACCCTGAGTACTGTTGTGCCCAGATCGTTAGATCCCCGCAGAGACCCCAGAGAGTGGATCACACCAACTGCAAAAAGCAAGGTTTATTTAGGAGTACAAGCCGCGACAGTGACCCCATCCAACCAACCGGCACAGCGGAGGAAGTAGTGAGGCCCCAGTTTTTGTTCGGGAGAGTTTTCAAAGGAAAAAAGGGCTACATCAGCAGGAAAAAAAAGAGTTACATCAGTGGGGTTTACAGCATGGAATCTTTGGGTACAGGGAGTTCCAGCGGTGGGCTTACAGCACAGGAGCTTTGAATACAGGGAGTTACTTTGTTTAGCAATCTACTGTGCTGTCCTTGGTCCGCTGAGCTAGCTGTCCCTGGTGAGCTTTGATATCTCCAGAATGCCTGAATGCCTGCTTTACAAGGATTCGGATCTGCTATGGGAAACGGAGGCTGTTTTTTTTTTTGTTTTTTTGTTTTTTTTTTTTTTATTGTTGTTTTAAAATGGAGTCCCTTTGGCTCTTCAAGTACAAGATTGATGCTTTTGCTCCTGGTCCGTGATTCATTTTTCTACACCAGACAGTTGGAAGTTTCCGGAAGTGAGGAAAGCATTGACTTCCCCAATTCAGGTGTATGAGAAGTGAAATGTCTCTCACCTCTACCCTTCTGGCTGCTCCTGCAAGAGCCAGCGATGTCATCAGCCTCTTGGGTGTCCTCGCAGAGTAACTGTGCTTGAGCAAGCCAGGCTGTCCACGATGTCGGCTGCCTCCCCATGTCCTGGTTAGATCGCCTCACCCTCAAGTTCCAAAGCCATTTCTGATTTTTTTCTTGTTCCTTTAGGATTTCATTTTTCTCTCTAAAATTGAGTCTACATTGTAATTTCTTCCGATAAGTTAATGAGGTATCAAACATTATTTCTTCTTCCATGAGTTATGAAGTTTATATCAATATGGTTTTTAGGTTATTCTTTGTTCTCTCTCTATTTGATGTGGCCTGTAAAGTTTTCTTCATCTGCATCTTGCACATTTCTTGTTAGGTGCCCTGTGTTGTCTCTTCACAAGAATAGACTCACCACTATCTGCTTCAATAAAGCACTTGTCTCTGATGAGGCTGCCTCTGTTTTGCCTTACCTGTTTTGAAAACCCAAACCCTGAGTCATTTCTAACCTTACAGTAATGTAATGTAGAGCTCCATGTAAGATATTACTAAATGTACATGATGACAGTGTATGCTTTTAGGTGAAATTTTGTAGTAGCTTGGAGAGGTATAGGGCCTGGTAATATTTTTCTCTTTGTCAGCCCTAAAATAACAGTGCACTTTCCACCCCAGGCATTATTCTTTGGGGTGATTTTGGAAAAAATTATTTTCCAAAGACTTACTTGAGAGTCAGAGTTACAGGCAGAGAGACAGAGACAGAGATTTTCCATCTGCTGGTTCACTCCCCAAATGACCACAAATGCCCGAGCTGAGCAAATCTGAAGTCAAGAGCCAGGAGCTTCTTCTGGGCTCCCAATGTGGATGCAAGGACAAAAGTACCTGGGCTATCATCCACCGCTTTCAGAGGTCATCTGCAGAGAGCGGGATTGGAAGAGGAGTAGCCGGGACATGAACCAGTGCCAATATGAGATTCCCGTGACACAGGGGGAGGCTTAGCCTACTATATACCACAGTGCCCAACTCAGCTGATCTAAATATTGAATTCGATCTCATTGTCTGCTTCAAGGTAAACAAAGGAGTTTTCTTCCCTGGCCTTGGGGCATAAACACATTCAGTTAAGTCTTTCATTTAAATTCCACTGGTATTAATATTGATCATTTTTTTCAAAAAATAGTGCAAATGAAGACGATGAAGTGTTTTTTGGGCCTGTCGGGCATAAAGAAAGATGTATTGCTGCCAGCCTAGAACTCAACAAGGCAAGTCCAGGCCCACCTCCTCTGCCAGCATCTGGAGGCCCCTTTGCATGGAGCCCCCCTGGCCGGGGAGAAGTTCGTGGAGGTCTACAAGGAAGCGCGCTTGCTGGCCTTGCAGATAGAGAGCAGCAGCAGGAGCAGGGCAGTCCTCGCGGCCAAGCCCCAGGACGCCGGGAGCCTGGGTGTGGAAAGATTCCTACAGGAGTCACAATTAAAAGTGAGCCTCTTTGAGAAAGAACAGGAAAAGGAGAAGAGTCCCAAGTCACTTAAAAGGGAGACTTACTACCTGTCCGACAGCCCCTTAGTGGGGTCGCTGCTCTTGGACGTCCAGCCCTCCATGTTCGAGGCCCCGCGTCTGACCCTGCCCAGCTCTGCTGCCCAGGTCGGCCCCATCCAGTCACAGGGGCCATTGCACTCATCTCGTCCTTGGTCAGGGCAGCCTGGTGCTGCCCACCCTCCCAACCAGGCAGTGGCACAGAAAAGGGTCCCCAGCAAACTGCAGCTGCCTCGAGCATCATCGTCTGTCAGAGGAAAGAGCCTCCACTCGGCCACCGAGAAGGTAGACAAAACCGTACACCTGAACATGGCCCAGGAGCAAGACACTGCTCGCCCCTCGGGCCTATCCAGGGAGGCTGTGTGGGCAGAGCCCTGGCGGGGAAGACCTGGGAAGTGGCGGATGCAGTGACAGCGGGGGAGCTGGGCAGGCGTGTGCCGATGAAGGATGGCTTCTGTCCATTCTGGTTGGAATCCTTCTTTTTGTCTGTGGCAATGCTGGACAGTCCACCCGCTGGGGATTTTGTTTTCTGTAATGAGCAACCTCTTCCGCACCTTGTCTCTGGGAGAGCCGCTGGTCTTCCTCCCTGGCGGTGACTGCCTTACCTTGCTTCCCTCCTAGCATCCAGCTGGGCAGTGGCAGTTGACTGTTTGCCTATGGTGGCCTTCAGCCAACTGGAAGACTGGGGTGATGCTAAGAGAAGATGGATGTCAGCCTCTAGCGTGCTTGCAGGAGGCAGCGTAGGCAGGGTGGGCAGCGCAGATGATCAAAGTTGTTCTGTTTTTATAGTCCAGTTCCTGGGTGACAGCCAAATGGGAATGACCTTCTGTGTGCTTGTTAGGTTTAGGAGGATGTAAAATGCCCAGCAAGGGACTGGAAATTCCTTTGGCCCACTGTAGGCCCCTCTCCCAGCCAAATGACTCCTTATGTCTGAGGCTGGAATGCCAGAGTCAGGCTTTGTGCATGTAGCACAGCTAGACTTGATTTCAAAATAATTTAGGGGAGGTATTGCTAAGTTATCTGCCCCCAGACCAGCTCCCCCTCTGTCACTCCTCAAAGTTCTGTGTGTGTGTTGCAGAGGGGAACACGGAACAGGCTCTGTGTGTTTAGAGCACAGAGACATTGGAAAAAGTGTGTGTAGGGCATGGGTACATAGAGCAGTGTGTGTGTCTTTTGGGCAAATGGCAAGTGGGCTGGGTTTTTTTTGTGTAGGCCATGGGGACGCGGGGCAGGGTGTGTCTTTATAGTGCATGGGGACACAGGGCAGGGTGTGTTTGTGGAGGACATGGGGCATGTGTGTCTTCAGGGGACGGGGATGAGGGGCAGGGGGTGTGTTCAGGGCACAGGGCCATGAGGCAGGATGTGTGTATGAGCTCCCAAACCCTTCCTACAAGGTGCATTGCCATACACACAGAATGAACGCACAGTGGGGTAGAGGACTTTGCACATACACAAGAGCCCACTGCAGGGTCTCTGGACACCTTACAAGCACAGAATGGAACTTCCTGCTTGTTCTGATGCGTATCTCCCATGGTCCCCCTAAGACCCCAAGGCAACGAGCTGCTGCACGCAACATCCCAAGGGTGGAGACGCTCAAGGTCACAAGTCCGTATTTGATGGGCGATGCTAAGTGACCTGGAACTTACCCCTGCTTGTCCTGGCCCTGGTGTGTACCGACATGGCTGCCTCAGCAGTCTGGGGAGCAGGCATCCTTCGTTTCATAGCTCTCCTCTAAGAGACTTTAGACAAAACACAGGCTGTCAGAGGGGGCCTGCCTGGGCTGGAACAAACCCAGTGTGAGCAGCAATGCTGGCCTTCCTGGGCCTGTGCAGCAGGGTGGTGCCACCTTGCTACAGGAGCATGACTTGCCATGTGGCAACTGCCATCAGTCTGCACCCAGCAGGGGCTCCACTGTGAGCCAAGAGAATGGCTGCCTCTGCCCCTGACCCCTGACCCTCTCCTGATGCACCGGCCAGGGTTCATGCTGGGACCCCAAGCCCTCCCCAACAACCTAAGAAAGGATCCTCAAGCTGCATATCAAATGAGACTGACAGGTTCCACATGATGGCCACAGCCCGATGGCACCTGGTCCCCTGCCACTGTGTCCCACCTGAAAACCCAGCTTGTCTACAGTTGAACATTGGATGAAGGATAAGCTGGAGGCCAAGATGCTCTGGGCAGAATGGTGGGAGCTGGTCCTCAGGACTCATTCCCAGCAGCATGAAGACAGCCAGACACGGGCTTTCCACCTGCAGCGTCACCAAATGAGGCCGTGGCACCGTGTTCCCTGTGCCCTGCAGCTGGGCTGCCCCAGCCTGTGCCACTGTGCTTGAGGGCCCCGAATGGAGCAAGTGCCAAATTCTGGTCTGCATGGGATAAATAGAGGCTGGGATTCTGGAAGAGTCAGATGGCACTGAAACCATTTTGGTGCCTCCTAGGTCATGCCTGAATATTCCAGAGCCTGGGTAGCGATGGGCCTAGAGCACCAACCTCCAGCCAGGAGTCCGACTCACAGGGGCCACCAACCAGTTCTGCACAGGGCCATCCAGGGGAGTAGCCCACACAGCATGTATTCACACAACAGACTGGGTGTTGGGAGGCTTCTGGCCCCTGTAGCTATAGGGAGATGGAGCTGTCAAGGCACACAGCTGGCACTCAAACACACCTAGGGCATGGTGTTCTGCCTCACCCGCCATCTGCAAGGGCCAGAGACACAGCCCGTCACCTTCAGAAAGGCCACCACCCACACCTTGAAGCGCACCCAGCCTGCTGACTTCTCACTGACACAGAGCCAGGCCCCTCCTGCAGACAAGAAAACTCAGGTCGGAGCAAGCAAGAAAGGTTTCTTGGTCACACGTTATAGTTAAGTACATGTGACATACTCAACAGAAGATTAGGTGGTAGGCCATTAAACACACCTTGATACTTCAGTATCTTTCATTCATTAGGAAAATTTCAATATTTTTTCTCTTCTATTGAAATTCCAATGGCAAACCTGTTGCCCCATTTGGCATGGCTCCACATTCTTGAGTGCTCTGTATGGGCTTATTGTTTTTACACTCTTTTCTCTTTGTGCTTTACTTGTAATTCCTAATGCGCTATCTTCAAGTTCATTTCTCCCCCACCACCACCCGCTTGTCAAATCAACCGGTGTGTCTTTTCAAGGCATTCTGTTTCTCTGTATTTTTTATTACTAGCATTTCCACTGACAGGTTTCCTTCTCTGCTGAAATTCCCATCGGCTTATGCATGCTGTATGTTTTCATCTAGGGGTTGTCATTTATCAATCACGCTTGTATCAAACTGCCTGTCAGATAGTTCCAGTGTGGGTCACAGGGTTTCTGGTGTTCTGATCTTCTTGATGGAGCTTTTTCTTTTTGTGTGGCTCCGTATGAGCTGAAAGCTGCGCATCCTTCAAAACACAGTGGAAGCTCAGAAGGGCGTGCCTGTCTGGGCTTGCTGGCTGAGGGCACAGGATCAATCCAAGTGCAAAGGAGGGTCAGCCTCAGGGCACGGCTGGCTTCCATCTGCACTAGCACTACCTGTGTGACCAGAGGGTGCTGCTCAGTCTCTGCTCCCACCTCAGCTTGAGGACTGGGTTGCAGCTGCTAGCGACTCGTTGTCTGCTTGTGCGTCCCTTGTTGTCCCAGTCCAGTGACAGTATCAAGCTTCCTCGAGAATCCTACCCTAGCCCCAGTTACAGGAGACCCCCGGTGCTATTATCTCTGCCCAGGTCCTGCCTCTCATCTGGGTTCTTTCTCTGTCCCCAGCTACAGTGATTCCTCCTATGCCCAGAGGGTGCCAGGATTCCCTGACCACCTGCTCAGTCGCTTGTGGTATTTTCCCCTGGGGAGAAGGATGCAGCAGACATAGTGGAAGGGCAGCCACCTCCTGCTCTAGGCCGCATCCTCCCCGTAGGCCCCCACGTATATGTGGTACCAGCATTTCATTATGACTTTTGCCTGAACACTTCCTGCTCACACACCCCCGCCCTCTGCACCTCTCACCATGGTGTTTACAAGGTGTCTGTCTCCCTAGATTTCTGCCTAAGTGGTCACTCCGTGCCTCAGCCATCAGATGGGTTCAAGCAAGGCTATGGTTTCGCAGACTACCCCATTCCTTCCCTGCCCTGCCCTCTTTGTTCCTCTCAAAAGCCTTTACCATGCACAACTTCACTGGGTGGGCCCTGAACCTCCCTTTGGGAAGTGGAGGGTGCTGGAAGGCGTCTTGTGCCCACCCTGGAAGTCAGGCTATGGATGACTGTCGCTCCCCCTCTTCGTGGAGGAACGACACTGGACCCTGCGCTGTTCTTTCATCTGCTCGGCCCTCCCCGGGTTTGCTGCTGGTTCTTCCCGGGTTGGCTACTATCCCTTCCACCTCCGTGGAAGGGCAGTTCCCCCTGCCCACATTCCCCACTTCCGCAGGGGAGCGGCACACCGCCGGCCGGCTTTCTCGGGGGCTGCACAGGTGTTCCCCTTAGATGTTCCCCTTAGATGTTCCTGGTGCATGCTGTCTCTCTCCTCCTTTATAGTCCTCCTCCGCCAATCCCAACTCGGCTGCCCACACACCGAGTACGCTGCTCTCCAATCAGGAGCAAGTCCTACAGTTTATTGGTTGAACTGGAGGCAGCTGTGCGGAAGCTGTTTACTTCTCTCCCAGCGCCATATTGTGGGAGAGCAGATGCATAGAATAAGTCTTAATTCTAGTAACTCAGTCCATTCCGGGCTGCTCCCCACAGATCCCCCTTTCTTTTTATTTTTTGGCGTTGATACGCGCCTGTCTTCGGTGTCCCGTGGCACACACTCTGCTCTGCTTGCTAGAGTTGCCACAGGTTCTTACAAGTCCTATCAATCAGGCAAACCGAATCCGGGTCCTCTCTTCGCCATGTTGTGAGGAGGTTTTTAGGCGCTGATGCGTGCCTGTGTTCGGTGACCTGCGGCTCACACTCTGGTCGAGCCGCTTGCTGGTGCTTACCGCCTTAATCAGGCAGACCGAATCCAAGCCTCCTAATTGTTGTATTGTGGGGAGGCCTTACTGATGTTAATTCGTGCCTGTCTTCGGTGACCTGCGGCGCATAAGCTGCTAGCCGCCCGCAGGTGCTCATCGCCTCACTTAATCAGGCAGACTGAATCCAAGCTCTCACATTGCAGTGTTGTGGGGAGGCCTTATTGATGTTAATTCGTGCCTGTCTTCGGTGACCTGCGGCGCATAAGCTGCTAGCCGCCGCAGGTGCTCATCGCCTCACTAATCGGGCAGACCGAATCCAAGCTTTCTCATTGCCATGTTGAGGGGAGGCCTTATTTTTCTCTATTTCTCTATCTCCGGGCATTCCTATTTCTCCCATTTTACTTCTATCTTCCAGCATTCCTATTTCTCTCATTTTACTTCTAAACTTCTGTTTCTCTTATCCCTGCGGCTTCCCGGCGCCTCGCCCTGCCGGCAGGCTCCGCCCCGAGGCTGCTTCTCAGCGCCTCGCCGGCTCTGAGCCGCTTCAGCCCGCGCCTCTCTCATCTGCGCGGCTCGGCTTTGCGCGCAAACTCCGCGGTCTCGCACTTAGCCCAGCGTTCCCTATCTACTTGTGCCCCGCACGCTCTCTCTGCGCACGGCAGCCTCCGCGAGTCACACAGCGTCAGCTCACGTCTCCACCACTAACATTCAATCCAAGTTCCCCGGCTAGCCTGGCGAATTCAACCCAGCTCACGTCTCCGCCCCACGATCTGGCTTCCCGTCCTTTGCTCCCCGGGCTAATCAGACAGATCCCAATCTGGCTTACGTTTCTGCTTCTGGTTTCAACTTTTCGCCCCCTATTCCCGGGCTAACTTGAGAATCCCAAAGTGGCTTACGTTTCCGCCTCGGCCTGCCCCCCGCGGCTACAATTTCCCTAACATTTTTCTCTACCCGGTATGTTTCCCCAAGCTTTCTTCCAACAATACTCCTCCCTCATTTCTCCTGGCTTCTCCCCACAGTCCGTATCTGAGTCTGTTTGTTCTAGCTTTCACTTTCGCTTTCGACCTTAGAGATTTCTCCCAGCTTCCTCCCGTAGTCCGTATCTGAGTCTATGCCTAGGCTTTCAATAGCTTCCTCCGGCACCTCTTTCGTCCGGCTTTTCCCTAGGCTGTCTGCTAGTCTCTCTCTCCGGTATTTTCCCAGTTCTTCCCGTTTCTTCCCTCTTAAGTTTCCTATCCGTCCTAGGTTTCCTATCCGAGTCACGGCACCATTATGTCACTCCCCCTCTTCATGGAGGAACGACACTAAACCCTGCCTAGGCTTCATATCCGAGTCACGGCACCATTATGTCGCTCCCCGTCTTCGTGGAGGAACGACACTGGACCCTGCGCTGTTCTTTCATCTGCTCGGCCCTCCCCGGGTTTGCTGCTGGTTCTTCCCGGGTTGGCTACTATCCCTTCCACCTCCGTGGAAGGGCAGTTCCCCCTGCCCACATTCCCCACTTCCGCAGGGGAGCGGCACACCGCCGGCCGGCTTTCTCGGGGGCTGCACAGGTGTTCCCCTTAGATGTTCCCCTTAGATGTTCCTGGTGCATGCCGTCTCTCTCCTCCTTTATAGTTCTCCTCCGCCAATCCCAACTCGGCTGCCCACACACCGAGTACGCTGCTCTCCAATCAGGAGCAAGTCCTACAGTTTATTGGTTGAACTGGAGGCAGCTGTGCGGAAGCTGTTTACTTCTCTCCCAGCGCCATATTGTGGGAGAGCAGATGCATAGAATAAGTCTTAATTCTAGTAACTCAGTCCATTCCGGGCTGCTCCCCACAGATGACTTCTTCTTTTTTTTTTTTTTTTTTTTAATTCTGTACCTACAGAATCTTTTGTTTTTGTTTTTTTGTTTTTTTTTTTTTTTGACAGGCAGAGTTAGTGAGAGAGACAGAGAGAAAGGTCTTCCTTTTTCTGTTGGTTCACCCCCCAGGTGGCCGCTACAGCCGGCATGTTGCAGCCAGCGCACTGTGCCGATCCAAAGCCAGGAGCCAGATGCTTCCTCCTGGTCTCCCATCGGGTGCAGGGCCCAAGGATCTGGGCCATCCTCCACTGCCTTCCCGGGCCACAGCAGAGAGCTGGACTGGAAGAGGAGCAACCGGGACCGAATCTGGCGCCCCAACCAGGACTAGAACTTGGGGTGCCGGTGCCACAGGCTGAGGATTAGCCTAGTGAGCCACGGCGCCGGCCTGGGCAACTACTAAAAACACTGAAATCCCATTCTGGGTGTGCATGGACACCACCTTCACTGAGGCCTCTGGGGAAGTTACTCGGCCTGCAGGTGCAGTCCCAGGATGGGGCAGGGGGCAGCCATACCCCAGGCACGTGCTGTCCCCTCCCGGCACCCCGTCTTCGCAGGCCCCACAGTCCATTGCACCAGGCCTTTCCAGTGGCGTCACCAGGCTCCTGATCCCCAGAGGCCATGAGGACCACAGATCCCCATAAGGCAACAGGCCCCCAGGAAAACTCTTGCCCCTGCCACTGCTCCCACTCACCTCCCCTTTACCACACAGCTCTGTTCCCCAAGGGGCTTGTGGGCCCCCACCCCTCAATTCCCAGACCCGGGACTTCATGAGCCAGACTCCAACCAGACTTCACCATTGACGTACTCACGAGTTGCCTCCTTTCAGTTATCATGGTCCCACTCAGGATGTAACCTTGTGCTGGGACAGCCTGGGTGCTTGGGTTATAGCTAGTGGCTGTTCCGTCTGTGCCCGTCTGGGGACAGGTGCAGGCGGACCTGGCCTACTATTCTGGCCTGTCCTAGGCTCTACCTTCCTTCCGTTTTCCACTAAGCTCTATGGAGCAAGGTTGCTCAGGGGTCCTGACCCACATGTCAGTAGAGCTGGCCCTGGTGCTGAAGTGCACCTGCTCCCTGTCTCCTCCATTAGCACAAGGTGGGTTAAAACAAGACCTGTCCTAGCAAGCGCCTGACTCCTGGCTTTGGATCGGCGCAGCGTTGGCCGTGGCATCCATTTGGGGGGTGAACCAATGGAAGGAAGACCATTCTCTCTGCCTCTCTCTATCTGTAACTCTACCTGTCAAATAAAAAAAAAAAAGGCAAGCCCTATCCTCTCCTGGGACCTTAATGAAGCTGCATCCCCTCAGGACCTGTCACCCACCGTCCACCTACAAAGCCTCAACTCAGCCTGGGAATGCCTCAATCCACCCGCAGTGGACTGCCCTCCAGCCACCTTTCACCTGAGCCTAGGCCCTGGTTATACGCACACCAGCCTCCATCTATACCCCAGTGCTGAGAGCTGCAGAGCAACCCACATTCTTGCACCTGTAGGGCTGGGCTTCAGATGCTGAGGCCAGTGGTCCCAGCTTTGCCAGTTTGCCTACTCTGACCAGCTGGAGACCCTCAGCCCAGCAGCAATGGGTTTTCACCTGTGCCTTGTGCTCCCATCCAAATGGGCTAAGGCTTGTTTTCCGCTGCAGAGAAGTCTGCCTTGCAACTGCAGGGGCCATTAATAAATTCAGTAGAGACAATTATCTGACCACTGCAGATCCACATTGAAAAGAATAGACGGCAGGTTAAATCTGAAATAACAGAATTGCTAATAGTAGCAGGGGGTGGGAGTGGGGAGTTACTGTAGGAGAGTAAGCTCATGGTACCCATTTTGCTGCCCATAACACTGGGGTCTAAAGACATTAGTTTTTAGTGGTAACTGAAATTCCTGAAGCAGACATTAAAAATGCACGATATCAAGAGTTTGAGGTGGGAAACTCTTTGATAAGTCTCCACAATATCAGGAGTTTGAGGTGGGAAAATGCCAGTTCTCTGTCCACTGAGGCTTTGGAGGAGAGATAGCTCTGCTTTCTCAGGTTAGAAGACATGGTTTCCCATGTGCATAGGAAAAATCTTGTTAACTTGGCCATATTTCCATTTCACCAAGAAGTTGAAAGTCCAGACTCACTCAGGTAGACTCTCAGCTGGTACCCCGGTTTTCTCTGGACAGTCATCAGAGCTTGTCCTGGTCCCCTTCCTGGCTTCTCCCATTCCCTGGGCCTCAGCAGTTCCCTGGAGCCTCTCTGGCTGCAACTGCCCACGTGGGTGCGTGTTGATGACCTGAGCCTCCCTTCCTCTTCAGGAACTCTCAAGTGCTACACAGCTCCCCATCAACATGGTAGCTGGCCTCCTAGGTGGGAACTCTTCTCCCCAACACTTCGTGCTTCCTTCCTGGGAAGGGAAGCCAACTGTTGTAACCTTGAGCAAATTTATGCCCTTGTAGAGGGTCAGAGAATATAGGTGATGCTGAAGTAGGGGAGAGTGCCAGGGCACACCCAGCCACTGAACACAGGAGTCTGCCTCCCTGTCAGTAGCAGCCCAAAGGCAGGCCTGTTTAGCTGTGCCTGCACTTGACTTTTGACCCATTTGTTCTGTGTAATCCTTTGGCCCCAAGTTTACTCTTTTTCTCCATCTGTGCAGAAGTCTTGTTACAGAAAGGTGCTGTATAATGGAGAACCCATGGGCCATCAGGGACCAGGTCACTCCGTGACCTCCCCACAGAGCCGTGAGGACATCCTAATGGGACCTGACAGCTGCTAACTGCAGTGAAGATGAGAGGCTGCCTGGGTTCTATGAAAGGAAGAATGGGAAGTGTTCTGTGCTATGCAACCAGGCCTGCCATGGCCAATCCAGTGCCACACAGGATGACTGGTACCCCTGGGGCAAAGAGCAGCTATCCATTGTTTGGGGACTTGATTGTCTCCTTTCTGTACCAGCTCTGCATACAGGAGGCATGTGTGCACTGTACCTCATGCAGAATCACTGCAAGTCTCACAGAAGAAATCTCATCTTTAATTCCAATAAACTTTGAAATAACATCAACATAAAGGAACATGCATCTGAGTGAAAATAAAACAGCAGCTAACCCTTTTATCTCTTAAATGATCAACCACATTTTCCAAACAACCTAATGCACAAAACCCACTATATATACAACATTTAGTACATCTCAATATGAACCCATAAAAATTTTTGTTTAACAAGAACCATAGCTCTGGGTTTACTTTAACTTGCAGTAGCCTAGAACACTCTCCCATGAGTGTTCTTCCTCTCTCCCCTGATGTTAACCACATCCTGCTTCATGTTCCATTAAGCAAAGGCCAGGTGTGGGGATTCCTCTAGTTATACGAGGGATGCAGATTTAAGGAGGTAGGTCAAGAGCATGAGCAGGCAAATAAATATTCCTTAAACTACTGGAACGAACAAGCTCAGGATTTGGAGAGAAAGTCTTTGTTGGTGCCTCTTGCAACTTCCATCATTCAAACCACGAGATATACCCTCTTCTTCCCATTGATGTTTCTGGTCTTCAGCCCCAGGTACTGCCGGCTCTTCTTCTCAGGCTGTCCATATAGCATGTCAGTGAAGAACTCAGGCTCATCTTTGGCCGTTGATTTGGGGGTCATTAAGCCACACATAGTCCTCAGCCTGTGACACAGGTAGGTCATAGCTTCCACTTCGTCTGATGGTTCCTCATATACTGGCTGCTTCATTTCCTCATAAGCAGACAGGATCACTGCCTGGAATAACTTGATCAAGATGCAGATGATCACCAGCATGAAAGATGAGAGGAACAGGACCCCAAGAACCCTGTTATGGGAAAACTCAGTGTTTTGAAAAGCTGAGATGCAGTAGGAGAATATCGTCTGAGTGGCGTGAATCAAGTGGCTGTAATTCCATTCGTGCTGACCAAATACGAGGTAACCAAGAACCATGTATACAAAGAAATAAATGGACACCAAAAGTGCTACAAGGCAGATGCCGGGAAGTGCGATCTGGATGGCCTTCTGAGCCAGGCGTACATCATAGAAGGCTCTGGAATATCTGAGGGTCTTCAAAATTGTCAGAAATAACAGGAAAGCCAAAGTTATCCTCATAGTGTGATCTACTTGAGAAACCGCATGAAAGGGAATGAAGTCTTTGGGGTTTGACAAGTAGAACTGAGTCACAGCTGTGGCCAAGAAATGCTTCCTGAGAAACAGCACAATCAACACAGTAAATATGCATTTTAAAGCCAAGTTGAGTAGATTGTACACACTTTGCACGTAGGAGGCTCTTTCTTGTATAATGACGTAGAATTCGCCAATAATGTAGGCTATGAAAAAAATGAGAATGGCCACATACAAGTAAATTTCTGTTGAAGTTTTCCGGTCAAAATCAGCAAGTGAGAACGAGTGCATAGATATGCTCGTGTTGACGACTCCTAACTGAGAGACCTCAAACAGGACAGAAATGCTACAGAACAGGTTCACGTCGGGATTAAAAGTCGTTAGTTCCAAAACCACAGCCCATGTCTTCTCATCAAGCCAACTGCTTCCTTGGAGTTCTCTGAGCCTCACTGTGGAATTAAACAGCTGCTCTGATGGAAAAAAATAGAACACATAGCCCCCTCCTCCATAGGTATGTAACAGCCCATAGGAATAGTACACCCATCGCTTTCCCTGCGGCTTGTAAGTAAACCCGGTGGTGTTCTTGCCTGTCTGCCGCTTGGTCACTTCATTCCAAAAGCTAGAATAGTTTTTTGTGTCTTCTGGGTCAACGCCATATTGGGGACGACAACGGATTTCTTTTATGTTGCTGTTCTGCACGAAGTTTGCGGTAGGCAGGCACATCTTCTCACCGGATTTTGCTCTCACTTGCCTCATGAGTGGAAGGCCTAGGATTTTGGACGAGCTGTCAAGGAGAAATGTTGGATTCTGGTCATTGTGGAACAAAGGCACCAGCACGCTCTCGAGCCACCTGTAGATGTCCTCCAGCTTCGTCACAGAAGCCAGGTCCACAGAGAAGCGATCACGAATAAACTGGTTGTAGTAGAAGCTGTCGGTGTGACGCAGCAGGACAATGAGCAGCAACAGAAGGACTAGGAAGATAAAGTGGATGAGGATGTAACTCAGAAACAGGAAGGCCCTCCTCTTGATCCTCTTCTTCCTTTGGAATATTCTGATTTCATCTTCTGTCAGGGGTTGGTACATCCTGGACCCTTGGATTTTAACGATGTGCTCGTGCAGCTTCTTCCTCTCATCTGGATTCATTCTTGTGCTGGGGAGCAGCAACTGAATGTAACGATACTTGGTGGACCACGGGATGTTTTTACAATACTTCGGCCACATTGTTCGGAGGCCTGACACCAGTATAATTTTACATGGCTGTTCCACAAAAACTGACATAAGGAATGAACAAAAAGAGGCAAAGAGCCATTCTATCGACTTGTTGTAGCTATAATTCAGTCCGTAAAAGATGATAAAGAAGGCAGATATGCTGGAAGTGGCAAACACCAAGAACCATGCTATGTACAGGCACCACGGAGGCAGTACAATCTGCGGCTTTTTTTCAAGTTGTTCTTCTTCTTCGGAAGAAGTTGCTCCGGTATAAACATCTTCATTTTCTGCTACATTTTTGTTACTGAAGTTTTTATTGGCTGGATGGACCTTAGTGTCCTTGGTTTCTTCTGTCACATGCCTGGATACAGATTTCAAGGTTTTCTTTGCAGAAGCCTTGGGCCGTGCAGGCTTCCTCTTGGATGTGGGCTCTGCCTGGGTTTTGGTCTTCTTGTGGGATGCAAGCTTGACAGGCTTCTTGGAGCCTTCCTCAGCAGTCTCATGAGCATGCCACTTGTTCAAACGATCATCCCAGTAAGCACTCTCTTCTGACATAACAGGATGCATGCGAGGAGCTACCTTATCTAGATCCACCTGATGTTTCCTCTGAGAATTGATGAACAGAATTGTTATTAATAATACCAAAGGGACTGTAATTAGGGTACTTATAATCCCTATGGACATTGATCTGAAGTAACGCAACTCATTTGACACTGTTTCTTCCTCTTTTGTTAGATTAAAGAACATAATATTGCAGAAGAGAGCACTTAGCAGCAATGCTAAACAACAGGACAATCTTTGGAGCCTGTTGAATGATTTAGAAACAACACTAGCAAAAATAGAGAACCACAAGTGGTTTCTCCCTAGCCTATAAGAAACATCTATCAGAAAGAAGTCCCTTTTTCTCAGAGGCTGGTCTGGTGGGGTAACCTGAAACGTCCTGTCCGTAGTGGTGTCAACAGAAAGCCAGATCCTGCACATGAAAAGCCAGATGTGTCTGCTGAATAGATTTTCCACCTTGATTCGACTTAAATACCAGCTAGGCGATGTGCCTTCATTGTTGTGCCAGACACGAATGGAATGGATGTCCCCCAGGTCACTTTTAGTTGTTAGGAGGAAAGTGTTGATGCTTCCCCGGTACAGAGTGGTAAAACTAGGGTGGCTTAAACAATGTGTACTACTGGCACCCTCTGTTCCAATAAGCTGAATAAAGACATTGGACCTGGTCCCAGATCCCCATCGACTTCCTGTGAAAACAGTGACCAGGTAGCATATTTTGTCATAAGGATCATTATCAGGTAGAATTATTATATACTCTCGAAGATATTCATCCATTTCATCCCTGTGCAGGGCCCAGAAAGCTAGGATGATGTATATGAGCAAAATGAAAAGCACAGTGATGAGAGTAATAAAATTAAGGCTAAGGTTCTTTAACCACAGATCCACAGGATTAGGGAACACAGTGACATTGGACGTCAAGTAGTGGGTATGCAAGTCAGTCTTGGCTAGCTCATTTATCCTCAGGTGCCGCTTGGTCCTCCCCATTTTCTTGCAGACACAGTGCACTCTCTGCCAGGTGGTCCCCTCACCGAGGCTACAGTAATCTTCTCTCCAGTCACTCTGGATCTGGTACATACCCAGGCAGTGGGCACTGAAAAGAAAAATTTTCACAAGCTTGTTATTGGGCTTCTGGACGAAACGAGGTGCCTCCAGCATCATGATTATGGCACATGTGGGCGACTGGCTATGCTGAGCTATGACTTGCAGCAG
Source organism: Oryctolagus cuniculus (assembly GCF_051225735.1). Lineage (NCBI taxonomy): Eukaryota > Metazoa > Chordata > Mammalia > Lagomorpha > Leporidae > Oryctolagus > Oryctolagus cuniculus. The sequence goes on from NC_142877.1 coordinate 120,930,909, forward strand.
GGACGCTGGGAGGCAGATCACACGGGCCTCCTTAACTGCACAGTCAGGGTCAAACTGGTCACTCTGGTTGGCAATTGGAGGGATGTCATAAGGCACGAGGAAGGTTGTGACCAGACCAGTGGGGGTGACCCGACTGCCTGCGTACACCAGCACCTTGAACAACACAGTCACTTCTGTCACAATGTGGACCAGCACCTCCGTAACTTCTCTGTGGTCCACTTCAAAGCTAAACCCCCCTGTTGTCTTCTTCGAGGACTCGCTGACCTCCTCGGGTCCCACTGTGAGATTAAAAGCTGCAAAAGTCAAGTTTTTCCTGTTGAGGTACACGTCCACCACACTGGGCGTGATCTCTATCGCATCCCCATTTTCAGCAGCTCCATACATTCTGAAACCAACCACCTGGGTTGAAATTTTTTCTGGATGATGTAACCAAGGAAAGGGGTCGTCTGCAAACTCACAAAACATTGTAGAAACTACAGCCTTTGCGGGCAGACCAGGAACTGTGCTCCCATTGAGTGTTGCCTGAAAACAGTTTGGGCAGTCTTTCTTGTTTCTGAAGACCTGGGTCACATTCTGCTTCTCAGCTTTCTCCAAAAACATGTTAATGCTGGCACTCTTCATTGCTGTTTTATTCCCTGGCAACATACAAGCCAGTATGGTGTCTGCCAGTGATTCTGCTAGGTGGAAAGGATCTTCCACCACTTCGTGAGGAGCAATCTGTTTCAGGATATTAGACAAACTTGTTAATATTCCAGTGCCTATGATTTCTATTTGTTCACAGCGAAAGTGTTTATCTTTCCGTCGATACTCTTGTAGGCCTTGATTTGCTTGCCACATCCTCACTGTGGCACTTTTCTGGGCAGTTCGAGTGAATTCAGAGGCTTTCTGGGTTAATTTGGTAACAGTCACGACTACCTGGTTGATTTCCTCCAAAGTGCTCACCGGAAGAACAGAAGACTGATTGAAAAGGTGATCTCTGAGCCCGACTTTGTCACCCTGGAGAGTTGATTCAGTTTTCATGCTATTCAAAACAGAACCCATTACATGCATTAAGTAACCTGAGGATAAAAATTTCTGGTCTCGAAGCAGAACAGATAGCGATGAATTTGGTCCCATGGTAGAATTGAGTAACTGATCCAACACCATCTTGGATGAGTTTTTACTAGTGGGAGGCTCTACAGTGGCGCCCAAAGTCACCTGAGAAAAAGCTCCTAGAGAGTCATAAACCTGAACAAATATCCTCAGTTTGTAACCATCAGCTGACACACCAACAGGGAGAAAGGAAGGGGGTGTGGTAAAGTCTCTCCCAAAGTGCAAGATGGGCCCCAAGGTGTTCTCTTTTACTGAACTGATTTCTGCAATGCCTTCCAAATCAGAAACTATCATTTTATATGTAAGGGGGGTGTGCTTATCTGTGAAATTGCTACACCGGACAACAAATTTAGTAACAAATGCAATTCCTTTAGCTGGTTTCACTGTGCATTCTCCTGTTTGAGGACCATGGTTAAGAATAATGGGATGCTTGAATTCCAGGGTCTTCCCACCCCAACTGGTTACTTGCACAGAAACCCAGTAATTTGCTTCCAAACAATGACTGAAGGCAAAAGCTTTTGCAGACAAATAAGCACCATTTCTCCCTGTTACAGTTTGCCCCATCCAATCAAGTGGCATCTCAGCTCCTGACTCAGACACAATTGACCAGTTATAGAAGTCACTGCTTACACAGTCCGTGCAATTTAGGTACAAAGAAAACCGATCTGATACAATTAAATTGCTGCCACAATTCTCAATACATGAAATGTGTGCCAAAGGAGATGGTCCTTGGAGCACATTTACCGTTTTATCAGAAAATGCTCTTCGGCCACCCTTCTGTATCACCATTCTGAAGAAATATTCACGGCCCCCTTGAAGCGTTCCTGGGGAAAGTGTTAGCACAGGGTTAGAAGCTTGTGGCCACCTCAGATCAGCCTGGTCTGGGTGACACACGTCCTTGCTTGCCACTTGTATCTGATCTCCATCGTAGTTCTTTTTATTTGTGGTACAGTACCAGGTAAAACGGAGCCCCTGCAATTTGTTGCTTTCTTCCGGGTCAGAGGACATGCTTCCATCCAGAACCACCTCATCTGTATAATTAGCTTTGATGTTGGCGTCTCCACCAATAACTGCGACCAGGGGGCTTCGCACTATCCAGACATAGATGGAGTCCGAGTCGTAGAGCCGAGGAACTGTGGGATCCCGTGTTAGGATGGTCACTGAGAAATTAAACAAGTACACCCCCCAAGATAGGGACGCAGGGGTGATGTGGATGATGGTGGGGATGTTTGCTTTCGGGAAATGACGCACATCCAAAGGCTGATTCCAGTCGGGCACATCGCCCACCGCGGGCACCGAGAACACCAGCCATCTTTGGGTGAAGATTTGGAAGACTGGACAGTGCATGTTGATGGTGGCATTGAGGGTGTCCCCTTCATTCCTGGTCAAGCGCACAGCAGTAACGCCTGCGTCCCTGTTGATCCTCACCTGATAGATTACGCAAAATTCCATCTGACAGGAAGACTGCACTATGACTTGGCTGGACGAATTCACGGCTTGCAAGACAACAGGCACCGGCCCATCTGTGGGATACCGCGTTTGCGCCACAAAGCCGGTGTGGGCGCGCGGGAGCGCAGGCAGGACCGAGCGAGGCTTTAAGCGCTGGGCCCGGGCGGCGTGGCGGGCCGGGCGGGCGTCCCCAGGCCCCAGCAGCCCCAGCTGGAAGGTCCAGGCCAGGGGCCCCAGCGGGCGCCTCAGGGGCAGCGGCAGCAGCAGGAACCAGGCCAGGGCCAGGCGGCCCCCGGGCGCTGCCAGGTGCAGGGCGACGGGCGGCGGCGCCGCGAGTCCCGGCAGGCAGCGACGGGTGCGGCGCCGGACCCGCACGCTGAGGCGGTACCAGCCAGGCGCGGCCGCGCGCCGCGGGGCACCGGAGAAGCAGAGGCCGCGGCTGCGGCTCAGGAGGGCGCCGCCCCCCGGGGCCGGGAGGCGTGGCAGGCTGAGGCGGGCGTGGCGTCCGCGGAGGGCGCCTCCGTGGAAGTGGCCGCATGGCGGGGCCGGCCACCCGGGGCCGGCGGTGCTGGACTGGCGCGGAGCCGGAGCTGGAGCCGGTGGCAGGCCGCCCAGGCCCAGGCCCAGGCCCAGGCTGAGGAGGAGGACCGCTGGCCCAGCCCGCATGGCGCCGCCCTTGGGAGCCGACGGTCGCGGGGTGGCCCAACGGCCGTGGGCTCGCGCGGTCGGGGGCCCAGGGGTCCCAGTTGCGGAGGGCGTCCTGGGAACAAGGAGCCTGCGCAGGCGCCTGGGTCGCCGGAGGTCCCGCGGCAGCGGGGGTCTCTGCCAAAGGGACCGGGCCTTGGTGGGTCCAGCGGGTGGGAGACCCCACCTCTCTGTTCCCACCGAGTGTGGACCCATGAGTAGAGGCCCCCTGCGCGGGTTCCCGCTCCCAGCGTCGCACCGAGCGTGAACCCGGGGTTCCCAGGAAGTGGGAGGCAGATGAAGATGGAGGCAGTTTTTAGGGAACAGCAGAGGGAGAGCAGCGGGGTGGGGTGGGGGTGCTTCTTCAGACGCAGGAAGCTGTGGAGAGGACGTGACTGGGGTTTGTACCCCTGGAAAGCCTGGAGGAGGTCCTTTAAGAACAGCGTTTGCTGTGTGAGGAGCTCGTTCCGGCTTCCTGTGTCCCTTTCCTGCCGTTTGGCCCTGACTCACAGGCAGAAAGAAGCGCCCTCTCGGGGCCCACACGCCTGAGGGCGGCACAGGTGCTCCAGCCACCTGGCACCAGGCCTGCTGGGCTCCTGAGGAATCAGCCAAAGTCTTCACGTCTCTTTCGTGACCACACTTGCTTTCTAGCTCAGGCAGGGTTCCCAGCTAGATTAAGCCTCATTACTGAAGGGCCCTCTTTGTTCTGTCTTTGACAGACTCGTTTCACCGGGGCAAACCAGTTAGGAAACTGGAAATCAGAGGGGCTGTGAGGCCAGACTCGGGTTTACTGGGCTCGGCCTCTTCTGGTCTCTAAGGGTGAAGGCTCACATCATTCATGTTGGTTCTAGCTTTGCTGGGAAGAAGGGGTTTCAGGAAGTTCACGGACAATGCACATTTGAATTCTTCAGAAATGTTTAACACTTTTTAAGTTTAAAGCAATGCAAAGAAATTGTTTGTTTGTTTGTTTTTGACAGGCAGAGTTAGACTGTGAGAGAGAGAGACAGAGAGAAAGGTCTTCCTTCTGTTGGTTCACCCCCCCAGATGGCTGCTATGGCTGGCACACTGCACCGATCCAAAGCCAGGAGTCATTTGCTTCTCCTGGTCTCCCATGTGGGTGCAAGGCCCAAGCACTTGGGCCTTCCTCCACTGCCTTCCTGGGCCACAGCAGAGAGCTGGCCTGGAAGAGGAGCAACCGGGACAGAATCTGGCGCCCCAACCGGGATCAGAACCCAGGCTGCCGGCGCCGCAGGTGGAGGATTAAAGTGAGCCCTACACTGGCCCAAAGAAATGTTTTAAAAAGCTGTATGCCTGTCAAACAATAAAAATAAAAACTGTATTTATGTTGCTCGCACTGTGGCGCAGCAGGTTAATGCCCTGGCCCAAAGTGCCAGCATCCCATATGGGCTCCGGTTCTAGTCCCAGGTGCTTCTCTTCCAATCCAGCTCTCTGCTAGGGCCTGGGAAAGCAGTACAAGAGGGCCCAAGGACTTGGGCCCCTGCACCCACATAGGAGACCCAAAGGAAGCTCCTGGCTTCAGATCGGCATAGCTCCAACCGTTGTGGCCATCTGGGGAGTGAACCAGCGGATGGAAGACCTTTCTCTCTGTCTCTAACTCTGTAACTCTGTCTTTCAAATAAAATAAAATAAATCTTAAAAAAAACTGCATTTATTAGACACAGCCCCTATCCACTGGTTCACTCCCCAAATGCCCTCACTGGCTGGGATTGGAGACTCAATCCAGGTGTCCCACTTGGGTGGCAGGAACCCAACCACGTGAGCCATCACTCTTGCCCCCCAGCATCTGCACTGGACTCTGGAGTCAAGAGCCCAAGGCAGGACTCAAACCAGGCTCTTACCAGAGTGCGGGGGTCTTAACCACTAGGCCAAACAGCTGCCCCCCCAAGACCTTTTTGAAGTGTGCTTGAATGTTATAAATTGGAGGGTTCAGTTAGGGGAGGTAGCTGGTAGTGTTGCTCAGACTCCGTCTTTTCTGGGTTTTGTCTGTTATTTGCTGACAGGCTGGTTTCTTGCTGTGATTGTGAAGGTGTCTCCTTTGTTCTTTAGTCCTGTCCCTTTTTGCCGCATCTTTGGGGCTCTGTTATGTGTAACATATTTGTGGTTATGTCTTCCTGGTGAATTTCCCTTAATTATTTCTATCTTGATAATAATCTTGGTTTCAAAATCTTTTCTACCAGATAGTAAAAGAGCCACACTTGCTCTCTTATGCATTCTGGTTACGTTGGAGATATATTCATACACACACACACACACACACACACACATATATATATATATAGTCATTCTTTTACTTCCAACATGCCTTTACATTTAAAGTGGTCTTTTGTGGACAACATTATTTTATTTTTTTATTTTACAGAGTTAGTGAAAGAGCAAGATAGAGAAAAAGGTCTTCCTTCCATTGATTGGTTCACCCCCAAAATGGCCACTATGGCCGGAGCTACCGATCCGAAGCCAGGAGCCAGGTGCTTCCTCCTGGTCTCCCATGCTGGTACAGGGGCCCAAGCTCTTGGGTCATCCTCCACTGCCTTCCCGGTTCATCTAAGAATGCTGGACTGGAAGAGGAACAACCGGGACTAGAACTTGGTGCCCATATGGTATGCCGGTGCCGCAGGCAGACGATTAACCAAGTGAGCCATGGCGCCGGCCCTGACAACATTATTATTATTTTTTTTTTGACAGGCAGAGTGGACAGTGAGAGAGACAGAGAGAAAGGTCTTCCTTTTGCCGTTGGTTCACCCTCCAATGGCCGCCGCGGCTGGTGCGCTGCAGCCGGTGCACCATGGTGATCTGATGGCAGGAGCCAGGTACTTATCCTGGTCTCCCATGGGGTGCAGGGCCCAAGTACTTGGGCCATCCTCCACTGCACTCCCTGGCCACAGCAGAGAGCTGGCGTGGAAGAGGGGCAACCGGGACAGAATCCGGCGCCCCGACCGGGACTAGAACCCGGTGTGCCGGCGCCGTGAGGCAGAGGATTAGCCTAGTGAGCCACGGCGCCAGCCGACAACATTATTTTAATAGAGTTTTAGTTTTTCTCCCTGTCAACCTTTTGAGTATTTATAGCACCACCATTTAAAGTAATGATTGGGGGCTGGCACTGTGGTGCACTAGGTTAATCCTCCACCTGCAGCGCTGGCATCCCATATGGGTGCCAGTTCTAGTCCCGGTTGCTCCTCTTCCAGTCCAGAGTGTGGACGTTTAACCACTAGGCCAAACAGGTGCCCCTCCAAGACCTTTATGAATTGTGCTTGTATGTTATAAATTGAGTTTTCAGTAGGTGAGGTAGCTGGTAGTGTTGCTCAGACTCCGTCTTTTCTGGGTTTTTGTCCTTTATTTGATGACAGGCTAGTATCTCTTCCTATGACCATGAAAATACCTTTTTTCTTTTTTTAGCTTTGTTTTATCTATTTATTTATTTTATTTTGACAGATAGAGACAGAGAGAAAGCTCTTCCTTCCTTTGGTTCACGGAAGCACTTGGGCCATCCTCCACTGCCTTCCCAGGCCACTGCAGAGAGCTGGACCGGAAGAGGTGCAAATGAGGCTAGAACCCAGCGCCCGTATGGGATGCCAGCACCGCAGGCGGAGGATTAACCAAGTGAGCCACGGCGTCGGCCCCTGTTTTATCTATTTAAAAGACAGAGTTACCAAGAGCGGTAGAGCTAGAGAGCGAGAGGTCTTCCATCTGCTAGTTCACTCAATAAATGACTGCTATGGCCAGAGCGGAGCCAATCTGAAGCTAGGAGCCAAAAGCTTCTTCCAGGTCTTCCATGCGGGTCCAGGGACCCAAGGACTTGGCCTTGTTCTACTGCTTTCCTAGGCCATAGCAGAGAGCTGGATCGGAATTGGAGCTTCCAGGATTCAAACTGGTGCCCATATGGGATGCCGACGTTGCAGGCTGGGGCTTTAATCTGTTGTGCCAGAGCACTCGCCCCTCCTTTGTGCTTTGGTGCTGTCCATTTTTGCTGCATCTCTGGGGCTCTCTTAAGTAACACATTTGTGGTTATGTCTTCCTAGTGAATTCCCCTTAATTATTTCTATATTTGATAATAATCTTAGTTGCAAAATCTGTTTTACCAGATAGAGAAAGAGCTACTCTTGCTCTCTTATGCTTACTGGTTGCATTGAAGATACATATATAAATGTCTTTTAATTCTTTTACTTTCAAATATTTGTGCTTTTACATTTTTTAAAACTTTTATTTAATAAATATAAATTTTGAAAGTACAACTTTTGGATTATAGCGGTTCCCCCCCCATAACCACCCTCCCACCCGCAAACCATCCCATCTCCTACTACCTCTCCCATTCCATTCTTCATTAAGATTCATTTTTAATTATCTTTATATACAGAAGATCAGCTTAGTATATACTCAGTAAAGATTTCAACAGTTTGCACCCACACAGACACATAAAGTATAAAGTACTATTTGAATACTAGTTTTACCATTAATTTGCATATTACACTTTAAGGACAGAGATCCTACATGGGGAGTAAGTGCACAGTGACTCCTGTTGTTGATTTAACAATTGACACTCTTATTTATGGCATCAGTAATCACTCAAGGCTCTTGTCATGAGCTGCCAAGGCTATGGAAGCCTCTTGAGTTCACAAACTCCAACGTTATTTAGAGAAGGCCATAATCAAAGTGGAAGTTCTCTCCTTCCTGCAAGAAAGGTACATCTTTCTTTGATGGCCTGTTCTTCCACTGGGATCCCACTCACTGAGATCTTTCATTTAGGTGTTTTTTGTTTGTTTGTTTGTTTGTTTGTTTGTTTTGTTTTTTTGTTTTTTGCCACAGTGTCTTGGCTTTCCATGCCTGAGAAACTCATGGGAATTTTAGCCAGATCCAAATGCCCTAAGGGCTAACTCTGAGGCCAGAGTGCTGTTTAGGGCATCTGCCAGTCTATGAGTCTGCTGTGTATCCCACTTCCCATGTTGGATCGTTCTTTCCTTTTTAATTCTATCAGTTATTATTAGCAGACACTGGTCTTGTTTATGTGATCCCTTTGACACTTAATCCTATCTTAATGATCAATTATGAACTGAAACTGATCATTTTAACTAGTAAGATGTCATTGGTACATGCCAACTTAATGGGATTTGGAATCCCATGGCACCTTTCTAGCTCTACCATTAGGTTTTAGTCCAAGTGAGCATTTCCCAAAATGTACATCCCCTCCCTTTCTTATTCCCCCTCTTATATATATCAAGGATCAATTTCCAGTTAAATTTAAACACCTCAGAATAATTGTGTGTTAGAGGGGCCGGCACTGTGGCATAGTGGATAAAGCCACTGCCTGTGGTGCCGGTATCCCATATGGGCGCTGGTTTGAGACCCAGCTGCTCAACTTCCAAGCCAGCTCTCTGCTATAGCTTGGGAGAGCAGTGGAGGATGACCCATGCCCTTGGGCCCCTGCACCCACGTGGTAGACCTGGAGGAATCTCCTGGCTCCTGGCTTCAGATCGGCACAGCTCTGGCTGTTGTGGCATCTGGGGAGTGAACCAGCAGATGGAAGACCTCTCTCTCTCTCTCTCTCTCCCTCTCTCTCTCTCTCTCTCTCTTTCTGCCTCTCTTCTCTCTGTGTAACTGTGACTTTCAAGTAAAATAAAATAAATCTTTAAAAATAAAATAAAGCGTTCAACCAATGGTATTAATAGAACAAGAAAATACTAAAAGTATTAAAATAGGAAGCTGTTCCTCAACAGGACAAGGGCTGATCAAGTCATTCTTTCACATAGTGTCAGTTTCACTTCTGAGGTTTCCTTTTAGGTGCTCAGTTTGTTGTCAGAGATCAGGGAGAACATATGATATTTGCCCCTTTGGGACTGGCTTATTTCACTCAGCATGTTTTCCAGATTCCTCCATTTTGTTGCAAATGACCGGATTTCATTAATTTTTTTTACCGCTGTGGCATTGTCTGTGTATACAAAGGCTGTTGATTTTTGTACATTGATTTTATTTTTTTGTTTTTAATTTATTTGACATGTAGAGTTATAGACAGTGAGAGAAAGAGACTGAGAAAGGTCTTCCTTCCATTGGTTCAATCCACAAATGGCCACCACAGCCGGTGCTGCGCGGATCCAAAGCCAAGGGCCAGGTGCTTCTTCCTGGTCTCCCATGCAGGTGCAGGGGCCCAAGCATTTGGGCCATCCTCCACTGCCCTTCCGGGCCACAGCAGAGAGCTGGACTGGAAGAGGAGCAATTGGGTCTAGAACCCGGCGCCCATATGGGATGCCAGCACCACAGGTGAAGGACTAACCAAGTGAGCCGTGGCGCCGACCCCTGTACATTGACTTTATATCCTGCTACTTTTGCCAAACTCTTCTATGAGTTCCAATAGTCTTTGTGGAGTTCTTTGGATCCCCTAGAGAATCATAGCATCTGCAAAGAGGGATAGTTTGACTTCTTTATTCTCAGTTTGGTCATCTCCCACTGAGACTACTCAAACTCTCAGCCGCACCGTGAGTTCTCCCACACACCTTCAGTTTGTTTGTTTGTTTGTTTCCCACAGTCCCGGTTCAGAAGCCCCACACATTCCCTAGGTCTTAGTCTCCTATTATTACTCTCTACCAGAGTTAGGTTCTTCTGCTTGGCCGAGGGCGGGCGCAACCCCGAGCTGGTGCAGCTGTTACGTATGTCCAAAATGGTGCCTGCTCTGTCGGCTCATACACCTTTGTAAGGTGAGTGGAGAGAGAGAATTGTGTCTGTACCATCTCTTTTATTTTTTTTCTTTTTCTTTTCTCTCTTTTTTTTTTTTTTTTTTTTTTTTTTTTACAGGCAGAGTGGACTGAGAGAGAGAGAGAGACAGAGAAAGGTCTGCCTTTTGCCGTTGGTTCACCCTCCAATGGCCGCCGCGGCTACCCTGCTGCAGCCGGCGCACCACGCTGATCTGATGGCAGGAGCCAGGTACTTATCCTGGTCTCCCAGGGGGTGCAGGGCCCAAGCACTTGGGCCATCCTTCACTGCCCTCCTGGGCCACAGCAGAGAGCTGGCCTGGAAGAGGGGCAACCAGGACAGACTCTGGCGCCCTGACCAGGACTAGAACCCGGTGTGCCGGCGCCACAAGGCGGAGGATTAGCCTAGTGAGCCGCAGCGCCGGCCTTTATTTTTTTTCTCTAGTTAGGCTGGTATACTTTCCCCCACGGGGCTTCAAGCCTCATTCCCTCTATGCTCTTCCTGCCACTTTTCTGCCAGGGTCTCAGGCTACTGCAGTCTTGTCTCACCTCACTTTCCAGCGCTGGTGTGGAGGCTCTCGGCAGCTAGAGTCCCAAGCCATGGGCGCCCATGCCCTCCACATAGCTCTACCATGTCCCTCTAATTAGGGAGGAGTTTCCTCTGCCATATTTTCCCTAACTCTTCCCTGAGACTACACTATCTCCATTTTTATTAAACTATCTTCTCCTGGACTATATCAGTAAGCTCCCTCCCTATTCTGCCATATTGGAACCACCCCTGCCCCTATGCTTTTACATTTCAAGTGGTCTTTTGTGGACATTTTTTAATGATTTATTTATTTATTTATTTGAAAGATTTACAGAAAGAAAATGAGGGGCAGAGAGGGAGAGGGAGAGGGAGAGGGAGAGGAAGGTCTTCCATCCACTGGTTCACTCCCCAGTTGGCCCCAGCAGCTGGAGCTGTGCTGATCCTAGCCAGGAGTCAGGAGTTTTCTCTGGGTCTCCCATGCGGGTGCAGGGACCCAAGCACTTGAGCAATCTTCTACTGCTTTCCCAGGCCATTGCAGAGAGCTGGATTGGAAGTGAAGCAACCAGGACTTGAACTGGCACCCATATGGGATAACAGCAGGCAGTGGCTTTACCCACTATGCACAGCGCCAGCCCCATGGACAGCATTTAATAGAGTTTTAGTTTTTCACCCAGTCAACCTCTTGAGTATTTATAGGACAACCATTTACAGTAATGATTGATAGACTTAGGGTAGGTCTGCTGCTTGATTTTTTTATTTTAATTTTTCTTATTTTTTTATAAAAGATTAATTATTTGCAAAGCAGACTTAAGAGAGAGAGATATAGACCTTCCATCTGCTGTTTCACTCCCCAAATGGCTGCAGTGACTGGAGAAAGGCCAGGCCAAAGCAAGGAGCCAGGAGCTTCTTCCAGGTATTCCACATGGACACAGGAGCATAAGAACCTGGGCCATCTTCCTTTGCTCTCCCAGGCACATTAGCACAGAGCTGGATTGGAAATGGAGCAGCCGGGACCTGAAGCAGCACCAATATGGGACGCTGGCGCTGCCTGCTGTGGCTCAATGAATGGCAGCACAGTGCTGGCCCCTGTTGTCCCCCTTCCTTCCTTCTTTCCTATCTTCCCTTCTTTTTTAGATTTAATTATTTTTTAAAGATTTATTTATTTATTTGAAAGTCAGAGTTAACCAGAGAGAGGAGAGGCAGAGAGAGAGAGAGAGAGAGAGGTCTTCCATCCGATAGTTCACTCCCCAATTGACCGCAACGGCCAGAACTGCACCAGTCCGAAGCCAGGAGCCAGGAACTTCTTCAGAGTCACCCACGCAGGTACAGGGGCCCAGTCACTTGGGCCATCTTATAATGCTTTCCCAGGACATAGCAGAGAGCTGAATGGGAAGTGGAGCAGCCGGGTCTAGAACCGGTGCCCCATATATGGGATGCCAGCGCCTCAAGCCAGGGTGATAACCCACTGCGCCACAACACCAGCCCAGATTTAATTATTTAAGAGACAGAATTACAAAGTTAGAGACAGAGCGAGAGGTCTTATTTCGATGTTTATTTCCCCTGCCAGCCTGGAGGACCACCCCTTCCAAGTTACACATGAGCTCTACACTCCTCTTCTGTCTGGAGAGTAATCCCTCCTCCTGGGCAATCAGGACTCCTGGCCGGCACGTCCAGGTGCCTCCGTTGTGTCCCTCTGGGCACATGCTATAGAGGGGCAGTGTCTTGCCCAAAGGCGCACAGCTGTTTCCAGAATACTGGGTAGATGTGTGTCAGGGTCCGTAACCATCTCATCCCAAGCTTAGAGCTGTGATGTCTTGGAAATCTAACTTTTGTGGTCTCACGGAAGCCTGGCCATGTACCACTGCTAGGCGTTTGGAAGTCTGCAGTGTGCTGTGGCTGGAGCTCCTTGTGTCCCAGTTGGAGGGGCTTCAAGACTGAAGCCGGGCCGCCCCCTCCTTGTGCGTAGGCCTGGAAGGATGCCGGGCTGCCGCTCTCCACCACAAGCAACGAAGCCTGCAAGCTGTTTGATGCCACTCTGACCCAGGTACGCCCACCGGAGAAACGCTTGCCCTCAGTGAAGGTTTTGGGGGAGGTTTTCTGATTTGGTGAGTGCTTTTTCAGCTGCGCTCTAGCAGCGGAATGCAGTCAAGTCTGGAAGATGGAGCATCCCAGCCCACCCACCCCCTCTGCAATCAGCCTCCTACCCAAGGTCTCCCAGTGGTGGGTGGGCAGCAGTGGGTGGTTGGGGATAGATTGGAAGGGCCTAGCTAAGGGACTGCCTGCTGCCTGGTCTGCACCTGCTGCCACTCTGGGTGAGGCCTGGGCTGGGCTGGGTTGGGCTGGCCCAAGCGTCTGAATCCCCAGCTGTGTCCAATCTATTGCCAGTATGGGCCACGCCATCTCTGCCGGCTTCAGGCTGATTGGCACTGGAAGCTCCAGGCAACTGGACAAAGAGCTGGATCTGGCTGTGAAGACCATGGTGGACGTATCCAAAGCGCAGGCCCTGACACAGCGGGAGCAGCTGCACGTGTCTGCCGTGGAGACATTTGCCAACGGGTGAGGGGCCTCTGAGGGCTGTGTGTCTGTGATGGGTGAACCGAGGCTGGGCTGGGGGTGCCTCAGGCTGTCCCCATGCGGCACCAGGGGAATCCTCAGCCCAGCTCATGAGAGCACCTGGGTCAGGGCTGCGTCCTGCCTGTGCAGTCGAGTGCCTGATAAGGAAGGTTGGGCTGAGATTCCCAATTTAGTGTCCCAGTCACTCGTTTTGTTTCATGACCTCAATCAGTTATTAGTTTCGTTACTGAAATAATGGAACCGTGTGGTAGAAATGTCCACAAGAGGGCAGAAAGCATCTGTGCATGTGCTCCTGGTTCCCACACACCCCTGGGTGCACTGCCGCAGCCTTCCAGATTCCTGTCCCTGTCCCCCGCTGACCCTCACTCCCTGAGAACGGCAGTGCCCATGCCTGCTCTGCAGGTGTGACACCGCTGATGACCCCGCAGGAGCTCAGGGGTGCTGAGCCCGACATGGGGACATCTCCTGGGGTCTGCTCAGTGAGTCCACACGGGGCGATTCCAGCCCAGACTCCCTACAGCCAACTCTGGTCACACTTGAAATTGTCTCTGACAACTTGAGACAGTTTACTTATTTATTTGTTTGTTTATATATTTTGACCAGGCAATAAGATTCCTCATTGGGTTTTCAATGTCCTCGGCCACGTTCTAACTAAGAAACTGTTGTTTTTAAGCCAATCCAATGCAGTCTACGATGTGGAATGTGTTTTATGCTTGGGGGTGGAGGCTTTGTGTTCAGTGGTGCTGAGAGCTCCTCTTAGCTTCCAGGAACTTCCAGAAGACCTGTGCCCTATGGGAACAGATTCCCCAGGACAAGATGACAGCTTCTTCCAGTCAGAAGATTCTTCCCGGTCACCCAGTCAGGTGCAGTGGCCGAGGACTTGAGTCATCTTCTAGGCTCCCCCTAGAGGCTGGATCAGCTGGACATGGAGGAGAGGGGCTGAAAGATGATGTTATCACTTGAGAGGCAGAGAGAGACACAGGCCGAGATTTCCACTTGCCGGTTCACTCCCCAAATGCCCCAATAGCCAGGGCTGGAACAGAGCTAAATCCAGCAGCTGTGGACTCCAGGTTTCCAAACCTGGGTGGAGGGGACCTTCCAACTTGAGCCATCACCTGGTGCCTCCCAGTGCACATAAGCAGGAAGCTGGAGTCAGGAGTGGAGCTGGGACTCAAACCAGACACGGGGACGTGGACACATGTGTCTTCCCTGTGGCTAACGCCAGCCCCTGAACGATTTATTTTACAGACTCGTGTGATCGTGGGGCTGACATGTTAGCCCTCTGGAGGGCAGGCGGCAGGTGGGAAGTTCCCACAGCGGCTGGCAGGAGAGACTTTTCTGTTTTCTAAGATTTATTTTGTTTTTTAAAGAGTTTTATTTACTTAAGATTTAGAGAGAGAGAGAGAGAGGTCTTTCATCCACTGGTTCACTCCGAATGACCGCAGTGGTCAGAGCTGAGCTGATTAGGAGCGAGGAGCTTCTTCTGGTCAGCAGCTTCTTCCCAGCCTCCCACGCAGGTGCAGTGGCCGAGGACTTGGGCCATCTTCCACTGCATTCCCAGGCCATAGCAGAGAGCTGGATTGGAAGCAGTGCAGCTGGGACTTGAACTGGCGCCCATATGGGATGCCAACGCTGCAGGCCAGGGCTTTAACCTGCAACGCCACAGCACCAGCCCCCTGACGGGAGAGACTTGAATCTGGAGGCAGAATCCTGGTCTCCGGAGCCCTCAGTCTATCTACGGATGGGGTGAGGACCACCCACGCTGTGGAGAGAAGCCACTTTAACTCAAAGAACACTGATGTCTGTGGGGAGCAACTCGGACTAGACTAAGTTACTGGAATTAAGACTTATTCTATGCATCTGCTCTCCCACAATATGGTGCTGGGAGAGGAGAAAACAGCTTCTACGCAGCTGCCTCTTGCCAACTTGAGTGATGACCTCCAGGAGCTGATCCTGCTCCTGATTGGAGGAGAGCAGCATACTCGGCATGTGGGCAGCCGAGTTGGGATTGGTGGAAGAGGACTATAAAGGAGGAGAGAGACAACATGCACCAGGAACATCTAAGGGGAACATCTATCTGAAGGAACACCTGTGCAGCCCCCGAGAGAGCCGGCCGGCGGTGTGCCGCTCCCCCGCGGAAGTGGGGAAAGTGGCCAGGGGGAACCGCCCTTCCACGGAGGTGGAAGGGACGGTAGCCAACCCGGGAAGAACCAGCAGCAAACCCGGGGAGGGCCGAGCAGACGAAAGAACAGCGCAGGGTCCTGTGTCGGTCCTCCACGAAGACGGGGAGCGACATAATGGTGCCGTGACTCGGATAGGAAACTTAGGAGGGAAGAAACGGGAAGAAGTGGGAAAATACCGGAGAGAGAGACTAGTAAAGAGCCTAGGGAAAAGCCGGATGGAAAAGGTGCCGGAAGAAGCTATTGAAAGCCTAGGCATAGACTCAGATATGGACTACGGGGGGAAGCTGGGAGAAATCTCTAAGGTCGAAAGCGAAAGTGAAAGCTAGAACAAACAGACTCAGATACGGACTGTGGGGAGAAGCCAGGAGAAATGAGGGAGGAATATTGTTGGAAGAAAACTTAGGGAAACATACCGGGTAGAGAAAAATGTTAGGGAAATTGAAGCCGTGGGGGGCAGGCCGAGGCGGAAACGTAAGCCAGCTTGGAATTCTTTAAGTCAGCCCGGGGAGCAAAAGGCGAAAAGTTAAACCAGAGGCGGAGGCGTGGGCCAGGTTGGAATCCGTCAGATTAGCCCGGGGAGCAAAAGACGGGAAGCCAAACCATGAGGCGGAAACGTAAGCTATAGGTTGAATTCGCCAGGTTAGCCCGGGGAACTTAGATTGAATACCGGTGGTGGCGGAAACGTAAGCTACGCTGTGTGACTCGCGGAAGCCGCCACGTGCAGAGAGAGCGCACGGGGCGTGAATAGATAGGGAATGTGGGGCTAGTGCGAGGCCGTGGTGCGGGCGTGAAAGGCCGTGGAGACCACGGAGCGCGCAAACCCAAGCCACGCAGAGCCGTGAAGCTGCCGCGGGGCGAGGTGCCGAGAAGCAGCCTCGGGGCGGGCGCTGGGAAGCTGCAGGGATAAGAGAAACAGAAGTTTAGAAGTAAAATGAGAGAAATAGGAATGCTGGTAGATAGAAGTAAAATGGGAGAGATAGGAATGCCCGGAGATAGAGAAATGGAGAAAAATAAGGCCTCCCTCAACATGGCAATGAGAGAGCTTGGATTCGGTCTGCCTGATTAGGGAGGTGGTGAGCACCTGCGGGCGGCTAGCAGTTTATGCGCCGCAGGTCACCGAAGACAGGCACGAATTAACATCAATAAGTCTCCCCACAATACCGCAATGAGAAGGCTTGGATTCGGTCTGCCTGATTAGTAAGGCGGTAAGCACCAGCAGGCAGCTCGACCAGAGTATGAGCTGCAGGTCACCGAAGATAGGCACGAATCAACACCAATAAGTCTCCCCACAATACGGCAATGAGAAGGCTTGGATTCGGTTTGCCTGATTGATAGGACTTGTAAGCACCTGTGGGCAACTCTAGCAAGCAGAGCAGAGTGTGTACCGCGGGGCACCGAAGACAGGCGCGTATCAACGCCAAAAAATAAAAAGAAAGGGGGATCTGTGGGGAGCAACTCGGACTAGACTAAGTTACTGGAATTAAGACTTATTCTATGCATCTGCTCTCCCACAATATGGCGCTGGGAGAGAAGAAAACAGCTTCTACGCAGCTGCCTCTTGCCAACTTGAGTGATGACCTCCAGGAGCTGATCCTGCTCCTGATTGGAGGAGAGCAGCGTACTCGGCGTGTGGGCAGCCGAGTTGGGATTGGCGGAAGAGGACTATAAAGGAGGAGAGAGACAACATGCACCAGGAACATCTAAGGGGAACATCTATCTGAAGGAACACCTGTGCAGCCCCCGAGAGAGCCGGCCGGCGGTGTGCCGCTCCCCCGCGGAAGTGGGGAAAGTGGCCAGGGGGAACCGCCCTTCCACGGAGGTGGAAGGGACGGTAGCCAACCCGGGAAGAACCAGCAGCAAACCCGGGGAGGGCCGAGCAGACGAAAGAACAGCGCAGGGTCCTGTGTCGTTCCTCCACGAAGACGGGGAGCGACATAATGGTGCCGCGACTCGGATACAAAGCCTAGGCAGGGTTTAGTGTCGTTCCTCCATGAAGAGGGGGAGCGACAGATGTCAGTGTTGGCCCCACGAACAACTTACTGCCTCAGCCACACCTGACTGGTGTTTGGACAGAAAACTGAGTTCTGCGGTCCAGCCAAGTGGACATAGGGACTTGACCACCACAGGGGACTTTCAGGACCTGATACACAGTAAGCACTTAATAAATAACCCAGAAAGCGCTCAGTGAATGACCTCACAGAGCTTCCTTAGTTACCATGCAGTTAGCCGTCTGGAAGGGGCTGTTCTAGAATATGCTTCTGTGAACTACGAGTCAGATCTGTATCTCGCACGGGAGTAGAGATAACATCCAGCGTGCAGAGTCCAGCTTCAGTCTTGTTTCCCCTTGGCTGGAAAGCCACGGGCAGGACGCCTCTATCCTGTGTGAGCACTGGGGGTCCTGGCTGTCAGTGAGACGGGTGAGATGGGGGTGTGCATTTCCTGTGCAAGGGAAGTGGACCTATCCTGGCTGGGGCCGTGAGAGTGAAGTGGACAGGGTCCCGGCCCCAGGTCCCCTGGGCCTGGGGAGGAGCCTGGCTGTGCAGGGGGGGTGTCCAGCTGGGCAGACGCTGGGAGCCGAGCTGCAGAAGCAGAGGAGGAGCCACAGACAGAACCCAGCCAGGAGAGCTTCCCAGGGAGCAGTCCTCCTCTGTCCCACCATGGGGGCTTCACCAGTCAGATGCGGCAGGGGTGGGGTGGAGGGAGACCCTGTGCAGATGACTTGGGGGTGGGAGGGCACTAATCCAGGCAGGCCCTGCCCTGTTATGGTTCTGATGACGAAGGTCATTAGGTCATTAGCCCCTCAGTAGAGGGAGCCTGGAAAGCTGAGACGCAGCTGTAATGGCGTCCACAAGTGGGGCACTCGGAGCAGCTGGGGTGCACCTGCCTGTGTGCTGCAGGCCAGTGCCTGCCCCATGCTCAGCGGGGGCCTGACGTCCTCTTGCAGCTCCCGCTGTTGCTGGGTCCCTGGAGTGCTTGGGCTCGTGGCTGCCCCCGCTGATTTTGCTTCCTCACCGCCGTCTTCCTTCTCTGTGTTCTCATGGCCCCTTTAGGACACAGTCACGGCCCAGGGCCCACCCATCTTAACGTGGTAGATTCTGTAAAGCATGAGTCTAACAGGGTCCCATCACGGTCCCTGGAGTTGGGACATCGGCCCATGTACTGGAGGGCACAGAGCAGTGCTCCCCGCCTGTCCTATTGTATTTTGAGGTGACTTGTTTTCTGTCTTTAGCTATGTGAAAGGCATCTATTCTTTTGGACTGATGGAAACCAACTTCTACGATCGGGCGGAAAAGCTTGCCAAAGAGGTAAGTAGCCGACTCTTTCCAGAAGTGCCCTGGCCTTGAGAGTGGCCAAGAAGGGGGTAACCCGCTGGTTGACCTGAGCCAGTCCCCCTGAAGGTCCCCAAGCATAGGACTCACTGCAGTGCCAGCAGCTGCCCCAGGCAGGAAGCTGACCCTTGCCATCCCCGTGCCTCTGTGGCCACGGAGCCACGCCCCTTGGCCAGCCACAGCCCAGGCCTGCAGCAGAGGGGGTGAAGCTGGGGAGGCTTTGCTCAGCCCCTGGCTCAGGGTTGCACTCGGGGCGTCTGTGCTCCCACCAGCTCTGCTGGCTTCCAGGGCCTATGCTCGGCACTGCTGGGACAGTGTGGGGAATGGATGTAAACCTTCCTCCTTGAACTTCACGTTTCTCAGCATCACTGACTGCACACGAGGCTCAGAAGGCGGCACAGAGGTCAGGGACAGAGGCTGATGCCCGCTGGGCCTGACCTGGGGCTTCTGTTTCTTCCTGCATGGTTTGGACCCTCCCCACCACACACACCTTTTCCAAAGACTGATTTATTTGATAGGCAGAGCAACAGAGAGAGAAAGACGGAGTTGGACAGGGACAGGGACAGGGAGAGGGGAAAGAGATCTCTTCTACCTGCTGGTTCACTCCTCAAAGCCAGCAGCAGCTGGGGCTAGGCCAGGCCAAAGCCAGAAGCCAGGAACTCTATGTGGGTCTTCCAGGTGGGTGGCACGGGTCAAGTACTTGTCCATCCTCTGTGCCCTCCCAGGTGCATGTGGAAGGAGAGGAAGCAGAACAGCCGGGACAATGTGGGATGCTGGCGCTGTAGCCAGGGCTTCACTCACCTCTGCACAGAGCTGCCCCGAGCCCTGCCCTAGAGCATCCCCCAGGTCAGGGTGCTCACCGGTGGTCCAGCAGGCAGGGCAATGTGGCATCCACTGGGCGTTTCCCGCCTGCCCTCGGTCCTGGACTGCGGCCCCCACCTGTGTCTTGAAGGCTGGCACTGAGTACAGTGGATGCTACTCTGTGCATGGGCCCAGAACAAGTGACAGGCTGCAGCCTGCATCTCTTCTCCTCTGTCCACCTCAGAGGAGTGGATCCTGAGGCCCAGGGGGCAGCTGCTGCTCTTGGTTCAGGCTGGGGACTCCAAATGCACCTGCTGTCACTCACACTCTGTCCATGTGATGCCTTTCTCCCATTGCTCAGAGAGGCCAAGGCCACAAGGTCAGAGGTGAGCCAGATTCTCTAAGGCCACCTGACCAGACAGGGGTCCTTGAAGCTGCCAAGACCAGAACCCAGCCTCCCTGCGACAAGGTCAGGATCTTACCCTGTTATCGCCCTGGTGTTCCTCAGCACCCCTAGTAGATAGCACCCCTGGGTGTCTTCGCATCACAGAATTAGAGCCCAGGCTGGAGATCAGGGCCACAGCTCTTTTGTCTGCAAGTCAAGTCAGAGGTCAAGGTCTGGAGTGGCTTCCTGGTGATTTTACTTCTATACGTGGGTGACCAGGCACTACCCTCCCACAGCAGCCACAGGAAGGCCCTGCAGAGACCACGGCAGCCAGGCCCTCCTGTTGGGTGGTATCCACCTGGGCACCTGGGGGCTGGCAGTGCAGTCAGAGAAGCGTGGGCAAGGGTGGCCGGATGTGGTAAGTCGGATGTGGCAGGTCCCTCCAGGGTCAGCCACAAGGTGCAGACTAAGGCTGCACAAGTGGCAGGGGAGGTAGAAGAATCCCCTCGCTGCTCCCTCACTGCCACACAATGAGGCTCCCGGAGGTGATCCCCGTGTGGTGAGGTGGACTTCCTGGACAGCGAGGAGCCACGCTGGACTGGAGCAGCCGCACGGGCAGCCATGGGGCCGTGTGTCTGCATAGCCTGCGGGAAGATCCAGGCAGGCCAGGCGTTGTGGAGCTGGGGGCGTATTGGGAACTGGCTTGGAAGGTGCAAGCCTGAGAGACCAGAGCAGGGCAGCAGGGCAGCAGGGCCTGGATTGTACTGGGAGGGGGAGCCTAGGGGCCAATTGGGAGGGCTCTAGGCGAGGGAGGGCACTGGTCAGTCCCTGCTCATGTCAGAGCAGGAGTGGGGCAAGCCAATGGGCTGTGAGCCGCAGCCCTTCCAGTCTGCCCTGCATGAGAGCTGTGTGCCCAGCAGGGCCGCACCCAGTCTACTCGAACTCAGCCCTCACCCTCTCCGGTGTCCAGCACCCAGGGATCCAGCACAGGGGGTGCCCACGCTCCCTACAGACCCATCTGCTTCCTCTCTGTGTCCTGATGAGCAGGGGCAGGACGCATGGTGGCAGCAGTTGGCAGTCCAGGGCAAGCTGCACACCACCTAGCTTGGGGAAACCGAGGCAGCAGGCTGGGGGGTGAAGCCCAGGATTTGAGATGGGACCTGCCATGGGCAAGTCCATGGGACTTTCATGAGTCTCAGTCTACTTCCCTGTGCTTGGCACCTAGTGGGTGCTTGGTAAACATGAGCTGACCCCGGGAGCACAGGCAGCATGCTGCTGTGAGGCTAGGTTCACTCCCCGGTCCAGCCTGCCTCTCTGGGCACGTGAGCAGCCTCTGACCTCAACAGCAGTGCTGTCAGCACTGGGAAGCCCCCCGTTGGGTGCCCGTGTAGTGTGTGGGGAGGTCCCCAGTTGAGGGGCACTGGACGGTCCCCACCAAGCTCACCTCGACAGTGTCCACTTCTCCAAGCAGCCCTGAGTGGGAGGCAGCATCCGGGGCCCCTGCACTGGAGGGAAACTGAGGCCAGATGCAGGAGCCTCAGCTGTATGCAGGAGGCTGTGTGGTCCCAGGATGAGCCCTGCATTGGAGACTCTGCTGCATCCCAGCTGCGAACCCTGGGCCAGTAGCACACCTCTGCCTCGCGGTGTCCTGTGCTGGTGTGCCCTACGCATGCGTACATGGGCTGTCCTGGGGTTGTGATGGTTCTGAGCTGGACCCAGGCCTGTGAGAGATGTGCTGTGGCCTGCCAAGGCTGACTGACCCGCACTGTCTCACCCACACGCAGGCTCTGTCTATCACCCCGACGGATGCGTGGTCAGTGCACACCATTGCCCACGTTCACGAGATGAGAGCAGAGGTCCAGCAGGGTCTGGAGTTCATGCAGCACTCGGAGACGCACTGGAAGGTACGGTTCTCATCCCCCGGCCACCTGCCAAGGGAACTCAGTCGGTGTCCTGAGGCACAGGAGTTCACGGGTGTGCTTGAAACATTTCTGTCACGCTACCCATGGCTACAAAGCACCTCTCAACACCTGTTGGTGGAAGTTTCTAGAACTGGTCTAGAATTGGTAAAAGGAATACGTCATAAAATTACCATGAAGACAAGAGCCCCACTGGGGTGAGACCTAGGAGGCCCTGAGCTGGTCCTCCTGCCTGCCTGGAGCCCAGGGGTGGCCTCTCAGTGTAGCTGAGGGTGTGGACACAGGGGGGATGGTGCATTGGCCATCTGCAGGGTGGTTACAGGTTAGGGCCTGCAGAGGACGGGTGTGGGCCCAGCCAGACCCCTGCCCCCCTGCAGGCCCTTTCCCTTGGCCTGACCCTGCTGTGGCTCACTGTTCCCACTCCCAGTGCCCAACCTCTGGCCTCTCGGCTGGTAACTCACTGCCCTACTCAGTGCCGTCCTTTCTCCCTGTGTGCCTGTTGCCCCTGTGCTGGCCTCGGGCACCCAGACTGGCCTGCTCTCCCCTGCGCTGTGGCAGGCTCCCCAGGGCCCCACCGGTCAAGGTGGCCACTCCCCTCCCAGTCCTGGCAGTAAGCCGCAGGTGCCCAGCCATGTGTGTGCCAATCCAGGAGGAGCCTTGCGGGCAGAGGAAGGGGCGTTCCCGCTGGGATGTGATTTGCAGGAAGGCAGGTGTCGGAGTGAGAGCCTGGGCCCCTGACATCCACATGCACATCTTCCTAAGGACCCTGGATCTGTGGGCTCTGGAAGGCTCTGGGGGACCCAGGATGCACTGGGGTGAGGGGCACCCATGAGTACAGGGCTTGCTCAGGAGGAGCTGTGAGAGCAGGGAGGCCTAGCCAAGGCCTCACCCCCATGCCATTCATATGCCTCCACTAGAACTCTGATTCTGTAGGGTGATCCCTCTGACCTCAGTTTCCCCATCTATACTCTGTGAAGCCCTTGGTCCCAACACATAAATCAGGAGCCGCTAAGGCTGGGCTCTTGGTTCTCTGCTGTTTCATATTCTCCACTGTGGCCTCCGGCAGCCTGCAGCCTGGCTGGACAGCCCTGGGTGAGGACAGTGCAGCCCAGGGCCCCGTCCCCTCCTCCTCCTGCACTTGCCACAGGCGTTCAGCTCTGCCAAGACTCCAGCCCCTGCCGCAGGCCTGTGCCCTGCCCTGGAGCCCCATGAGGCTCCACGTGAGACTTCTCTGTCCTGGCAGGGCCTGGTCAGTGGACTGAGCAGCCTCGCAGCAGCGCATGGGCCTCCCTGAGACAGGCATCCCTCAGATTGTGGATACCCAGAAGAGACGTTGAACCCTTTGGGCTTGGGGTGGGGCAGTGGTCAGGGAAGGCACGCTGTAGGAGCCACCGTCTGCAGAGTCTGGAAGGATGAGCAGCTGTGTGGGTCGAGGTTGGGACTGTCCCAGCGCCCGCCCAGCTTAAGCAGAGCCAAGGCCTACGGTGGACAGTGAGGGAGAGGTTGTCCTCGCACCCAGGTGCATGTCAAATGTGGGCCATGCAGGAGGCGTCGTCAGCTCCTCTTACCAGGTTAGGTGGGGTCGCGAACAGGCAGCAACTTAGGGAAGGCCGGGCTCAGTGTTTGCCCGGTACCTGCTGTGTGTCCCGGGTAGCAAGAATTGTGGCCTTGAGAGCTGGGGAGGGCTGCACTCTGAGCCGTCCCGGGAAGGCCCATGGGCTCCTCTATGAAGGGGCAGCTGTCAGGGCTCTGCCTTTCCTGCAAGACTTGTCTCAGATTCTAGGGTGCTGTGTTAAAAATAAAGCCTGGGGTCTCAGCACCAGAGAAAATCAGTGAAGTTCCGGAAGCAGTCCTTTGGGGGTTGAAGGGACTTTGTAGGAAGAAATGGAGGTGATGGGGACCTGTGAGATGAGATGTGGATCTTGGCACCCCTGAGCAAAGCTGAGTCTGGAAGTGTGGCCGGGGGCGGGGTCTCTGCCAGCCTGCTCTGAGGCTTGGAGATGGGTGACGGGCCAGGCCCAGCACATGCTCCCGGGCACGCAATGGGGGCAGCTTCTCCAGGTCACTTGGTGCCCTCTCTTGCGCCTGGTGCAGTCTGAGCTCTTGGTCACAGTAAGGGTGACAGTCCTGATGGCAGAGGTGGTGGGGACCACACATTGGCAGCCTTTTGCTGAGGGCTTGCTCTGTGCAGACCCCATACATAACCCAGACATGCTCCTCGCTGGCCCTGGGTCCCCCATCAGCCCACAAGCAGAGTATGGCTAGGGTCATGCCTGTCTTCCAGATCCTGCCCCAACTGCCAGGGCCAGGTGAACAATGCTGGACATGGTGGACACCTGCTCCATGCTCTACCGCCTTCAGATGGAAGGTAGCACACCTCTGCCCCTCAGGCTCACTCACCTCCCCTCTACACAGCGAGTGCACGGAGCAGCTGCCCGCCTGGCCTGGCTCCGTAGATGCCCTGAGACCAGCAGGTCTGGCCGCCGCGTCTGTTTCTTCCAGTTCCCACTACTCAGCCAGGGGGCCTCAGGTTCCACTCAGGGAGGCACCGGCCACTCCCATGGCTGCCCTCCAGCCCCACTGGGACCGATGAGGGTGTGCAGCCCACGGCCCCCGCACCTGCCCTTGCTATCTTACATTTGTCCTCTGCTGTGAACTCCTGCAGTTTTGACAGCACCAGGCCCCCACGTATCACGCAGCATGGTCCACGCTGTCAATTCATGTCCATTTGTGCTAGCCGATCATGGCGACCCCGACGCGGGGTCACAGTGAAGGACAGAGGTGATCCGTGGGGAGGGCCGCACCCCAACTGCCAGCCTGGACTGCATGGAGAAGGTCTGGCTCCGGGCAAACCCTGGGTCCTCCTCCTGCATCCAGCAGGCCTGGACACTCAGAGCTCCCGCGCGGTGAAGCCCAGCCCCGGGCGGAGCCTCGAGAACTGACGTGGGCGCCATTTCTGCCTGGATGCAGGCCACGGATAGCGACGGCGACCGACTCACCCAGCGGCCTGGCCTGGCCTCTCCAAGCCGCTGGCTCCCGATGTCCCCAGTACGCGCGGCCCCAACAGGCGCGCTCCCCAGTGCCTTCACCTGGGCCCGGGTCCCTGGAGTCTTAGCTCACCGGTGCCGGGACCACAGACCCTCTCAGCGGGAAGCCCACCTAGGGTGACCGTCCCCTTCCGGCCTCGGGCAACGCTTCCCGTGCCCCTGCGCCCACTCCGGACAGCGGCCGGGACTTCGTGCAGCCGCATTGCTGACACCGGGCGCGAGCCCTGCGGCAGAGCGAGTATTAGTACCTTTGTTACTTCAGTCTTCACCAGACACGCGGGCGGCGCACTGTGGCCACACAATCCGCTAACGGGCGGGCCGCCCTCTGGCCTATGGACGGCGCAGGCCCTCCGCGGACTTCCGGGTGGGCGGAGCCAATCAGCTGCGCGTGCGCCCTGGGCCCCTCTCCTGGCGCTCCGACTACAGTCCCCAGGAAGCATCGGGGCGGGCACACCCTTTGGAGACAGACCAATCGGCATCGACGCTGCGGGCCGCTTCATTTAAATGCTCGGCGGGTGTCCGGGCCTGGTCGCCGTTGGCCGCTCGGGCTGAGGCGAGCGGCGCTGAGGTGAGCGCTGGGCCTGGCGCGGCGCGGACGCGATTATCCGTGCGGAACGCGGCCTCGCGCCCCCGGGGCCCGGCCTGGCCTGCGCCGGGGCCCTCGCTGCCCGGCAGAGCCCAGCTGCCGGCCCCAGCCTGAGCGCCGCGTCCCCTCATCCGCGCCGTCGCCTCGCCGGGGCGGCCCGCTGCTCCCTCAGCTCCGGGCCTGGCGGCGCTCGGGCCCGCGGCGGCCCCGGGGTGCGCTCGGCCCAGGCGGCCTCGGCGCCGCCCGCGGCTCCCGCACCGGCTCACCCGGCCCTTCCTCCCCGCAGGGACCGCCTCAGCCGCGTCCGGGGACCCAGGGCACGGCGGCGCCCTGTCTCGCTCTGGCCGGCGGGCGAAGCGCAGATGGACGTCCCTGAGGAGGAAGGTAGGGCCCGGGTGTGCCGCGCGCCGTTCCGGGCGGCAGCTTGTCCGCTTCTGCCCTCAGTGCCCTGCACCCTGGCCCCGCGCACCTGTGTCCTGGAGGGTTCTTTACACGCACGCACGCACGCACGCCCCGAGGGTTTCTTTTTGGCTGTCACTGGTGTGTTTCTATGTCTTGTGTAGGATCCTGGGGACTGCGTGTGTGAGTGGGCAGGCGGGCGGGCGGGCGAGCCTGGCTGTAACTGTGTTTCCCTGCCGTGCCCTTGTCTGGTTTGCTTATCAAGAGGACGGTGCAACCACAGAAAGTGAGTCTCCTCAGTGTCTGGGGGATGGATGCCAGGACACACGCCGCCTCCCCCAGCCGCGGGCACACAATCCACAGATGCTCCGAGCCCCGTGTGATAGGACGTGGCACTTGCCTATCATGCGTGTACGTCCTCGTGAGCACTGTAAGTCACGTGACAAGCATAGTTATCACCCTGTATGGTCTAGGGACTAGTAACAAGGATGAGTCTGCACATGTTCAGTGCAAGCACGATTTATTTTCTTGGAGGTGGGTCCACCTGCAGGTTAGGCTCTCACCGCCCTGCCTAGTGCCATCCTGAGGGCAGCTACCACGGACCTGGACTCTGCCTGGCACCTGGTGCAGAAGGAACAGACAGCCCAGCGCCACTCACAGTCAGTCTCGGAACCCTGAGTACTGTTGTGCCCAGATCGTTAGATCCCCGCAGAGACCCCAGAGAGTGGATCACACCAACTGCAAAAAGCAAGGTTTATTTAGGAGTACAAGCCGCGACAGTGACCCCATCCAACCAACCGGCACAGCGGAGGAAGTAGTGAGGCCCCAGTTTTTGTTCGGGAGAGTTTTCAAAGGAAAAAAGGGCTACATCAGCAGGAAAAAAAAGAGTTACATCAGTGGGGTTTACAGCATGGAATCTTTGGGTACAGGGAGTTCCAGCGGTGGGCTTACAGCACAGGAGCTTTGAATACAGGGAGTTACTTTGTTTAGCAATCTACTGTGCTGTCCTTGGTCCGCTGAGCTAGCTGTCCCTGGTGAGCTTTGATATCTCCAGAATGCCTGAATGCCTGCTTTACAAGGATTCGGATCTGCTATGGGAAACGGAGGCTGTTTTTTTTTTTGTTTTTTTGTTTTTTTTTTTTTTATTGTTGTTTTAAAATGGAGTCCCTTTGGCTCTTCAAGTACAAGATTGATGCTTTTGCTCCTGGTCCGTGATTCATTTTTCTACACCAGACAGTTGGAAGTTTCCGGAAGTGAGGAAAGCATTGACTTCCCCAATTCAGGTGTATGAGAAGTGAAATGTCTCTCACCTCTACCCTTCTGGCTGCTCCTGCAAGAGCCAGCGATGTCATCAGCCTCTTGGGTGTCCTCGCAGAGTAACTGTGCTTGAGCAAGCCAGGCTGTCCACGATGTCGGCTGCCTCCCCATGTCCTGGTTAGATCGCCTCACCCTCAAGTTCCAAAGCCATTTCTGATTTTTTTCTTGTTCCTTTAGGATTTCATTTCTCTCTCTCTTTTTTTTAAAGATTTTTATTTATTTTATTTGAGAGGTAGAGTTACAGTGAGAGGGGGAGACAGCAAGGAAGGACTTCCATCCACTGTTTCACTCCTCAAATGACCGCAACAGCCAGAGCTGCGCCATTCTGAAGCCAGGAGCCAGGAGTTTCTTCCTGTTCTCCCACGTGGGTGCAGGGACCCAAGGACTTGGGCCATCTTCTACTACTTTCCAAACCCATAGCAGAATGCGGGACTGGAAGAGATCAGGAAGGACTAGAACCGGGGTCTGTATAGATGCCAGCGCTGCAGGCAGAGGATTAACCCACTGCGCCACGGTGTCGCCACTCATTTCTTTCTCTTAAAATGAGTCTACATTTATAATTATTCCGAGTAAGTAATGAGGTATCAAATTTTATTTCTTCTTCCAAGAGTTATGAAGTTTATATCAATATGGTTTATAGAACAATCTACCTTTTATCTATATTTTTTGTGGCCTATATGATAAGTTTTCTTTATCTACATGTTGCATATTTCTTGTTTGGCTTATTTTTCTGTAGTTTGTATTTTTTGTTGCTGCTTTAAATGAAGTATTATTTGAATTATGTCTTCTAAATGGGAAAGCTCTTGATTGCTGTGTCATAATTTTGTTGTCAGCCATGTTCTTGTCTCCTCTTACTATCTGTAATAGTTTCAGTTGGTTTTCCTGTTTTTTTTCCCCTTGTCTCTCTAATCATAGCATGTGCCCCATGATGATTTTGCTGCTGCATTCTTTGGCCTCACTGGACCGGTGAGTATGTCAGAACAGGGTTAAGACTGTGCCAGCAGGGTCTGGCCTAGTGGTTAAGACACCGCACCCCACACTGCAGTGCCTGCGTCCATTTCTCAGCCCAGGCTTTGCTGCTTCCTGCTGATGCAGCCCCTGGGAGGCAATGGTGATTGCTCAAGTAGTTGAGTTTCTGCCATCCTTGCTGGAGGCCTGGATTGAGTTCCTGACTCGAGGCTTCAGCCTTGCCCAAAGCCCCAACTACTGTAGACATGTGGGGAGTGAACTAGTGAATGTAATGTCTTTCTGTCTCTTTGTCTCCCAAAATAATTTTTTTTTAAGTTTAAATAATTGTGCTTAGATTCTGACCATGTGCCTGGTATAATGGGACTGCTTCTCCAGGTTTCCAATAAGCCTGGCAGCTTTGGGTTCATTTAGAGGTACATAGAAGTCATTGGCACCGTTCCTTAGCATTTCCATGTTTGCTGTTCCGGATCCATGAGAGACTTGTGCTGTCTGTGCCCTTGAAGTGAGGTTGGGCTCAGAGACTCGCTGGGCCAGTGAAGCAGGCCTGTTGTGTGCTGGGTCCCTCTGGGAGAGTCTTTGAGAACCTGCGTAGGGTTTGCTGCTTCCCCTGTGTCTTGCCGTGGAGACCAGCCAGAGCATGCATGAGGCACTGGAGGGGAAGGTTGAGTGGGAGATGGGAATGTGCCTTTGTTGTGCTGAGCCACCTGGGCTTCCCGGGGTTTGTGTTCCCTCAGCAGGAGGTGGCTTATCTGAACCAGGGTAGAGTCTGCAGTGTCCTGATGTCCCTTAGCCCCCTGATTGAACCTCATGCTGCCTTTTGGGTTGAGATGACCGTTTCTTTATACGATGAAACATGTTTGTAGGTGTTTATTAAGGGCCTTTAAAGTGGAGAAGATGGGTAACATTATCGTAGCTTCTTCACATATATGGAGGCAATCATGGTTTTCTCATGGTCACTGTTCGGTATGTAATTTAACCATCTTAGGGTCCTGAGATGAACTGAGCTTGGCCATACTGTATTAATATTCTTTCAATGTTTGTTGGATTCTCTCTGCTCATATTTTTGTTTAGGATTTTTGTGTAGAAATAAGTGAGTCTGGTCCTTTCTTTACTGAGCAAACTTAATCAGTTTTTAATCACATGCTGGCTTCATGGGAGTAATTTGGAAGCTCTGTTTTTTTCTAGCCTCTGGAGCTGGGGTAGGGAATATTTAAGGCCCACAGAGAGTGTTTGTTCTGGCCCCAGAAGGCAACCCCAGGAGGGCCTTGAAACTCAGTAAATCTAGAGAAAGCTCCTTTTTAACTGAGCTGATCCGAAGCCAGGAGATAGGAGCGTATTCTGGGACTCCCACCAGGGTGTGGGGTCCCAAGGGCAGGGGCCATCCTCTGTTTCTTAGGTACATTAGCAGGGAGTTAGATCAGAAGTGGAACAGCTGGGACTCAAACCAACACCAACATGGGATGTCACTGCTGCAGGTTGCGGTCCTAAGCTGCTGCCCCACCGTGCCGGCACCAATAAACTTTTAATGAACTAAAAAAAAAAAAAAAAAAAATTACATCCAGACGTGAAGTAGAGGTGCCCTGCAATATCATCCTTCAGGTCCAGGACCCTTCGCCTGTTGGGCTACCAGCAGTGAACGAGGGGACACCCCAATTCACAGCCGGTTCCATGATCTCTCTCTCCTGTCTCTGTGCCGGGTTCGACTTGTCCCTAAAGCAGGAGTTCTCAGTTGCCTCACACCATGGAGTCTGAAATCTCGATTCCCAAACAATCATGCTTGGACAGTGTGTTAAAAAGATCTTAAACCTCTGGCACTCACAGACCACCAGGATCACAAAATGAAATGCCTTTGCCTGCAATTTTGGCCTCAGTATGAATTAGAGAACCACAGCCGCTGGCGAAAATTCAGCACTTTTGATCAAAACATCCTTACAAACCTGTATAACTTCCTCAAGCAGAATGGCAAGTGGTCTGAGGTTCCCTACCTGCAGGCATTCTTCACTCTTCACACCTGACCATCTTTATGTAAAGGCTGTTCTTCCTAATCCCATCTCTGTTCTCTCTCTCACCTCTTTCCCAAGCCTACCTGTCTCTCCTTCCATGCCATCCCACTGGACCCCTGTCCCCACTCGGTCTCAGAGACACAAACAAACCCATATGTTCCCTTAGAGAGAGGTTGCGGGGCCAAAAGTTCCCACCCAGGTTCAGGTTCCCTTCTCATTGTCTGATACAAGCCAGACTGAGGAAAACTTAGGCTCCTTTTCCTGAAAACCCAACTTAATATAAAAAAGAGTTCCTTCATCTCATCCAAGCTTACGTCTTGACCTAGGGAGACATCTATTTCATACTAACTCCACACTCACAGCCGATACAAGACCCCTCATGACACTCAGTGGTGGACACCACTCTGCCAGGCACTGAGCGAAACCGGACGTATCAGCCCAGAGATTCAGGCACTCAGAGACGTAATCCTACATTAGCCTGTCTCCTAGAAGATCTGCTGAAGCTTACTCATACCAATGTCAACTCTGACAGAGTCAGAAAAATTACTCGAGACCCTGATAAAACCTGGCCCTCTATTTCTTGCCTTATGGAGGCACTCCAAAATTATACAAATTTAGATGTAACCTCTCCAGGTGGGACTCTGGTTCATGAACTGGATGTGAAGATACAATCTGTGCCTGATGTCAGATGGAAATTCCTAACAGCTAGAAAAAGGGCCAGACCACCCCCCAACCCCCCCGCAAAGGAGCTTCTAAATATGGCCTTTAAGGTATTTAACTGAGAGAATGAGGCAAAAAGAGAAAAAGACCGGGAGAGAAAAACTATGTTGGCCTCGGCCACTTGAGACCAAAATCTGTCCAGTCCTGTGATCCCAATACCCAGAAGCAGGGCTGCTCCTGGTCCATGCTTTTGCTGCACCCGGGTTGGGCACTGGCCAAAGCATGCCCCAACTCGAGGCCCTCGATGTAAACCTACCTCGCATGTGGCCAATGGAGGCATTGGAAAATAGACTGTCCCTGCAGATGCCCTGGCACCCCTGGTGACATACCCGACTCTGACTCCTCACCAGCACAACTATTCAATGATGCTGCCCGGGTTCCTTGACCCCGGTCGGCGCTTCCAATTTGTCCATAGAATCCGGCTCATTGGGACCGTAGCTGAACAAACTGCTTCTTTTGTCCTGAACACAGGGGCTGTGGGGGAATTTTTACTTCTCTTACATTTTACCTTTGTTGAACTTCTGCTTGATTCTTGTTGAATGTCACTTTCCCTTGTGCTGAACCTTGCTTGTTCTTGTAATCTTTCCACGTCACTGATTGCTTGTATTGGCCTCTGGGAATCCTTTAGAGTGCCTTGGGACTGACTTTAAACATGCCTTTGGGAAACAAAGCCTGTGACATGTAAGCAAACCACAGTCCCACTGTAAGACCAGGACATCTGGTAAGCCAACATTTACTCCCTGCAGGGGAGGTGTGAATTAAAGCTTATCAGATGACCTTTATCAGACTGCCTGGCAGCTCGGTATCCAGATGATGGAGTATAAGCTTGTTGTTCATGTTTCTGTTAATTGTTTTGTTTTTAAGTCTATGTTCTGTACTCAGGTACAGAACTGATCATGAACAGACTGATAGGTTTTTCTAGTGTCTGTATTTTCACTGTTATTGTAACCCAAACAACCCAAGTAATGGCAGTTGCTGATTAACCCTGCACAGCTCAATAAAAGCGAGAAGGACGTGAGTGAAAAGTGGCACTCTGGCACTATCAGGCGAAGAGTCCCCTGATCCTTGCTTTTCTTCTGTTTACTTTGTGTTTCCTGTAATTCTTTCAGTGCCTGTTGTTCTGCCCTTTGGGCGCTGTACTCTGTACTCCCAACATCTTCATTAAAGGAGTCTTGGGCACCCACTCAAAACAAAAATCACCCTTCTTCCCTGCACCTTCGATTCCCTTACTGTGGCCCATGCCATCCTTGTAAATGCTATAATGCCCATGCCCTAATGGGGAGCAATCTCCTCTCTAATCTCAAGGTTTCAGTCTTCATACCACCACTAGATACCACCTCAATCTTTTGCCTACAACTCTACTCCTTCAGTTCCTCCCACTATCTCTGCTCACCCCTTTCCTTCTCCTTCCTGCAGTCTCTTTTTCCTCTTCTGATCCAGACTGATTTCAGAGACGCCTCTCTAGGCTCTCCTCAGAGTTGAGAACTGCCTTAGAAACTCACTTTCTCGGCCGGTGCCACAGCTCACTAGGCTAATCCTCCACCTGCGGCACTGGCACTCCAGGTTCTAGTCCCGGTTGCTCCTCTTCCAGTCCAGGTCTCTGATGTTGCCCGGGAATCAGTAGAGGATGGCCCAAGTGCTTGGTCCCTGCACCCGCATGGGAGACCAGGAGGAAGCACCTGGCTCCTGGCTTCAGTTCGATGCAATGCGCCGGCTGTAGCGGCCACTTGGGGGGTGAACCAATGGAAAAAGGAAGACCTTTCTCTCTCTCTCTCTCTCTCTCTCTCTCTCTCTCTCTCTGTCTAACTCTGCCTGTCAAAAAAAAAAAAAAAAGAAAGAAAGAAACTCACTTTCTCATTCTGCTTGCACTTTCCAATTTCCCAACCAATTCACAGCCAGAACCTTTTGCCAGATCTCATCGCTGCATGCCCATGTTGGACCTTGTTTCAGCCCATTAGATTTGTTGGAGGTCAATTCTTTATCTCCCTAGAGTGCTCTCTGGCAAACAGCCATTGTCCCATACTTCTAGGAGGTCTAAGGGAGACTTTGGTCCCATTACCTCCTCCCTTTTGTTCCTGAGTAAGAGGAGATCTCTGGGAGGTCCAACGTGCGGTGAACTGGTTCCACTTTTGGGTGAGGGCCACTCTTCTCTGCAGAAGATTCCCATTGCAAGGGACTCCTTGGAGGAGTGGCCACCCCGACCAGTCCCACC
Organism: Oryctolagus cuniculus; assembly: GCF_051225735.1. Taxonomy (NCBI): domain Eukaryota; kingdom Metazoa; phylum Chordata; class Mammalia; order Lagomorpha; family Leporidae; genus Oryctolagus; species Oryctolagus cuniculus. Next base: position 120,963,805 of record NC_142877.1, read on the forward strand.
TCAATCAGATTAACCAAATGAACTCCTCTTCCTGAGCAGGACCATTCTCACAGTCACCATGCGACCTAATGGCCTTTAGCCCTGTGCTTTCCTCACAGATCTACAGTAAGACCTTTGACTGACCACACCTCAAATCACATTCGAAGACCTCAGCCACCTGGTCAGCAATCTCTGGCTCCAGGGAACGTACGTTCCTGGAACAGATTGTCTTCTTCACCCTCACTCTGTGTCTCATCCTTCACCAATACCGAACATGTCCTTCATTCCGTCCTCCACATGTCCCCTTTTTGGTATCTAGTATACGCCCTACTAAGGGGGCTTCTTCCTCTCCCCACAACCACACTCTTTTCTGGCAGTCTCAGATTAGTACAAGAATGTACTCCTGGTGCTCACTAACATCACCACCTCAGGTTCCTGCCCAGTTATAATTCAGTTAGATGCTTGTTAAGCTGCAAATAAAGCAAAATATGATGCAGGGGAATAGATTGGGAACGTTCTAATTCAACAAGTATAAATATATTTGCTTACAAGAAGTAAAACCAAGCCAAATATGGATGTCCAACAGAAGACTCTCCATCCTACTTACTACTGTTGCCCTTGGTGGATCTGCAGAGAAGCCCATTCTAATCATTATACCCAGATCTTAAACTGGGACTGGATTCATCCTCACATCCTTCCAGCCCTGGGGCATGTAACCCAGTAATGTACAACATTCCCAATACCAAAGATCCTAAGTGGATTTGAGGACAGAATGCCAGCATCCATATTGATGGAAAAGAGAAGGATCTTGGGGACATAATTCCTATAGTAAAAATCCTTGTGGTAAATCATGACCACTGATGTGAGTCAGGACTCTGTCCAAATCCAGTCCCTGGCCAAACAGGCTACATGCAAGTAAACTTTGTCTTTCACTTACCCCCAACACCGTCTGTTTAACTAGCAAATCTTACCCATGCCATCCTCCAGTCCTCAAGATCATTCTTGGCCTAGAATTTTGGCTCTGCCTGCCAATGAGAGGATGCACCAGGCTGCATTGCCACATCACTTAACACGAACACAGACACCCATTCTGTATCCTATTATTATACCCCATCCTGTGTTACACAGTCCACCAGCTGTATCATCCTCAATACTTCCCAAGCAGCCTTACCCTGGTACTGTAATAACACCATTACTGTCAACCAAACCACAAAAGCTGCGTAAACGCCCCCTTGGCACCCATTTCATGTGTCACAATAGTTTCTAAAAAGCATCACCCCTGCCCATCCTCCCTGCGCCTTTTAATACTTATCCCCAACTTTTATCTACTCCCAGGAAACAGCGCCGACATACTGAATAGGCTCACCTCCCACACCGAGGTGGTCCCCAACTATTGGCCTTACTCTCCTAACAGTCTTAGGAGCAGGAAGTACCACCCTAGGGGCTACTGCCCTGGGGATGTCTCAACACTCCCTAAACCAACTGGCCCAACAGATAGAAACTTTGAAAACCTCCACCAGGTGGCCTCCCCCTTACAAGGACAAATAAACTCCCTGGCATCACTGGTCCTGCAACACAGGAGAGCACTAGATCTCCTGATGGCACAGCATGGCGGAACCTGTCCATTAGAGGACGGGTGCTGTTATTCCACTAACCAATCTCGAGTGGTGACCGACTCCCGAGAAAGATCAAAGACTATTAGAGTGAGCACAAGTATGAGGTCAAAACAAACAAAAAACAACATGGTGGTTAGTTCCTCTTGGCCCCATAATGGTGATCCTTATGGCCCTACTATTCGGACCATGCAATTGAATCAGTTCCAAAATTATGTACATAATCGCATCAGAGCTGTCTCTCAAGACCAGTTTAAGACTGTGATGCTACTCCACCAAGCCGATCAAGGACACCAAGCCCTCCACCCAAACTCTCAAGGTGACTCTGAACTCTAGAGGTCTCCCTCTCCCCTCTTCAGCTGGAAGTAGGCTGATAGCGTCGAAGTCCCTCTTCCTTTTTCTGTCTCTGGGGTCTGGAATTGCGGACAATAAGGCTGACAAAATATCATCCACTCCCACTTCTTCCTTCCTTGTTGAAACCACCAGTACAGGAACACTTGACTGAACACTTGACTTCTCTGGACTCCTTGCAAATCCAGAAGAAAGCCCCAGCACCAAGATGGCTTTCCCCCTGCTGCCAGGCTTCCTCTCAAAATAGATAAAAGCCCAGCCCTGCAGGCACCCTGTGCTGTCTCTTCACGAGAATAGACTCACCCCATCTGCTTCAATAATGCAACCTGTCTGATGAGGCTGCCTCTGTTTTGCCTTACCTGTTTTGAAAACCCAAACCTTGAGTCATTTCTAACCTTACAGTAATGTAATGTAGAGCTGCATGTAAGATATCACTAAATGAACATGATGACAGGGTATGCTTTGGGGTGAAATTTCATAGTAGCTTGGAGAGGTATAGGGCCTGCTAATACTTTTGTCTTTGTCAGCCCTAAAATAACAGTGCATTTTCCACTCCAGGCATTATTCTTTGGGGTGATTTTGGGAAAAAATATTTTCCAAAGACTTACTTCAGAGTCAGAGTTACAGGCAGAGAGAAGGAGACAGAGATTTTCCATCTGCTGGATTATTCCACAAATGACCACAAATGCCAGAGCTGAGCAAATCTGAAGTCAAGAGCCAGGGTCTTCTTCTGGGTCTCCCATGTGGATGCAGGGACCAAAGTACCAGGGCCATCATCCACCACTTTCAGAGGCCATCTGCAGAGAGCAGGATTGGAAGAGGAGCAGCCGGGATACGAACCAGTGCCAATATGAGATTCCCGTGCCACAGGGGAAGGCTTAGCCTACTATATACCACAGTGCCCAACTCAGCTGATATAAACACTGAATTCGATCTTATTGTCTGCTTCAAGGTAAACAAAGGAGTTTTATTCCCTGGCCTTGGGGCATAAACACATTCAGTTAAATCTTTGATTTAAATTAACTAGTATTGGCCAGCGCCGCGGCTCACTAGGCTAATCCTCCACCTTGTAGCACCGGCACACCGGGTTCTAGTCCTGGTCGGGGCACCGGATTCTGTCCCGGTTGCCCCTCTTCCAGGTCAGCTCTCTGCTGTGACCAGGGAGTACAGTGGAGGATGGCCCAAGTACATGGGCTCTGCACCCAATGGGAGACCAGGATAAGTACCTGGCTCCTGCCATTGGATCAGCTCAGCGCTCTGGCCACCGCGGCCATTGGAGGGTGAACCAACGGCAAAGGAAGACCTTTCTCTTTGTCTCTCTCTCTCACTGTCCACTCTGCCTATTCAAAAACAAACAAAAAGATAAATTAACTAGTATTAATATTGATCATTTTTTCTCGAAATATACTACAAATGAAGACAATGAAGTGTTTTTTTGTGCCTGTTGGACATAAAGAAAATGTGTCACTGCTGGCGTGGAACTCAACAAGCAAGTCCAGGCCCACCTCCTCTGCCAGCATCTGGAGGCCCCTTTGCATGGAGCCCCCTGGCCGGGGAGAAGTTCGTGGAGGTCTACAAGGAAGCGCGCTTGCTGGCCTTGGAGATAGAGAGCAGCAGCAGGAACAGGGCAGCCCACATGTCCAAGCCCCAGGACGCTGGGAGCCTGGGTGTGGAAAGATTCCTACAGGAGTCACAATTAAAAGTGAGCCTCTTTGAGAAAGAACAGGAAAAGGAGAAGAGTCCCAAGTCACTTAAAAGGGAGACTTACTACCTGTCCGACAGCCCCTTGGTGGGGCCGCTGCTCTTGGACGTCCAGCCCTCCATGAGTGAGGCCCCGCGTCTGACCCTGCTCAGCTCTGCTGCCCAGGTCAGCCCCGTTCAGTCACAGGGGCCATTGCACTCGTCTCGTCCTTGGTCAGGGCAGCCTGGTGCTGCCCACCCTCCCAGCCAGGCAGTGGCACAGAAAAGGGTCCCCAGCAAACTGCAGCTGCCTCGAGCATCATCGTCTGTCAGAGGAAAGAGCCTCCACTCGGCCACCGAGAAGGTAGACAAAACCGTGCACCTGAACATGGCCCAGGAGCAAGACACTGCTCGCCCCTCGGGCCTATCCAGGGAGGCTGTGTGGGCAGAGCCCTGGCGGGGAAGACCTGGGAAGTGGCGGATGCAGTGACAGCGGGGGAGCTGGGCAGGCGTGTGCCGATGAAGGATGGCTTCTGTCCATTCTGGTTGGAATCCTTCTTTTTGTCTGTGGCAATGCTGGACAGTCCACCCGCTGGGGATTTTGTTTTCTGTAATGAGCAACCTCTTCCGCACCTTGTCTCTGGGAGAGCCGCTGGTCTTCCTCCCTGGCGGTGACTGCCTTACCTTGCTTCCCTCCCAGCATCCAGCTGGGCAGTGGCAGTTGACTGTCTGCCTATGGTGGCCTTCAGCCAACTGGAAGACTGGGGTGATGCTAAGAGAAGATGGATGTCAGCCTCTAGCGTGCTTGCAGGAGGCAGCGTAGGCAGAGTGGGCAGCGCAGGTGATCAAAGTTGTTCTGTTTTTATAGTCTAGTTCCTGGGTGACAGCCAAATGGGAATGACCCTCTGTGTGCTTGTTAGGTTTAGGAGGATGTAAAATGCCCAGCAAGGGACTGGAAATTCCTTTGGCCCACTGCAGGCCCCTCTCCCAGCCAAATGACTCCTTATGTCTGAGGCTAGAATGCCAGAAACAGGTTTTGTGCATGTAGCACAGCTAGACTTGATTTCAACCATAATTTAGGGAAGGTATTATTTAGCAATAAATTTGAAATTTTAGATGACACAAATTTCTTTAAAAAGCACCAATTACCAAAAAGTAACTCAAGAGTAAACTGGGAGCTACAAAAGCTCTTTATCTACTAAGGAAACTGAATTCCTAATGAAACGTACCCTGTTAATGAAATAAAATAAAAGAACACATAAAAACCCTTCAGGTGCAGATGTCTAGTCAAACTCTGTAATACAGGAAAAAGTTTTGTATATACCTCTCAGAATATACAGGAAAATGAAATTGAAAGATAATGTGGCGGCAGACATTTGTCCTAGCAGTTAAAATGTCCACATCTCACATCAGAGTATCTGGGCTCATCAGTGCCTGACCCTGCCTCCTGAATCCAGCTTCCTGCTAACTGCAGATCCTGGGAGGTGGCAGTGATAGCTCTAGTACCTGGGTGCCTGCACTCATAGGGAAGACGTGGACTGAGTTCCAGGATTCTGGTTTTGGCCCAGTCCAGTCCTGGCCATTACAGGCCTTTGGGGGGATGAATCAGCATCTCACTGTTTCTCTGTCTGTCTGTCTGTCTATCTATCTATCTATCTATCTATCTATCTATCTCTATGAAAGAGTTAGAGAAGGAGAGGCAGTGAATGGTCTTCTATCCCCTGGTTCACTCCCAAATTGGTCCCAACAGACACAGCTGTGCCAATCCGAAGCCAGGAGCCAGGAGTTTCTTCCAGTTCTCTCGTGCATGTGCAGGAGCCCAAGGACTTGTGCCATCTTCTACTGCTTTCCCAGGCCATAACAGAGAGCCAGATCGGAATTGGAGCAGACAGGTCTTGAACCGGGCCCACGTGAGATGCTGACACTGCAGGCGGCGGGTTAACCCAGTATGCCATAGCACCAGCCCCTCTCTGTCTCAAATTTAAAATACGTCTCCTCCACAAGCTTTCTGAGGTAACCCTCACATATGTGGGGCTTTTGTTTCTCTTACAAAGTTATCCTGATTGTGCTACTTTTAGCAAAGTCTATGATCCATACTTCAGTATCTTTCATTCATTAGGAAAATTTCAATATTTTTTCTCTTCTATTGAAATTCCAATGGCAAACCTGTTGCCCCATTTGGCATGGCTCCACATTCTTGAGTGCTCTGTATGGGCTTATTGTTTTTACACTCTTTTCTCTTTGTGCTTTACTTGTAATTCCTAATGCGCTATCTTCAAGTTCATTTCTCCCCCACCACCACCCGCTTGTCAAATCAACCGGTGTGTCCTTTCAAGGCATTCTGTTTCTCTGTATTTTTTTTTTTTTTTGTATTTTTTATTACTAGCATTTCCACTGACAGGTTTCCTTCTCTGCTGAAATTCCCATCGGCTTATGCATGCTGTATGTTTTCATCTAGGGGTTGTCATTTATCAATCACGCTTGTATCAAACTGCCTGTCAGATAGTTCCAGTGTGGGTCACAGGGTTTCTGGTGTTCTTTCTGATCTTCTTGATGGAGCTTTTTCTTTTTGTGTGGCTCCGTATGGGCTGAAAGCTGCGCATCCTTCAAAACACAGTGGAAGCTCAGAAGGGCGTGTCTGTCTGGGCTTGCTGGCTGAGGGCACAGGCTCAATCCAAGTGCTAAGGAGGGTCAGCCTCAGGGCACGGCTGGCTTCCATCTGCACTAGCACTACCTGTGTGACCAGAGGGTGCTGCTCAGTCTCTGCTCCCACCTCAGCTTGAGGACTGGGTTGCAGCTGCTAGCGACTCGTTGTCTGCTTGTGCGTCCCTTGTTGTCCCAGTCCAGTGACAGTATCAAGCTTCCTCGAGAATCCTACCCTAGCCCCAGTTACAGGAGACCCCCGGTGCTATTATCTCTGCCCAGGTCCTGCCTCTCATCTGGGTTCTTTCTCTGTCCCCAGCTACAGTGATTCCTCCTATGCCCAGAGGGTGCCAGGATTCCCTGACCACCTGCTCAGTCGCTTGTGGTATTTTCCCCTGGGGAGAAGGATGCAGCAGACATAGTGGAAGGGAAGCCACCTCCTGCTCTAGGCCGCATCCTCCCCGTAGGCCCCCACGTATATGTGGTACCAGCATTTCATTATGACTTTTGCCTGAACACTTCCTGCTCACACACCCCCGCCCTCTGCACCTCTCACCATGGTGTTTACAAGGTGTCTGTCTCCCTAGATTTCTGCCTAAGTGGTCACTCCGTGCCTCAGCCATCAGATGGGTTCAAGGAAAACTATGGTTTCATAGACTACCCCGTTCCTTCCCTGCCCTGCCCTCTTCATTCCTCTCAGAAACCTTTACAAAGCACAACTTCACTGGGTGGGCCCTGAACCCAGCGACCTCCCCTTTGGGAACAGAGGGTACTGGACAGCATCTCATGCCCACCCTGGAAGTCACATACGGAAGAATCCTAAAAACACTGAAATCCCATTCTAGGTGTGCATGGATGTGGCCCTCACTGAGGCCTCTGGGGAAGTTGCCTGGCCTGCAGGCACAGTCCCAGAATGGGGCAGGAGGCAGTAGTCATGCCAGGGGCATGTGCTGTCCCCTCCCAGCACCCTGGCTTCGCAGTCCCCACAGTCCGTGGAGCCAGGCCTTTCCAACGGTGTCTGTCAGGCCCCTCATCCCCGGAGGTCATGAGGACCGCAGATGCCTGTAAGGGAACAGGCCCCTTAGGAAAACTCTCGCCCCTGCTGCTGCTTCCACTCACATGACTCCATGACCCAAAGTGCTTCTAGGGCCCTGCCCCTCGATTCCCAGACCCGGGACTTCACGGGCCAGACTCCAACCAGAATTTGCTGTGGACATACTCCTTTCAGTCACTGCGGGTACCCTTAGGATGTCACCCCACGCTGGCAGGGCCTGGGTGCTGTGATTCTGGGTGGCTTCTTTTCCATTTGTGCCCGGCCGGGGACAGGCCCAGGCAGACCTGGCCTGCTGTTCTGGCCTCTCAGGGCGCTCACCTTCCTTCCATTTTCAACTGCATTCTATGGAGTAGGGTTGGTCCGGATTCCTGACCATCTTGTCAGTCCAGCACCACCCCTGGTGCTGAAGTGCACCTGCTGCCTGTCTCCTCCATTAGGACAAGGCGGGTTAAAGCAAGACCTGTCCTCCCCTAAAATCTTAATGAAGTTGTGCCACCTTAGGACCTTTCACCCAGCCTCCACCTACAAAGCCTCAACTCAGCCCAGGAATGCCTCCATCCACCCCCGTGGACTGCCCTCCAGCCAGCTTTCACCTGACCCTAGGCCCTGGTTACAGCCATGCCAGCCTCCATCTGAACCCCAGCCCTGAGCGGTCCCCACTCTTGAACCTGTGGGGTCAGGCCTCAGATGCTTTGCCTTGTGCCTGCTCCTACCAGCTGGAGGCCCTCAGCCCAGCAGCAATGGGTTTTCACCCGTGCCTTGGGGACCATCAGCTTGTTGCACTCCCATCCAAATGGGCTATGGTTTTTTTCCACTGGGGAGAAGTCTGTCTTGGAACTGCGGGGGCCATTAATAAATTCAGTAGAGACAATTATCTGGCCACTGCAGATTCACATTGAAAACAATGGACCACAGGTTAAATCTGAAATGACAGAATTGCGAATAAATAGCAGGGGGTGGGGGTGGGGAGTAGGAGAGTAAGGAATACTAGAATATACCTGTCCTGTCCATAGTAGTACAGTGCGAACAAAGTCTTTCTGAAGGACTTTCAGAGACTGCTGCCTATATGTGAAAATGGCCCTCCAAAGAAGCTTCCATTGTGATTCTCTGTTTTTAAACTGCATAAATATTTGTCATTGCTTTCTCAGGTTAGAAGACATGGTTTCCCATGTGCATAGGAAAAATCTTGTTAACTTGGCCATATTTCCATTTCACCAAGAAGTTGAAAGTCCAGACTCACTCAGGTAGACTCTCAGCTGGTACCCCGGTTTTCTCTGGACAGTCATCAGAGCTTGTCCTGGTCCCCTTCCTGGCTTCTCCCATTCCCTGGGCCTCAGCAGTTCCCTGGAGCCTCTCTGGCTGCAACTGCCCACGTGGGTGCGTGTTTATGACCTGAGCCTCCCTTCCTCTTCAGGAACTCTCAAGTGCTACACAGCTCCCCATCAACATGGTAGCTGGCCTCCTAGGTGGGAACTCTTCTCCCCAACACTTTGTGCTTCCTTCCTGGGAAGGGAAGCCAACTGTTGTAACCTTGAGCAAATTTATGCCCTTGTAGAGGGTCAGAGAATATAGGTGATGCTGAAGTAGGGGAGAGTGCCAGGGCACACCCAGCCACTGACCACAAGAGTCTGCCTCCCTGTCAGTAGCATCCCAAAGGCAGGCCTGTTTAGCTGTGCCTGCACTTGACTTTTGACCCATTTGTTCTGTGTAATCCTTTGGCCCCAAGTTTACTCTTTTTCTCCATCTGTGCAGAAGTCTTGTTACAGAAAGGCGCTGTATAATGGAGAACCCGTGGGCCAGCAAGGACCAGGTCACTCCGTGACCTCCCTGCAGAGCCGTGAGGACATCCTAATGGGACCTGACAGCTGCTAACTGCAGTGAAGATGAGAGGCTGCCTGGGTTCTATGAAAGGAAGAATGGAAAGTGTTCTGTGCTATGCAGCCAGGCCTGCCATGGCCAATCCAGTGCCACACAGGATGACTGGTACCCCTGGGGCAAAGAGCAGCTATCCATTGTTTGGGGACTTGATTGTCTCCTTTCTGTACCAGCTCTGCATACAGGAGGCATGTGTGCACTGTACCTCATGCAGAATCACTGCAAGTCTCACAGAAGAAATCTCATCTTTGATTCCTATAAACCTTGAAGGAACTCAGAACTAGTTTCTGAGTGAAAAACAGCAGCTAACCCTTTTATCTCTTAAATGATCAACGGTATTTATTCCTAAATGATTTGCCATGCCACAAATAATCAAATGCACAGAACCTATTACATATGCAACATTTACTGTATCTCAGTATGAACCCATTCAAACCTTTTGCTGTTTCACAAGTACCATAGCTCTGAAGTTTAACTTTCAGTAGCCTGGAGGGGTGAACGGGAAGTTTTGGAATTCTGACCTGGCACCCAACCCTGCATTCTTAATTGAAAACATAAGCCTTGAGACTCTCCTCAAGGCCCCTCTAGGCCTGACCAGGCAGGACTGGAAGAACAGAGGCTCTACAACCATGGTCCTCCAAGGGGACTTCCATGGCTAGAGTCTGGAACTCATTCAAGCAGCCAGGTTCTCACATAGAACCCACCGGACGGAGCTTGGTCCACAGTGGCCAGGTCTACAGAAGGCCCTCATTAGCTCTCTCCCTAAAATCTGGTCTCAAAAGCAGTGGTTCTAACTCATCTATACTGCTTCAGCCTCCAAATAAAGGAGGATTGCCCTATACCAAGAGTCATGGAACTCCACTCAAAACAGAAGCCAATCCAAGACTCCCATGAGTATTCTTCCTCTCTCCCCAGATGCTACATCACATGCTGCTTCATGTTCCCAAAGCAGAGGCCAAGTATGGGGATTCTTCCAGTTGTAAGAGGAATTCATAGTAAAGGAGTTAGGTCAAGTGCATGAGCAGTAACTAAATATTCCTTAATCCACTTCATCCCATAAGCTCAATATTTGGGGAGAAAGTCTTTGTTGGTGCCTCTTGAAACTACATTAGTCAAACCACGAGATATACCCTCTTTTTCCCATTAATGTTTCTGGTCTTAAGCCCCAAGTACCGCCAGCTCTTCTCAGGCTGTCCATATAGCATGTCGGAGAAGAACTCGGGCTCATCTTTGGCCATTGATTTGGGGGTCATTAAGCCACACATAGTCCTCAGCCTGCGACACAGGTAGGTCATAGCTTCCACTTCGTCTGATGGTTCCTCATATACTGGCTGCTTCATTTCCTCATAAGCAGACAGGATCACTGCCTGGAATAACTTGATCAAGATGCAGATGATCACCAGCATGAAAGATGAGAGGAACAGGACCCCAAGAACACTGTTATGGGAAAACTCAGTGTTTTGAAAAGCTGAGATGCAGTAGGAGAATATCGTCTGAGTGGCATGAATCAAGTGGCTGTAATTCCATTCGTGCTGACCAAAAACGAGGTAACCAAAAGCCATGTACATAAAGAAATAAATGGACACCACAAATGCCACGAGGCAGATGCCAGGAAGTGCGATCTGGATGGCCTTCTGAGCCAGGCGTACATCATAGAAGGCTCTGGAATATCTGAGGGTCTTCAAAATTGTCAGAAATAACAGGAAAGCCAAAGTTATCCTCATAGTGTGATCTACTTGAGAAACCGCATGAAAGGGAATGAAGTCTTCGGGGTTCGACAAGTAGAACTGAGTCACAGCTGTGGCCAAGAAATGCTTCCTGAGAAACAGCACAATCAACACAGTAAATATGCATTTTAAAGCCAAGTTGAGTAGATTGTACACACTTTGCACGTAGGAGGCTCTTTCTTGTGTAATGACGTAGAATTCGCCAATAATGTAGGCTATGAAAAAAATGAGAATGGCCACATACAAGTAAATTTCTGCTGAAGTTTTCCGGTCAAAATCAGCAAGTGAGAATGAGTGCATAGATATGCTCGTGTTGACGACTCCTAACTGAGAGACCTCAAACAGGACAGAAATGCTACAGAACAGGTTCACGTCGGGATTAAAAGTCGTTAGTTCCAAAACCACAGCCCATGTCTTCTCATCAAGCCAACTGCTTCCTTGGAGTTCTCTGAGCCTCACTGTGGAATTAAACAGCTGCTCTGATGGAAAAAAATAGAACACATAGCCCCCTCCTCCATAGGTATGTAACAGCCCATAGGAATAGTACACCCATCGCTTTCCCTGCGGCTTGTAAGTAAACCCGGTGGTGTTCTTGCCTGTCTGCCGCTTGGTCACTTCATTCCAAAAGCTAGAATAGTTTTTTGTGTCTTCTGGGTCAACGCCATATTGGGGACGACAACGGATTTCTTTTATGTTGCTGTTCTGCACGAAGTTTGCGGCAGGCAGGCACATCTTCTCACCGGATTTTGCTCTCACTTGCCTCATGAGTGGAAGGCCAAGGATTTTGGACGAGCTGTCAAGGAGAAATGTTGGATTCTGGTCATTGTGGAACAAAGGCACCAGCACGCTCTCGAGCCACCTGTAGATGTCCTCCAGCTTCGTCACAGAAGCCAGGTCCACAGAGAAGCGATCACGAATAAACTGGTTGTAGTAGAAGCTGTCGGTGTGACGCAGCAGGACAATGAGCAGCAACAGAAGGACTAGGAAGATAAAGTGGATGAGGATGTAACTCAGAAACAGGAAGGCCCTCCTCTTGATCCTCTTCTTCCTTTGGAATATTCTGATTTCATCTTCTGTCAGGGGTTGGTACATCCTGGACCCTTGGATTTTAACGATGTGCTCGTGCAGCTTCTTCCTCTCATCTGGATTCATTCTTGTCCTGGTGAGCTTGATCTGACTGTAATGATACTTGGTGGACCACGGGATGTTTTTACAATACTTGGGCTTATTTGTTCTGACGCCTGACACCAGTATAATTTTACATGGCTGCTCAACAAAAATGGACTCAAGAAATGAACAGACAGAGGCCAAGAGCCATTCTTTCGACTTACTGTAGCCATAAGTCAGTCCATAGAAGATGATAAAGAAGGCAGATATGATGGAAGTGGCAAACACCAAGGACCATGCTATGTAAACACACCACCAAGGCAGGACAATCTGAGACTTTTTTTCAAGGGGTTTAGTATCTTGTTTGGAAGAAGCTGCTCCTCTATGAGCATCTTGATTTTCTGCTACATTTTTGTTACTAAAAGTTCTGTTGGCTGTGTGGATCCCTGAGGCCTTGGCTCCTTCTTTCTCATGCCTGGATATAGATTTCAAAGTTACCTTCTCAGAAACCTTGGGAGGTGCGGGCTTCACCTGGGATTTGAGCTTTGCCTGGGGAGCAGACTTTGCCTGGGATGCAAGCTTGACAGGCGTCTTGGAGCTTTCCTCAGCAGTCTCTTGAGCATGCCACTTGTTCAAACGATCATCCCAGTAACCACTCTCTTCTGACATAATAGGATGCTTTCGAGGAGCTACCTTATCTAGATCCACCTGATGTTTTTTCTGAGAATGGATGAACAAAAAAGTTATTAATAATTGCACAGGGACTGTAATTAGGGCACTTTCAACCCCTATTGCCATTGATCTGAGGTAGTGCAACTCTTTTGACTCAGTTTCATCCTCTTCATTTAGATTAAAGAACATAATATTGCAAAGGAGAGTGCTTAGCAACAATGTTAAACAACAGGACAATTTTTGGAGCCTGTTAAATGACTTAGAAGCAACACCAGCAAAAATAGAGAACCACAAGTGGTCTTCCCCTAACCTTTTAGAAATATCAATCAGGAAGAAATCCCTTTTTCTCAGAGGCTGGTCTGGTTGGGTAACCTGAAATGTCCTGTCAATACCAGCGTCAACAGAAAACCACTTCCGGCACATGAAAAGCCAGATGTGTTTGCTAAACAGATTTTCCACCTTGATTCGACTTAAATACCAACTAGGCGAAACGCCTTCATTATTGTGCCAGACACGAATGGAGTGAATGTCCCCCAGGTCACTTTTTGTTGTTAGGAGGAAAGTGTTGATGCTTCCCCGGTACAGAGTGGTAAAACTAGGGTGGCTTAAACAATGTGTACTACTGGCACCCTCTGTTCCAATAAGCTGAATAAAGACATTGGACCTGGTCCCAGATCCCCATCGACTTCCTGTGAAAACAGTGACCAGGTAGCATATTTTATCATAAGGATCATTATCAGGTAGAATTATGATATGGTCTCGAAGATATTCATCCATTTCATCCCTGTGCAGGGCCCAGAAAGCTAGGATGATGTATATGAGCAAAATGAAAAGCACAGTGAAAAGGGTCACAGGGTTTTGGCTAATTTTCTTGATGTTCTTTAACCGCAGATCCACAGGATTAGGGATCACAATGACCTTGGATGTCAGGAAGTGGGTACTCAGGTCAATGTTGTCTAGCTCGCTTATCCTCAGGTGCCGCTTGGTCCTCCCCATTTTCTTGCAGACACAGTGCACTCTCTGCCAGGTGGTCCTCTCACCGAGGCTACAGTAATCTTCTCTCCAGTCACTCTGGATCTGGTACATACCCAGGCAGTGGGCACTGAAAAGAAAAATTTTCACAAGCTTGTTATTGGGCTTCTGGACGAAACGAGGTGCCTCCAGCATCATGATTATGGCACATGTGGGCGACTGGCTATGCTGAGCTATGACTTGCAGCAGGGACACTGGGAGGCAGATCACACGGGCCTCCTTAACTGCACAGTCAGGGTCAAACTGGTCACTCTGGTTGGCAATCGGAGGGATGTCATAAGGCACGAGGAAGGTTGTGACCAGACCAGTGGGGGTGACCCGACTGCCTGCGTACACCAGCACCTTGAACAACACAGTCACTTCTGTCACAATGTGGACCAGCACCTCCGTAACTTCTCTGTGGTCCACTTCAAAGCTAAACCCCCCTGTTGTCTTCTTCGAGGACTCGCTGACCTCCTCGGGTCCCACTGTGAGATTAAAAGCTGCAAAAGTCAAGTTTTTCCTGTTGAGGTACACGTCCACCACACTGGGCGTGATCTCTATTGCATCCCCATTTTCAGCGGCTCCCCACATCCTAAAACCAACCACCTGGGTTGAAATTTTTTCTGAATGATGTAACCAAGGAAAGGGGTCGTCTGCAAACTCACAAAACATTGTAGAAACTACAGCCTTTGCGGGCAGACCAGGAACTGTGCTCCCATTGAGTGTTGCCTGAAAACAGTTTGGGCAGTCTTTCTTGTTTCTGAAGACCTGGGTCACATTCTGCTTCTCAGCTTTCTCCAAAAACATGTTAATGCTGGCGCTCTTCATTGCTGTTTTATTCCCTGGCACCATACAAGCCAGTATGGTGTCTGCCAGTGATTCTGCTAGGTGGAAAGGATCTTCCACCACTTCGTGAGGAGCAATCTGTTTCAGGATATTAGACAAACTTGTTAATATTCCAGAGCCTATGATTTCTATTTGTTCAGAGCGAAAGTGTTTATCTTTCCGTTGATACTCTTGTAGGCCTTGATTTGCTTGCCACATCCTCACTGTGGCACTTTTCTGGGCAGTTCGAGTGAATTCAGAGGCTTTCTGGGTTAATTTGGTAACAGTCACGACTACCTGGTTGATTTCCTCCAAAGTGCTCACAGGGAGAACAGAAGACTGATTGACAAGGTGTTCTCGGAGCCTGCCTTTGTCACCCTGGAGAGTTGATTCAGTTTTCATGTTATTCAAAACAGAACCCACTACATACATTAAGTGACCTGAGGATAAAAATTTCTGGTCTCGAAGCAGAACAGATAGCGATGAATTTGGTCCCATGGTAGAATTGAGTAACTGATCCAACACCATCTTGGATGAGTTTTTACTAGTGGGAGGCTCTACAGTGGCGCCCAAAGTCACCTGAGAAAAAGCTCCTAGAGAGTCATAAACCTGAACAAATATCCTCAGTTTGTAACCATCAGCTGACACACCAACAGGGAGAAAGGAAGGGGGTGTGGTAAAGTCTCTCCCAAAGTGCAAGATGGGCCCCAAGGTGTTCTCTTTTACTGAACTGATTTCTGCAATGCCTTCCAAATCAGAAACTATCATTTTATATGTAAGGGGGGTGTGCTTATCTGTGAAATTGCTACACCGGACAACAAATTTAGTAACAAATGCAATTCCTTTAGCTGGTTTCACTGTGCATTCTCCTGTTTGAGGACCATGGTTAAGAATAATGGGATGCTTGAATTCCAGGGTCTTCCCACCCCAACTGGTTACTTGCACAGAAACCCAGTAATTTGTTTCCAAACAATGACTGAAGGCAAAAGCTTTTGCAGACAAATAAGCACCATTTCTCCCTGTTACAGTTTGCCCCATCCAATCAAGTGGCATCTCAGCTCCTGACTCAGACACAATTGACCAGTTATAGAAGTCACTGCTTACACAGTCCGTGCAATTTAGGTACAAAGAAAACCGATCTGATACAATTAAATTGCTGCCACAATTCTCAATACATGAAATGTGTGCCAAAGGAGATGGTCCTTGGAGCACATTTACCGTTTTATCAGAAAATGCTCTTCGGCCACCCTTCTGTATCACCATTCTGAAGAAATATTCACGGCCCCCTTGAAGCGTTCCTGGGGAAAGTGTTAGCACAGGGTTAGAAGCTTGTGGCCACCTCAGATCAGCCTGGTCTGGGTGACACACGTCCTTGCTTGCCACTTGTATCTGATCTCCATCGTAGTTCTTTTTATTTGTGGTACAGTACCAGGTAAAACGGAGCCCCTGCAATTTGTTGCTTTCTTCCGGGTCAGAGGACATGCTTCCATCCAGAACCACCTCATCTGTATAATTAGCTTTGATGTTGGCGTCTCCACCAATAACTGCGACCAGGGGGCTTCGCACTATCCAGACATAGATGGAGTCCGCGTCGTAGAGCCGAGGAACTGTGGGATCCCGTGTTAGGATGGTCACTGAGAAATTAAACAAGTACACCCCCCAAGATAGGGACGCAGGGGGGATGTGGATGATGGTGGGGCGGCTTCCTATTGGCAACTGAGGCACATCCAAAGGCTGATTCCAGTCGGGCACATCGCCCACCGCGGGCACTGAGAACACCAGCCATCTTTGAGTGAGGGTTTGGAAGACTGGACAGTGCATGTTGATGGTGGTGTTGAGGGTGTCCCCTTCATTCCTGGTCATGCGCACAGCAGTAACGCCTGCGTCCCTGTTGATCCTCACCTCATGGATTACGCAGGGACCCGTCTGACAGGACACGGAAGACTGCACTATGCTGTGGTCGGACGAATTCACGGCTTGCAAGACAACAGGCACCGGCCCATCTGTGGGACACCGCGTTTGCGCCACAAAGCCGGCGTGGGCGCGCGGGAGCGCAGGCAGGACCGAGCGAGGCTTTAAGCGCTGGGCCCGGGCGGCGTGGCGGGCCGGGCGGGCGTCCCCAGGCCCCAGCAGCCCCAGCTGGAAGGTCCAGGCCAGGGGCCCCAGCGGGCGCCTCAGGGGCAGCGGCAGCAGCAGGAACCAGGCCAGGGCCAGGCGGCCCCCGGGCGCTGCCAGGTGCAGGGCGACGGGCGGCGGCGCCGCGAGTCCCGGCAGGCAGCGACGGGTGCGGCGCCGGACCCGCACGCTGAGGCGGTACCAGCCAGGCGCGGCCGCGCGCCGCGGGGCACCGGAGAAGCAGAGGCCGCGGCTGCGGCTCAGGAGGGCGCCGCCCCCCGGGGCCGGGAGGCGTGGCAGGCTGAGGCGGGCGTGGCGTCCGCGGAGGGCGCCTCCGTGGAAGTGGCCGCATGGCGGGGCCGGCCACCCGGGGCCGGCGGTGCTGGACTGGCGCGGAGCCGGAGCTGGAGCCGGTGGCAGGCCGCCCAGGCCCAGGCCCAGGCCCAGGCTGAGGAGGAGGACCGCTGGCCCAGCCCGCATGGCGCCGCCCTTGGGAGCCGATGGTCGCGGGGTGGCCCAACGGCCGTGGGCTCGCGCGGTCGGGGGCCCAGGGGTCCCAGTTGCGGAGGCCGTCCTGGGAACAAGGAGCCTGCGCAGGCGCCTGGGTCGCCGGAGGTCCCGGGGCAGCGCGGGTCTCTACCAAAGGGACCGGGCCTTGGTGGGTCCAGCGGGTGGGAGACCCCACCTCTCTGTTCCCACCGAGTGTGGACCCATGAGTAGAAGCCCCCTGCGCGGGTTCCCACTCCCAGCGTCGCACCGAGCGTGAACCCGGGGTTCCCAGGAAGTGGGAGGCAGATGAAGATGGAGGCAGTTTTTAGGGAACAGCAGAGGGAGAGCAGCGGGGTGGGGGTGCTTCTTCAGACGCAGGAAGCTGTGGAGAGGACGTGACTGGGGTTTGTACCCCTGGAAAGCCTGGAGGAGGTCCTTTAAGAACAGCGTTTGCTGTGTGAGGAGCTCGTTCCGGCTTCCTGTGTCCCTTTCCCGCCGTTTGGCCCTGACTCACAGGCAGAAAGAAGCGCCCTCTCGGGGCCCACACGCCTGAGGGCGGCACAGGTGCTCCAGCCACCTGGCACCAGGCCTGCTGGGCTCCTGAGGAATCAGCCAAAGTCTTCACGTCTCTTTCGTGACCACACTTGCTTTCTAGCTCAGGCAGGGTTCCCAGCTAGATTAAGCCTCATTACTGAAGGGCCCTTTTTGTTCTGTCTTTGACAGACTCGTTTCACCGGGGCAAACCAGTTAGGAAACTGGAAATCAGAGGGGCTGTGAGGCCAGACTCGGGTTTACTGGGCTCGGCCTCTTCTGGTCTCTAAGGGTGAAGGCTCACATCATTCATGTTGATTCTAGCTTTGCTGGGAAGAAGGGGTTTCAGGAAGTTCACGGACAATGCACATTTGAATTCTTCAGAAATGTTTAACACTTTTTAAGTTTAAAGCAATGCAAAGAAATTGTTTGTTTGTTTGTTTGTTTGTTTGTTTTTGACAGGCAGAGTTAGACTGTGAGAGAGACAGAGAGAAAGGTCTTCCTTCTGTTGGTTCACCCCCCTAGATGGCTGCTATGGCTGGCACACTGCACCGATCCAAAGCCAGGAGTCATTTGCTTCTCCTGGTCTCCCATGTGGGTGCAAGGCCCAAGCACTTGGGCCATCCTCCACTGCCTTCCCGGGCCACAGCAGAGAGCTGGCCTGGAAGAGGAGCAACCGGGACAGAATCTGGTGCCCCAACCGGGACCAGAACCCAGGCTGCCGGCGCCGCAGGTGGAGGATTAAAGTGAGCCCTACACTGGCCCAAAGAAATGTTTTAAAAAGCTGTATGCAGTGGGGGATGGCCTAAGTACTTGGGCCCTGCACCCGTATGGGAGACCAGGAGGAAGCACCTGGCTCCTGGCTTCAGATCGGTGCAGTGCGCCGGCCGTAGCCGCCATCTGGGGGGTGAACCAACAGAAGGAAGACCTTTCTCTCTGTCTCTCTCTTACTCTCTAACTCTGCCTGTCAAACAATAAAAATAAAAACTGTATTTATGTTGCTCGCACTGTGGCGCAGCAGGTTAATGCCCTGGCCCAAAGTGCCAGCATCCCATATGGGCTCCGGTTCTAGTCCCAGGTGCTTCTCTTCCAATCCAGCTCTCTGCTAGGGCCTGGGAAAGCAGTACAAGAGGGCCCAAGGACTTGGGCCCCTGCACCCACATAGGAGACCCAAGGAAGCTCCTGGCTTTGGATCGGCGTAGCTCCAACCGTTGTGGCCATCTGGGGAGTGAACCAGCGGATGGAAGACCTTTCTCTCTGTCTCTAACTCTAAACTCTGTCTTTCAAATAAAATAAAATAAATCTTAAAAAAAAACTGTATTTATTAGACACAGCCCCTATCCACTGGTTCACTCCCCAAATGCCCTCATTGGCTGGGATTGGAGACTCAATCCAGGTGTCCCACTTGGGTGGCAGGAACCCAACCACTTGAGCCATCACTCTTGCCCCCCAGCATCTGCACTGGACTCTGGAGTCAAGAGCCCAAGGCAGGACTCAAACCAGGCTCTTACCAGAGTGCGGGGGTCTTAACCACTAGGCCAAACAGCTGCCCCCCCAAGACCTTTTTGAAGTGTGCTTGAATGTTATAAATTGGAGGGTTCAGTTAGGGGAGGTAGCTGGTAGTGTTGCTCAGACTCCGTCTTTTCTGGGTTTTGTCTTATTTGCTGACAGGCTGGTTTCTTGCTGTGATTGTGAAGGTGTCTCCTTTGTTCTTTAGTCCTGTCCCTTTTTGCCGCATCTTTGGGGCTCTGTTATGTGTAACATATTTGTGGTTATGTCTTCCTGGTGAATTTCCCTTAATTATTTCTATCTTGATAATAATCTTGGTTTCAAAATCTTTTCTACCAGATAGTAAAAGAGCCACACTTGCTCTCTTATGCATTCTGGTTACGTTGGAGATATATTCATACACACACACACACACACACACATATATATATATATATATAGTCATTCTTTTACTTCCAACATGCCTTTACATTTAAAGTGGTCTTTTGTGGACAACATTATTTTATTTTTTTATTTTACAGAGTTAGTGAAAGAGCAAGATAGAGAAAAAGGTCTTCCTTCCATTGATTGGTTCACCCCCAAAATGGCCACTATGGCCGGAGCTACCGATCCGAAGCCAGGAGCCAGGTGCTTCCTCCTGGTCTCCCGTGCTGGTACAGGGGCCCAAGCACTTGGGTCATCCTCCACTGCCTTCCCGGTTCATCTAAGAATGCTGGACTGGAAGAGGAACAACCGGGACTAGAACTTGGTGCCCATATGGTATGCCGGTGCCGCAGGCAGACGATTAACCAAGTGAGCCATGGCGCCGGCCCTGACAACATTATTTTTTTTTATTTATTTATTTTTTTGACAGGCAGAGTGGACAGTGAGAGAGCCAGAGAGAAAGGTCTTCCTTTTGCCGTTGGTTCACCCTCCAATGGCCGCCGCGGCTGGTGCGCTGCAGCCGGTGCACCATGGTGATCTGATGGCAGGAGCCAGGTACTTATCCTGGTTCCCATGGGGTGCAGGGCCCAAGTACCTGGCAGAACATGAGCTGGTCTTGACTCTGAGTTTGTGACCCTGTCCCCAGTGTGGAATAAAACTGAGGACAAGGTTTAAGGGTAAAGGAAAGAGAATGTTGAATCTACTAATAGCTGAGGGGGTGGCAGATGGACACGCTAAGGACTGCCACCCTCCTTAGTGAGAATGGCCTGGGATTTCACTGAAGTTGCACGGGTGGCCTGGGTTCACAGCACATGCAAGAGGAGTGGCTAAGCTTCAGGGTAACTGGGGTGGAGGCCCAAACCGTTCAGCCAGGTGCTGGGCTGCCACGGGATTGTCGCTCGGGCCTTGAGGTCTGCCTGTAGGGGATTCACCGTGTTTCAATCAGGTGGGTCTGTTCTGGCCACTGTGAGAGGCCCAGGAGAGAGCCGAAACATTCCTGTGGCCTGGGTGAAAGACTTGGGTTGGGGTTGTCAGAAGTCAGATGGGGAGGGGGCCCTGATGGAGGTGTGGGCTCCTGAGTCTTCCAGGACATAAAGGACACAGGAGGGGCATGGGGTGGGAGGGTGGGGTGGCCTGCCATGCAAGGGAAGAGGGTGTTCAGAGAAGGCCTGGCAAGCTGTGTCAGCTGCGGGTGAGGCAGTGGGGGTGCCGGGGGAGAGGCAGCTGCTGGGTTTGGGAACAAAGAGGTCTTCAGTGTCCTGGAGAAGAGCAGCAGCAGTTGCTGGGTGCAGACAGGTTTGAGTGGAGGGGGCAGAGGGGGACAGGAGGGAGAGAGGACATGGAGACGGCATTGTGCAACTCCGCAGGTGAGTTCTGTGCCTCAGTGGGCAGAAGCCAAAGGACAGAGGGGATGAAGCTTCCTTCTGCTTGATTGTGAAATGCCTAAACTGTGTAAAGAGAGATGCAACTCAGCTACACAAGCCCAGCAGTTCCAATGCAGCTGAAAGCCCAGAGTGCCCTCAGGAGAGTCTCCACGACCCTCACCCCCAGCCCACACCCGGGAAGCCATGAACTCAGCCGAGGAGTTTATTGTTCCCTTGCATTTCCTCACCACATTACTGAAGTCCCGTAATGCCATGGCATTACATTTGTCTACGTTTCCATCTTTGCAGCCACGGTTTCCTACACTAGAACCTGCCCATGCTACTGTGTTTGCAAGGTTGTTGTCTCTGTTTTTCTCCTGTTAGTTTGCCAAGCACCCTGCTGCTCGCTCCCTCCTGGATCTCGAATCTGAAGACAGAGAGGGGATATCACCCCTCCCCGCCCCCTGCCTGCTCACATTCCCAGGAGAGGCTGCTTCTTTAGCAGCCCTTGGATAAAAAGTGTGCTTTTGACCTTCAACTTAAAAATGACTTTTTCTCTTTCTTTTTTTCTCCCCAGGGATGGAGATGTCCAGGCCCATGTAGTGGTCAAGCTCTGCCGGCCTTCTCACTGAGTTCTGCCCCCTCGGCTCTGGCCCTGGCCTTCTCCCCAGCCACCTCTGACCCCCAGGGTGCAAGTGAAGAGGCAAGGGGGAAGGGCAGGACACTCCTGCTTGGTGCCCTCTGGTTGTTTGCACTGGGAAGCTAAGCTGACTCTTCCTTGGGGCCCACTCTGAGGGTCTCACTGAGAGCCTCACCTATGGTCCATCACTTAGACGTCCTTAGCCCTGGGTTTGCAGATCCTTTAGCCCACGTCCCACAAGCTCACCACCCTGCAGAACACCCTGGACTGCTCCTAGACCAAAGGGAACACAGGTGCTATGTGGCCTTCCACACCCAGCCTGGCTCCCGCTAGTCTCTCAGGGCCATGCCACCAGGGCACACCAGCTTCTGGGCCAAGGCCTTGCAGGCCTACCAAGAAGGCTCTGCTTCTCAGCAGGGGGAGGGGAAGGAAAGGCAAAGTGCCATATGGTTCCTGGCAGCTCCCTCAAAGCGACTCTCCCTGCCAGGCAGCACCTTGCAGGGTAACCTCGCCCCTTTTCAGGCATGGGGAAGGCTTCCTTTCACCTACAGTTTTGTTCTTGGCCTTTTGGCTCCTCTCGGCCCTGCAGAAGTGGGATGTCAGAGACTTGGCAACTGCCATCTTCACTATGCCTGCCAGAGACCACCGATGCTTCCCAAAGTGGTGGCTCCAGTTTATACTGGGTGGGGGGGCAGGTGGGGGCAGGGAGAGCAGTGAGGCACTTTCCTCTAGTGCAGAATTGGGGAGCAGGCAACACAAACTCATTGAGTATTTTTTGTTGACAAAATTAACTACTTAGACGTGTGCAGCACAGTGGTGTTAAGTATGTCCATAATATGTGGCCACCATCACATCTATCTAGTTTTTAAAAAAATAGATGTAGGGCCGGTGCTGTGCCGCAGCAGGTTAAAGCCCTGGCCTGAAGCGCCGGCATCCCGTATAGGCACTGGTTCAAGACCTGGCTGCTCCACTTCCGATCTAGCTCTCTGCTGTGTCCTGGGAAAGCAGAGGAAGATGGCCCAAGTCCTTGAGCCCCTGCACCCACTTGGGAGACCTGGAGGAAGCTCCTGGCTCCTGGCTTTGGATTGGCACAGCTCCAGCCTTTGCGGCCAACTGGGGAGTGAACCATAGCATGGAAGACCTCTCTCTCTGCCTCTCCTCTCTCTGTGTAACACTTTCAAATAAACAAAATAAATCTTTTTTAAAAAATAGATGTATCTATTTGAAAGGCAGGGGAGAGAGAGACCATCACTCTGCTGATTCGCTCCTCAGGTCTACAATAGCCACGGGTGTCACATGAAGCCAGGAGCCTGCAACTCCACCTGGTCACCCACAGGGGCCGGGGGAGGCTAAGGTAGCCAGGAGTCGACCCAACACTCCGATATGGGAAGTGGGCTTCCCAAGCGGTGGCTCACCCTGCTGTGCTACCACACTGCTGCTCTATCTGGTTGTAAACCATTTTCATCGCCACAGAAGGAAACCCCACACCCGCCAGCGTCACCCCCATCCCACCGCGCCCAGCCCTGGCTCTCAGGGTACTGTCTGTGCTGTGGGCTACTTGGGACGGTTCACGTAAATGCAGGCACGCAGCAGGTGGCCCTTTGTGACTGGCTGCCTTCACTTAGCAGCGATATGGACAGACCCACAAAGCATGACGCTGAACTTGCTTCTCTGTGGTCCCAGTCGCTGGCCCAGCTGTCGCCGTGGTGCCGAGTTGCAGGAGTTGGGGATGTGTCCTGGGTGCAAATCTTGCGGCCATTCTGCAGCTTTTCTTCTCATTTTGCTGACAGCGCCCTGGGAGGAAGCAAGGCTTTGCATTCCGATGAAGTCTGTCTGCTCTTTCTGTCATCGCTCATCCTCTAGGTGTGACGTCTGAGGATGCACTGCCACGTTCAACATCAGGAAGGTGCGCTCCTGTTTCCTTGTAAGGAGTTTAGAATTTCAGCCCAACAGGAAGGTTTTAGCGCAGTATTTCTGAACGTGGAAATTAACCCAAGAATTGGAACACGACGTCCAACTGCACACAGCACCCAGCGCTTGCACTCCTTACTGGACTGCTGCTCGCGGGGGAGGGGGTGTGCATTAAACTGGGGGAGCAAAGGGCCAGGGGCGGAGGAAAAGAGGTCTGAGACCCCCTTTACTCTCAAGGGCCTCCGACTGCAGTCACCTCCCCCGAGGGCCCCCAGCAGAGGGGAGCCTGCCTGTAGGACTGCCGAGGGTCCAAGTCCAACGGGGGAGGCAGGGCTTGCACAGCGCCTCGCACCAAAGTTTGCCTGGAGAACCCCTCCCACCTTCTGGTAGCCTCCGGCCGGACCCGCCCAGACGTACTGACCCCGCCCCCTCCGCGCTCCGCCCCCTCCCAGAAAGGCCACGGCGGCGCCAGTAGCCTGAGCCGCTGCACTATGGCCGCGTCCTCTCAGCTGCGCGACTGCCAGGTACGCGGAAGCCTCCCGCAGTCAGGCGTCCCTGATTCTCGCTGAGCCAGGGTGGCCCGGCGTCGGGCGATGTGAAATCGAGCTTGAGGGTGACCCGAGGTCAAGCCGCGAGCACAAGTGGGTGGGCGCCGGCCGGCAGATCCTGTGGGGCCTGGCAGCGACCCTGGGCGCCAGCGCGGGCTGCACCCAGGAAGGGAGGAAGGGAACGGGGGCCCTTCTGGCGCCCCCACCAAGGGAAACCCCTGGCGGCTCTCGGGCTTGGAGAAGACCCCAGTACTTGGGTGCCACCGAGTACAGAGGGGACAACCAGTGACAGGGAGGGTCTCTTTCAGTTCTGCCCAGGGCAGGAGCCTGAGCCCACCTTGCAGATGAGATAGACTGAGGTTAGAGGGCACAGGCAGCTGGCCCTCAGCCACCCAAGTCCCATGCTGGGCCCTCTGGACAGGCTAAAGGGCATTCCCTCTGCCCAGGGAGTCTCTGGACTTGTGCCCCTGGCCGACTCTGCTGTCCCTGTGACCGGCTCTGACCACCTTGAGGCCTGAGGCTCTGCCTGAGTGGACAGTCCAGGGATGGAGTCGGTGGCGGCAGTAGTGTGCAGCCCGCCAGCCCAGCTGGATGGACCAGTGCCCTCCGAGTTGCACTTTAGCACCAGACTCCTCTTCTGCCTGGACAGCACCCCCACCCCTTGGTGATCAGGACTCCGGGTCGGCACATCCAGGTCCCTCCATTGGGTCCCCCTGGGCCCGTGCTACAGAGGGGCAGTGCTACAGGGGCCTGAGAGGCAGCGTCTTGCCCGAGGGCACACAGGTGTTCCCCGGATACTGGGTGGGTGTGAGTCAGGGTCAGTATCCGTCCCATCCCAAGCACAGAGCTGAGTTTCATGGTCTCACGGAAGCCTGGCCCTGCACCACTGCTAGGCGTTTGGAGGTCTGCAGGGGGCTGGGGCGGGGGCCCCTTGTGTCCAAGACTGAAGCCGGGCCGCCTCCTCCTTGTGCGTAGGCCTGGAAGGATGCCGGGCTGCCGCTCTCCACCACAAGCAACGAAGCCTGCAAGCTGTTCGATGCCACTCTGACCCAGGTACGCCCATCGGAGAAACGCTTGCCCTCTGTGAAGGTTTCGGGGGGTTTTCTGATTTGGTGAGTGCTTTTTCAGCTGCGCTCTAGCAGCGGAATGCAGTCAAGTCTGGAAGATGGAGCATGCCAGCCCACCCACCCCCTCTGCACTCACCCTCCTTTCCCAGGTCCCCCAGAGGTGGGTGGGCAGCAGTGGGCCGGTTAGGGGTGGCTTGGAGGGCTCTGGGCCCCCACAGACTCCCATGAGTGCCTACTGAGGGTTTCATGTGGGCTCTGCCCTTTAGATTTGGGGCTTACCTGTGGGACGCTGTCTCACCTGTGGCCGGGCCAGCCCCTCATCACATTCCTGGCTTTTCTGCACGACTGAAGGATCCTCTGGTTTAGAACTAGGAGGGGGGCTCAGAGTAAGGTCTAACTGGATTGATTGACAGATGGGGAAACAGAGACCCAGAGAGTTGAACTTCGTTGAGTTTGAGGTTGTCCAGTGAGATGAGGCAGAACCAAGATGCACCTGGGTCTGACAGGCCAGGGCAGTGCCCACAGCTGGCCTTTGCGTGAGCAGTGAGACCACTACATGCTGACCCCATCTGTAGAACGTGAGGGCTCAGAAGTTTCCAGAGGCATACGGGTGATGCAATGTCGTCAGCCAGGCCGCTGCTGTGTTCTGCCTGTTTAACTGTTTACAACATCACCACCCCACCCCACCTGCCTGCACTCAGTGTTGTAGAAAGAGGAACGTGCAGATCCGTGGATGACTGTGGCCCCTTGTATTTCAGTATGTAACGTGGACCAATGACAAGAGTCTTGGCGGCATCGAGGGCTGCCTGGCGCGGCTCAGAGCAGCAGATCCCAACTTCGGTGAGCAACACTTCCCCTGGGCTGAGGGCCCGGCTTCCAGGAGGCAGCCCCTCTCGCATTCCCTGACTGCAGGGACCCAGGCGGCTGGGGATGGGAGGTGGACTGACCGGGCCGCCTTTTGCACAGAGGGAGGAAGACCACACCTCTGGTGTGTTTGAGATCACGGTTGCTCCTGTCTGGTGGTGAAGGCTACAAAGGAGCTTTCGACTGTTTGCTCTAAATGCTGTCTCCTCTGCATGGAAGAAGCTGATCCCTTTTCTCAGACGAGGAAACCGTGGGTCATGAGGGCAAGCCAGTTCCAAAGCCACCACACTGGCAGAGGGGCTGGAACTGGGCAAGATGAACCAGTCCAAGGCGTGGATCCCTGGAACACAGGAGGTTTGAACTGTAGCCATGGCCCAGGGCCAATGAGCCTCACCCAGGCAGCTGGGCAGGGCAACCAGTGGGTGAGAGGCTGGCAACTCCGCAGACATGGGGAGGCCAGCACGGTGTGTTCTGGAACCCCAGGCAGGATAAGGTTGGGAGGGGAGAGCAGGGAGGCAGGGACCCACTTCCCGCCCAGTGCAGACTGGTCGGACCAAAGGCAGGGGGCTCATACAACCTGGGCAACGACAGAGCGGGCCTGCCTGCTGCCTGGCCTGCACCTGCTGCCACTCTGGGTGAGGCCTGGGCTGGGCTGGGCCGACCCAAGCGTCTGAATCCCCAGCTGTGTCCAATCTATTGCCAGCCATGGGCCATGCCATCTCTGCCGGCCTCAGGCTGATTGGCACTGGAAGCTCCAGGCAACTGGACAAAGAGCTGGATCTGGCTGTGAAGACCATGGTGGACGTGTCCAAAGCGCAGGCCCTGACACAGCGGGAGCAGCTGCACGTGTCTGCCGTGGAGACATTTGCCAACGGGTGAGGGGCCTCTGAGGGCTGTGTGTCTGTGATGGGTGAACCGAGGCTGGGCTGGGGGTGCCTCAGGCTGTCCCCATGCGGCCCCAGGGGAATCCTCAGCCCAGCTCATGAGAGCACCTGGGTCAGGGCTGCGTCCTGCCTGTGCAGTCGAGTGCCTGATAAGGAAGGCTGGGCTGAGATTCCCAATTCAGTGTCCAGTCACTCGTTTTGTTTCATGACCTCAATCAGTTATTAGTTTCGTTACTGAAATAATGGAACCGTGTGGTAGAAATGTCCACAAGAGGGCAGGAAGCATCTGTGCATGTGCTCCTGGTTCCCACACACCCCTGGGTGCACTGCCGCAGCCTTCCAGATTCCTGTCCCTGCCCCCCGCTGACCCTCATTCCCTGAGAACGGCAGTGCCCATGCCTGCTCTGCAGGTGTGACACCGCTGATGACCCCGCAGGAGCTCAGGGGTGCTGAGCCCGACGCGGGGACATCTCCTGGGGTCTGCTCAGTGAGTCCACACGGGGCGATTCCAGCCCAGACTCCCTACAGCCAACTGCTGGTCACACATGAAATTATCTCTAACAACTTATTGAGATTGTTTGTTTATTTGTTTGTTTCCTTTAACCAGGCCGTAAGATTCCTCATTGGGTTTTCAATGTTTGAGCCACTTTCTAACTTAGAAACTATTATTTTTAAGCCAATCCAATGCAGTCGACAACGTGGAATGTGTTTTATGCTTGGGGGTGCAGGCTTTGTGTTCAGTGGTGCTGAGAGCTCCTCTTGGCTTTCAGGAACTTCCCGAAGGCCTGTGCCCTATGGGAACAGATTCTCCAGGACCACCCGACGGATATGTTGGCCCTAAAATTCTCCCATGATGCCTATTTTTACCTGGGCTACCAAGATCAGATGCGAGATTCCGTTGCTCGAATTTACCCCTTCTGGTCACCAGATGTCCCCCTGAGCAGGTATGTGCAGTGGAAACCGCGTCGTTTCCTTCTCTAATCCCTCCCTGCAACCTAACGGTGGCAGCTCTGTCGGCCTTGCCGCACCTTAATGAGGCCACTGTTGCTCCTCTCTGCTGCTTTACCGCTCAAGGCCCCACTGGATGTCCGTCTCATCCTGAGAATGAACTCACACCCTCTGTAGCAGGATGCACTGACATACATCCCATAATTCATACAGCGTTCTCACCCATTCTGCACATCCACCTTAGCAGGGCTGAGGGCTCTGAGACCCTGTCCTTGTCGCCCTCCTGGGTCCCAGCTGTGGAAGCCACTGCCCTCTGCACACCCCAGTCCCTAAGGGAAGAGAGCTCTCCAGAGGGGCTCCCCATGGCAGTTAAGTGCCCAGAATGAGAGAACCGATGGCTGTTCCCTTTGGCCAGAACTGGTCACGTGACCAGGGCCGCCCACAGGAGACCAGGAAGCACAGTCCTGCTGCTGCCTGGGGGAAGGAGGAGGCTGGGTTGTCCCTGCACAACCAGCACACGGAGCCACTCCCTTGCATCTTGATCACAGGAAGGTTGTGAGCTCAAGCAGGTTAAAGAGTCTGTGTTGGGGCTCCCCCTAGAGGCTGGATCAGCTGGACGTGGAGGAGAGGGGCTAAAAGATGGTGTTATCACTTGAGAGGCAGAGAGAGACACAGGCCGAGATTTCCACTTGCCGGTTCACTCCCCAAATGCCCCAATAGCCAGGGCTGGAACAGAGCTAAATCCAGCAGCTGTGGACTCCAGGTTTCAGGTTTCCCACCTGGGTGGAGGGGACCTCCCAACTTGAGCCATCACCTGGTGCCTCCCAGTGCACATAAGCAGGAAGCTGGAGTCAGGAGTGGAGCTGGGACTCAAACCAGACACGGGGACGTGGACACATGTGTCTTCCCTGTGGCTAACGCCAGCCCCTGAACGATTTATTTTACAGACTCGTGTGATCGTGGGGCTGACATGTTAGCCCTCTGGAGGGCAGGCGGCAGGTGGGAAGTTCCCGCAGCGGCTGGCAGGAGAGACTTTTCTGTTTTCTAAGATTTATTTTGTTTTTTAAAGAGTTTTATTTACTTAAGATTTAGAGAGAGAGAGAGAGAGGTCTTTCATCCACTGGTTCACTCCGAATGACCGCAGTGGTCAGAGCTGAGCTGATTAGGAGCGAGGAGCTTCTTCTGGTCAGCAGCTTCTTCCCAGCCTCCCACGCAGGTGCAGTGGCCGAGGACTTGGGCCATCTTCCACTGCATTCCCAGGCCATAGCAGAGAGCTGGATTGGAAGCAGTGCAGCTGGGACTTGAACTGGCGCCCATATGGGATGCCAACGCTGCAGGCCAGGGCTTTAACCCGCAGCGCCACAGCACCAGCCCCCTGACGGGAGAGACTTGAATCTGGAGGCAGAATCCTGGTCTCCGGAGCCCTCAGTCTGTCTACGGATGGGGTGAGGACCACCCACGCTGTGGAGAGAAGCCACTTTAACTCAAAGAACACTGACGTCAATGTCGGCCCCACGAACAACTTACTGCCTCAGCCACACCTGACTGGTGTTTGGACAGGAAACTGAGTTCTGCGGTCCAGCCAAGTGGACATAGGGACTTGACCACCACAGGGGACTTTCAGGACCTGATACACAGTAAGCACTTAATAAATAACCCAGAAAGCGCTCAGTGAATGACCTCACAGAGCTTCCTTAGTTACCTTGCAGTTAGCCGTCTGGAAGGGGCTGTTCTAGAATATGCTTCTGTGAACTACGAGTCGGATCTGTATCTCGCACGGGAGCAGAGATAACATCCAGCGTGCAGAGTCCAGCTTCAGTCTTGTTTCCCCTTGGCTGGAAAGCCACGGGCAGGACGCCTCTATCCTGTGTGAGCACTGGGGGTCCTGGCTGTCAGTGAGACGGGTGAGATGGGGGTGTGCATTTCCTGTGCAAGGGAAGTGGACCTATCCTGGCTGGGGCCGTGAGAGTGAAGTGGACAGGGTCCCGGCCCCAGGTCCCCTGGGCCTGGGGAGGAGCCTGGCTGTGCAGGGGGGGTGTCCAGCTGGGCAGACGCTGGGAGCCGAGCTGCAGAAGCAGAGGAGGAGCCACAGACAGACCCCAGCCAGGAGAGCTTCCCAGGGAGCAGTCCTCTGTCCCACCATGGGGGCTTCACCAGTCAGATGCGGCAGGGGTGGGGTGGAGGGAGACCCTGTGCAGATGACTTGGGGGTGGGAGGGCACTAATCCAGGCAGGCCCTGCAATGTTATGGTTCTGATGACTAAGGTCATTAGGTCATTAGCCCCTCAGTAGAGGGAGCCTGGAGAGCTGAGACGCAGCTGTAATGGCGTCCACAAGTGGGGCACTCGGAGCAGCTGGGGTGCACCTGCCTGTGTGCTGCAGGCCAGCGCCTGCCCCATGCTCAGCGGGGGCCGGACGTCCTCTTGCAGCTCCCGCTGTTCCTGGGTCCCTGGAGTGCTTGGGCTTGTGGCTGTCCCCGCTGATTTTTTTTTTTTTTTTTTTGACAGATAGAGTTAGACAGTGAGAGAGAGACAGAGAGAAAGGTCTTCCCTCCATTGGTTCATACCCCAAATGGCTGCCACGGCTGGTGCTACACCAGTCGGAAGCCAGGAGCCAGGAGTCTCCTCCTGGTCTCCCATGCGCATGCAGGGACCCAAGCACTTGGCCCGTCCTCCACTGCCTTCCCAGGCCAGAGTAGAGAGCTGGACTAGAAGAGGAGCAACCAGAACTAGAACTGGCGCCCATATAGGATGCCAGCACCACTGGCAGAGTATTAACCAAGTGAGCCACGGCGCCAGCCCCTGTCCCCGCTGATTTTGCTTCCTCACCGCCGTCTTCCTTCTCTGTGTTCTCATGGCCCCTTTAGGACACAGTCACGGCCCAGGGCCCACCCATCTTAACGTGGCAGATTCTGCAAAGCATGAGTCTAACAGGGTCCCGTCACGGTCCCTGGAGTCGGGACATCGGCCCATGTACTGGAGGGCACAGAGCAGTGCTCCCCGCCTGTCCTATTGTATTTTGAGGTGACTTGTTTTCTCTGTCTTTAGCTATGTGAAAGGCATCTATTCTTTTGGACTGATGGAAACCAACTTCTACGATCGGGCGGAAAAGCTTGCCAAAGAGGTAAGTAGCCGACTCTTTCCAGAAGTGCCCTGGCCTTGAGAGAGTGGCCAAGAAGGGGGCCACCCGCTGGTTGACCTGAGCCAGTCCCCCTGAAGGTCCCCAAGCATAGGACTCACTGCAGTGCCAGCAGCTGCCCCAGGCAGGAAGCTGACCCCTGCCATCCCCGTGCCTCTGTGGCCACGGAGCCACGCCCCTTGGCCAGCCACAGCCCAGGCCTGCAGCAGAGGGGGTGAAGCTGGGGAGGCTTTGCTCAGCCCCTGGCTCAGGGTTGCACTCGGGGCGTCTGTGCTCCCACCAGCTCTGCTGGCTTCCAGGGCCTATGCTCGGCACTGCTGGGACAGTGTGGGGAATGGATGTAAACCTTCCTCCTTGAACTTCACGTTTCTCAGCATCACTGACTGCACACGAGGCTCAGAAGGCGGCACAGAGGTCAGGGACAGAGGCTGATGCCCGCTGGCCTGACCTGGGGCTTCTGTTTCTTCCTGCATGGTTTGGACCCTCCCCACCACACACACCTTTTCCAAAGACTGATTTATTTGATAGGCAGAGCAACAGAGAGAGAAAGACGGAGTTGGACAGGGACAGGGACAGGGAGAGGGGAAAGAGATCTCTTCTACCTGCTGGTTCACTCCTCAAAGCCAGCAGCAGCTGGGGCTAGGCCAGGCCAAAGCCAGAAGCCAGGAACTCTATGTGGGTCTTCCAGGTGGGTGGCACGGGTCAAGTACTCGTCCATCCTCTGTGCCCTCCCAGGTGCATGTGGAAGGAGAGGAAGCAGAACAGCCAGGACAATGTGGGATGCTGGCGCTGTAGCCAGGGCTTCACTCACCTCTACACAGACCTGCCCCGAGCCCTGCCCTAGAGCATCCACTGGGCGTTTCCCGCCTGCCCTCGGTCCCAGACTGCGGCCCCCACCTGTGTCATGAGGGCTGGCACTGCGTACGGTGGATGCTACTCTGTGCGTGGGCCCAGAACAAGTGACAGGCTGCAGCCTGCATCTTCTCCTCTGTCCACCTCAGAGGAGTGGATCCTGAGGCCCAGGGGGCAGCTGCTGCTCTTGGTTCAGGCTGGGGACTCCAAATGCACCTGCTGTCACTCACACTCTGTCCATGTGATGCCTTTCTCCCATTGCTCAGAGAGGCCAAGGCCACAAGGTCGGAGGTGAGCCAGATTCTCTAAGGCCACCTGACCAGACAGGGGTCCTTGAAGCTGCCAAGACCAGAACCCAGCCTCCCTGTGACAAGGTCAGGATCTTACCCTGTTGTCGCCCTGGTGTTCCTCAGCACCCCTGGTAGGTAGCACCCCTGGGTGTCATCGCATCACAGAATTAGAGCCCAGGCTGGAGATCAGGGCCACAGCTCCTTTGTCTGCAAGTCAAGTCAGAGGTCAAGGTCTGGAGTGGCTTCCTGGTGATTTTACTTCTATACGTGGGTGACCAGGCACTACCCTCCCACAGCAGCCACAGGAAGGCCCTGCAGAGACCACGGCAGCCAGGCCCTCCTGTTGGGTGGTATCCACCTGGGCACCTGGGGGCTGGCAGTGCAGTCAGAGAAGCGTGGGCAAGGGTGGCCGGATGTGGTAAGTCGGATGTGGCAGGTCCCTCCAGGGTCAGCCACAAGGTGCAGACTAAGGCTACACAAGTGGCAGGGGGAGGTAGAAGAATCCCCTCGCTGCTCCTCACTGCCACACAACGAGGCTCCCGGAGGTGATCCCCGTGTGGTGAGGTGGACTTCCTGGACAGCGAGGAGCCACGCTGGACTGGAGCAGCCGCACGGGCGGCCATGGGGCGGGGTGTCTGCACAGCCAGCAGGGCAGCCCAAGCACGTCAGTCATTGTGAGGCAGGGGTGTAATGGATACTGGCTGGGCATGCTGCGAGCCTGAGAGGCCAGAGCTGGGCAGCTGGGGCTGGATCAGCACGTGCTGGGAGGGGGAGCCTAGGGGCCACTTGGGAGGGCTCTAGGCGAGGGAGCGCACTGGTCAGTCCCTGCTCATGTCAGAGCAGGAGTGGGGCAAGCCAATGGGCTGTGAGCCGCAGCCCTTCCGGACTGCCCTGCATGAGAGCTGTGTGCCCAACAGGGCCGCACCCAGTCTACTCGGACTCAGCCCTCACCCTCTCCAGTGTCCGGCACCCAGGGATCCAGCACAGGGGGTGCCCACGCTTCTTACAGACCCTTCTGCTTCCTGTCTGTGTCCCGATGAGCAGGGGCAGGACACATGGTGGCAGCAGTTGGCAGTCCAGGGCAAGCTGCACACCACCTAGCTTGGGGAGACCGAGGCAGCAGGCTGGGGGATGGTAGCCCAGGATTTGAGATGGGACCTGCCATGGGCAAATCCATGGGACTTTCATGAGTCTCAGTCTACTTCCCTGTGCTTGGCACCTAGTGGGTGCTTGGTAAACATGAGCTGACCCCGGGAGCACAGGCAGCATGCTGCTGTGAGGCTAGGCTCACTCCCCGGTCCAGCCTGCCTCTCTGGGCACGTGAGCAGCCTCTGACCTCAACAGCAGTGCTGTCAGCACTGGAAAGCCCCCCGTTGGGTGCCTGTGTAGTGTGTGGGGAGGTCCCCAGCTGAAGGGCACTGGACGGTCCCCACCAAGCTCACCTCGACAGTGTCCACTTCTCCAAGCAGCCCTGAGTGGGAGGCAGCATCCGGGGCCCCTGCACTGGAGGGAAACTGAGGCCAGATGCAGGAGCCTCAGCTGTATGCAGGAGGCTGTGTGGTCCCAGGATGAGCCCTGCATTGGAGACTCTGCTGCATCCCAGCTGCGAACCCTGGGCCAGTAGCACACCTCTGCCTCGCGGTGTCCTGTGCTGGTGTGCCCTACGCATGCGTACATGGGCTGTCCTGGGGTTGTGATGGTTCTGAGCTGGACCCAGGCCTGTGAGAGATTGCTGTGGCCTGCCCAGGCTGACTGACCCACGCTGTCTCACCCACACGCAGGCTCTGTCTATCACCCCGACGGATGCGTGGTCAGTGCACACCATTGCCCACGTCCACGAGATGAGAGCAGAGGTCCAGCAGGGTCTGGAGTTCATGCAGCACTCGGAGACGCACTGGAAGGTACGGTTCTCATCCCCCGGCCACCTGCCAAGGGAACTCAGTCGGTGTCCTGAGGCACAGGAGTTCACGGGTGTGCTTGAAACATTTCTGTCACGCTACCCATGGCTACAAAGCACCTCTCAACACCTGTTGGTGGAAGTTTCTAGAACTGGTCTAGAATTGGTAAAAGGAATACATCATAAAATTACCATGAAGACAAGAGCCCCACTGGGGTGAGACCTAGGAGGCCCTGAGCTGGTCCTCCTGCCTGCCTGGAGCCCAGGGGTGGCCTCTCAGTGTAGCTGAGGGTGTGGACACAGGGGGGATGGTGCACTGGCCATCTGAAGGGCTGGCATACTCGGCTTGTCTTAGGTTCCGAGGACTGGGTGCCACCACTGTCAGGTCATCGTCAGTTGCCCCAGCATTGAACACCATAGAAAGGGCCACCTGAGCAAACTCGGGATTCACCTTAAACCTGTGAGGTCCTAAGGGCCGTCCAAACCCTAAGCCGAGTCCTGTCCACCTTGCTCCTGGGCCTGTTGTCCATGTTTTTGGTTCCGTCTGGTTACCCCATGGGCCTCAAACCCTCTCTCTGAATAATGGATTTATCATTCCAATTAACATCGTATGTGCAGAAGAGGGAGCCAGTACATCATTACTTCCCCATGCTGGCCCTGCTGCAGCCACGTCTCAGCTCTGACGCCAGTGCACATCCTCCTGGGTTGATCCCGGCGTCCTAGCTGCCCTCGCCCAGAGCTGGCTCTGACTGGCAGCACGAGGCAGCATTTGTACCTCTGCACCTCCTGGGGCTTCCCTAACTC
Organism: Oryctolagus cuniculus; assembly: GCF_051225735.1. NCBI lineage: Eukaryota > Metazoa > Chordata > Mammalia > Lagomorpha > Leporidae > Oryctolagus > Oryctolagus cuniculus. The sequence continues at coordinate 120,998,618 of NC_142877.1, forward strand.
TCTCGTTCTCCCCCAGGACTCGGACATGCTTGCCAGTCACAATTACTGGCACTGGGCTTTATTCCTGATTGAAAAGGTAGGTGACCCCCTGGGGGAGAGGAGCTGCTCTCCAGCACGCGTTGTCTGTCACACCCTGGGTGCCCTCACAGTGGCACAGGCTTCAGGGCCCTGGCACCCAGAGCACCCAGGTTTTTAGGAGGCTTTCCAGGCCTGCGATGCTATCCACCTTTTCCTCACTGCTGGGTCCTGGGAATCATGTCACATATGTGTGGTTTGCGGGGGCCACCAAGACCTGCTACAGTGAACGGCCCAGCCCCCACCCCAGTGGTTGGCCCTGCAGGAACCAGGAGACCACCCAGCAGGAGTGGGGCAGGAGCTGCTCCTCCAGGCGCCTTACCCCAGTGATCCCACCAGAGGGTCCCGTTCATAAGGTGCTTCCCGCACTGCTGTTCCCGCGGGGAAAGCGGGACGCTCCCTAAATATCCAAAGACAGAAATCAGTGCCTGGGAGGTGAGCACCAGGCATGACGTGGGATGCACAGGGTGGGAAACACGGGCGGGAGACTGGAAGGGGAGGCGAGAGCAAGCTCTGCTCAGCCACCTTGGCTGCTCTATCCCAACTGCCTGGGACCTGGGGCGTTTGATTCCAGATGACTGTGGATTCCGGGGTGTCTGCATGGAGGAGGGCACCCTGGTACATCTTGGGGATGGGACTGAGTGCAGTTCCCTGCACACCTGACACAGGTAGCCTGCGGGGTGTCTTCCACCTGGTCTGCCCTCTGACTGGGACCTGTCCGCTGAAGTCAGGTGTGGAAGTTTCCACTTGTGGTGTCACATCAGCTCTGAACAGGCTTTGGATTCTGGAGGTCTTGGGGCTGAGAGTTTCGGGTGGGGGTGCCTGACCTGTGTTGACTTTGCCCAGCAAAGACAAGGCCTTCCCGGATCGGTCCCCTCGCAGCAGCCTGGCTCCGCTGCCCTCGCCTTCTCCGCACCCCCTCAGCAGCGCGTGGCGGCCACGGGCAGGGGTCTTGTTCATTTCTCAGGGCTGTGCTTTGCCTCGTTCATCACGGGAGCTGTGTTTTGCAGGGCGACTACGAGGCGGCACTGACGATCTACGACACCCATGTAAGTGCCCCTGGGCCGCACCAGGCTCCCTGCCCACAATGCCCGTCAGGCTCTCCCAGACCTGTGAGCCGGTCTCTGCTGGCACAGCCAACACACGGCTGGAGCAGAGCCCCGCATTCTGTGAGGCCTCACGGGCTTGACTGGCCCAGAGCGGTCTCATGGCTCATCGTCCTCGGTACCCCCACAGGCCTTAAAAATAAAGCCTGGGGTCTCAGCACCAGAGAAAATCAGTGAAGTTCTGGAAGCAGTCCTTTGGGGGTTGAAGGGACATTGTAGGAAGAAATGGAGGTGATGGGGACCTGTGAGATGAGATGTGGATCTTGGCACCCCTGAGCAAAGCTGAGTCTGGAAGTGTGGCCGGGGGCGGGGTCTCTGCCAGCCTGCTCTGAGGCTTGGTGATGGGTGACGGGCCAGGCCCAGCAGATGCTCCCGGGCACGCAATGGGGGCAGCTTCTCCAGGTCACTTGGTGCCCTCTCTTGCGCCTGGTGCAGTCTGAGCTCTTGGTCACAGTAAGGGTGACAGTCCTGATGGCAGAGGTGGTGGGGACCAGATAGTGGCGCCCTTTGGCTGAGGGCTTGCTCTGTGCAGACCCCATACATAACCCAGACATGCTCCTCGCTGGCCCTGGGTCCCCCATCAGCCCACAAGCAGAGTATGGCTAGGGTCATGCCTGTCTTCCAGATCCTGCCCCGACTGCAGGCCAGCGGCACAATGCTGGACATGGTGGACACCTGCTCCATGCTCTACCGCCTTCAGATGGAAGGTAGCACACCTCTGCCCCTCAGGCTCACTCACCTCCCCTCTACACAGCGAGTGCACGGTGCAGCTGCCCGCCTGGCCTGGCTCCGTAGATGCCCTGAGACCAGCACGTCTGGCCGCCGCGTCTGTTTCTTCCAGTTCCCACTACTCAGCGAGGAGACCTCAGGCTCCACTCAGGGAGGCACCAGCCACTCCCATGGTGCCCTACAGTCCTTGGGGCACAGGGGGCAACTGGCCACCTGTCCTCACAGCCTCCTTCCCCAGACATAGGGTTGAGTGTCTCAACTCCCTGGGATGGCAGAGTTCTCTGTCACCCCAGCCTGGATGAGTTTGCCACAGTCCTGGGGGCTGTAGGACGCTTCTGGGCAACCCCCAGCATGCAGGCTGGTACTCTCCCGGCCAGGCTCAGCAGAGTCAACGCTGTACCTGTGCAGGCCTGGGTGAGGCCCGGGGCAGCAGGACATCCACATGCAGGATGAGGGCCTGGGTAGCTTGCTTCTGGAAGGTTCCACGCAGGCTTTGTGGTGGAGATGAAATATGAGCCCTGAAGGCTGTGTAGGGTGACCAGGCAAAGTGCAGCAGCCTGTCCAAAGCCAGCGGCCTGTTAGGAACAGTGCAGGCTGGCTGGGTGGGGAGGGCAGGTGACGAGCGGGCTTGCAGCCAGGGTAGGGGTGGGGTCCGCTCATGGCTGCTCTGCACAGGCCTGGAGCTGCCTTCGAGAGGCTCCTCGGGATGCGCAGAGGCTGAGCCCAGGCAGGTGGCGGCGGTGGGGTGTGAGCGGGAATGCCAAGGAGGACCCTGACTTAGGCCTGGGCCTCATATCCTGCCCAGGGCCCTCCAGAATTGGGTGGCGTGGGCCACACTGGGGGAATGGTAGAGACTTATTAACCCTGAGACCCTGTCACCCCTGCACCTTTGCTCCTTATGAGGCTGAGACTGAAAATTTACTGGAACTCTCTACGGAGCCTTTGTGCAGGTGTGGAGAGAGGATGGGCTACAGGGCGGTAGAATCACGGAGACACAAGAACCGTGTCCAAATCGCCAAGGGAGACAGAGCTGATGGCTGTGTTCATGGTCATGTAGGTGCCCGAGTGAGGAAGGATGTGGTGTTGTGTTGGCCTCTTAAGCCTGAGGCTGACCCCTGACCAGCAGGGGACAGTACAGACACTCCCCCACAAGGCGAACGGGAGAGGTATGGTCGATGGGTCAGGCACACCACAGCAAGCACCCGTGAGTTCTATCGAAGCAGGAACTACTTTATTGAGGAAGTGTACAGGCTTATAAGGCTTACAAAAGACATGCGCAGTAGGGGATCCAATCAGCGAAAGGTCATGCAGGCATGAGTGAAGCATGCACAGGGGCATCTTATGCAAAGTATGGGGATCATGCACTGTCCACGTGTCTGGAACTAAAGCGGTGCCGGTGGTCTGATCTTACCTAGCTTAACCGCAGCAGCCGCAGACACGCCCCTCGAACATCCGCCAGGCTCCATATTGTAGTGGAGATTTTAGGCAGTGCCCAACAGTGATGGACTCAGGAGGATGGGAAGCAGAGGGCAGCAAGGGCTGCATGAGGGGACAATCCAGGCAGGAGGGCCGAAGGAGGCTGTCCAGGTTTACCCAAGGCCTGGTGTGGCCCAGGTGCCACCCTCACCATGGCTGCTGAGAATCAGTGGTATTTTTGAGGTTTGTCAAAGGGTTAGAGACTTAGCACTGGTTAGATTTACTTTATGCCTTATGCACCTGCTGCTTTTGTAATGGACAAAGTTCACACAAACCCAAAGTCCCCCGCCGCTCCAGCCTGTCACCTGCAGCAGGACCCACCATAGAGCCTCCTAGGGACGTGATTGGAAGAGGACATAGGCGTGGGACACCCTCTGGAAACTCACACCGGGCCCTGGGCATCCTCCATGTTTCCCCAGGAGTGTCCCTGGGCCAGCGCTGGCAGGATGTCCTGCCTGTAACCAAGAAGCACACGCGTGATCACGTCCTGCTGTTCAATGATGTGCACTTCCTGATGGCTTCGCTGGGTGCACGGGATGCCCAGACCACGCAGGAGCTGCTGACCACCCTGCAGGAGGCCAGCGAGTACGTGGGCCCCCACCCCCACTTCCCACAGGACCAGGGTGCCGGTCCTGCTGAAGCTCGCCCCCACCTGCCAGGGAGGCTCATGGTGAGGGCTCACTCGTGAGCCCAGCTTTGGGGATGGAAGACGGGTGCTGGGGTATTTTCCCCAAGGTCAACGGTGCCCCCAGGACAGAACGGCCTCTCCCCTACCCCACAGTACAGCGTCAGTGTCATTGGGCAGTCTCCCTTGGGGAACACCGGGGCTTACACACTCTGCCAGGCACTTCTCTGCTGTGAACCTACGTCCTCATCTGTAACAAGGGGACGTGCCTCCTGTGGGCGGCTGACAGCTGGGAACCCTGGGCTGCCGGCCATTCCCTTCCCGGGACAGTTTGGCCCCAGTCTGTGTGCCAGGCTTTTGTCTGTGCTGTCTGCAATCCTGCTGGCTCTGTGAGATCAGAGCTACCTGGTCTACTTTACATATGAGCACTCCGAGGCCAGAGGAAGGAGAACCCGTGTGGGGCTCGGTGGCTGGTGACAGCCGAGTGTAAGGTCAGAGCCATGGTCTGTCCCCTCGCTGGGCTACTTCTCTGACACCACACCCCATGGAAGCACCTGTCGTGTGGCTCTGTGCCGGGCACTTGACAGAAACACCTGCCGAGGGAGGAGTGGGCCCTCCCACTGATGCCTGTGCCAGCTGCTGAGAGCACGTTCTTGGCCTGTAGGTCCCCGGGGGAGAACTGTCAGCACCTCCTGGCCCGAGACGTGGGGCTGCCCCTGTGCCAGGCCATGGTGGAGGCTGAGGCCGGGAATCCCGACCGCGCTCTCGACCTGCTTCTGCCCATCCGCTACCGGATCGTCCAGATCGGAGGCAGCAATGCCCAGGTGGGTTTGCCGCCTCCAGCCAGGCTCACCAGGGAGCGTCCTGTACCCCATGCCACCTCTGCAGGCAGCCTGTCATCCTGGGGTGCAGGCCACTGTCTCTAGCCACGTGTGGGGTGTCAGCTCCGTGCCTCCACCTGGCAGGGTCTAACTTGCCCTTGACATTCCAGAGAGACGTCTTCAACCAGATACTGATTCACGCGGCCCTGAACTGCACTTCCAGCAAGCACAAGAATGTGGCACGGTGAGCCCCGCACCCCTTCCTGCACACGTGGGGTCTCTGGCCGGGGTGGCTCCTGCTTCCGCGACTCTGCAGGTGTGAGGCTGCGGCAGGGGAGTTGTTTCCCAACGCAGGTCAAACCTCCTGCCCTCCCCAGCCCCCTCTCCACTGTCACCATGCTGAGCTACAAGGGCCCCAGGCACATCCCGTGCTGTGCCCAGGGACACCCTGACCCTTTCCTGCCTGGCCGACTCCTGCTGCTCCTTTGGGCCTGGACTCCCTTTGCCTTCCTGTGCTGGCTGTGGGAGGCAGCGGGGAGCAGGCAGACCCAGGGCCTGGCTGCATGGGGCTCCCTGTCCTGACGTCCCCTCCTGTAGAGAATTGCCCTGGCTCTTGTTAGCAGGGGGAGGGAGCTCAGGAGGGCACCCCATGGAAGTGACAGTTGAGAGCTGACAGCCTAGTAGATTGAACCAGGCAGGGGTGAGTCTGGTTAAAGGGACAGCATCGCCAGAAGGCAGGGGTGTTGGGGGCACCCGAAGAAGGGAGCTGTGTGGAGCCCCAGCCGTTGCAGACCCCGGGGGAGCTGGGCCTTGCTCACCTGAATCCCTGAGCGCTGACAGCTCTTTATTCTGTGCTCCTGAGAGGGACCTGACTCCTCCCAGCTCTGCCGCCTCTGCTGTGTGAACAGGGACAGAAGGGTGAGCCGCACAGCTTCCAGTGACAGAGGGGTGCTGTGGGAGGGTGGCCTCCGGGGCTGCAGGGTCCCTTTGCTGCGGGACGCCAGCGGTCCAGCAGGTACGCAGTGGCAGTGGGCCAGGCCCTGATAGTACAGGTGAGTGCACGCTGTGAAATGGGTCTGGCTGGGAGCGCCAAGCTGTTTGAAACCCTGAGAGGTCTGAGACAAAGGTGCCAGCTTTCCTTCCTCCCTGACCACGTGCGCTTGTCTAGGGTGCAGCACCACGGGGGCCTCCAGTCCCCGCTTGGATGTGAGGCGGCCTCACTGGTGGCAGCTGCGGGCGAGGAGGCCGAGAGGACACGGAGGCTAGGGGTTGAGCTAAGGCAGGTGTCTGCGCAGTGTGCCTGTGCTACTGGCGCCTTGCTGCTCTGTCCTGTCTCCTCAGAAGCCACCCTCAGACCCATTCACCTCTCCGTGGCCCTGCTCCCAACACCGACCCCTTGGGGACCTGGGCTTCACCATGGGAGTTCTGGAGGGACTCAGTGAGTGTTTGCCGCCAGCCTGGGTTTCCCACACCGCCTGTCCTGCTGCTGCTGTTCCTGAGTCAGGGTCGGTGTGGCTTCCTGCCCCACCTGTCACCAGCGCTGTGCTGTGGAGCAGGTGGGACCCCAAGTCATGCAGCTCTTCTCGGGGCAGACCAGGCCACGGTGGCACCCCCTCCTGTCTCAAACAAAGTGCCCTCCACCAAGGTGCGCGGACACGGACACGGGGCCCTGATGCGTCGTCTGCTGCCTTCATGCTATGGCCAAATCTGCCCATGTCCCACCTTGGGGCGAAGCCTTCTAGAAGAGTCCACTCCTGAACCTGGATGTGTTTCCACAGGAGCCTTCTGATGGAGCGGGACGCCCTGAAGCCCAACTCGCCCCTGACCGAGCGGCTCATCCGCAAGGCCACCGCCGCGCACCTCATGCAGTGAGCGCACCCGGCCGCCTCGGCCTGCAGGACCTCCGCAGGGGCTGGCCAGCCTCAGTCCAGCTGCCCTGCTGGGCTGAGCTTAGGAAACACCCGCTGTAAGCCAGCAGTTCTACAGGACACACAGATCTCAAGTGTGATTCAGAATCTTAGGGCCAGCGCGCATTGTGAAGCAGTCAGAACCAGTGGGTGCTTGTTCTACTCGCCTGCCACTAGGTTTCTTAGGGCTTGCTTTCGCTTCTGCTTCAGGGTTGCTCCAGCTTGGGAGGAAGGGCAGAGGTAGGGTGGGCTCAGCGGGGGAGGAGTCTCCCAAACACAGGTCCTGTCCACGGCCTCCTCCTACTCCCCCCACCTCTCCCTGATTAGAGCTGATTAAGCTCATTCCTCTATTGCAACTGTCATCGGACACGGCTTCCCCGTCCTCGCAGAGTCCAGTGCTGTGAGGGCACGAGGGGCAACTCAGCGAAGCTCTGCTCTGGCACAAAGCAGAGCCCCACACGAGGCCGTGACAAGGCCTGAGCTGTCTCCTGAGTGCCACCTCCGGTCTCCTGCTTGCTGTCCACCCTGGCTGATGTCCCCACGCGTGTGCTGAGCGGCCCTCCCGGAAGGGGACTCTGAGTGCCACGGTGGCCGTCAAGGTCCTTCAGTTCCCACTGACGTTAGGGAGCAGGTGCTGGGCAGGCAGAGGAAGCCTCCGAACCTAGTCGGCCCTCATGGTTTGCTCAAGCTCAGGCAAATTTCAAGAATTAAAATAAACTGGTTCCTTTGCCTTTTTTTTTTTTTTTTTTCTTAAGATTTATTTAAAGGCAGAGTGTCAGAGAGACCTTCCATCTCTGGTTCCCTGTCCAGATAGCCACAAGAGTTGGGTCTGGGTCTCCCACCTGGGTGGCAGGGCCCAAAGCACGTGGGCCGTTTTCTGCTGCCTTCTCAGAGGCAATCCAAGGAGCTGCTGAGAACAGAGGCGCCAGGCCTCCGACACCGGCTCCAGTATGCGATGCTGGCGTCACCAGTGGCTCCTCATGCTAAGTCTGGTGAGAACCTGCGAGAGTTCCCACGCGCCAGGCCCGGGGCAGGGTCCTGGGCAGACAGAGTTCTAGAAGCTGGGGTGTGCGGGGCAATGCTGGCGGCAACGGGGCTTCACAACAGGACTCTGCTGTCCCCACCAGGGAGGTAGGACCGTCCCGAGGGGCCCTTCCTTCTTCCCCGCTGCGGTTTCCAAGCAACACAGGACTCAGCCAAGGAGGTGGGAGCCATGGTCGCCGGACTTCCGGGTGGGGCGGAGCCAGTCAGCTGCGCGGAAGCAGCGCGCTTGCGCCCTGGGCCCGCTCCTGGGCGTTCCCACTACAATCCCCAGGATGCACTGGGCGCGCCAACCCTTTCAAACCGACCAATCGGCACCCGCGTCTTCCGGCGGCGCGTTTAAATCTTTTGCGTGGTGGGGGCGAGTGCTTCTTCGTCGGCCGCTCATCGTGAGGGCAGCGTCGGACCCAGGTTAGGGGGCCCGGCGCGGGGCAACGTCGTGCGGGCGGTTCTCGGTGCCGTGCGGAACGCGGCCTCGCGCCCCCGGGGCCCGGCCTGGCCTGCGCCGGGGCCCTCGCTGCCCGGCAGAGCCCAGCTGCCGGCCCCAGCCTGAGCGCCGCGTCCCCTCATCCGCGCCGTCGCCTCGCCGGGGCGGCCCGCTGCTCCCTCAGCTCCGGGCCTGGCGGCGCTCGGGCCCGCGGCGGCCCCGGGGTGCGCTCGGCCCAGGCGGCCTCGGCGCCGCCCGCGGCTCCCGCACCGGCTCACCCGGCCCTTCCTCCCCGCAGGGACCGCCTCAGCCGCGTCCGGGGACCCAGGGCACGGCGGCGCCCTGTCTCGCTCTGGCCGGCGGGCGAAGCGCAGATGGACGTCCCTGAGGAGGAAGGTAGGGCCCGGGTGTGCCGCGCGCCGTTCCGGGCGGCAGCTTGTCCGCTTCTGCCCTCAGTGCCCTGCACCCTGGCCCCGCGCACCTGTGTCCTGGAGGGTGCTTGCACGCACGCACGCACTTGAAGTGGCTCCACCGCAGGGATTCTCCTCAGTTCAATTTCTTTTTTCAAGATTTATTTTATTCATTTTTAGAAGTACAGAGAGAAGTAGAGCCAGAGAGAGAGAGAGAGGTCTTCCATTCTGATTCACTCCCCACATGACCGCAACGGCCATAACTGAGCTGATCCGGAGCCAGGAGCTTCCTCCGGGTTTCCCAGGCGAGCGCAAGAGCCCAAAGATTTTGGGCAACGTCCACTGTTTTCCCAGGCCATAGCTGAGAGCTGTGGCGGAAATGGAGCAGCCAGGACTCCAACCGTTGCCCATGTTGTTTGGCCATTTGGGATAGGCCAGGCCTTCAACCCCCTGCGACACAGTGCCGGCCTCCTCCGTTTGATTCGCGCCTAAAACGACACCTGACGTTCGGTGGGCACCCGAGGGTTTGTTCAGTTGAGTGTGATGTTTTCTTTCGTTCGATTTTTTCTTAATGATGTGGTTTATGTATTTGATCGACAGAGTTACAGAGAGAGGTAGAGACCAAGAGGGAATGAGAAGTCTTCCATCTGCCGGTTCACTTCCCAGGTGGCCACACTGGCAGGAGCTGAGACCATGGGAGCCAGGAGCTGCTTCTGGGCCTCCCATCTGGGACGTGAGTGCAGGGTGCATCCTCCGCTGCTGTCCCAGGCCCATTAGCAGGTAGCTGGATCGGAAGTGGAGCAGCTGGGACTTGAACAGGCGCCCGTATGGGATGCCAGCACTGCAGCAGAGCCGGAGCTTTGACCCGCTGCACCACAGCACTGACCCCATTTCCTGCCATTGTTTAGCTGACCCTGCCTTAGTTGTTTCCTTGTGTGAGAGAGTGCATCTGCTGGTTCATTCCCCAGATGCCAGCAGTGACTGTTGGGGCTGGGCCAGGCAGAAGCCAGGAACCAGGAAGTCGATCCAGGACTCCCGAGTGGGTCATGGGAACCTAGTTTGTGGAGTCACCATGGCTGTCTCCCAGGTGCGCATCAGCAGGAAGCTGAGTGGGAATGGGCGCTGGAGCCAGGTGGAGACCCAGCTACTCAAGGGACGCGTCCCCCTCGTGCCTTCCCTGCCAGAAACGCCCGCCCCGAGGGTTTCTTTTTGGCTGTCTGTTTCTATGTCTTGTGTAGGATCCTGGGGACTGCGTGTGTGAGTGGGTGGGCAAGCCGGCAGGCGAGCCTGGCTGTAACTGTTTTCCTGCCGTGCCCTTGTCTGGTTTGCTTATCAAAAGGACGGTGCAACCACAGAAAGTGAGTCTCCTCAGTGTCTGGGGGATGGATTCCAGGACACACGCCGCCTCCCCCAGCCGCGGGCACACAATCCACAGATGCTCCGAGCCCCGTGTGATAGGACGTGGCACTTGCCTATCATGCGTGTACGTCCTCGTGAGCACTGTAAGTCACGTGACAAGCATAGTTATCACCCTGTATGGTCTAGGGACTAGTAACAAGGATGAGTCTGCACATGTTCAGTGCAAGCACGATTTATTTTCTTGGAGGTGTGTCCACCTGCAGGTTAGGCTCTCACCGCCCTGCCTAGTGCCATCCTGAGGGCAGCTACCACGGACCTGGACTCTGCCTGGCACCTGGTGCAGAAGGAACAGACAGCCCAGCGCCACTTACAGTCAGTCAGAGTAAAGATTGGTGCTTTTGCTCCTGGTCTGTGATTCATTTTTCTACACCAGACAGTTGGAAGTTTCCGAAAGTGAGGAATTGGCACTGTTCCTTAGCATTTCCATGTTTGCTGTTCCGGATCCATGAGAGACTTGTGCTGTCTGTGCCCTTGAAGTGAGGTTGGGCTCAGAGACTCGCTGGGCCAGTGAAGCAGGCCTGTTGTGTGCTGGGTGCCTCTGGGAGAGTCTTTGAGAACCTGCATGGGGTTTGCTCCTTCCCCTGTGTCTTGCCATGAGACTAGCCAGAGTGTGCATGAGGAGGCCTGGGAGGAAGGTTGAGTGGGAGATGGGAGTGTGCCTTTGTTGTGCGGAGCCAGCTGGGCTTCCCGGGGTTTGTGTTCCCTCAGCAGGAGGTGGCTTATCTGAACCAGGGTAGAGTCTGCAGTGTCCTGATGTCCCTTAGCCCCCTGATTGAACCTTGTGCTGCCTTTTGGGTTGAGATGGCCGTTTCCTTATGCGATGAAATGTGTCTGTAGGGCCTTTAAAGTGGAGAAGGTGGGTAACATTATCATAGCTTCTTCACATATATGGAGGGAATCGTAGGGTTTTCTCATGGTCACTGTTCGGTATGTAATTTAACCATCTTAGGGTCCTGAGATGAACTGAGCTTGGTCATACTGTATTAATATTCTTTCAATGTTTGTTGGATTCTCTCTGCTCATATTTTTGTTTAGGATTTTTGTGTAGAAATAAGTGAGCCTGGTCCTTTCTTTACTGAGCAAACGTAATTGGTTTTTAGTCATGTGCTGGCTTCATGGGAGTAATTTGGAAGCTGTTTTTTTCTAGCCTCTGGAGCTGGGTGGGAATATTTAAGGCCCACAGAAGGTATTTGTTCTGGCCCCAGAAGGCAACCCCTGGGGGGACTTAAGACTCCTTTTTAAGTTGATCATCTTGTATGGCCCACAGATGGTGTTGTAAACCTCCAGTTGGCTCTTGGCAGAAGAGGTTATCCAGCTATGCTCTGGAATAACAAATAATACTGGAATTTTGAGTGTTTTTGGCACCTGTGCTTTTTAAAAGATGTTATCTCAGGGCTGGTGCTGTGGAGCTGCGGGTTAAAGCCCCAGCCTGCAGCACTGGCATCCTCTATGTGCACTGGTTCAATTCCCAGCTGCTCCACTTCTGTTCTAGCTCCCTGCTGATATGCCTGGGAAAGCAATGGAAGATGGCCTGGGTACTTGGGCCCCTGAACCCCCATGAGAGACTGGTAAGAAGCTCCTGGCTCCTGGCTTGGGATCAGCTCAGCTCCAGCCATTGCAGCCATTTGGGGAGTGAATCAGGGAATGGAAGATCACTTTCTCTCTGTCTCTGTCTGTAACTCTTGTCTTTCAAATAAATAAATCTTTTTTAAAGAAAAAATAAGTTAGTAGCTCTTTAATTAGTTTCTCCAGTTTTATAAGTAACCTATTAAGATTTTTTTCTCTTTTCTAGAGTCAGCCTTCTAAATAAATAGAGATCATTGACATAGAAAAAGCAGATCCATTTCATCCATGTTCTCAAGCTTTGTGTGTAGAATCGAGCAGACTTGCGTATGAATCTTTTAATTTCTAGTTGTAGTTATTTTATTTTGTGCTCTTGTGCTTTCAGCCTTTTCCTTAATAAGGTAATTAGGACCATTTAGTTGATTAATTAGGGCTTAATGGGATATTGACATCTTTTCAAGTTTTATGATTTCAATATGCATGCTGCATTATTTATTAAGGTCTAATAAGCTATGATTTGGGAAAGTGCTATGCAAACTTTAGTATTCAATTGTCGCTTCAGTGCATGTCAATAACCTTTAGCTGGACACTGGGGAATCTGTTATCTCAGAGGAGGTCCCAGTCTTGCTGGGGTCTCCCAGGCTGCATCAGCATTTAAAGTCCCGAGGCTAAGGCAGCAGGAGAGATGAGGTCCGGGTGCTGTGGGGGCTCTGGGGAGGCCTGCGCCTATCTTGGGAACTGGAAAAGGAACAGCTGTAACAGCCGAGGGCCCCACAAGCTCAGAGCCTGAGTCTCTTAGAAGGAGCTGGGCAGACAGGTGTGCTGAGATGTGGGTGGGGTGGGGTAGAAAGCACACTTTTCTTTGGAGGTTCGGGGCGGGCTTGAAGAAGCCTTGATGGTCCAGAACGCTTCCTGAGTCCCTACTGTGCACCTAACACGTGACTTCAGTGGTAAAGATGAGCAGTGCCTGGTGGGTTATAAGAGGGGATTTCATTCTAGGGGAGCCAGGCAGGGGCAGGGGGGTGTTTGGAAAAAGCTCTCTACCTGAAAATGACTTATCTTTCCTTGAGAAACTGGTTGAATGATTCGGTGCATGTATTTTCGATTGTATCTTAAAATAATGACTTATATGAGGTTTTGGGTTGGCCTAACAAACACAGAATGGCTGATGCATTTTTAAAGTGAACAAAAATAATGTAATATGGAGCACCCTGTGAAGATATAAGTAAATTGACATAATGACAGATTATGCTTTTGGGGTGAAATTTCATAATAGCTTTGAGAACTATAGAGCCTGGTGATGTTTCCCTCGTTCCTTCCCCAGGCATCCTGCTTTTGACTGATGAAAAATTTGACTTCGATCTCTCATTGTCTTCTTCAAGGTAAACAAAGGAGTTTTCTTCCCTGGCCTTGGGCATGAACACATTTGGTTAAGTCTTTTATTTAAATGCCACTGTTATTAATCATTTTTTCTTGAAAAATAGTGCAAATGAAGACGATGAAGTGTTTTTTGGGCCTGTTGGGCATAAAGAAAGATGTATTGCTGCCAGCCTAGAACTCAACAAGGCAAGTCCAGGCCCACCTCCTCTGCCAGCATCTGGAGGCCCCTTTGCATGGAGCCCCCTGGCCGGGGAGAAGTTCGTGGAGGTCTACAAGGAAGCGCGCTTGCTGGCCTTGCAGATAGAGAGCAGCAGCAGGAACAGGGCAGCCCACATGTCCAAGCCCCAGGACGCCGGGAGCCTGGGTGTGGAAAGATTCCTACAGGAGTCACAATTAAAAGTGAGCCTCTTTGAGAAAGAAAAGGAAAAGGAGAAGAGTCCCAAGTCACTTAAAAGGGAGACTTACTACCTGTCCAACAGCCCCTTGGTGGGACCACTGCTCTTGGACAACCAGCCCTCCATGAGTGAGGCCCCGCGCCCGACCCGGCCCAGCTCTGCTGCCCAGGTCGGCCCCGTCCAGTCACAGGGGCCATTGCACTCGTCTCGTCCTTGGTCAGGGCAGCCTGGTGCTGCCCACCCTCCCAACCAGGCAGTGGCACAGAAAAGGGTCCCCAGCAAACTGCAGCTGCCTCGAGCATCATCGTCTGTCAGAGGAAAGAGCCTCCACTCGGCCACCGAGAAGGTAGACAAAACCGTGCACCTGAACATGGCCCAGGAGCAAGACACTGCTCGCCCCTCGGGCCTATCCAGGGAGGCTGTGTGGGCAGAGCCCTGGCGGGGAAGACCTGGGAAGTGGCGGATGCAGTGACAGCGGGGGAGCTGGGCAGGCGTGTGCCGATGAAGGATGGCTTCTGTCCATTCTGGTTGGAATCCTTCTTTTTGTCTGTGGCAATGCTGGACAGTCCACCCGCTGGGGATTTTGTTTTCTGTAATGAGCAACCTCTTCCGCACCTTGTCTCTGGGAGAGCCGCTGGTCTTCCTCCCTGGCGGTGACTGCCTTACCTTGCTTCCCTCCTAGCATCCAGCTGGGCAGTGGCAGTTGACTGTCTGCCTATGGTGGCCTTCAGCCAACTGGAAGACTGGGGTGATGCTAAGAGAAGATGGATGTCAGCCTCTAGCGTGCTTGCAGGAGGCAGCGTAGGCAGAGTGGGCAGCGCAGATGATCAAAGTTGTTCTGTTTTTATAGACCAGTTCCTGGGTGACAGCCAAATGGGAATGACCCTCTGTGTGCTTGTTAGGTTTAGGAGGATGTAAAATGCCCAGCAAGGGACTGGAAATTCCTTTGGCCCACTGCAGGCCCCTCTCCCAGCCAAATGACTCCTTATGTCTGAGGCTGGAATGCCAGAGAAGGCTTTGTGCATGTAGCACAGCTAGACTTGATTTCAAAATAATTTAGGGGAGGTATTGCTAAGTTATCTGCCCCCAGACCAGCTCCCCCTCTGTCACTCCTCAAAGTTCTGTGTGTGTGTAGCAGAGGGGAACGCAGGACAGGCTCTGAGTGGTTAGTGCACAGGGATACGGGAGAGGTGCGTGTAGGGCATGGGTACACGGGGAAGCGTCTGTGTGTACTGGGCAAAGGGACACGGGGCAAGGTGTGTTTGTAAGTCACAGGGACACGAGGCAGGGTGTGTGTGTCATGTCTGGCCGTGCTGACTTGGGAGAGGTGAAGGCACTTGAGCAGGGGCCGTTGAGGCAGGCGTGCAGCATCGGGAGGTAATGGGGCTGTGCTACACAGCGTGGTTGAGGACCCGGCAGTTCTCACCTTTCAGATTTAAATTTTTCAGCTCAAGAAAGAGCTACCGACTAGTCCATCCAAGACAAAAACCCTAAAAGGAAAGGAACCCTGCAGGGAAGCACCCCCTGACCAACCTGGCATGGCTCTGGACACGGCCAGTTTGCCGGCCAGTGGAAGCCACCTGGTGCAAGGCAAGCGATTGCTCTCTGTTCCTCCCAAGGTGAGTGCCCCCAAGTTGTGGGTGGCTGGGAACTGGAGTCCTTGGGAATAGGGGGCGGTTTCTGTGCAAGCGGCGTATCTTGGTTCAAACTCAGGAGAGTTGGGGTCGGGTCCCCCAGAGGCAGCTCAGCAAATGCCTGCAGAGAGGCCAGGCCTACCCTCCACCACCTGGGGGCTGTGTGGGTCGAGGTGGCGGCCTCTCTGAGTGTCACTTTGCTAGGACGGGATGTCCTCTTCTCTCACGAGCCCCTGTATGAAGGACACAGGGGCTTGGTGCTTTGGAACCCACAGCTCTTAAGGCCTACAGGCATCCACATCTTTACCCTTTATTTCCTGGTCCTGGTGGTCCAGCCAAGCTCTGTCTGTGTAAGACTACTGTTGGCAACCCCAAGGCTGGGTCTGTAGCAGCTCACTGGGGGACACTGGATTGGGCCCACATCTATGTTGCACCCAGCTCCCCATGCATCTCACGCCAGGCACTTGGCGTTCTACTTGCCTTTCTTCCTTAGATTCAAGATGTTATGGACAAAAATTATTTTAAAATCTGACTTTCGCAGAAATCGGTAGTGGGTAGCTAGTGAACTCTGCCAATTCTGTTTCACATGTAGCACACAGGGACTCGGGGCAGGATGTGTACATGCGTAGCTGATTCTGTTTTGCTCTTGGCTGGTTTGCTGATTCCATCTTGGAATGTTCCATCTCAGTCAGGGCTGAGGAAGAGCCTGTTGAAACCACCGGGCTGCAATCTGGCCAGGAAGTCCTCTTCGTCAGGCTCTGTTTCCAGTGAGATGTCCGGTGCGTGTGTGTCTCCAGCGGTAGGCAAAGGTAAGCAGCTGGCACCTCGTGTTAGACCCACGCCAGCCAGGAGACCAGGACCCTGTCCCTTCCTCGAGGTTGCACAGCGGGACATCTTGCTGGCCTGCTCTGTGCTGCTGATGCTGAATGCAGGCAGGGAGGATGCTGGCTGCCCCTGCCTTGGAGTGTTTCCCTCCAGGGAGGAGAGGCTTGTTGGGGCACAGGCAGTGGGGAAGTGCAAGTGCACCCAGTGCCTCAGAACACAGGGTGCGTGGCGTGGCCCCAAATTGCCATTCTCAGACAAGGGTTCAAACAGGAGCAGTGTCATTGGAATCTCCCAAACCTGTTCCAGTTTAGGCTGGGTTTTCGCTTACTGAGCCAAGGCTGCCATCTAGTGGGAAGGAGAAGAAGCCCTCCTGGGCTGTGGGAAAGGCTTCCCCTTCAAGTGGTGCCTGCTGCATGGGCTGCATGGGGCGGCGTGATGAGGGTTTTGTTTTCAGTGTGAAGAGTGTGAACTCTCCAGCTGGGCCGATGTGATTTGGCGTCCTGACTCTGCCAGTGCTTCAAAGGAGTTTGGGTCCTCATCTCCACCACTGAGACGCAGTACCCACCCTGTCGTGCGCTGTGAGCATGAGGGGCCTGCCCCTCTGGGGCACGCACGGGTGCTCTCCTGAGACCATGGAAGGGATAGGAGTGTTTGGGGTGCTAATTCAGCACGTCAGCCCCATGTGTTTGCTGTTTGTGTTGCAGTGGGAATTGGATGAGGTATCTGATGTGTGTGTCATTCTCTCTTTTAAGATTTATTTATTTATTTGAGTTACAGAGGGAGAGGAAGAGAGAGATCTTCCATCTGCTGGTTCACTCCCCAGATGGATGCAATGGCCAAGCCAAAACCAGGATCTTCTTCCAGGTCTCCCACATGGATGGCAGCCCACTTGGGCCATCTTCTGCTGCCTTCCCAGGCCGTTAGCAGGGAGCTGGAGTGAAAGTGGAGCAGCCAAGGCACAAACAGCACCCATATGGGATGTTGGCGTCACAGGCAGTGGCTTTACCTGCTTTGCCACAGTGCCAGCCCCATCTTTCTCTTTTGTACAAAACAGGATCTCTAGGCTCAGATAAGATCATGTGTGGGGAGAAACTTGTAAAACTGTTGGGCTTTGCAAGCTAGAGCATTGATTATCTTCTTGGAGTTTTTCTTTAAAAATCCTGTTATCAGATTGGTGCACTGGGTGTATTGGTAGCCAAGTAGTTATCACCCTCGTTTATCTGCTGTTCTCTTTCAAATAGCACATATGATTAGTGGGATGCATCTCCACTCCCCACCTTCCTGACTGGGTAAGTGGTACCTGTGACTAGACTTGAGGTGTAGCCAGTGGATCTAGGCGAGTTGAAAACACCTGTGCTGCCATATACCTTGGCAGTCAGGCCGAGAAGCAGAACCTTAGACTCCTCCCAGGGAATGCCTCAGGCAGCCTGGCTGTCTGAGGGACACAGGGACTGTTGTTCATGTACTACACGTTGAGTCGGGTAGCTAAATGTGCGCATATCCCATGTGTTTGTTCAGTAGCTTTGTAGGTGAAGAGTAACGTAAGCTTGAGTGGTGACCAGACGGTGTGTGTCTCCTTTTCCAGCTAAACGAAGGGAATTTACAAGCGTTCCTGCCCACAGCTCCTTGCCTCTGTCAAACACTGGCAAGTTGGGCAGAACAGGCCCCAAGGCACCGCACCAGTCTCTGCCAGCAGCAGGTACCGACATTGCTGAGTGCACCACGGAGCAACCCACAGTGCCCACCACAGCTGCTGCCACCCAGCCCCAGACCCCAGGAGGTAGAGACCCGAGGCTGGACTCTAATTCTATTCTGTCGGAATCATCTCAACTGAATAAAACTGGAAGTATAAGAAGGCGAGATTCCCATCTAAATTCTGCAACAAAGGTTATGCCTACTCCTACAAATCCATTTAAAATTCCTAAGTCTTCTATTGGTAAGTAATAGAGAAATTTTAATGCATTTTTTAAATATTGAAATTTCATTTAAAGCTTTGTGGACCGCAACATGGGTGGGTTGTGTCTTGGCCTTCTGTGTTCTCCCATTGTGCTGGACAAGAAGTGTCGGGGTTCAGTCCTCAAGTGACATGTGCCTACTCTGTGGCTGCAGGAAGGGTTTTATTTCATCATCATTTCCAGTGAATTCTTTATTGTATACTTTTAAAAAAATGTTTACTTATTTTCAACTACTTGAAAGGCAGAGAGAGAGATCTTCCATCCACTGGTTTACTCCCCAGATTTCTATAACAGCCAGGAGCCAGAACTCCATCCGGGTCTCTCACATGGGTGGCAGGAACCCAATCATTTGGGCTGTCGTCCCCTGCTTCCAAGGCACATTAGCAGGAAGTTGGATTGGAAGCGGAGTAGCTGAGACTTGAACCAGCACTCCAGTATGGGATGCAGGCATCCCAAGTTGTTTAACTTGCTGCACCACAACCCAGCTCCTGTTATTATTTGGATGGAGATTTTCTTTGTGTTTATCCTGCTTGGGGTTTCTTGACCTCTTTTGATCTTCAGGTTGATATAGGAGGGGTCCAGAAGTGCAGCGGTTTTGGGGCAGAGGGGACAGCTGCAGGGCAGTGGGCTGGACTCCTTGAAGCACCTACTGAGGAGGGGGCCCTGTGTAGCTGAGGTCAGGGGGCTCCACAGGGTGTGTTTGACTTTGTAAGATGTTGCACTGGGGGCCTGGCCCATGGTGCTTATGGCTGACTTTCGTGCTATTTGGGATGTGCTCAATTGTGAACTGGTTCACGTGGCGCTGTGCTGTAGAGGGCATGGTGGGGACACTGGACGTCTGGAGCCCACTGTAGGTCTTGGCTCAGTGACTGGTGAGCCCGTGCCCTCTGAGCCTGCCTCTCTGCACCTTGTGAGTGTCACATGGGGCCATGCACCCTGAGGTGCTTTGGCAGCCATGAAACAGCACGTGCGCAGTGTAGTGTACTCCTGTCCTGGCAGTGTCACAGAAGGAAGATTAAGGTCTTTGTGGACACTCGGGCTCGCCTGGGAATCCAGCCACATTACAGTGTTGTTTCTGACGTTGGGCGCCCGGGAGTGTGGGAACTGAGTGACAGACAGGCTCCGCTGGAAGGGACTCTCCATGGGAGTTGTGTTGCTTCCTGTCGACTCTTCCCTGTGTCCATCACTGAGAGGCCAGCCTTGCCGTGTCTGGACTCCCTGTGTAGGGCATGCGTGCTGACACTCCTGCTGCTGGCAGGTTCTCCCCACGTGACCTCCTGCCCGGGGTCTGTACTCTGTGGTGCCATCTGCCCTGCAGGTTGGGCACGGGGAGCCATTTCAAGGAGAATTACCCACTTGGTGAGTCCCCAGACAGTGGAGTGCCCCATGACCCACTTGTGGCTGACACACTCGCTTCCTCTCTCGGTCTTAGGTGGTTCCCCGGATGGTACAACACCAAAGTTCTCTCGGACGCAAAGGCCGCAGTCCTGTGTGTCGGCTGGAAGGTAACTGCCGTTGGTCTGCTTCCTTCTCATGTTACTGTGATAACTCCTAAGGTGCCTGCTGACTCCTGAAAGGGCCTCCTTGGGTCTGCTCACTGCTCCCTGGCCTGTGGCCTGACCTTAGCAGTAGCCTTTGGGTGCGGACTGAGCTCCCACTGTAGACCTCAGCCACCCTGAGTCGTCTGCATGGTGTATCGCAGCTCCTTCGGCACTGTTAAAGCTGCCTGTGCCGGGCCCCTCCTGGCCACCTCATTCAGCTGGACTTGTGTGGAGCCCGGGGACTGGATCTTGTAAATGCTTCCAGAAGAACCTACCCTGTGCCTCAGGCGAAGATTCCTGGCATGGGCAGCTTTGCAGACTTAGGTGTGAACCCACATCTCCTGGTCTGTGGTCAGTGCAAGTTACTGAGCATTTCTGACATTGTTTCAGTGGGTGATCCCAAGCAGAGTCAGACAGATAGTACAGGTCGTAAGAAGATGCACACATGGCCGACCCTTCCCCTGACTGTCCCTGCTAAAGACGGAGTGGCACAGGAAACCTCACACCCACAGTCTTAGCCTTAAAGTATCCTGTGTGGAGCTGGGGGTGGAGGCGAAGGAAGGACACTCATGCCCGCTGGAGTCACATGGCCGGGGCGGGACTCTGCTGCGGACTATGCAGGGATGGGATTGGCAGGATAATCACTGGTCTAAGACGCCAGAGAGTTGAACCTCTGGTTCCGCCGTGCACTGCGTGAGCCGTCTGCAAATCTTCCGGGTTTTAATTTCCTCTGCTGGGGTGCACTTCATGGGGTGAGGCCAGATGAGTGCTTTATAGCAGCAGCCACACTGCAGCTGAAGGCATGAACCCAAGCTAGACAGCCCCTTATGCCTCACGTGCCCGCACCTCACTTTCTCGCCTGTGGAAAGGGAAGTTAGCTCCTGCCTCCCAGGCCTACTTTGAGGATTATCCAACATGCTCCACAGTCTGAAACTTTGTGAGTGCCGATGTGATACCAAACCAGAACATTGCACAGCTGACCTCACAGGACAGGTCACGGTCAAAGTGCAGGCAAACTAAAAATAGTATAGAAAATGACTTTCAGGCTGTGGGTAAGGTATGCATGAAACTTAAATGAACTCCATGTTTATACATGGGTCCCATTTGTATGTGCAGATATTCCCTAGCCCCCAAAACTCTGGAAACTGGAGCATTTCTAGTCCCAAAGAGTTGATAAAGGCTCCTCAACCTGTGCTTTTATTTGTTGTCACTGGGGTTTGTGTGGCGCTGCCAGCACTCACGGTGAGGAAGGGGACAGTGATCCAGATCAGCCGCAGCAAAGGCGGGGGTGGGGTGGAGGGTAACTGCCCCTGCTGTCTGTCAGTTACGTGAGTTACTGTCTGTTCAGACTCGTGGGAAGAATGGAAAACTTGCCCTTCTCGAGTGACAGACTCGTCACCTGTACGTCACCCGCGGGCTCCATGCTGAGAGTACATCCTCGACTCGTCTAAGGCAGGGTTTCAGTCCTGAGCTTCCGTAACAAAAACACCACGTCCCGGCTAAAGCAGCAGACATTTATCTCTCACAGCTGTGGCGGCTGAGCGGCAGCCTCGGTGGCTGGTCAGGGCTTCCTGTGGCATACGTGGTGCCTCCTCGTGTCTGCGTGGTGGAAGGGTCAGAATCCCTCCGACATCTTTTGTTGGGCACTGAGTCTATGGTGAGGGCCCTGCCCCTATGACCTAATCACCCAAAGGCTGTCTGCTAACATCATCACCTCAGGGGGTGGGGCTTCAGCATAGGAATGTGGGGGACACAAACATCCAGTCTCCAGCAAATAACAGTCAGCTGGGTGCCGGCTCTTAGTTATCAGCGACAGCCAAACGCAGCGGCAGGCAGGACCTGTTGGTCACGAGGGCTGAGTGCTGCTGAGGACTGCGAGTCACTGGGCAGCCAAGCGCCCAGCTCCTGACTCCACCCCTCTGCTCTGCTCACATCTGCTGCCAGGACCTGAAGCCACGGCAGAGACCCGCTTGTCCACTCGATTGCCGGCCTGCTCTGTGGGCTCTGCGCTTTCTTCTGGGAATATTTAGGACACCATCTAAAGATGGAGCTCCTCCAAGTGTAGTCCCATCCGTACAGTGCATCACAGTTTGATCAGATTGTTTCTAGTTAACCCACGAGGAGAGAGGGGGAGGCATTACCCAGGCCAGGGTTGCGTGGTGAGTTGGCAGACGCTCTGAGCTCTGCCGTCCCTGGAGTCCCCAGTGCAGAGGACAGAGTTCACACTGGCCTTGCTGGCTGGGATCTTGTCTGTTGAAATCACCGACTTCGCACTGCATTCTCATGTCGGCTGTGTGATCAAGTTTCAGTTTTCCAGGTTGTCTGCTCAGGACCCCCATTTTGTCCTTGCCAGGGCTGTTGTCCATAGCACTCCTGTGAGATGCTCCTTGGGGCTGGCTTCACCAGGCCTGGCCAGCAGTTCACGGCCTCCCCTGAGCTCAAGGCGCATGTCATCCTTGCCCACACCCACTGGCCGCCGCCTCTCCAGCCTTGCATGGGATACCCCAAAGACTGTGCCCAGGGCCCTGGTCTCACCCCTGCCTGTGCCTACTCGGCGACTTTCTTCAGAGCCCCGGAAGAAATCTGCAGTGAGGTAAGAGATAAGGGTTGCAGGAAGTTTGCCTCAAATCCATACAACCTAGAGAATCTGTCCGGACTAGAAAGGCTGCACACGGAACGGCTGGGCTGGTGGTCAGACCTGTCCCCGTGGTGGGGACAGGAGCCCGGCCGCTACTCCCTTGAGAGGAAGGGATGGCACTTGCTTGTTCCTCTGTGAGTGCTTCTCACCTGACGTCACTGCGGGGTCAGGCTGTGGTCGGGCAAGTGAGGGAGGAGGCCTTACCCTGCCCACACCATCTGGTGTGCCCTGGCCGTTGTGCTGCTTGGGCCTGTACGCCGTAGCAGCGTGCCTGGGTTTGAGTCGCAGCTCCACTCCTGGTCCGAGCTTTCTCCTGAAGCCCCTGCGAGGCAGCAGGTGATGGCTCAGGTGGTCAGATTCTTGCAGCCATGTCGGAAGCCTGAGCTGAGTTCTGGCTCCTGGCTTCCGCTGGGCCCAACTCCGCCTCCTGTAGGCTTTTGGGGAGTGAAGCAGTGTGTATAGGAGATCTGTCTCTGCCTCTTAAATAGAAAATATAGTTAATTAAAAAATATAAAAGACCCAGTATGTAAATACTTAGCATTATGTGTTTGTAAGAGTTAAATTTTTACGTTGCTATGAAACCTTTAAAACATTGAAAAGAAGATAGTCTGTATGAATTTACGGACTGCTGTTTTCCTTGGTTTCCTCGCATAATGCAGTTTCCAGCCTGCAGGTACTCAAGGGCCCAGGGCGACGGAGAAGTCCAGCCCAGGCACTCACGTCACTGTCTATTGGGAAGGGTCACGGAACGAGTATTTACTGATGGCAGGCATGTCACCGGGGGTGGCAGGCACAGGCTAGTGCATGCCTAGGGTTGCCTCTCCAGGGTGCCAGGCCAGGCCTCCTGAGGAAGCAGCAGGGTGGGGGCCCCGGGGATGGAGGCAGAGTCTCTGCTCCTTCCCAGGAGACACTGGGCAGACGCCTTCTCACTGGGGAGTGCCAAAGATAAAAGGCACACAGGGGTCCCACACTGGTCCGGTGTGAGCTGAAAGGCACCCTGGAAGTCACTCAGCCCCACTTTGAGAGCCAGGAGACCCCACCAGAGGAAGGACGCCCCGCCGCATGGGGCACTGCTCTGGAAACTCAAGTCCCTGCCCAGCCTCTCCTCTCACAGAACTGAACCGACAACGACAACGTGGAGGGCTGACTCTGAGCCTGGAGCGAGGTCGCCAGAGGGAAGGTTATCTCCACATCCATCTGCTGTGCCTCAAGCGCTTAACTTTTCTCCAGAAAAAAGCGATTTTACTCTTCCAAAAAGCACCAGCACTGAAGCAACTCTGGATGAAGCAAAGTCAAGTGCAGATGCGCGCCCTGGAGAGGTAGGCACGGTAGCTGTGTTATCTGAGGTGCATGGCCGGTGGGGGGGAGGCCCCTGCAGCACTTCAGCCTGTGACCTGGGCCTGCAGCGCCAGCTGACCCGAGGCGGGCAGTTGGGAAAATGCAACCCTTTCCCCTGTATTCCTCCCAGGCAAGGATCAAAGGGCAGGAGTGGGGAGCTGTGTTGACTGCAGTGGGATGGGCCAGACAGGCAGGTGGGCAGTGCCTGGAGGGGAGACAGCTTCCTCCTGCCCAGGGCCCGCTGAGCCCCTCCCCTGGCTGCCCCCTCCAGGCCCTTCTCGTGGACATCAGGCTGGACCAGCTCACCATCACCATGGAAGCGGAAAGCAGAGCCCTCTGTGACCGCCCTCTCATCGACTTCTGCAGCACCCCAGAAGGCAGCGTGGCTCTGGGGTCTGAGAGCCGACCTCTGATCGACCTCATGACAAACACCCCAGACCTGAGTGGAGGTGTTCCGTCTAAACCTTCACAGGTAGTGGGGCAGGTAAGGAGTGGCTGGAGATGAGTGTTCACTTCAGCTCTGCCTGTGCTCTCCCTGCCTATGCTCTCCCTGGCTTCTGTTCCTCTGTCAGAGAAACCTGGGGTGGGAAACTCGCTGTGTTCAAACAGGCACCAAGACAGTGCAGGGTCCAAGCAGTGTGTTAACGCCAGCGGGCTCAGCTGGAACCCCTTCCTAGAACTTCCTAGGACTGAGCAACAGTCCACAGCTTACAGACTTACAGGTTCATCAGCAGCATCCCTGAGCCGTTAGAGCATTGGTGGGTTTAAATTGCAGCCTACATGACTTAGGACCACACTCCCAATGATCGGTGGGTCCCGCATGTTTGTAAAAGAGATACCTGGGCAGATTTATTAGGACAGAATTATGACTGGAGTTTACAGAACCAGAACTTAGGACGTCTTCCCTCCCTAGACAAGATCACAGTGGGCAGCTGCATTTCTTTCTTTGTCCCTGGTTGTGGCAGTATCTCTACACCCCATCCCGGGCACATCTGAGTAGGGCCATGGAAGGTCCTCGGGGCGGATGTCTCAGAATCCACCTCTAGGCCTCCTGCTGGGACCCTGTGAGCCCTGAGGTGGGTCCTCTCCCCACCGCAGCCCCCGCTGCCTCTGGCGTGAGGGAGCTGAGGTGTTGCAGGGCTGAGCCGTCAGTGTGACTGCTTCCCCTCCACTCTTCGGGCAGTCACTGAGGCTTCTCCGCACACCTCGCCGACCCGCTTCCCTGAGCACTTTGCCGGCTGAGCCGCGGCCCCGCCTCACCTGTTGCCCCGCTCTCTTCCAGCTCATTGACCTGAGCTCCCCTCTCATCCAGCTGAGCCCTGCTGCCGACAAGGAAAATGTGGATTCGCCACTTCTCAAGTTCTGACTGAAGACTCCTTGGCCTTTCGCTCTCTGCTAAAAGGACAGTTTGTCTTCAAGTGATTTTCAATCTTTGCAAACAAAATTTTAGGAGAAACTGTGTTTGGGGGAAAAAAAAAAAGCCCCTGCTCCAGTGCAGGGTCAACTCAGGGGTGGGGGCTAGTGCTGACTGCCAGGGTCTCCACTCCCCGCAGCACCCTCACCCCTACTTGGCCCCGGGCTGGAATGCAAAGCTGGAGTTGCTCTGAATTAGGAATTTTGTTTTGAATCTTTTGTATGTAAAAAGCAAGTGGCTATTTTTAAAGTTTGTATGAAAAGTTGAATCTTCAGATTTAAATTAAATTATAAAATAAATGCAAGCGTACTAAAGCATATCTTAGTTTTAGGCCCATCTTGATGTTTAAATGTGTAGCTATTTTGTCACTGCAATCAGTATGCAAGACTATCATTATCCAGAATTTTTTATAAAAGTGATTTTCAAGTGAGTGTGCATAAAAGTTTGTAACTGCAGAGCCGAGGCCCATCGCCAGATGCACTGGTCCCAAGTCCCAGGCAGCCGTAGGCACATGCGTTGTTCATCCACACCCAGGTGGTTCTGATGCCGTGGTCTCTGGACCCCACCTTGGGGAAAGAGGAGCATGGGCGATGAGGGCCCGAATGAGTGCTTGTGTCAGTCTGGGCTCGTGGCAGGGGCGTCACTGGGGCAGCGCCTGGCTACTTGGGCAGCCTGTTCCCTGTCTGAGCCCCTAATTCGTGCACACACCTCCTTATTGCGTGAGGACTTGGTCAGTGTGCACAGTGGCTTCACAGCGGACAGGAGAGTGACTGGCGAGGCTCCGTTTCAGACCCACTCCAGTGTTCCTGTGACATGCCAGATGCTCCCTCTGTCCAGAGTAGACTGTGTGTTGGCCTTTTGACTGTCTGGTTAGTGTGCTGCACAAACAGCCTTAGGACAGGCCGTGGTGAGCTGGAGTAGAGACCTGCAGGAGGGCCAGCAGCTGCTCGCCTCCAGGGGGAGGTACAGAATTCTAGAATCCCAAGGATCAGCCATGCAAGGAGCCTCTGGGCTGGCCCCTCGCTTGAGGGGAAAAGCAGAATCTGGAACTACTCCATTCAGTGAACACTCCCTGAGCTACTACTACAGGTGAGGCGGTCTCTTCCTGGGGAGCCTGGGGTACGAAGCCCATGCGTCCCCACCCTCTTCGGCTTAACACCTGGTGGGGCGAGGGCCACTAAATAAACTCTTCACTGTCTCCACCCTTCCCGTCCCCCTAGCCAGGCTCTCACTGGGACCAAGATGTGCCTGGACAGGTAAGAAGTGACCTGAATTTAATCCTCTCCAGGCACAGGAGAGGGCCCATAGGATCCCACCCTGGGGACAAGCAGGCCCTCTCCTGTCTGCTGTGGCCTGGACATACGGTGTCAGCCTGATGATGCTTCTTCCCCCATACTTCCTCCCCTGGCTCCAGGGCCCTAAATTCACCTCTCCCCGGAGAGATCATAGAAGAACTCAGGGAGGGAGGGGCTGGAACTTTATGCAAGGGCGTGAAGCACCTTGGCTGCCACTAGGGGGACCCCTTCTGGGCTGGAAGTCCAGCTCCCTGTAATTGTCGCATCTCATCACACTTGTAGGCAGTGTCCTCTCTTCAACATCACTGTTGGCAGGCAGCATTGGGATTGGGATGCCCCTGTCCTGGCCATGGCTGGTCCAGCTGGGGACGTGGATCACGCAAAGTGGGTTCTTGCAGCTAGAGTCGTTAAAATACCATGTGTTTCGCTGACAACAGCAGGATATGTGTTGTAAACGGGTCAGCTGCAGCGCAGGGAACGCCAAGGCCCTTCTGCAGGGCAGGACAACCAGAACGTAACCTGCCCCTTACCAGCCTGCCACCCCCAGGGACGGGCACACCCCTCCAGCCAGCAGGACCACAGCTTCACCCCTAAATCTGCACTGACAGGAAGCCAGGAATCAAACGATTCACAGTGACCAGGGCGTCTTAACTGCTAGGCCACGTGCCCACTGCGCGTATAGAATAAGCCACTGTAGGTCACAGTGGAAAAGGTTCAAAGTCCCTTACTGCTGCTCCTCCGCACGCGGAGGAGCCGCACCGGACCGGACGCTTGTTGTTCCCCTTTTTTACAAGTCTTTTCTATAGTAAAGTAAGAATAAGTAAACAGCGAACTCCCAAAGCAAGAATGAGTAGAGAGAAATGAGAAAGAACGAAGCAACGAACTTCCCCGCGCACTCTCCAACCAACCCACACCACCATGCTGTCTCTCTCCTCCTATATAGTCCTCTCCACCAATCCTTGCTCTGCTACCCACACGCTGAGCACGCTGCTCTCCTCCAATCAGGAGCAGGTCCTGCTGTTTATTGGTTGAACTGGAGGCAGCTGTGTAGAAGCTGTTTCCTCCTCTCCCAGCGCCATATTGTGGGAGAGCAGATGCATAGAATAAGTCTTAATTCGAGTAACAGTCTAATCCGAGTTGCTCCCCACACCTTACTTGAAGAAAGCCTTCATTCTGCAGGAGTGGGCTGCAGCCTCTGATGTCAAACCAAACCCTTCTTCCAGGCATCCATCACCGCCCACTGGGGCCTGCCGGGCCCCGCCGCTGGCATTGCCTGCTGGGGTCCTAGTGTCCAGGCTCCCCCCAGGAACAGCGGCTGCTCCAGGGGCTCCAAGCACCCCACGTTCTTTCTCAGCCCTGAGGGCGCTGGGACCCAGCGGGTTTACAGGCAGGCTTGAACCCAGGCCCTGAGCCAAATTCCTATGGCCTCCTGTGGCTCCATGCCCTGGTCCCGTGGCTGCCCACATGCCCGGGTGGGCATCCCCTCCTGCTCAGTGCTGGCCCACGGGACGGCTACGACTTCCCCGGGTGTCACCCCCGTCCCCATCTCAGCGTGGTCTGGGGCCCCCTTGGGAGCTCCCCTGCTGCGCAGACCCCCACGTCGAGGCTGGCCCAGCACCTAGCCCACTGCTGGCCACACACTTCACAGCTTTCTGTCACTTCCAGCCAGCGTTCCCCCCCACACCTGGCGTCCACGGCGTGGGCCAGAAACCCTTCCACAAGACGGAACTGTCATCCCTCACCCCACAGGCTCATACCTCTGCGAGAGGCTCCCGAGGGACCCGGTGTCTCCCTTCCACCCTCTATGCCACGCAACTTAGGCGGTGCCTCTGTGAGCATAACACGGAGTCGCGGTCCCCCTGCGGCTCCCCTGTGGGCATCAGAGCCCGAAGGCCAAGGTGGTCAGCAGGTGCCCCGTGAGATAGCCAGAGCTGGACGTGCATGGAGTGTCTGGCTGGGAGGGAACCCGGGCTGGGATGGTGTCGTGAGCGCCACTTGTCACACAGCTCGACAGGGCTAATGTGACGTGTCAGAAGAAACAGAATTGTGACAGCTTCCTCATAATTTATTGTTCAATACCACTCAGTATATAATCAGTGCACACATCTAAAGGTCAATACCACTCAGTATAGCATTAGTCCACAGGTCACAACACACATCTAAGAGTCACAGTCTCACACAGTAGCCAACAATAGATAGATATGAAGCCTAAAAAGTGTAAGTAATCGGCTGGCGCCGCGGCTCACTAGGCTAATCCTCCGCCTTGCGGCGCCGGCACACCGGGTTCTAGTCCTGGTCGGGGCGCCGGATTCTGTCCCGGTGGCCCCTCTTCCAGGCCAGCTCTCTGCTGTGGCCAGGGAGTGCAGTGGAGGATGGCCCAAGTGCTTGGGCCCTGCACCCCATGGGAGACCAGGAGGAAGCACCTGGCTCCTGGCTTTGGATCAGCGCACTGCACCGGCCGCGGTAGCCATTGGAGGGTGAACCAACGGAAGGAAGACCTTTCTCTCTCTCTCACTGTCCACTCTGAGTGGACAGCAATCGAAACACGTGGCTCAAGTCATTTGATAAATGCTGCGTTTTCACTCCTTCGTGACAGAAGGGAACCTCAAGAACCAGCATTTAGCAAATGACTTGAGCCACGTGTGTTTCGATTGATTACGCATCGGAGCCTCGCTGCTCCCCGCTACCACTCGGGGACTAGTCTGGGTCGTGGACTGGCCGCGGGGGCAGATGTGGAGCCGTCCTCCAAGCTGCAGGCGGAGACGCAGAAATTGGGCGAGGCTTCGATGTCGTCCAGCGGAGCCTCGGCCAGACGCGGCGGATCCGCCCGGCCACTGCTTCCCGGGAGGACGGAGCGCCCGTGGGGGCTCGCCTGTCGCCCCCGCCCTGGGGCAGGGAAGTCGCTGTGGCGGCCGTAGGCCCTCCCTTCGTGGGTGCCGCCAGAACGTTCGTTCTTAGGTGGGACCAAGGGTGACGCGGTCCCGCGGGGCCTGCTGGCTGGCTGCTGCTTTATGACGTGCGTTCCCGGGTCCTTATCGTGCTTCTAGGCAGATGTTCTGGGCAGTTCCTGGTACTTAGTATTAGCTTAAGGGACTCCATTTTTGGTTTGCTTTTCTTTTTTTGGGCTAGCAGTGCTCCGTAACTCCTGTGGGATTCCCCACAGAGGGGAACCCCCCTCCCCCGGGAGACGGCGACTGCGATCAAAGCCAGCCCCCTTCGCAGCGTCGCCCAAGTTCTTCAGGGGACCCCGGCGGTCGCAGTCACCACACTTGCTGCACCTGCGAGCGAAGAAGAAACCCAAGCGAAGGCACGTACCCCGGCGCGGAACGCGACGTGCGAGGCCGCGCTTCCCGCCGGACCGCAAGCGCGGACGCCGCGTGAGGCGGAACTTCCGGCGCGGGGCGGAAGCGGCGGCAGGGGCTAAGTGACTGAGGCGGGGAGCGCGCGACGGCGGGCGAATGTTGGCGGCGCGGCACGTTGTATGCGCCTTGTCAGGCGGAGTGGACAGCGCGGTGGCCGCTCTGCTGCTGAGGCGGAGAGGTGAGGTGGCCCCCACGCCCGCCTCCCTCGCTGGGCCCCGCGGCGCCGACTTGCCGTGAGCGGTTCGCAGCCGCGAGCTGGTCAGTGCTTTGCGGCGCAGGTGCGGGGTTTCTCGCTGGGCGTCCACGCTCGAACCCGTGGGGCCCGGGGCAGCGGTGAGGGGGAAGGGAGGCCAGAGGCCGCGCGGGTGCTCCCCGTTCGCGGGACGGCAGCCTGTCCGCCCGAGGCGCGTCCGTGCCTCCCGCCGCGCCGGGTCTCGGCCTGCGGGACTCGTGTCTCGGAGAAGGGAGGCGCGTGGCAGGCTGCTGAGCCCGGGCGAGGGAAGCGCCCTTCGCCGTGCAGCGGGGACGACCCCAGCCCGCGGAGTGCGTGCAGGAGGGATTACCCCGTGCCCAGCGCAGAAACGGCGTCCGTGCTAGAAACGGTGCTGGCTTCTCCCGCCGGCCGCGGCAGCGAGGCCTCTAAGGGTCGGCGTGGCGGCTACCGGTGAGGCCACCCACGCGACGCTGGTTTGAGTCCTGGCTGCGCCGCGTCCGGGAAAGCAGTGTAGGATGGCCCAGGTCCTCGGGTCCCTGCCACCCACGTGGGAGACCCTGATGGCGTTCCAGCCCCTGGCTCCAGCCTGTGGGCAGTGCAGCCATCCGGGGGGTGGCCCTGTGGGTGGAAGGTCTGAGTGCCCAGCCGCTTCAGCCAGTACCTGCTGCTGCCCGGAGTGCGCCCCGCGGGAAGCTGCAACTGGGAGCCGAGCCGGCGGGAACCCGCGCGGTGATGTGGATGGGGGCCTCCCAGTGGTGCCGCGTGCCTGCCCGAGAGTGGGCTTTTGAAGCTCTGTGTGTGGTGTTCCTCGTTCTAGAAGCTTCTGCGTCGTGCTGGGAGAATGGGCTTGAGTTAGACACAGCCCTGCCCCTGGACACCTCCCTGCCCAGCGAGCTGCGGGCGACTGAAACTTCGGCACCTGCAAGCAGGCGGGAGAGCCCATGAGCTGCTGGACGGGCGGGCTTGTGAGCCTGGCTGCTTAGTTTGGGCAGATCTGTCGCCAGATCTGTCTCGGGCACTGCGTTGTCGCGACCAGGCAGCGCCTGTCTTCGTGCAGCTTCCCCCGGGGAAGCCGCTTCTCACGCGAGGCGGCCTTTCCGGCTGCTCGGTTTCTTTGTCAGAAAGGGGGGAGGCGGGCGGGACGGCCTTGTCAGCCCGCAGGGAAGCGGCCGCAGTGTCAGGCCTCCTTTCCCTGAGGACTTAGTCTTGGGCGATAGCTTCAGAACGAGCTTGCTTTTCTGACCACTGGATGGCAGAGTGCTCGGCGAAGCGTCGCCGCGTTTCGGCCACTGTGCCCTTTGTTCGGCACACGTTTGCTGAGCCGAGGCGCAGGTGGGGACACGGACAGAACGTGCCGCCTCCCCCCCCCGAGCTCTCAGGCAGGCTGCTCAGGCCGGTAACGCGTGTGATGTCAGAGGCCTTGGGGGGACGTGGCGGGAACATGGGGGAAGGGCGTCTGCGGTGGCTTGCTCTGACAACCGGGGGCACGGGGCCACCGACTGGGCTGCCACGAGCCGGGCGCAGAGGCCTGGGGGCGCGGCCCGGGTGTCTTGGACGGCTCAGAGCGCAGAGGCCGCTGTCCTCCACCTGGGGCTGAGCGGCTGCTCTCCTTCGCTCCCCTCCCTCCCCTGCAGGGTACCAAGTGACAGGGGTGTTCATGAAGAACTGGGACCAGCTGGACGAGCATGGCGTGTGCACCGCTGACAGAGACTGTGAGGACGCCTACAGGGTCTGCCAGATCCTGGACATCCCCTTCCACCAGGTCTCCTACATGAAGGAGTACTGGAACGACGTGTTCAGGTGGGCATGGGTCACAGAGCACCGGCAGATGGGCGGATGGCCGCTGTCGGCAGCCTGGCACCCCTCCCCGGCCCCTCGGGGACCTCTGCCCAAGGCGCCCCTGGCTGTCTCACTCACTCCTGCTACCTGCCGGTAGTCTGGGATGCATGCTGGAACCTTGGGGTGTCTCTGCGAGTTAGGCCGGGGTCAGTGATGGCGGGGACGCTGGGAGGGAGCTCTGGTACGACTGCCCCGTGCCTTTTGAGATGAGACACGGCTGTGGGGGACAGAGTGGCCCTGAGCCACGGCAGCCTGTGGGGGCAGGGTGGCCCCTGAGCCACGGCAGCCTGTGGGGGACAGAGTGGCCCTGAGCCACGGCAGCCTATGGGGGCAGGGTGGCCCCTGAGCCACGGCAGCCTGTGGGGGGCAGGGTGGCCCCTGAGCCACGGCAGCCTGTGGGGGACAGGGTGGCCCCTGAGCCACGGCAGCCTGTGGGGGCAGGGTGGCCCCTGAGCCACGGCAGCCTGTGGGGGACAGGGTGGCCCTGAGCCACGGCAGCCTGTGGGGGCAGGGTGGCCCCTGAGCCACGGCAGCCTGTGGGGGCAGGGTGGCCCCTGAGCCACGGCAGCCTGTGGGGGAGGGTGGCCCCTGAGCCACGGCAGCCTGTGGGGGCAGGGTGGCCCCTGAGCCACGGCAGCAGGAAGGAAGCCTTGAGTCTGTCT
Source organism: Oryctolagus cuniculus (assembly GCF_051225735.1). Lineage (NCBI taxonomy): Eukaryota > Metazoa > Chordata > Mammalia > Lagomorpha > Leporidae > Oryctolagus > Oryctolagus cuniculus. Next base: position 121,030,709 of record NC_142877.1, read on the forward strand.
GGGGCTGCGCGTGTTTGCAGAGCGAGTCAGCAGGGGTGGCAGCGGAACGGTTGGGGTTAAAACGCTGGAGGTGGCTCGGTACCGGAGCTTGCTAGGGTCTGGCTGACGAGAAATCGCATGTGAAAGCAGGAGCTTGGCTGCAGTGTTCCACTCACAGCACTGAGATGCGCCTGGCTTTGTTCCAGTGATTTCTTGAACGAGTACGAGAAAGGAAGGACTCCCAATCCAGACATAGTGTGCAACAGGCACATCAAGTTCGGCTGCTTCCTTCGTTATGCTGTGGATAACCTGGGTAAGTCAGTCGGAGTGTGTCTTCGCTTTTCGGAAACCATAGGCGTTGAGAGCCAGATCCGTGTGCAGAGCCGCAGCTCCGAGAAGGAAAGGAGTGCCAGAAGCTCCTGCCACGCGGCAGCGGCAGCACTGGGCTCGGCGTGATTGTGCCCTTTCCGTTTCTCAAAACCATAGTCGAGAGCCTGCGTAAGCTGTCAGCCCTACGGTGAGACCTGTGTCTCTGCACGCCCCGGACCAGCACACCGTGCGTGGACGGGCCTCCGAGGTTGAGGAGTGTGTGGCCCAGGGTCCCTTCTGCTGTGTGACACCGGGGAGCCAGGCTCAGGGCTCACAGGGCTCCGGCGGGGCCACCAGCCGCTGTCGAGGAAGGGATGTCTGCTTTGGAAGGTGCCCAGGTTGGTGTCACTGCGGCTGGTCAGGGAGCTGCTGGCTGGCTGGCTGGCTGGCTGGCAGGGACACTGTGGGAGGGATTCCTGCGTGCCAGTTTCCAAATCTTAGCTGCGTGCACAGCACGGACTGCGAACGTCTCAGGGTCTCACACAGAAACCCCTACTGTTCTTCAGGGAGTGAGGTGTGAGGTGGTCCCGCCTCTGCTAGGCAGTGAGTGGGGCGGTCAGGTGTGCCCTGTTCTCGGGCGGTCGCTCGCATCACGCCTCTGTCTGACGTGAGTGCTCCGCTGTCAGATGCTGGGGGACGTCTCCCGCAGTTGAGTGCTGCAGCATTCACTCCGTGGTGACAGTGTGGCGGCCAGCGCGAGCCTGGGCCGTAGATCTTTCACTTCACATCGTGTGTGCCATGGAGCTTGAGTCTGCTGGGTGGTCTTCCACTGTGACGAAAACAGTGCATGTGTATTTAAAGGAAATTAAAAACTACGGCCGTGAAAAGAGGAGGGGCCTGTCGGTACTCTCACTCTTAGAATCAGAGGAGTTGACGTGAGAGTCTGCGTCTTTCGTGCTGTGTGCACTTAGCAACGTCGTGGGCCTTTCCCGTGCCTGCAGGCATTCTGCGTGGGTGCCGCTGACAATGGCAGTGGCAGTGTAGGTCACGTCACAGTCTCTCTGTGAGGAACATTTTGATGTTTTCAAGTTTTCTTTGTAATATAAGAAACTCTGAATTGAACTTTTTGTACTTAAATCTTCGTGTACATATCTATTATAAACTGAATGAGTGGCTGGGTATTAACTTTTTTTTTTTTTTAGAGATTTATTTATTTGAAAGTCACAGTTACACCGAGAGAGGAGAGGCAGAGAGAGAGAGAGGTCTTCCATCTGATGGTTCACTCCCCAGTTGGCCACAACAGCAGGAGCTGCACCGATCCAGAGCCAAGAGCCAAGAGCTTCTTCCAGGTCTCCCATACAGGTGCAGGGGCCCAAGGACTTGGTCCATCTTCTGCTGCTTTCCCAGGCCATAGCAGAGAGCTGGATCGGAAGTGGAGCAGCCAGGTCTTGAATTGGTGCCCATATGGGATGCTGGCGCTTCAGGCCAGGGTGTTAACTGGCTGCGCCACAGCACAGGCCCCATGGTTGGGTTTTGTTTTGTTTCATTTTCAATTATCTTTATATACAGATCTACTTAGTATTAAGTAAAGATTTCAGCAATTTGCACCTGCACAAATACACAAAGTATAAGGTACTGTTTGAGTACTAGTTCTGTTAATTTGCATAGTACAACACATTAAGGACAGAGATCCTACATGAGGAGTAAGTGCACGGTGACTCCTGTTGTTGATTTAACAGTTGACACTGTTATTTATGACATCAGTAATCACTCAAGGCTTTTTTCATGAGCTGCCATTGAAGCTTCTTGAGTTCACAAACTCTGACCTTATTTATTTATTTTTTATTTTTTAATTTTTGACAGGCAGAGTGGACAGTGAGAGAGAGAGACAGAGAAAGGTCTTCCTTTGCCGTTGGTTCACCCTCCAGTGGCCGCCGTGACTGGCACGCTGTGGCCGGCACACTGCGCCGATCCGAAGGCAGGAGCCAGGTGCTTCTCCTGGTCTCCCATGGGGTGCAGGGCCCAAGCACTTGGGCCATCCTCCACTGTACTCCCGGGCCGCAGCAGAGAGCTGGCCTGGAAGAGGGGCAACCGGGACAGAATCCAGTGCCCCGACTGGGACTAGAACCCGGTGTGCCGGCGCCACAAGGCGGAGGATTAGCCTAGTGAGCTGCAGCGCTGGCCCAAACTCTGACCTTATTTAGACAAGGCCATAATCAAATTGGAACTTCTCTCCTCCCTTCAGAGAAAGGTATCTCCTTCTTTGATGGCCCGTTCTTTCCGCTGGATCTCACTCAGAGATCTTTCATTTAGGTCATTATTTTTGCCACAGTGTCTTGGCTTTCCATGCCTGAGAAACTCTCATGGGCTCTTTAGCCAGATCCGAATGCCTTAAGGGATGATTCAGAGGCCAGAGTGCTGTTTAGGACATCTGCTATTCTATGAGTCTGCCGTGTATCCTGCTTCCCATGTTGGATCGTTCTCTCCTTTTTAATTTTGTCAGCAACTATTAGCAGACACTAGTCTTGTTTATGTGATCCCTTTGCCCATGGGTATTAACTTTTAAAAGGTTCTAAGGATGCAACAAAACTTTGTTACAGGCAGGCATTTGCATAGTGGTTAAGATGCCCACGTTCCCTCTCAGAATGCCTGGGTTCTAGTCCTGGCTCTGCTTCTGATTTCCAGTTTCCTGCTGATGTATCCCCTGGGAGGTAGCAAGTGATGGCTCAAGTGGTTGAGTCCCTGCTGCTGGGAAACCTGGATTGAGTTTCTAGCTCCCGACTTCTACTTGGCCCAGCCCTGGCTTTTGTAAGCATTTGGACAGTGACCCAACAGATAGGAGCACTCTGCCTGTGGTGTCTGTCTCTGCCTCTCAGTAAATGCATTTTATAAAAATTTATTTATTTATTTGAAAGATGGAGTCAGAGAAAGAAGTCTTCCATCCACTGTTTCACTCCCCAGATGGCCACAACAATCAAGCTGGGCTGATCCGAAGTCAGGAACTAGGAACTTCTTCAGGGTCTTCCACACTGCTTTCCCAGGCCACAGAGAGAGCTGGATTGGAAGTGGAGCAGCCAGGAATCAAACTAGCACCCGTATGGGATGCCAGCACTGCAGGTGGTGGCTTTACCGTCTACACCACAACACCAGCCCCCAAATAAAGGCATTTTTAAAAAAGCTTCACAGGTAGCCGGCGCCGCGGCTCACTAGGCTAATTCTCCGCCTTGCAGCGCCGGCACACCAGGTGCTAGTCCCAGTTGGGGCACTGGATTCTGTCCCGGTTCCCGGTTGCCCCTCTTCCAGGCCAGCTCTCTGCTGTGGCCCGGGAGTGCAGTGGAGGATGGCCCAAGCGCTTGGGCCCTGTACCCCATGGGAGACCAGGAGAAGCACCTGGCTCCTGCCTTTGGATAGGCGCGGTGCACCAGCCACAGCGTGCCAGCTGCGGTAGCCATTGGAGGGTGAACCAACGGCAAAGGAAGACCTTTCTCTCTGTCTCTCTCTCTTACTGTCCACTCTGCCTGTCAAAAAAAAAAAAAAAAAAAAAAAAAAGCGCTTCACAGGGCCTTTGGGCCCCTGCACCCACATAGGATACTTAGAAGAAGCTCCTGGCTCCTGGCTTTGGATCGGTGCAGCTCCGTCCTTTGCGGCCAATTGGAGAATGAACCTGCGGATGGGACCCTCTCTCGCTCTCTTTTTGCCTCTCCTCCTTTCTGTGTAACTCTGACCTTCAAATAAATAAAGATAAAGCTTTACAGCAAGGTGCCAGAAGGTTGCATACAGAGTTCAAGGCTGCTCATTGAACAGGTGTGACGGGGCCTGTGTGCCCTGGGGTTCTGCTGTCCTTGCAGACGTCAGTGTGAGGCGTGGGGTCTGTTTACTTCTCTCTGCACCAGCGAAGTGAATCTAAAATGTGACCTTTGTGGTTCTGCAAACCTCACAGGTGCAGATGCTGTAGCCACAGGCCACTATGCAAGAACCTCGCTGGAAGATGAAGAAGTTTTTCAACAGAAGTACATAAAGAGGCCCGAAGGGCTTTTCAGAAATCGCTTTGAAGTTAGAAACCGTAAGTTTGAGTGCCGGGGTCAGAGCTCAGTTCTTCGTGAATGAGATAAGGGGCTTGAAGAAGGGCGGCAGGCTGGGTCTGGTGGACTCTTGAGCGGGTGCAGGTACCAAGAGGGCCGGTTCCCTGAGGGCCTGCGATTGGGCTGTAAGAAATGTCCTGAGCCGGTAGCCAGGGCCCAGGCCCGTGGAAAGTTAAATCAAAAAGTTGCACCACAGTTTCAGACACTGTACTAGTGATTGAAACAGTCCAAAAATATTTGGGGACACACTTGACAGAAGTAACAGAGGTGCTATAGGGTTTTAGCCAAGGCCTTTGACTTAGCATCACGTTTTCCAGGGCTTGGTATTTGACTAGACTTTGGTGTGACGTGAGCGGAGGGCCTGACACAGATGGTGCAGGAGACTGAGCACAGGGATGGCAGAAGGCAGGCCTCACCCTTCTGGAGAACCCTCCGTGCAGTGAGCGGGGTGCCTGCTCTGTGCTCATCTGCACGTAGAAAGAGATTCGCGTGGTTGCTGAGTGAGAAGCAGAGTGGACCTGAGAGCCACGTTTCCTTGTGGAGTGTCCACTGTTGTGGCATGGTCGGAGGGCCAGCCTTTCCCAGTCTCGGGGAGGCAGAATGCAGGTTGGGAGCCTGGGAGGGGCCTCCAGGCGTGGGGTGGGGTCTCCATGCCTGTGTTGCACTGTGAGCCCCTTGGCAGCTGAGTGAGGTGCCTGCACTCGTGCACTTCCCAGATGAGGAAGCTGAGGCTCAGGTGGAGCCTTCAACCTGGGCACCTCGGTGGTCCCCACTCCCGCTGCTGCCCCAGGGCCTGCTGAGCTCTTCTCAGCATCTGTGGTCGGCTTTTGAAGACTGGGTGGCGGCAGGTATCGCGCTTCAGCGAGGGGATCTAAACACAGCTCTCTGTGGCAGAGGGTGCTCAGGTAAGCCCTGACTCAGCCCAAACGGGAGCAACCCTCACTTCCTGTCCAGGAGGCCTCCTGCTCCTACCGCAGGTAGCCATGTGGTTATCTCCGAGGCCTCTGACTGCCAAGTTGGCCTCTCTGGGCACGCTGGCCTGGGAGACCCCATCAGGAAGGCGTGTGTTGTAGTGCCCTGCTGCCGGGGCTGCACGCGGGATGCTGAGTTAGAGTAGCGTTTTGGTGTCCAGGTGGAGCACACATACACGGTACCTCCTTGGAAGTCCTGGGCCTTTGTGCCAGGCCATGCCCACCCCGAAGCTGTCCTCAGGGTGTCAGCCTGTGCACAGAGTCTGTGATTAGGTATCTCAGGCACACTGGCACTGTTTTGTTCTTTAGTCGCCTGGGCCTGGGTACTTGAGCACGTAGGCAGGGGCAGCGGAGAGCCGGGGTCGGGGGTCGGCTCTGGAAGCCTGCACTCCTGGGCCGATGTCCTCTCCCGTGGCAATGGGGTGCCCCTGGCCTGGCCGAGCTCACATGAGGGCCACAGAGGCCAAGGCTGGCAAAGGCGTGGAAGGCAGCCTCCCCACATGTTGCTTCCTGCCATCGTTCCCGTGGGGTGGTCAGCTCGTTTCACAATCAAAGACTTTAATGTGTTAACTAGGAGAAAACGTGAGGAGACACAGTATTCTCAAGTTCTTACGCTCACATACACTGTGTAATGGCGTTTACTTTTTTAAAAAACAACTATTTACCTAAGAGGTAGAAACAGACAGACATAGAGTGAGGCAGACACAGAGCTGTCATCCACTGGCCCACTCTGCAAATGTCCACAGTGGCAGAAGCTGGGGTCTCAATCCAGGGGACCAAGCCGGGTGAGCCGTCACCTGGTGCCTCGCAGAGAGCTGGCACCCGAGGTCCCATGCAGCCCAGGCACTGTGTGTGGGGACAGCTGGGGACGATGTTCCAGGCAGCGCGCGCTGGCAGCTGTCCCTGCATCTCGTTTGACAGTGGACAGATCGGGTCCACCCGAGGTCCTGTGCGGCCCAGGCACCGTGTGCGGGGACAGCTGGGGACGGCGTTCAGGCGGCGCGCGCTGGCGGCTGTCCCTGCAGCGTCTTTTGCTCTCCTCCTGGCAGCGGTGAAGCTCCTGCAGGCAGCTGACAGCTTTAAGGACCAGACCTTCTTTCTCAGCCAGGTTTCCCAGCCTGCCCTGAGGAGAACCATCTTCCCCCTCGGGGGCTTAACCAAACCTTTCGTCAAGAAAATCGCGGCTGAGAATCGGCTTCATCATGTGCTTCAGAAGAAAGAGGTACCGTGAGCCAGCACGGTGGGTTCCTGTGTTTCCGTGCAGCCGGGACTGGTGGGAGGAGCCTGCCCAGGCCGGACTCCCGCCTCCCTCTGCTCAGCCCCTCTGTGGTGGTAGCTGGTGGGGTGCCCAGCGCTCAGCCTGCGAGGGGAGCACAGGAGGGCATGTCCCGTCCATTCACCATAGCCTACACGTCTTGTGCCTTGTGTGGGCCAGCCTGGTGTTTCCCGGTGAGGGGCAGGCTGGAGAGGTGTTGTGGGGAGCCTGGAGCTTGCCTGGGGGGAGGTCTGGGCCCTGGGGGAGGCGTGCCCACAAGGCCCAGTATAGACGAGGTACAGTCAGCAGGAAGGCCCCTGAGGAAATGAAGCTGAGGCTTCAAGGAAGCGTTGGATTTGGCGTTACGGTAGGGAGAGAGGATTCGGGTTGGGGGTGGGCATGTGCCAAGAGAGCCTGGCACGTGGTCGGGCTCGAGGAGGGGGTGAGGGGCTGGGCTGGGCTGAGCCTGCCCGGTGTGGGGCCGTCACGCTGAAGCTGTGGCTGCTGCCTCACTTCTGTCTGGGAGAGGGTGCGCTGGGCCTTTCCTCAGCAGGTCATTGTCCTCTCCAGGGCCCAGGGTGTCGCTCTGGGACAGGCTGAGGAGCTAGAGGTAGAGGGGCACAGCAGATGATGTAGGCCCAGGGAAGCGCAGCGCGGGGAGGGAGGAGTCTCATTCCTGCCTCATCCTGTGTGGCTGGGAAGGACCAGCTTGAGACGAGAGCCTTGCCCCCACCTCCCCGACACTTCTGCATCTGTCCTGGGCCTGTCTCTGCCCGCCTGCTCACAAACAGGCCAGCAGGGCTGGGGCAGCTTCCCTGCTTTGCCGGGCGGCCCCTGTGACGGTCTGCGCGGGTTCCCTGCCTTGCCGGGCGGCCCCTGTGACGGTCTGCGCGGGTTCCCTGCCTTGCCGGGCGGCCCCTGTGACGGTCTGCGCGGGTTCCCTGCTTTGCCGGGCGGCCCCTGTGACGGTCTGCGCGGGTTCCCTGCTTTGCCGGGCGGCCCCTGTGACGGTCTGCGCGGGTTCCCTGCTTTGCCGGGCAGCCCCTGTGACGGTGTGTGCTGCGAGGTTCAGGCCGTGCTGGGTGTGAGTGACATGATGCTTCTGTGGACCTTCAGTCAGGACAGGATGGTCCTTGAGCCCCGGGACGTGTGACTTCCGAGGCGCGGGAGCAGGGAGGCCTGGCGGCCCGGTGCTGGGGGCGCGGACGGGGGACCCTCACCGTGACCCTCACCGTGGCCCTCTCCTTGCAGAGTATGGGCATCTGCTTTGTGGGCAAGAGGAACTTCGAGCATTTCATCCTGCAGGTGAGGGGCTCCGGCGGGGCGGGGCGGGGCGGGCAGGCCGCGGTCGCGCTCGTGCTCGTGCCAGACCCCCTCACCGTCAGCGCCTGTCTTTCAGTATCTGCAGCCTCGGCCTGGTAAATTCATCTCCATAGAAGACAATCAAGTTCTGGGGACACATAAAGGTGAGGCGTGGCCTGTGGCTGCTGTGTCCCCGTGGACCTGCCGTCCCTTCCTCAGCCAGGGAGTCACGGAGGCCTGGCAGCAGGCTGGGGCGCCTGGGGCAGGCCCTCCAAGTAGGGCAGTGTGCACCAGGACCGGTGGGCTCCTTTTCTTAGTGATGTTTCTAAAAAAAATTTTTTTTTAATTTGAGATGTAGAGACCAGCGGTCTGTCCACTGGTTCTCCCCTCAAATGCTCACAGCAGCCGAGGCTGGGCTGGGCCAGAGCTGGGAACTCAGTCTGCTTCTGTCATGTGGGTAGTGGGGACCAGGGCTTGGGCCCCACCTGCTGCCGCCCAGGGTGCATCCCCGCAGGAGCTGGAATTTGTAGCAGAGCTGGGACTCAGCTGTGGGACGCGGGCGTCTCAAGAGGCGACTTCACTGCTGTGCCGCAGGCCTGCCTCCAAGCTGTGGTGTCCCCGTCAGCCCAGGGTCAGGGAGAAGCCCTGCGCTCAGGTGCCCCTGTGCGTGTGTGTTCTGTCCCTCTGGGCAGAATGCTTTTCTGACTGTGTGAAGAAAACCTGAAGCCACGGAAGAGCCCACTGTGCTGGAGTCCCACTGACACCACAGTGTGCGGGGATGATTAGGGACCCTGTGCAGCGGGGTCAGGTGTCCTCGGATGGCAGGCCTGCTGCACCGTGCGTGAGCCTGTGCCAGAGGGCGGACAGGGACAGCTGGGCATGGGTGCTCAGGGTTCCCCATGAGGATCGTGTGGTCGTCCCTGCGAGGGTGCCGGGGGGCAGGCCTGGCCTGTGCGGCTGACAGGGAGGACAGGCATGCTCAGCCCCAGGAGTTCGACACCGAATTGCACTGCGGAGCTCCAAGAGCCAGGCTGAGGAGAGGGAGGCCCCGTGGGAGACTGCACCTGCCATTCTGTTTTCCACTGTGACGCTGTCAGGTTCTCTGCACACACGCTGCTCCTGACGGGGAGGGAGGCGTGGGCAGGGCACCATGGGAAGGGAATCGGGGGCAGCCCTGATTCAGCGGGCAGGGAGTGGGGCTGCCTTTGGAAGCCACGGATACTTCCGGACTCAGCGAGATGGGGCTCCTCTCACAGGTGCCGCCGCCACGCCCTGTGCCCGTGGTCCAGTCGAAGCTGCCCCTCCAGGAAGGAGGAGCACTCTGTCGTGTCACACCCCACGGCCAGCCCAGGCCTGGATGAGGGTGGGACATGGGCGCTTGGTCAGGCCCAGCTCTGGTGGCTGGAGCACCTTGCTGGGGCCAGCCCTTGCCTGCTGCCCTCGGTCCCTTCCCCGTGGCAAGAGGCGGAGCTCCCTGTGGCCCTGGTCTTGTGCCTCACAGATTCTCTCTGCCTAGGTTGGTTCCTGTACACCTTGGGTCAGAGAGCCAAGATAAGTGGCTTGCGGGAACCCTGGTTTGTGGTGGACAAGGACGGGGCCAAGGGCGACGTGTTTGTGGTGAGTTGCCTGGCGTTGGCCCAGGGAACAGAGGGTTTTGTTGAATGTATTAGGCTCTTAGCATTTATTAGGCTCTCACTGTATGTTGGTCGCATGCATCCTTATAAATGCAGACTTTTCCTCTGATTTTTCACAAACGGGACCCAGAGAGATAACGGCGTTTGCTCAGGGTCGTGTGGAGTGGGGGCGGCGTCGATGCTCAGGACAGCTTCCCGTGGAGGGATCCTGATGTCCCAGTGGGACGGTCAGGATGGAGCCAGACTCTGCTCCATTCAGCCTGCCCAGGGCTCCAGAGCAGGCCTCCTCAAAGGGGGCAGGCTCGCCGCTCCCCGACCCCCAAGCCCCAGCTGGGTGCTGCTAAAGGCCTTGCAGCACATAGAACAGCCCCTTCCACAGCAGGGCGACCCGGCCCCACTCCTGAGGGCCGCTGAGCTGCCATCCCGCTGTCCCACTGTTGCTGTGGATTCACTCTGAGAGGAGGAGCATGGTGGGGGCAAGAGGCGTGGAGTCACCACACAGGCCCCGGGAGTCGGGTGAAAGCGGGCCAGAGGCGAGCAGCCCACAGACTCGTTTATGTCAGTTGGTGCAGCAGCTTAAATAGCCAAGGCAGCCAGTCCAGTCAAGGGGTGGTTTATGCCCTAACCAATCACAGCCCGTTTCCAGGCAGGCTCTGTTGCCAGGTGGTTTCCCAGAGGGTTTCCCAGGGGGTTTCCAAAGCCATTCCTGAGTAACTGATGCTCACTTGCCAGTGGCCATCTTGGCATGGCCTTCTCATTCTACCACATCCCATGTGCTGGGGCTTGCCTCAGATGCAGGCTGGGAGCCACGGGACCCTCCTGCCGATCCTGGGATGCCAGGCAGAGTCGTGCAGTGGCTAGCCCTGTCTGTGGGAATGCAAGTGATTTTCGTGTCAACTCCAGTGGTGTGTTTGCTGTCGTAGAGGGAGGGTCGTGGGCTGAGCCCTGGCCCTTGGCAAATCTCATGGCTGCTTAGACTCCAAGGCCCTGGACTTGTTGCTCCTGGGCCTGCTTCTTGGGGCAGGAATGGCCCATCCTAGGAGGTGTGCCACAGGCCCACGAGCACAGGCCTCTGAGCCAGCCCCAGGGTGGCTGGAGCCCTGGTCAGCCAGGACCACCCTGACTGGGAGTGCAGCCTCTAGGTGGCTGGTGGGGTGGGGAGCTGTACCTACCTGCGTCTGCTTTCCTTGTCCCTTTGGTGCTTGGTGTGCCTCCTAGGGTGGCCCTTTTCAGAGATGGGCCAGTGGCGTGGCAGCCCCTGTGTACCTCTTGTGCCTCAGTCTCCTCACCTGCGAAATGGGATGAGAAGATGAGAAGGCTCAGGAGCTGAGTAGTGAGTTTATCCGAGTCCATGTTGTGGAATTCGAGTTTGCTGTGAGGGTTTTTGTGTTTGAAACCCAGTGAGGTGGGCTTTGGGATAAAGGGCCCTCTCTTAAGGGCTCCAGGACATTCGAGTTATGCCCCGCAGGCCCCCCGGACAGACCACCCAGCCCTGTACAGAGACCTGCTGCGGACCAACCGCGTGCACTGGATTGCCGAGGAGCCGCCTGCGGCCCTGGTCCGAGACAAGATGATGGAGTGCCACTTCCGCTTCCGCCACCAGATGGCGCTAGGTGACTGAGCAGAGGGGATGGTGCGGGGGGCTGGCCAGGTTTCAGCCTGGAGATGAGGCCTGGGGGCAGAGTGAGGATAGGGCACCATGCCCTTTGGTATGATGTAGGAGAGGCTCAGGCCAGCTGTGGGGTGGGCGGCCAGGTGGGCAGCAGATGGTGTGTGCTGCCTCTGCCATGTCTTGGGACCAGCTGGTGGCTCTGAGCCTCTCTGTCCACTGCCCTGTCCTTCCCTGGTTGGGGGTGGGGAACAGGGAGACTCCCTCTGAGCCGGGCCCTCGTCCCCGTGGCTGCCGTTCCTCCCCTGCGGTGGACCGATGTGGTGGCCTCCTCCCAGCCTCTCTCTCCCCCTTAGTGCCCTGTGTGCTGACCCTCAATCAGGATGGCACCGTGTGGGTGACTGCTGTGAAGGCCGTGCGGGCCCTCACCCCAGGGCAGGTGAGTGGGGCCGGGGCAGCGTTGGGGAAGGTGGACAGGCTCCCGCGCTGTCGTCCCGAGAACCTAGGTACTCTGAGCCCAGTCCTCCCTCAGCCTCAGCCTCAGCCTGCAGCACCAGGTGCCCACAGCCCCAAATTGGGGTTTCTCTCCTTTCCAGTTTGCTGTGTTCTACAAAGGGGACGAGTGCCTTGGAAGTGGGAAAATCCTGCGTTTGGGACCGTCTGCCTACACTCTCCAGAAAGGCAAAAGCAGAGCCGGAGTGGCCCCTGAGGTGTCTGGTGATGGCCCAGGCCTGTGTCCCACTCCCTGACCCAGGATGAGCTGCTGGGAGGTGACCCAAGAGAGCTGAGCCCAGGCTGGGCAGCTGGTGGGCAGGCTGGGTCATTGAGGACCTTGGTTGCGACTGCCTGAACCAGGGGATGCCTGACCAGCGCTGCCATCCCAGAGCCTGGAGCTCCAGCAGCCCAGAGGTCTTGCTGACCAGGGGTCTTGCAAGGGCGTTGGTGAGTGCCTCTTTCCCTTCTACCCAGGAAGGTGTTGCACCTGTGGCCACATGGTAGGGGTCTTTGGGGACCCTGGGACCACAGGGACCATCAAATAAACAGTACTCTGTCTGTCGCTGCCTCCAGTGCTAGGAGCGGCCTCTGGGAGGTTTCAGGGCTCCACACTCCTGATGTTGGACAGTGTAGAACAGGGCAGGTGGCCAGCAGGGGAGAGCCATGGGGACCCCCCATGCAGGGGTGCAGTGCCTCCATTTGGAAGGGAGGCAGCTGTGGCAGCATCCAGGTCTGTAGGTGCTGCACACGGAGCCACGCTTCCTCCTGCGGTGCCTGCACCTGCATGGGACCCAGCGTGGAGTCACCACGAGGGGGAAATCGGGCCCCGTGTGTGTGAGTTGTGGGCAGGGGCTGATCAGAGCAGGCAGAGCTGCTGGGCAGATGAGAGCGAGGAAGTTGAGAGCCAGAGGTCAGGGTGGGAGAGATGTGTTGGTCTTGGGTGCCCTGGTCAGGCCTGAAGTGACCGTCATCGTGCCGAAGGTGGCTGGAAGAGGCAGGCTGGGCCTGGCTAAGCCTCCCTCCAGGGATGGCTCGGGGCTGTGTCCTCGGAGCTGCTGGGAGCTTGTCAGTTGTGCCAGGAGGGTCTTTGTTTGCAGAGTGAGGCCACTGTGTGTCCCTGTCCTGGGTAGGTGGGGTTGCACCCTGTCCCAGGCTCCCTTTGCCTCACTGGATGTAAGGCTTGGACGTTGTTGTGCTTCAAGTCAGGCTCCTGTGGGGGAGTGAGTCCCTTCTTGGGTTAGAAAGTTCTAGACCAGATGCATTCATTCAGGCCACACAGCATGACAGGGCCCACCGCAGATGAGAGGGTTCCTTCCTTGCCCCACTGGGGTTCTCAGAATCCACTAGAACAGAGTGTTGGGGGTGCTGGGGGCAGCAGGGCCAAACCCAGGTCCGGGCGCCCAGGGTGCAGACCCTCCTGGGAGCAGGTCACACGGGGCCTGGAGGCTGAAGCGCCTCCACATGACCCAGCCCTGTCCTCTCCCTGAGCACGCCGCCGTTCCCCCAGCCTCCGCCCTGCTGGGTGTCCCTGTCCCTTCCACTGTTCCCTTGAGCTAGGTCCCCCTCCCTGGCAGGAGCATGTGAGGGTGAGGAGTGGGCCAGAACCAGGTGGTTCCCGAGAGGCGGAGGCCACGTGCCCCGCAGCCCTCACCAGGGCAGTACCAGGAGGGCCTGCGGCTCCCTGGCCGTTGGGCAGGCTGCACACAGCAGCCGTCCTGCAGACTGTCCTGCTGCTGGAGACCCACGGGCCTGCTGGGCCTGGCGGCTGGGCTGCAGACTGCCCAGAGGGAGCACAGAGCCTCCCTGGCTCAGGTTGTTGGCATGGCCACTCCTCTAACCCAGGTCGCCCTCCCAGGGTGCAGAAAAGGCATGGAGGGAGGGGTTCCCAGGTGGATGCTGGTCAGGACAGCAGCCGGAGGGGCAGTGGCTGCGCTCGTACTGCCTGCCTGGTGGGCAGTGGAGAAAGTGGTGAGGAGCGGCCCCTCCCAGCCTTGCTGTGTGGCGCAGCTGCAGGCCAAAGAGGCAGGGAATGGGAAAAACCTGTCCAGGACACTTCTGCACACAGAGTTCTGGCTCTTACTGAAAGTGGAACCCTCCCCCCCCCCGCCACCTGCCTCCAGCCTCCAGCCGCTGTGCATCCTAGGACAGCCGTGCCCAGCCCCTCAGCTTCACACAGGCTGCTGCGTGCCCCTGAGCCCCTTCGCTCCACAGGTGGCTTGTGACGCTTGGTGTCTGGGTGGGGTGCCCAGAGCGAGGTTGGTGCCGTGTTGAAGCGGGCAGGGGTTTGGACAGCCATGCTGTGTGTGGTCAGGTGGACTCAGGGGGGAGGGAGTCTAGTGTCCTGACCTGTCACGATCCCAGTGCAGCCTTGTCTGGGGTTGACGTCTGCAGAGCTGCTCGGGGACCTCCGGAGGACGCCTGGGCTGGCTGGTGGTCCAGACCACTCTGGCCGGCGGCTTTCTCTTGCTCAGATGATGCTGGGATTCCCCTCTCAGTATGGCTTTGGGTTGAGATCAGCACATCGTGTGCCCACTGCTGAGCACTCAGAGTGGGGGAGGAGCCACACTTGAGACGAGACCTTGGGCACGACCGCTGCGCCTGTGGGCGGCCCTGGTCTCTGCAGAGCTCTATGGATGGGCTCGTGGGCCAAGTTAGGGGAACCTCGTGGTTTCTTTGTTCTCTCCCCCTCTATCTCACACACACACACGCCACCACTGTTTTAGTACCACCCCAAGTGGCTGGAACTCTGGGGAAGCCCGTTTGCCTGGTGGTGATGTGCCATGGAGTTAGCACGAGGTGGGATCCGAGAGAGAGAGCGGAGGCCCCCTCTTAATGGTGTGTGCAGCCCAGGCTCCTCCCACCCCAGCCTGTGAGTGCCTGAAGCAGACCCAGTACGTGCTGCAGAGGTCTCGACAGCCGCCGCGCACTCACAGGCGGGCCAGGGCCAGGGCACTACACGTGTCTCCTGCTGTGGAAACAAATGACGCTGCAGGGAGAGGCCACGCTTGAAATGCCCACTGAGAGTTTGCTGTGAAGTTAACCTGGCGCACAGAACCAGGAGGGTGCCAGGAGCTGACGGGCAGATTCCAGCCAGACAGCCCCAGTGTGGGCAGCGGGCAAGGAACGTGGGGGCCGACGTTTCCAGCAAGAAGTAAGAGGAACCTGGTGGGGATTTTAAAGCTTAATATATTCAAGCAAAGCACTGGATGGGTTCAAGGGCAGAGAGACTTGGCCTGCAGAAGACTGAGCACCGGAAACCATGGGCCGAGGAGCCAGGAGGAGCCAGGAGCCGAGCCCCGAAGGCCTGACGTGTGTCACTGAGCACCAGCCAGAGTCATGCAGCAAAAAAGCTCAGATAGTGGCTGCAAACTCGGTGACAGACATGAGTTCAGGCGTGTCAGGAAATGCTTAAGAGCGTCGCGTAGCAGAGCCCACAAAGGCCCACGGTGCCCCTCTGTGCTGCCCAGGGAGGGCGTGAGGAAGCAGAGACCAGCAAGGCAGAAGTACAAATTCAAAAAATCTTAATTTATTGTAGATTCTTTTCTCGTGGTGGTGTCATTCCAGTGTTCTGAACATTAATAAATACACGTTAAAAACCTCCAGTGTCTGCTTTCTCTTATAAAGTCTTTAGTCATAAAAACAGCCCAGGCTTTTCCTGTCGGTGGAACTGACCATTGTTTTTTTGATAACAGTGCCCATCAGATTAAGAACTGCTCGGAGGGCGAGATCCGCACACGGGGCTGGGGACTGCTCGGACCACGGGCACTCAGGTCTCAGGAGTCACCTGCGGAGACCTCTGTGTTGGCAGCCACTCGCCCGGTAAGGCACATGGATGGCTCGGAGGGGGGTGGGGGGGTATTAAACTGTCTTCAGCGACGTGTAGCCGTCTCCAGCGTCTGGAAACCGCTTGTCCACCGCTTGGGCACTGACATGAAGAACAAAGGAAACGCTGAAATGAATGCAGGGTCTGAGTAATCCTGGGCCCTGTTCCACAGCCCCTCGGGCCACGCTGTGGACAGCGGCCCTCACTGTGAGTCTCCAGGAACAGTCTGGGAGGCGCTGAAAAGCACGGCGGCTGTGCCTTTGTCCTCTGCATAATCGGGCATTTGAGGCACAACGATGTCATTGGTCAACTCGGGGGGGTGGGGCCTCAGCTAGGAAACTGGCAGGAAAGAATGTGACACCCTGAAGCCCTCGTGCCTCCGTCTGCGTCGGGAACGCGTGAATGCTGTCTGATCCCTGGAGCAGGAGCCGGGAACAAAGGCGTCTCCCACCTGCAATGCTGCGCTCCTGGGAACGGCTCCAGGGAGGCCTCCACCCTGGACCTGGAGTGGGCCCGGCCATGGCGCCTGCACAGCGACAGCTGGGCTCCTGGGACTCCCTGTCTGGGAGAAGCACTGGCCCCAAAGCAGATGCCGTGCATCTGGGAGGCCAGCGGTCAGGGCACGGCTTCTGGCTCACTGGTGAAAGCTGGAGACGGCTGATGCCACCGACTACACCATGACCTGCTGGGAACCTGGCAGCAGCCACACCATGCCAGTTCATGCTCCACACTCCCGGTATCCACAGTCCGTACCAATGCAGAGTCCCATGCAAACAACAGTATATCTGCACCTTTTCAACGTTAACGGATTTGCTTTCAAACCAGAGTCTGGGCTTCTGGCCAAGGGCCGGTGCTGTGGGAAGAGGCCTGTGTCTTCAGGCTGTGCCTGGCGAGCTGGCAGGCTGGGCCAGTGGCAGGGCTCTGGCCGTGTGCTGTCCAAGGATGCCTCCCTCCCTTGGGGCCTCTGGCATTTGGCACTTGCCACAGGGTCTGATGGGCCCCAAGCCTCTGGAGGGACTCCAGACACGAAGCTGCCACTGCAGGACCCCCACGCCCAGGGCCTTCCCTCTTGGAGAGCAGCCCCTTGGGCTGCGCGGCAAGGGCAGGACGACGCGGTGGCCCGTGGGAAGGGACTGCCTCACCGGTTCCTGATGGTTCAAATTGAAGTTTCATTACTGCCTCTGTGCGTGGGAAGAAGCCACCAGGCAGGTGGAGGATCAGTGAGGACGGGGAGCTGAGGGGGCTAAGGTCTTTTGGGGCAGAGCCCATCGCTCAGGTGAGGGCAAACTTAGCTAGATGGCGGGGTGGGGGGTGGGGGTGCTGCAGTGCTGACCCCGGGCCCACCGTGTGGAGCAAGTGGTATCCAGGAAAGCGAAGTCCATCTTCAGCTGACTCACGGGCCGTTCTAGGGGACCTGGCCCCCAGCTCCAGGCTGCAGCTGGGCGCTCTGCCAGCCTCGGTTCCCTTAGCTCAAGATGGGCTAGCAGTGACCCCGGGCCCGCCTGCCACACACGGCCGTCGGCCCCAGGAGCTGGCTGCTCAGGGCAGTGTAGGCTCCGTCTGAACCCAGCTGCAGCCTGCTGGGCTGTGGGTGCTGTCCTGGGATGGGGGAGGGCCAGGTCCCTGCCTCCCTACCCTGGAGGCTGTGGCTACTTACTCAGAATCAGAGCCTTCAGCCTGGGCGCTCCCCACGCACACGGTCATGGCCACCCCGTTGAGGTGCTCACGCCCCGGCTCCCTCCGCGGGGTCTTGATGGTGACGGCGCAGTCAGGGGCGCGGCTGCTGTCGGCAGAGCCCGGGGAGGACGTGCGTGAGGACTCGGGGCTCTGCTCGCAGTCGGCCAGCTTCTCCCGCAGCCGGCACTTGAGGGGCTGCTCGGGCAGTGGCGGGGGGTAGGTGACTTTGTTTTTCAAGATGCCTGAGAGGAGAGAGAGAGGCGCAGCAGTCTCAGCAGGGTGGCCCTCGCGCAGCTGAGCCAGCCGGGTCCCCCACAGGACCCATGCCCTGGGTCCCCAGGTACCTTTCCTCTGTTCTGGGGGCTGACTGCTAGGCAGGGAGGGCTTGGCTGGACCCCTGCTGTCCGGCTCCTCCTGGTGCAGCTCCACGCTGACCTTGGTCTCCACCCTCAGTGGGGGCTCATCGCGCAGCTCCTCACTGTCGCTCCCGGCCGGGCTGTCGTCAGGCCAGCCGGCTGGGATGTGGTTGGCCACAGCATCCGCTGGGACACAGAGCAACTCAACCAGCAGCCCTGCTGGCTGTGCTCAGAGCCAAGGCCCCCCAGCACTGCCCCTCCGGGAGGTCCGAGGGGCCCTGCGCAACCGCCCTTGGCAAGCCTGGAGTTTGCACCTAAAGGTGGCACACTCAGGCCCAGCGAGGGACGGTTCTGAGCAGGCTCGGCTGTGAGCCTCCCGCTGCACCCTGATGGCAGAAGCCATACCCTGCTGCTTCCTGTCTTGGCTCAGCAGGTGGTGTGGGGGCCTCCCTGGGCCAGGGCCCCCAAACGCCTACCTTTGGGGGTGCTGTGGACGGGGCCCCGGGCTGAATCCCACTTCCCCTCGGCCTCCACGCCCTCGTCCTCACTGTCCGACGAGCGTGAGGATGCGTAGGAGCTGCTGTGCTCGTCCAAGGACAGCTCGCTGTCAGAGTCCGAGTCAGGGCCTGCAGGGGCAGGGGCCATGGCTGCTCACCTGGGCCCCCGGCCGTGGGGCAGAGGGATGCACCAGGTGGCTCCGCCCTCCGGGGGAGGCCGTACCGTGGGGTTTCTTGGTGCTCCTGTGGATGAAGGGTGGGTCTGCCTCCCCGTGGCCGCCCCGGGCGGGCCTGGAAGACACACTGAGCTTCTGAACCGCTGTGTCTCTACAAAGGACAGAGGGCAGGTGCCGATGCCGCCACCATCCCTGAGCACCGTCCTGCATGAGCTGGGCCGGCCTGTGGGGCTCTGGAATTCCTGCGACCCCTTCCCCTGTGTCCTGATCAAGGGCGACCGCAGGCATGCATGGAGCCCGGGTACATCAGGCTGGGGCCCGGGGCTGACCTGACGGTGCTGTCCAGCGAGGCAGTGGACTCGCCCAGGGCCGTGCGGAGCATGTCGGGGCCCTCGCTGTACGTGTTGTTGCAGTTGAGGGAGCGCTAGGGGGAAAAGCAGGGCTGGTTAGTGCCGGCAGAAGCGGCCACATGAACCCTCCCAGGATGGCTGCCTCACACCAAGCCTGGGCCCTGCCCCTGCCCGGCACACACAGGAGCCTCCTGACAGCCCTGCGGTGGCTGGAGGTTTCTTTCTCGTGTAAGCTGGCCACAGCTTCTGGCTTGGGGGTCCTCGCCCGCCCTGGTCCCTGTCTTCCTAAACCTTGAGAAGTGGGCTGAGGTTAGGCTGAGACCCCATCCTGCCAGTGCTGCTCGCTCTCCCAGGGCCACAGTGGAAGACACGGAGCACAAGCAGTGTGGACAGCTGCAGCACCCTCGGGGGGGGGGGCACAAAGGCCATGGAACTGTGACCCCGGGTCCTCGTACTCCTACCGTCAGCAGGGTGGCCCTGGTGGTGGCCGAGTCGTCCAGGTGCAGCTTCTTCCCGGCAAGCACCGCCCGCAGGTGCTTGCGAACCTCCCTGTTGAACACGCAGTGGAACAGGAGGACAAAGAGGCCCTGGGGGGCAGGGCAGCGGTCAGCAGCAGACGTGGCCTGTGGGGTCCTGATGCTGCCCCACCAGGACCCATTTCACACCACCACGTGGGCTGCGTGGATGGAGCCAGCCCGGCCCATGTGGCCTGGGAGACAGGTGCCCCCTGGGGCCACACCAGGCCTCCCCAGGGCCTCTGCTTTCTTGGGCAGGACAGCCATTGTGCCTGGGGTCCCCGACCTGAGGCCACCGCCCCTTCCTGGGGACAGCCCCTGCCCTGCCCTCCTAAGGACCACCACGCAGGGGACTGGGGACCCCAGCCACTTTCCTGGGGTGGGCCTGGGAGCTGAAGCCGCCCCCCCACCCCGCCCCGCCCCGCCCCGTGGCCGAGCATACCTGCAGGCAGCTGAAACCAGCAAAGAGGTAGTGGAAGAGGAGCACGTCGCTGTTCACGGCCAGCAGCCCCAGCAGCCAGGTGGCGCTGACGAGCAGCAGCAGCAGGAAGGCGGTCCTCAGCAGGGCGCTGCGGGCACGGGGCTTGACTCCAGGGCCGCCCTCCCACACACAGCCCTCCCTCACCCCAAACCACGGTCTAAGCTCCTGCGTCAGTAGGGAAGTCAGCAGAGAACAAGTAAAAACAGGAGGCGTGATCGCCACGGGCCACTGCCCCCAGCACTTGGACAGGAGTGACGGCCACCACAAGCCCCTGCCCACAGGTCCTGCTGTGGTGCCTGGTGCACCAGGCCACACCAGCCCTGGGGACGCCAGAGGCAAGGCTGAGGCCTGTGCTGCCCCTGCTGTGTGATCTGGGAGGTGACTTCTGGGCTCTGCACAGGGAGTGACAAGGACCCCTCCTGGGGCTGGACAGGGTGGGGCGGCCACAAGACCTGCACCGCCCTGGCATCGACCCTTCCTCCGGGTTCCATCACCCGCCCGTTCCAGACTCTTCCTGCCTGCCTGGCCCTGTCTCTGCCGAAACACCTGACAGGCACCCCGTCCTCGTCTCCCGGCCCCCATTCTCTCCTTCCCCAGGGATCTCTTCCACTTGGAATACACATCTCACCCCCACTGGGTGTTTCCAGGCACCTCAGGGTTGGTTGAGGACCCTCCCCCATGCTGGGCCAGGGCCTGGGGCTGCCGGCCTCACTCACTCCACAGCTCATTCACCACCGGGTCCTGCAGGTTCCACACTGGCCCCTCCCCTGGGCCAGGCGTCCCTGGGGCTGAGCCGGCAATGGGCTGAACAGAACCCTACCTGGCATGCACACGGGATACTTGGGGGTCCCAGGGCCTGTTGACCGTGGCTGGACAAGGTCAGCTTAGCCTTAGGTGCACCCCCCTGGTTGAATTCATCCCCAACTTACACAACCCCTTTCCTTTCATAGTAATGGTGCTTTCTTTGGCAGGAAACCTTGGCAGACAGGACAAAAATGACTGTGTTGATCTGAGAACAAAAGGAAAGAGCGTTCTCGCGTGCTGGCAGGTGCTCTGAAGCCACCCTGCACCCTGGGAGCCAAGGCTGTCCCATGCCAGGCTGCAGCCACCCTCCCAGCCTACATGTGTGGGGACCTTCCTGGGGGATGGACACCCAGCAGTCTCCCAGTGGGCACAAAACATAACCTGGGATCCAGGGACCCAAGGACGAGGCCCCGGGGCAGCCCGGAGGCTTCAGCAACTGTTACCATGGGATGGGCTCTTCCCACCCTGCCCTGCCTGCTCAGGCACTGTGACCCCAGCCAGCCAGAATTCCTTGGGGGCACCCGGCACTCACAGCTATGACCATTCCGACGGGCCCAGCAAAGCTCCAGATCAGAGTGTCATGGAGGGACAGCCAGCAGAAGTCGGGGTTCCCATAGCCCTGGGGGTCCAGGCCCACTGCCAGTCCTGAGCACAGTGCAGGGCAGAGAGGAGTAAGGGCCAAATGCCTGCCAGTGTGTGGGTCACAGGACAGATGACCCCCTCCAAGGCCCACGGCCATGGACTGGGGACCTGGCGTCACTTTCCGAGGAGGGAAGTGCAAGGGGCTGAGAGCAGCATCCAGGACCCAGCAAAGACCCTGGGAGCCAAGTGCAGGGCCCTCCTGTGGGCCTGGGAGGCAGGAGCTCTGCGGGGACCTGCCCCACCCCTGCCAGCCGTGCTGAGGGAGGCAGAGCGAGGAACAGCGGGGTGGTGCTTGGGAAGGGCCTCGCCAGCTGGACCGGCCAGAGGCCAGGAGGCCGTGCCCCACCCAGGGTGCAAGGGAGGAAGCAGCGGCAGTGGGTGAGGGATGGCAGGCCCGGGGGCTGTGGGAGTGTGCCACTCATGTCCTGTGTGCGCACACACACAGCACCCAAGACCCTCCGGCGTGGCCCCGCTGTGCCACAGTGCTGTGAAGTGTTACTCAGCCTTCATTTCAATCCTGTCCCTGGCCAAGCTGGACCAGGACAGCCTGCCCTACAGCACCGCCCCAGGCCTTCAGGGGCCTCCTGCACTGGGGGTGACGGGCGTGGTCTCGCAGCTCCCAGCTGCAGCCCGCATTGTCCCGTGTCCCCCTGCATGCCCCTCAAGGGAAGTTACTTCCCCACTGTGGAAAACCTCTGGGACCTCCACTGCCCCCTGGTTGATAAGGCCTCACGTGGTGTGGTCCCAGCAGCCACACTCCCCACTGGGCTGTCCCCACGCGCTGGACCCCCGGCACACCTTGCTCTCCCAGCTTCCTCCAAGCAGCAGCCCCTCCCCCAGCCCTGCAGCCCCTTCAGGGCGGGGTCTCAGGACCGAGGCCTGGTCTCAAAGAGGCACTCGCTGGATAGCTCAGTGAAGGCCCCGCCTGAACTCATGGGGTCCCTGGGGCCAAGGAGACAGCACAGCAGAGGACCTCTGCGGGGCCTGGGAGCCGTCCTGGGATCGCTCGCAGTACACGCGTGTGTCACACACCTGTCTCGGATGCAAGCTGGCCAGGTGGAGGCCTGGATTTAGAGTCCAGACCCACAAGAGGCCGGGGTGCTTCAAGGGAGCAGCAGGCCGGAAGCCAAGAGGCCTGAGCGTTCTCTTAGAGTGAACACCCACGTCGGGCAGAGGCATCAGGACTGCTCTCACACGACCACCCCGACCCCTCCTTCCGCCCCTGTGGCCCACCTGGTCACTCACTCGTTCACCTGTGCAACCACCCATCCAGTGAGCAGAGACAGCTTCGGTGTAGGGGCTGCGCCCAGCTCCTGGGGGGCTCACCCTGCCAGGGAACACACCTCCTGGGGAGGCACTGGGCAGTGGCACGCGTACATGCAGACCAGTGCGAGGGTCAAAGCCTCAGCCACCAGGCAGTCCAGGCTCAGCGCTGGGCATGGGAGCGGTGGTGGGTGAGAGATGCGGATCTCCTGCTGGTCGCCTGGTGTGGTGCCACTGCCCTCACCTGTGATGATGGCCGGGACGCCCCAGCCAATGACGTAGTAGAACCTCATGGGCCCGGTGTCGATGTTTCGCAGCTCGGTCAGCATACGGTGGACGTGCAGGCTCTCGACCAGCGTCCAGGCGAAGGTGGTCATGCAGGTGTAGTGCAGGAGGATGGCGACCACCGTGCACAGGAACTGTGGGGGAGGGGAGAGGGCACTCAGCACCCCCACCCCCGTGCACGGGAACTGTGGGGGAGGGGAGAGGGCGCTCAGCACCCCCACCCCCGTGCACGGGAACTGTGGGGGAGGGGAGAGGGCACTCAGCACCCCCACCCCCGTGCACAGGAACTGTGGGGGAGGGGAGAGGGCACTCAGCACCCCCGTGCACGGGAACTGTGGGGGAGGGGAGAGGGCACTCAGCACCCCCATGCACGGGAACTGTGGGGGAGGGGAGAGGGCGCTCAGCACCCCCACCCCCGTGCACGGGAACTGTGGGGGAGGGGAGAGGGCGCTCAGCACCCCCACCCCCGTGCACGGGAACTGTGGGGGAGGGGAGAGGGCGCTCAGCACCCCCACCCCCGTGCACGGGAACTGTGGGGGAGGGGAGAGGACGCTCAGCACCCCCACCCCCGTGCACAGGAACTGTGGGGGAGGGGAGAGGGCGCTCAGCACCCCCACCCCCATGCACGGGAACTGTGGGGGAGGGGAGAGGGCGCTCAGCACCCCCACCCCCATGCACGGGAACTGTGGGGGAGGGGAGAGGGCGCTCAGCACCCCCACCCCCATGCACGAGAACTGTGAGGGAGGGGAGAGGGCGCTCAGCACCCCCACCCCCATGCACGGGAACTGTGGGGGAGGGGAGAGGGCGCTCAGCACCCCCACCCCCATGCACGGGAACTGTGAGGGGAGGGGAGAGGGTGCTCAGCACCCCCACCCCCATGCACGGGAACTGTGGGGGAGGGGAGAGGGCGCTCAGCACCCCCACCCCCATGCACGGGAACTGTGGGGGAGGGGAGAGGGCGCTCAGCACCCCCGTGCACGGGAACTGTGAGGGGAGGGGGCTGCCACATCACAGTGCTCTGCAGACGGACAGGCAGAGTGGGGTGTGTGTGTATGTGTGTGTATGCAGACCTGAGGGTGTGTGTGGAGGTGTATGTATATGTGTGTGCGCCGGTGAGGGTGAGGGTGAGGGTGTGTGTTTGCTCGGCTATGAGGCAGGGTCTGTCTGTCTGCAGAGGGAATCCAGCTCCTTGTTTTCCCCCTGGCCTCGCCAGTCACGCAGCTCGGCCCCTCTCCGCAGTCGCCGCCACATGTGAGCACAGCTCACGGACCAGGGCAGGTTGAGCGTGTTTTTTAAGAGCAGCTGAAGTCTGTTTGTATGTGATGGCTCCTGGTCTGGAAAACACCGTGGAGGTGGGGGCTGCTCGGGCTGAGGGGGCCTGGCCTGTGTCCCCCACTGCGGACCCTGCAGGGCGGAAGGAGCTTTAGGGATGAGAACATGTCCCTTGTCTCCTGCAGAGCTCAGAGCAGGCGTGAGGGCACGCGTCCCAGGGGTCTGCCCTGTACTAGGCGGGGCTGTGTCTGGCCAACGCCCACAGGGCAGCTGTGGGACAGCACAGGGCCCCAGGCAGTTGGGGGGGGGCGCCCTGGCTGCCTGGACCCAGCAGGTGGTATGAGCGGGGGGGGGGGGGGGGATCCAGCTGCAGGGAGGGGCTCAGGCCCCTGCTTCCAGCTCACACTGGAGGGGGCTCTGCCACGAGTCACACGGCCGCCCAGCGCCTCCAGCCGCAATGGCAGAGCCGTGCCTGGGCCCGAGAGACCCCGGCTCATTGGACAGACGCTCAGACTTGCCTGTGAGCCAGGCTGCTGTTCCACCAGGTGTCGTGGCTGAGAAGCCACGGAGTGCGTGCAGGGGACCCACGTGGCCCACTGCTGCTAGGTCTGCCCGTGGCCCTGACCGGCTGGCAGCAGAATGCCAGCCTGGCCTCGGCTCCTTTCTCCGGGGCCACATCCAGGCCCAGCCATGTGTCCACCCCCACGAGGCTCAAACTCTGGGCTCCACCCAGCTGGCGGCCGAACCCTTGCCCCCCTCAGTAGCACCCTGGTCTGCCCATCCCCCCCAGAGACGTTAAAGCTGCCCCCAGCTGCTTCCTCCAAGCCTCACCAGTCCTGACTCCTGCCCTGCCCCCACTCACCTACCAGACCTGTGAGCTCACCTTCCTGGCAGCTTCCCCACCCTTCCGCCCATCATCCGCCTGTCCACAGGCTCCCCACAGCGCCACCTGCCTGTGAGAGGAAGCTGGTGCACCTCAGCGAGGCCCCCAGGCTCAGGGGCCCCTCCCGTGGTCCCCACCCATCACACACACTGGGTGATGCCACCGGCCCTTACCTGGTCAGGCATGGCTCCCACCTGCCAGGGGGACTATAGCTCAGTGACGATCACGCAGCGCCCCCGCGCGAGGAATGAAATGACAGTGCCCCATGCAAGACGTTCTCGGACAGTGATGGGGTCAGCGCACACGCATGTGTGGCAGTCAGCTGGCCTCACATCTGCCTGGGGCCATCAGGGTCGCGAGGGCTGGGCAGGTGAGCACACAGAGGACCAGCCAGTCGCTCTGGAGCTGGCTCGGACCATGGGGCGGGGTTACCGCCTGCACGGCGCAGCTCCTCGGGGCTCGCGTCCCAGCTCAGCCACCTCCCTCCCACCTGGCCATGACAAAGTCCACGAGAAGCCAGGAGCCCAGCGCCCCACGGTAGTCGATTCCGAAGCCTGGCTGCCCCTCAAAGTCACCCGTGTACAAGTGGCGGCTGCTCCATCCCCCATCCAGGCCTGGGAGGTGCAAGCCTGCACCCAACAGCACACGCGGGCGCTCTGACTACGGCCTGCAGCCCGCGGCGTCTGCCTTGCGAGACTGAGGGCGTAAGGGGAGGCCCCGGCCCTTCGCGTGTGGCTCCCACAGGGCTGTGCGGGACGCCCTGCTGCATCCACCAAGCTGAAAGGCAGGGCAGCCCCTTCCCTAGCCCCCGCAGGAGGTGAGCGAGGACCGGGGGCGGGGCCTTACCGGGTTCCCTGTCTGGTTGATGCCAGCCACGAAGACCAGCTGCGAGAGGAACAGTGCCGTGATGAGGTTCCTGTGGATGCTGTGCAGGTTGGAGCGCAGCGCGCGGGCCAGGGCCAGGAGGACGAAGGCCACCAGCAGCACGGTCAGCGACAGAGCCACAGCAGCATAGGTCATGATCTTCAGGGGCAGGACCTCCCCGTGCTGCGGTGAGGCAGGGGGCGGAGAGGGTAAGGCCACGGCCCTGCCCGCAGGCACTGCCGAGAACAATGTGAGGAGGTCTCCCAAGACCGGCAGGCGCCCACGTGCCAACGCCATGCGCTCAGGCAGCAAAGAAGCAAGGCGGTGGCTTCAGGTCTGGAGGTGGACGGCAGTGCCGGCGGCACGGCCTATGCCCCTCAACGGCTCTTCTCGTGGGACACGTATTCCGCAAGTTAAAATAAAAAATAAGGAGCCAGCGCTATGACACTGCGGGTTAAAGCCCCAGCCTGCAGTGCCAGCATCACACATGGGTGCCAGTTCTAGCCCTGGCTGTTCCACTTCCGATCCAGCTCCCTGCTAATGGCCTGGGAAAGCAGTGGAAGACAGCCCAAGTGTTTGGGCACCTGTACCCACATGGGAGACCTGGAAGAAGCTCCCGGTTTCGGGGCAGCTCCTGGCTTTGGAAAGGCACAGCTCTGGCTGTTGCAGCCATTTAGGGAGTGGCGCTATCTGTTGCTCTTTCAAATAAAACTTAAAAAAAAAAAAAAAAAACACACACCTGAGTTGGGAGAGACTCCTGAACAGACACTCCTGGCTCAGGCAGAAGGCACGCATGCCCCCGGCCTGGTTACTGCCTGGCTAGTGCCTCACTCCTTACAAAGGGGCCAGGGGACCTGTGGGAGCAGCCCACGTGTGGCAGGGAGCCTGCTGAGGGTGCTACGTGCGGGGCTGCAAGCTTTCCTCTGCTCAGTCAGCAGGAGGCCGCTGAGATGCCCCTCCACTCCCGCTGAGGTGAAACCACCGTGCCAGCGCCTCAGGGCGTGGGCCAGTCTGCCCTGCCAGTGCCACATGCCCCCGGCTGCCGTCCACCCTGCCATACAGTGCCTCCTGGGATTGCCAGAGCCGCTCGGTCTCTACGGCAGTGCGTGGTCATTGGTTCCTCTTCATTTTTAAATGTCCCAGTCCCTCACACGCTTCTTTGGGCCACTGAACGTGGCTTTCGCTGTGACCGCCTTGGCCGTCTCCACACATACGTGCAGCGGCAATGGGGGCGCTGGCGTGTGCTTCCTGCACTGCAGGCAGACACATGCCTGCCCGGGAGTGCAGCCCGGAGTCCTGGCATTCTGGGAACAACCAGCTCTGGCTCTCCAGCGACCATGGAAGGAGCTGCTCGTGGCACAGAGTCGTGCACGGTGAGGATGCAGTCGGGGCAGCGTGGCTGGGTGCTCGTGGCTCTGTGGCTGCCCCAAGCACCCCTGGAGGCCCCGTCCTCCTGGGAGACGCCAGAGCCCGCAGCAGCCCAGACTCCCCCATGGGCGCGGGGATCCCACTGCACTCCCCGGCTGCATGCTCACCCCTTCTGCCTCAGAAGCCCCAGCTCTCTGGTGACCGGATCACCCCAGCTCCCGCCTCCCCGTGAACAAAGGCTGGGCCCCAGACTAGCCGCTTGAATGTGCCACGTGCCGAGGGAGCGGGGTGGGCAGGTGGCAGCCTCACCCGTGCCACAGACCCAGGCCGACACGGGCTCCCCAACATCCTGAGCACCACAAAGTCCCCGGGAGGAGCCGTGGGCTGGGCTCCTGGGCCACACAGAGCCCGGCGCAGAGGCCGCAACGAGGCCTGCCCAGGCCAGCAGCTCTGGCTCCCGGGCCCAGCACCCCTGAAGCGCCACGCAGTCTTCCTGCCTCGGTCATGGGAGGCCGGGCAGGGTCTCCCAGCGTGCTCAGTCCCCTCTGCCCCACCTCTCGGCAGCTCATGGCAGCTGACTCTCCTCCTGGCTGCTGAGGATGCTGGAGGCCCCGGGTGCTGACCCAGCCTCGCTGCCCCCGGGGCACAGAGGGGCCACGCCCACTGCACCTGCAGCACCTTCCTCCTCTCAACCCAAGGTGGGCGTGGGAACAGCGGTGGGACTGTGCCGGGGACAGGCTCTCCTTCCGGAGCTTCTGAGTGTGAGCCTGGGCCCTCCGAAACCCTTTAAGGGGTTTGGGCGTGGAAGTCCCCACATGTTCCCGGGATGAGGTGTGAATCATTCGATTAAACGTTGTTCAGAGGGGCCGGTGCTGTGCATGCCGGGTTAACCTGCAGCGCCGGCATCTCTTAGGGGCGCCGGTTCCAGTCCCGGCTGCTCCACTTCCAACCCAGCTCCCTGCTAACGCAGCTGGAAAGGCAATGGAAGATGGCACAGTGCTTAGTTAGGCCCCTGCACCCACATGGGAGACCAGAAGACGCTCCTGACCTGGCTTCAGCCTGGCTCAGCCCCGGTCATTGCGGCCATCTGGGGAGCAGACCAGCAGATGGAAGACCTCTCACTGGAACTTTGACTTTCAAATAAATAAATAAATATATCTTTTTTAAAACGGCTCAGAGTGCTTAGAGGGAAAGAGAGTTTGTGGAGGAGGTGGGGTTGGGAGCGAGGCTGAGTTTCCTGCGGAATCAGGCTCAGAGGGTGGGGGCAGCGTGGGCAGCGCCTACCTCGCGCCTGGAGACGTCCATGAGCACCGCGAAGCTGGCCATGTGGCTGCACTGGCACACGACGTGGCTCCGGTTCCTGGACAGCAGCTCACAGCCCTTGGCCGACCACCCTCCGGTCCCCCCGATGCTGCCGGGCAAAGGGAGAAGGGGTGGGTGACGCGTCCTCCACTGTGAGGCCCCCCGGGCAGCCTGGCTCACCTTCTAGACTGACGCCCCTGGACCCCATCAGCAGGATGAGCGAATGGAGACAGCGGGGGCAGGCGTGTGGTGCGGGGTTAAGACGCTGCCTGGGACGCCACATCGCACAACTGACAGCTGGGTTCGAGCCCCGGCTCCCCGCTCTGTTCCAGCTCCTCACTAATGCCCTGGGAAGGCAGCCGGTGGTGGCTCAAGAACCTGGGTCCCTGCCACCCACGTGGGAGACCTCAATGGAGTTCCCGGCTCCTGCTCCGGCCTGGCCGAGCCCTGACCCTCGGAGGCATCTGGGCAGCGAACCAGTGGATGGGCGCCGTCTCTACCTTTCCAGTAAAACCGGGAACACGCTGACAGAGGTCACCCCACTCGCTGCACGGAGGGCAACAGCCAGCTCAGCCGCACGGCTCCACCCCGGCGACACCCTGCCTTCCCGTGGCTGGGCAGGGCCTTTGACGACACTGCCCGAAGGCCCCGTTCTCCCGCACCCAGCAGCGAACACAAAGGGAGCACCTCAGACACAAAGGGGAGCACTTCGCCCTTGCCCCGCCGCACCTGCTGCCCGAGAGCCCTGCGGCGCGGCGGCCACGCCCTGCTTTGTGCAGAACTCATCTCTGTTCACCTGAGGCTTTCATCTCCCGATTGCACAACCTTTTATGGGAACTTCCTGGGCGCCGGAGCCCTGTCATTAAGCCGGGGAGCCCCAAATAACAAGGTGTCAGGAGCAGCCTGCCCTCCCCTGCGCTGGGAAAATCTCACCGCCTTTGAGAGCCTCAGTTTACTCTTCTGTAAAATGGGATGTGAAGGCTAACACGCTGACCAAGACCTTTCAGATCTGGGAGCACGAGGAGCCACACAAGGCGCGGGCCGGGTCACTGCCGCGAGAGCTAACTGAGGTTCCAACCCGGGAGCCGGCACTGCCGGGCACGCCGACGCCAGGGGGCTCCCTGCGGGGTGGAAGGGCTCCTCCAGCCGGCGCCACCGGCTTGAGCTGAGAGCGCCGCGCCCGCGGCCCCGCCCCGCGCAGTGGCTGCCCGCTGAACGCCAGGCTCAGCATCTGGGGCCGCTCCCGGCTGCACCGCACTCAGTCCTGGCTGCTCGTGGGGGCTGCGGGCCGCGGGGGGAGGGCGCCCCCACCCCTGGGCACCACGCTGGCGTCTCAGATTCCTGTCTGTGCGCCAGGCCTGCTGACCGGGAAGTGTCCACACCCCAGCTCCCCTCAGGTTTCTTCTGAACACAGACAGCAAGGTGGACACAAATCAGGAGAGGGGGCAGCGACAGGCGACGCCGACAGGCCTGGGCCTCCCTCTCCCCGCAGACCAGAGCACAGCTGGGTCCACAGGCTCACGCGTGCACGTGACACTGGGCCCCAGGGCCTGCAGGCTCACGTGTGCACACGGCACCAGGTCCGCAGTCTGCAGGCTCACGTGTGCATGGCTGAAAATCACATTTCCAAACTACACACACTTCTCACTTCAGGCTGATGCCCCAAAAACCACTGCCGGGGAACTCCTGGCCCGGCTTCGAAACAGCCCCATGGACCCTGCTGGGCGGGGCACCCTCGAGGGGAGCCAGCCCCCACTGGTTTATGGTGAGTCTCAGGGTCAAGGCTGGGGTCAGGGACCCCTCCACACCCATCTGGGTGCCCCACCACCGGTGGCGAGGCTCTCAGCTGTCCAAGTCCCACCTGCCCTGTCCGTCTAGAATGAGATCCACGTGGCGCCACCACATCATGGGAGCTGGACTTCCTGCGGGACCTCTGGGTGTGTGCGGGCACGCATGTGCACATCTGTGTACATGTGTGCGAGGGCGGGGGCTCCACCAGCCCAGCAGCACAGCAGAAGGACAGGCCTCCTGGGCCACAAGACTGAGCCCGACGGTCCCCGGGCGCCCTGAGGCTGAGCTACAGGCACAGGGGCGTCCGCTGGCCCAGCGAGGCCGCGGCTGGAAGTGCCGGGCTCTCTGGCAGGGCGCTGCACTTACGCGAGGGAGTGGTTCCAGAACACGCACACGGGCTTGGTGCGCTCCTCCGTCTCCAGCAGTGGGAAGTCCAGCCGGATGGGCCTCTCCAGCAGGCTGGGCAGTGGGGGGCCCTCGCTGTACACCACGGCGCTCACCACAGGGGTGTTGATGACCGGCCGGTTGGGCAGCCTGTGCCGGGGAAGCCAGGTGCGGTCAGGACATGGACTGGCGACATAGGACAGGCGTGTGGCCCAGTGCGGTTGAGGAATGCCCAGGAGCATAGAGCTGTGGCCCTGTGCTCAGGGAGGCGATGGCACAGCCAGGGGCGGGCCAAGCCGGGGTCCCAGCAAGGCCTTGGGTCAGGGCTTCGCCACACCCGTCTCAGGGCCCCGGCACTCGGCCTTACCGGAGGCTGCGGCGGTCAGGGTCGTAGTGGTCGGGCAGCAGCTGGCCCAGAGTCCGGTAGATGACCACCAGGGTGACGGCGGTCCGGCGGGGGTCATCGGGGTGCCTCCTCTGCCTGCTCAGAGAGGCTCCGTTCTCAGCCCCGGGCCCCGGGCGTGCCGTCTGTGGGGTGGCCCTGCGGCTGGCCGGTCCCCCCCCAGCGCCTTCTGTAAGGTGAGCACAGAGCCTGAGGCCACAAGGCCAGGTTGGGGCAGGGGACGGGGCAGGGGATGGGGTAGGGGTACCCGGGCGCCCGCCAGGGGGCGCTCGCCTCCAGCGAGTTCTCCTCAGGGAGGCAGCAGAGCGCTTCCCCCAGCACCTGACACAGCAGCCGTACAAGGCAACCTCTCCACTCTGGGTCAGGTACCCAAAGGACTGCGAGGGTGCCGGTGACCCGTGCCCCTGCACCCACTAACCACGGCGCTTCAGCAGGTGCACGGGCACAAACGCATGCCACATAGAGCTGAGGGGGGCTGGGACTCAGGGCCGTCCAGAAAGCCATACGCAGGTGCCCAGGGAGACGGCCTTGGTGGGGCACCACGGGCAGACCAGGCCCCTGCCTGATGGACAGTGCCGTTGGGTCAGGGGCACGAGCGCAACAGAGTCATCGAGGCAGAGCCCTCTGCTAGTAGACACCAAGGAACACACACCCCACACGCATGCATCACATGCTTACATACATGTACTCCACACACACATCACACACGAATCACACACACATACTCCATACACATGTCACACACAATCACACATATACATATACACCCATCACACATGAATCACACACATCACACATACACACATATCACACGTGAATCAAACATACATATCACATACACATATCACATGAATCACATATACGCATACTCTACACACATCACACACATCATACATGAATCACACACATTACTCCACACACACACCACACACATATACACACATCACACAAGAATCATACACATCACACATGGACCACACATCACACATACATATCCACATATCATACGTGTATCACACATTAATCACAATCACACACACATACACATCACATGCATCACATACACACATACTCCACACATCACACACATCACACATGAATCACACACATTACTCCAAACACCACACACATATACATACATCACAAATGAATCATGCACATCACATACATACCCACACATCACACATGTATCACACACGAATCATACATATACACATCACATATATCACATGAATCATACACACATACTCTACACACATATACATACATCACACATATATACACACATCACAATGCATCACATAATACATATACACACCACACACATCACACATCACACATACACACATCACACATACACGCATCACACATACACATCATACATGAATCACACACATCACATACCTATATACACGCATATACCCACACACAGACATCCACACTACCCACGAATCACACCCACACGCATACACAACCCATACCACACTCACGCACACCCCGCCCCCCACAAGCACTGGCGAGGACAGCTGTGAGGAAGCCGCCACACAACAGTGGGGAGAAGGCGGGGTTTGGGAGCTGGCTCAGGACCACGCCCGCCCTACGTCCGGGACCCTCGCACACGTTTCCCGTGAGAAGCCGGGGGTGACGCTCACGGACCAACACCACCCAGCTGAAATCGCCCGTGAGTCCCTGGGACTCAAGAATGCTCGGGGCTGTGCGAGCTGCAAAAACCCTGAATTCAAAGCAGCGGACTGAGGCGCGGGACTCCTGGCGCAGGACCAGGGCTGCGCACACGGCATCAGCTCCCCTGCGGAGCAGCCTACACGGGACATGTCTAGGAGCTCATGGGAAACACAGTCCACAGAAACCACACACAAGGGGCCAGAGCCGTGGCTGAGCAGGCAAAGCTGCAGCCTGAGATCCCGGCATCCCATCCAGGCACCGGTTCGAGTCCCGGCTGCTCCACTCCCCATCCAGCTCCCTGCCGACGGCCTGGGAAGCAGCAGAAGACGGCCCCAGTGCTCGGGCCCCTGCACCCTCAGAGGAAGCTCCTGGCTCCAGCCTGGCCAGCCCTGGACGCTGCCGCCATCTGGGGAGTGCACCAGCGGATGGAAGATCTCTAACTCTTTCAAATAAACACGCAATAAATTAACTAATTATTTTATCTTTAAAAAAGTGTTTTGAACCAAAATACATCTATCTTTTAACCCCACTCTCCCACAAACTTTCAGAAGTACCCTTGCACACGAGTGGCTTCTCACGTGGGTCAGGTGACAGGCTCACAGGGGGTTTCAAGCTCTCATCACATGACATGTCACGTGATGTCACGGCATCATGACACGTCTCATCACGACACGGCACATTACATCACATCACAGCACGTCACGGTTTGTCTGTCACATCTCCTAACAGGTCATGTCACAACATGACATCTCACGGCATGGCATGCAAGGTGTGGTATGTCTCGTCACAATACGTCCGTCACGTCACACCACAACACGAACCACCTTGCCAGAGGCCGCCCTTCACTGCCAATCAGGCCCGACAGAGCGGCCGCCCGGGAGCAGCGGCGCTGGGGAAGAGGCCAGCGAACGCCCCGTGCTCGCCCTGACCGCCTCCCCCCACCACGCGGGGGTCCCGGCAGCTTTACCTGTGTGCTCAGGGGGGCTGAAGAAGTCGGCGGGGAAGGACACCGAGGAGTCCAGCTCCCAGGGGAGCTCCTCGCGGTCGTCCCCGCACCGCGGCACCCTGGCGCCCGTGAAGTTGAACTTGTCGAAGACGTCCACTGCAAGAACTGGGAGGGCCCGATGGTCACACGCCCCGCCCTCGCTGTGCCAGGTCGGCTGCCGCCTTCCCCAGGCCCCCTGCGGAGGTGCAGGCGCGCCCCCTGCCCATCCCCCCCGCCCCAGATCGCCTGCCCTGGGTCTCTGAGGGACTGGGGGCGGGGTCGCTGTCAAGTGATGTGTCACGCCCTGCCGTGCACCCAGCTGGGCTGGGAGGCTCGCTATGGTGGTGACTGTGACAGTGACGACACTTAGAACCTGCAGCCTGAAGCAGGACCCCTGAGACTGGTCACGCGGGGTCACGCGGGGTCACGGGGGCTCGTTGCTGTGTGGGAGGCTCTCGGACATATCAGTGGGCACCAACCACCACGTATGGGGGACCCCAATGACAGAGCTGCATGACACCCCATTTGCTGCAGGGGGCTGCCCCGTCACCCCGCATGCATCACTCTCCCGTAGGACACAGGTGCCCTCAATCTCCCGCAGGAGCCAGTGCTGGGCAGCTGGGTGGAATCGGGGGGGGGGGGTGAGGGCCCCGCCCCAACTCTGCACCAGGTGACTCTGCAGGGACCACGTGGGGCTGCTCCCTGGGAGGAACCACCCCCAGGGTTGCGGAACGCCGCCCCCCCCCCCCAGCATGTGACGCCCAACCCCAGGGCCAGCTCCCCTGGGCCTGAGGGAACCTGACTTACTGACCCCTGCCCCAGGGCAGCACGGCCTGGTGCTCGGGGCGATTTAGAAGGAGAGGCACTGGCCTGTGGGGTGCCCAGCTGTGCCTGCCCCCGTCAGGGTCTCACGCCTGCAGGGGTGGCAGGCTGCCGGGCCCACCGAGCGGCAGTGGCCCCCGGCCCTGGCCTCGCCTGTGCCAGGAGTGGCGTCTCCCTGCACGTCCGCCCAGAGGCCCAGCAACATTTCCCCCATTCCCCAGACCAGGACGCAGAGGCCAGCGAGCAGCCCCGCCCCGCCCCCATGCTTACTCATGTTGGCGGTGACCAGCACGAAGGGCCTCAGGTAGGTCCTGCGCACGTTCTGGGCCACGGTGCTGAAGTAGGCCTCGAAGCGCTGCAGCAGCTGCGCCACGCTGCCTTCGCCACGCTGGATCTGCTCCCACGCGGGCCTGGTGGCCGGCGCCAGTAGGGCGCTGCCCGTCCGCACCACATCCTGGCAGACAGACGCACGGGGCTCAGCCCGCAGCCCACGGGGGCGGGAGGAGGGCGTGGGGGACAGACGCACGGGGCTCAGCCCTCAGCCCACAGGGGTGGCAGGAGGGTGTGGGGGACAGACGCACAGGGCTCAGCCCGCAGCCCACGGGGGCGGGAGGAGGGCGTGGGGGACAGACCACATGCACGGGGCTCAGCCCGCAGCCCACGGGGGCGGGAGGAGGGCGTGGGGGACAGACCACACGTGTGGGGCTCAGCCCGCAGCCCACGGGGGCAGCAGGAGGGTGTGGGGGACAGACACACGGGGCTCAGCCTGCAGCCCACGGGGGTGGCAGGAGGGCGTGGGGGACAGACCACAGGCATGGGGCTCAGCCTGCAGCCCACGGGGGCGGGAGGAGGGCGTGGGGGATGCCACCCTGCAGGCGGGGATGCGGCCGTGAGTGCGCCTCCCTGGGGTTCCACTGTGCGCACCCTGGACACCGAGGGGTGCAGAAACAGGGACCCCTGGTCACACCAGGAAAACCAGGTGCCAGAGTGGCCACACCCTCAGCAGGGCAGGGGCCGCAGTGAGGCCGGTGTGGGGAGCACCCCACCCCACACCTCTGGGGGCTGAGAGAGCAGGTGTGCGTGGAGGGCGGTGAGGGGCAGGGCCTGGGGGCCACAACCCCAGACGGAAACCAAGAAGAGGACTCCAGCGGCCCAAACCCTCAGACCAGGATGCCAACCGGTGTGAGAGGACGGCGCCCAGCAGGCGGTCCCCAGGGCGCCTGCGTGGAGGAGGAAGAGGAGGAGGTGGGCGAGCTCATGACGCCCCAAGGGCGGTTTACAAACAGAGCGAGGGGCTTCTCCCCCGTCCAGGGCACAACACAACCCAGGCAGGTCCCTGCCTCAGCTGCCGGGGCAGACCCCTGCCCTCCGGGTCAGAGCGCAGCCGGGCGCAGCCCGAGGGCTCCACCGCCGCCCAGAGGCCGTGCGGCGCGTCCCTCTGCCGAGTGCGGCCGACTCTCGGAGCGAGGTCCCCCGCCGTCCCCTCCTGGGCCCCACCTCGTGGAAGTCGGCGTCGCGCGTGGCCGCCAGGTCGAAGCCGCGCTGCCGGCTCTCGTGCTGCAGGACACGGGCCAGCAGCTGGGAGGCCGTGCGCACGTCGCTGCCGAAGAGCAGGCCGGGCGGCCGCGTGGCGTTCCGCAGCGCCTTGGCCAGCCGCAGGCAGCGCTCGCCGTCCAGCCGCGTCTCGTTGCGCCGCAGCTTCTCGTTCTGGGGGGGAGGCAGGGGCAGCGTGGGCAGGCCCGTCAGGAAGGGAGGAGACAGCCCAAGGCTGAGACGACCGTGGGCTGGTGACAGTGGGGAGGACACGTGGGGGGGGTGGATGCCGGGCCCGAGTGCGGGAGGTGAGAATCCGGAGAAGAGGAGGTGGTGAGAAACGGGCAGGACGGGAGGGTGAGCGTGGGAGCTGTGCGTACCAGACACAGAGCTGGGTCCCATGGGCACAAG
The DNA here is from genome assembly GCF_051225735.1 of Oryctolagus cuniculus. Lineage (NCBI taxonomy): Eukaryota > Metazoa > Chordata > Mammalia > Lagomorpha > Leporidae > Oryctolagus > Oryctolagus cuniculus. The sequence continues at coordinate 121,066,915 of NC_142877.1, forward strand.
AGATGCAGCCTCCAACCCAGAGGGGGTGCTGGGCCCCCCCACGGCCCCTGACCAGCAAGCCCATGCCCACTGTCCCCAGGGGGCCCAACTGCCCGCACGCACACACACGCGCACACACACGCCTACCATGACCCCGAGGTCCAGGAAGGAGCCGCTGGTGCAGTTGAAGAGCTCCGGGGGCAGCCAGCCTTTCTCGGCGCTGCAGTGCCGAACGGCGTTGCCTGGGGACGTGGGGGGGGAACGTAGAAGCTGGACCAGAACCACCCAGCCCCACCCAAAGTACTGAACCCCAGCAGAGCAGAGGTGAGACCCCCAAACACACAGCTGCCCTAGGCTGAGCAGGGCCATGGCCCGAGGCCAACCCAGCTAGCTCCCTTCCGAGGCTGTGCCGGCACAGGCCCCCCGGTGCACACCCGGGCAGAGTGCGAGGAGCGAAGCCGAGAGCCACCAGCTTCACAGAACTCCCCTTGGCGCGGGCAGCACTGCCACCATCCCCTCTGACCCACCCCGAGCACCGTGAGGCAGCCCCTCCGCGGCCCCGGCCGGACAGTGGCGGAGCCCTGCACGCTCTCTGCCACCTGCTGTCAGATCTTGCCCCCACAGCCTGGGCCGAACACAGCGCCTTGTGATTCCGGTGTTGGGACGGCCTTCCCATGAGGACACGGGCCTCAGTCCAACTTCCTAGCCCGGGGGTGCCACAGGCCACGGAGACTTACCCACAGATCCCTTGGGGCACGGCACCGCGGCCGGCTGCCCAAACTTAGTCTGTGGCCACCAGATGCCGGCCTCGAACGCTCGGGGACACCCGTTGTAGATCACTGAGGGACGGAGGAAAGAGGCCGCTCGGTCCAGCGCTGTACCCCTGCAGGGGGCGCCGCCCCACAGCACCAAACCCTCCCTCTTCCCCTCCCTAAGACCTCAGACCCAGGGGGCAGGTGACCCAGGCTTTTACCCACAGATTCCTAGAAGGCCAAGAGAGGATGGAGCACCGGGCTGCTGAGACCTTCCACAGCACACGCGCACACACACGCGCGTGCACACACACACACACACAGTCCAGGGGCCTGACCCTGGGTGTCCGGGAGGGGGACAGCGGGCGACGTGCACCTTCACAGCCGAGCGTGGTGACCTCGGCGAAAGGGTTGTCACAGCGGTTGCATTGGCGGCCGATGACGCCGGGTTTGCACACGCACTGCCCAGTGTCCATGTCACAGGCGCGACTGTGGGAGCCGTGGGGGAAGCAGTCGCAGGGCAGGCAGGCGTCCTGGGCCGGGGGCTTGTAGTAATTCTCCTGCGAGAAAAAGCAGGCCGGGGCCTCAGACGCCAGCCAGAGCCCCTCCCTCGAGAGCGACGTTCCTCCAAGCCTCGCACTGCCGTCTGCCCTCTGCGACCCCAGAATACAGGGGTCCCCCACCCAGCAAATCCTTATCGTGGGCACCTCCAGATCTGCCCGAAAAGTATCATACTTGCAGCCGGCGCTGTGGCCAAGCGGGTTAAGCCACTGCCTGGGACGCCGACATCCCATGGGGGTGCCGGTTCGTGTCCCGGCTACTCCACTTCCCATCCAGCTCCCAGCTAACGGCCTAGGAAAGCAGCGGCAGGTGGCCCAAGTGCTTGGAGGAAGCTACTCGCTTCGGCCTGGCCCAGCCCTGGCTCCCGCAGGCACGTGCTTGGCTCTGAAGACCACGTGCCCGGCTCTGCTGCTGGGTGGCCACACAGCCTCAGCCGTCCCCTCAGCCGCCCGAGGCCCAAGTGCCCCCTCTGGAAGGTGGGACGGGCTGTGGGGTGGGCAACCCCCGAGCTGGTTCCTGCTTTGGGGCCGGGTGCTTCCGAGGGCGGCGGCCCCGCGGCGGGGGAGGACCCTGCGTGGGGGCGGGGCTGACCTGGAGCTCTTAAATTCTTTCTCACGCTTCCCATAACTGTCCGTGAGCAGAGCTACAGGCTATGCTCCCGTCTCTCCCCCACACCCGCTGAGGCCACGACTCCCACCCTGCACAGCCCTGACCCCCAACCACTGTTCTACCCCTGCTGAGGGCGGCTCCCTGGGGAACCACAGTGGGCCCTGGGGATTGACGGACATCAGGGGGAGTGTCATCACAGGGAGTGACCCCTCCCGTGGCCAGCACGCCACCCCTGCGTGGCGGCAGCGTCCCTTGCCGAGGGCTACAGGGACCTGGTGGCCGGTGTCACCCCTACCCTGACCTCAGACCGAGAGCGCGGGTTCCTGTGACTGGCAGCTTGTGGCAGTCCTCGCACGACAGCACTGACGAGGACAGGAACCGGGACACACAAGCAGGGAGCTGGGGACAGCACACCAGGCAGGTGGGGCTAGGCCACCAGCCCCCAGCGCCACCCTTGTCTCCGGAACGTCAGCGGATGGCCAGTGAGGAGCGCAGCGGTGCCGGAGCCAAGCCCGGCTCAAAGTCACCCAACTGCCCATGCCGGAAAACGGCCCCGCAGCAGTCGCGTGGGACAGGCAGCAACCTGAGCCACACCTCGGGAAACGTGTCCGCGGGGCTGTGCAGGTGTGAGTGTGTACACGCAGAGGTGCGTGCAGGTGTGTGGGGGTGAGTGTGCACACGCAGAGGTGCGTGCAGGTGTGTGGGGGTGAGTGCACACGCAGAGGTGCGTGCAGGTGTGGGGGGGTGAGTGTGCACATGCAGTGTGTGCAGAAGTGAGAGGATGCACAGGTTGGCATGTGTGCAGGCGCGGGGTACGTGTGTGCACGCAGCTGCAGGGTACATGACTGCACGCACGCAGGCGCGATGTATGTGAGTGTATGCACACAGCTATGGGGTACGTGAGTGCGCACACGCAGGCGTGTACGTGAGTGCGCGCACACAGGCGAGGGGTACGTGAGTGTGCGCACGCAGCTGCGGGGTACGTGAGTGTGCGCACACGCAGGCGCGGGGTACATGAGTGCGCACACGCAGCTGCGGGGTACTTGAGTGCGCACACGCAGGCGCAGGGTACGTGAGTGTGCGCACACGCAGCTGCGGGGTACGGGAGTGCGCACACGCAGGCGCAGGGTACGTGAGTGTGTGCACACGCAGCCGCGGGGTACTTGAGTGCGCACACGCAGGCGCAGGGTACGTGAGTGTGCGCACACGCAGCTGCGGGGTACTTGAGTGCGCACACGCAGGCGCAGGGTACGTGAGTGTGCGCACGCAGCTGCAGGGTACGTGAGTGTGTGCACGCAGGCGCGGGGTAAGTGTGTGTGTGCATGCAGGCGCGGGGTGTGTGTGTGCACGCAGGCGCGGGGTACGTGAGTGTGCGCACGCAGGCGCGGGGTACGTGAGTGCGCGCACGCAGGCGCGGGGTACGTGTGTGTGTGCACGCAGCTGCGGGGTACGTGAGTGTATGCACACAGCTGCGGGGTACGTGAGTACACGCAGCTGCGGGGTACATGAGTGTGTGCACGCAGCTGCGGGGTACGTGAGTGCGCGCACGCAGGCGCGGGGTACGTGAGTGTATGCACACAGCTGCGGGGTACGTGAGTGTATGCACACAGCTGCGGGGTACGTGAGTACACGCAGCTGCGGGGTACATGAGTGTGCGCGCACGCAGGCGCGGGGTACGTGAGTGTGTGCACGCAGCTGCGGGGTACTTGAGTGCGCGCACGCAGCTGCGGGGTACGTGAGTGCGCGCGCACGCAGACACGGCGCCGCCTGGCCCGGCGGCCGGCTCACCTTGCACTGGCACTGGCCGTTGGTCTTGTTGCAGTTCGGGTCGAAGCCTTTGCTGACGGCGCAGTGGCAGGGCCCGCACACGGGGTTTCCCCACCAGCCTCTGGGGCACGGGAGGTCCACTCTGCGGGGAGAACGGGCGGCAGATGGAGCTGGGGCGGCGCGTGCTGCAAAGCGGCGGCCTGGGGACTCGGGCGGGGGCTTCCGCCTGCGTTTGCAGCCCCCTGTCCCGCCCCCACGGCCGCCAGTCCGCCCTGGCTCAGCCTCAGCTGGCCGTGCCTCCTCCTAACGCACCGGACCCTGCCACCTTCCTGCAGAGCCTGTGCGGCCCGGATCCACGCCCCGGTTCTGCGCCTGGGCTGTCACCCACCTCTCCCCTCCCCACCCCCCTCAGGCTCCGCCCCAGGGCGCCCCCCCTTCAGCCTCCCGCCCCCACCCCGCCACGCTCCCAAAGCACCCCCTCCCCAAGCTCTCCCTGAATGGCATCTCGCTGGCACCCGCTGAGGGTCCCCGCACGCGACCAGGCTCAGAAGGCAGAGGCGGCCACGCGGGGCGGAGCTGGCACCCTCGCGGCTCCTGCCGCAAAGCCACCGAGGGCTGCGGCACCGCCTGGGGGGCTTGGCGTCTCCGCTGGTGCAGACCAGGCGGAACCGGACCGCACTCCCGTGCCGCGTGTTCCCAAGGGGCATCCGGGAGCCCAGAGCCTGCTGCTGCGTGCGCTGCCTGCACCGGGATCCACGCACGCCAGGCCCGCGCCCCCGCACCTCGGGGATCCCGGCGAACCCGCCCTGCCCCGTCTCGGGGGCGGACAGTGGCCGGAAACACAGTTGTTCCGAGATGCCCAATCGGACCCTCACTTATTTCCCCCCACGTCTGACAAAATTCAACCCCGTACCGGGATCTGCACCTGCCCCGAGCCCGAGACGACCAGGACGGGCCACGGGGTCACGGGGTCACGGGGCCACGGCGCCGCTCACCTGTGCTCGCAGTAGGGCCCGAAGCGGCCGGGCCCGCAGGCACACGCGTAGCCCCGCGGGGAGCCGGGGGCGCGCACGCAGGCCGCCACGTGCTCGCAGGGGTTCAGCTCGCACGCGTCCACGCACTTCCTTCCGAAGTACCCTGCGGGACGGGGCGGCGTGAACGTCCACACGGGACGCGCGGGAACCCTGGCGTGTGGCTTCCCCGCGGCGGAAGGGGTGGGGTGGGGGCGACGGCGCCAACTGGGCGCACCAGGGCCCGCGGGGCACGGGGCCCGCAGGCGCGCAGGCCAGCAGCGACCCCCGATGGAGACCCGTGCCGAGTCTGGGAGGTTCCTCGTGACCCGAACGTGACGAGGGGGTCCCGGGGAGGGGCCGCAGCGCCCAGCTGCAGGGCGGCGGGGCTCACCCGCCTCGCAGACGCAGGTGTAGCCGTCCCAGGCGTCGCGGCAGCGGCTGTGCGGGGGGCAGGGCCCGGAGGCGCAGGGGTCCTCCACGTCGCAGCCGTCCTTCACCCTGACCTTGAGCGCGTCCTTCATGTTGAGGGTGGCCACGGTGGTGGACGTCTCCCCCATCCTCACTCCCTGCGGTCGGGAAAAGGCGGCGGGCGCTGGAGGGACCCCGGGGGCGGACGGAGGCGTCTGGGTGCCCCGAGTTCGCGCTGCCCCTCGGAGCCCCAGGGGAGGCCTCGGAGGACACTTTGGCCGGCAGAGCACTTGGGCCCCTCGGGTGGGCGGGGGCCAGGTACAGGAGACCCCTCGGGTGGGCGGGGGCCAGGTACAGGAGACCCCTCGGGTGGGCGGGGGCCAGGCGCGCAGGGCCCCTCGGGTGGGCGGTGGCGGGAGCCAGGCGCGCGGGGCCCCTCGGGTGGGCGGTGGCGGGAGCCAGGCGCGCGGGGACCCTCGGGTGGGCGGTGGTGGGTACCAGTCGCGGGGGGCCCCTCGGGTGGGCTCTGGACTGTCACCCAGGCACGCGAGACCCCTCGGGTGGGCGGGAACCAGGCGCGCGGGGCCCCTCGGGTGGGCGGGGGCGGGAGCCAGGCGCGCGGGGCCCCTCGGGTGGGCGGTGGTGGGTACCAGTCGCGGGGGGCCCCTCGGGTGGGCTCTGGACTGTCACCCAGGCACGCGAGACCCCTCGGGTGGGCGGGAACCAGGCGCGCGGGGCCCCTCGGGTGGGCGGGGGCGGGAGCCAGGCGCGCGGGGCCCCTCGGGTGGGCGGTGGTGGGTACCAGTCGCGGGGGGCCCCTCGGGTGGGCTCTGGACTGTCACCCAGGCATGCGAGACCCCTCGGGTGGGCGGGGGCCAGGCGCGCGGGGCCCCTTGGGTGGGCGGTGGCGGGAGCCAGGCGCGCAGGGCCCGTCGGGTGGGCAGTGGCGGGGGGCCAGGCGTGCGGGGCTCCTCGGATGGGCGGGGGCCAGGCATGCAAGACCCCTCGGGTGGGCTCTGGGCTGTCACCCAGGCACGCGAGACCCCTCAGGTGGGCGGTGGTGGCTACGAGGCGCACGGGGCCCCTCGGGTGGGCGGTGGTGGGTGCCAGTCGCGGGGGGCTCCTCGGGTGGGCGGTGGCGGGGGCCAGGTGCGCGGGGCCCCTCGGGTGGGCGGTGGCGGGAGCCAGGCGCGCGGGGCCCCTCGGGTGGGCGGTGGCGGGAGCCAGGCGCGCGGGGACCCTCGGGTGGGCGGTGGTGGGTACCAGTCGCGGGGGGCCCCTCGGGTGGGCTCTGGACTGTCACCCAGGCACGCGAGACCCCTCGGGTGGGCGGGAACCAGGCGCGCGGGGCCCCTCGGGTGGGCGGGGGCGGGAGCCAGGCGCGCGGGGCCCCTCGGGTGGGCCGTGGTGGGTACCAGTCGCGGGGGGCTCCTCGGGTGGGCGGTGGCGGGGACCAGGCGCCTGGGGCCCCTCGGGTGGGCGGTGGCGGGGGCCAGGTGCGAGGGGCCCCTCGGGTGGGCTCTGGGCCGTCACCCAGGCAGAGCGCGGCGGCCGACCACGGCGGGGTGGGGCGCGGCGTGGGGGGCTGAGGGGAGCCGGGGGGGGGGGGGGCCCGCGGGCGTCCCGCCCCGCCCGCGCACCTGCATGCAGCCGCGGAAGCCCCGGCGCACGGACACCTTGTCCTCGGACTCGCCGCCGACGAACACGCTCCTCATCTTCAGCCCGGGCAGCTGGCTCCCGATCTGCACCGTGTTCTGCGCACAGAGGGCAGGGGCTCTGCGGCGCGGCCGCCACGCAGGACAAAGCAGCCCGCGCGGGCACACTCCGGCCCCCACAGAGGACCCGGCCCTGCGCGCTCCGCGGGCCACTCCGGCCCCCAGGAGAGGACCCGGCCCTGCGCGCTCCGCGGGGCCACTCCGGCCCCCGAGAGAGGACCCGGCCCTGCGCGCTCCGCGGGGCCACTCCGGCCCCCGAGAGAGGACCCGGCCCTGCGCGCTCCGCGGGGCCACTCCGGCCCCCAGGAGAGGACCCGGCCCGGCGCAGGCGTCCCAGGGCCGAGCGTGGCTGGCTGTGTGTCCGGCCGCAGCCCTGCCGAAGTGGTCAGCAGCCGGACACGTGGGCCACGGGGTGACAGGAGCTGCGGCGCGAGGAGGAGCCACAGTGTGAAAAAAGTCACGGGGTGAGGAGGGGCCACGGGTAAGACGGCTCGCGGTGTGAGAAAAGTCACAGTGAGGAAGAGCCACGGTGTGAAAAAAGTCACACGGTGAGAAAATTCGCGGGGTGAGGCGGGTCACGAGGTGAGAAGGGTCACAGGGTGAGAAGTCATGGCGTGAGAAGGAGCCACAGCGCGAGAAAAGTCACAGTGTGAAGGGTCAGAGGCGCCATAGCGTGAGAGAAGTCACGACATGAGAAATGTCGCAGGGTGAGGAGCGCCGCGAGGAAAATCAAACGTTAGGAACCCTGGTGTGAAAAAAGTCACAGGGTGAGAACACAGGATGAGAAGAATAACTGGGAGAGCCGGAAGCAGAGTGTGAGAGAAGTTAAGGGGCGAGAGAAGTCATGGGGTGAGAAGAGTCGCGAGGTGAGGAGGAACCACGTCACCGTGTGAGAAACGTCACAGGGTGAGGAGGAACCCCGTCATGGTGTAAGAAAAGTCACGGGGTGTGAAGCGTTATGGGAACAGCAGGAACCACGTCACAGTGTGAGAAGCATCGTGCGGCGAGGAATCACGTCACTGTGAGAAGAGTCGCGGGGTTGGGAGCCACAGTGTGAAAAACAGTCACGGGGCGAGGAAAAACCATAGCGTGAGAAAAGTTGCGGGATGAGGAGGCGCCATTAAGTGAAGCGTCGCGGGGAATCACGTCAGTGTGAGAAATGTCGCAGGGTGAGGAACTGCATCATGGTATGAGGAAAGTCACAGGGTGAGGAGCCACAGTGTGAGAAAAGTCGCGGGATGAGGAGAGTCGCAGGGCGATGAGGCATCACGTCACAGTGTGAGAAACGTCACGGAGTGTGGAGAAACCATAGCGTGAGAAGCATCGCGAGGCAAGCAGGAGCCATGTCACAATGTGAGAAACATCGAGGGGGTGAGGAGCCACAGCGTGAGAAAAGTCACAGGATGAGAATAGTTCCGGTTCCGGCATGAGGCGCCACGTCACAGCGAGAGAAAAGTCACGGGGTGAGGAGTAGCCACATCACAGCGTGAGAAAAGTCGCGGGTGCGGAGTAGCCACGTTACAGCGTGAGAAAACTCGCGGGAGAGTAGTCACATCGCAGCGTGAGAAAAGTCGCGGGTGCGGAGTAGCCCCGTCACAGCATGAGAAAAGTCGCAGGTGAGTAGCCACGTCACAGCGTGAGAAAAGTCGCGGGTGAGGAGCGGCCACGTCCCAGCGTGAGAAAAGTCGCGGGTGAGGAGTGGCCACGTCACAGCGTGAGAAAAGCCGCGGGTGAGGAGCGTCACGGGGCGAGCAGGAGCTTCCCTACCAGGGCAGGGCGTCCACGCGCTGGTGGCGTGGGGATGCGTGGGAGAGTCCCCGGCCCGGGAAGCAGGTCCTGGGCACGCGGCAGCTCCGTGGTCTGAGCTGCGAGCCCTCGGGACCCTCGAGGGCGGGGCGTCGCACAGACGTCCGGTTCCCCGGCTGTGCCCACTGCCCCTCGGCTGTCCTCACCCCCGAGCCCCAGGAGCACCGGGAACCAGGAGAGGCAGCGCGGCCCCCGCGCTCGTGTCCTCCCCTCACCTGGTCCACGCCGTAGTCCAGGGTCAGGGCCGCCAGGTACTTGATGTCCTTGCCGTCCTTGGCGCTCCGGAGCTCGATCAGCACGTGGTGCCACTCCCCGTCGCTCACGCGGGACCTGGGCAGGCTCACGGACGCCACCTCGGACGGGCCGTGGGACACCTCGAACTGGACGTGGCTGTTGAGGATCTGCGGGGGGCGCGGCGACCGCACAGTCAGAGCGGAGCTGGGCGGGGCCCCCGAGAGGCCGCACCAGACTCGGACGCCGATCCGACTGGGGCTGACCCCCACCCCATGCCGGTGAGCCCTGTAGGAGGCGGGACCGGCCCACCACATCCAGCTCCCTGCACAGAAGGCAGACCCCAGCCCGCTACTGGCCTGGCCACTCGCGTCTCACGACAGCGTGGCCAAGGCCAAGGCCAAGGTCCTCCGGCCCAGTGAGGGCTGGGTGGCGGCGTCCAGTACAAAACGCTACGCGGCAGCTGCTGGGGCGTCAGCGTGGCTGCGGGCGCCGCCCGGCCGTGCCCCGAGCAGAGCGTGGGGGTGGCCCCGGGTCTTCGGGCTGCGGAGCCCAGTGGGGATGTGCACTGGGGTTCAGGGGGTGCTAGGGCCGGGGAGGGGGCACTTTCCCACCCTGGCGCTGGGCTGGGACCCCTGCGCTTCAGTGAGCAGGAAGCAGACCCCCGGGGCTTGCAGCTCCCCCATCTGGGACTGCGTTAAAGGCCCTGGGGGCTGGCGCCCCAGCAGCCCCGCTAGCTGTTCCTTGAGAACTTTACTCGTTTACTTGAAAGGCAGAGTTACAGGGACAGAGGGAGATCTTCCATCCACTGGTCACTCCCCAAGTGGCCGCAACAGCAGGGCCTGGGCCAGGCTAAAGCCAGGAGCCCAGACCCCCATCAGGTCTCCCCAGCGGTGCAGGGCCCCCAAGCACTTGGCCGTCTTCCGCTGCCTCCCCAGGCGCATTCGCAGGGAGCTGGATGGGAAGTGGAGCGGCTGGGACTTGAACCGGAGCCCACGGGAACGGCAGCACTGCAGGGTCGGCCTTACCCACTGCCGCACAATGCCGGCCCCTCTCGTTTTTTCAGACCTGTGCTTAGCACTTAATAAAAAGTAACCAAGTGCGTAAGGAGACCGGATAGGACGCTGGGAAAACGAGACGGCAGGGGAGAGCCATCTGGCCACAGGGATGCCGACGGCGGATCATCGGACGGACGTGAAGTGGCTGCAGGGCCTCAGAGCCTCTGAGAAACACTGGTGCCACCGCGGCCCCTGGTCCGTGAAGTGTCACGTTTAAGGTCGGGGGTCAGCGGCGTGGCAGAGTGGGCTAAGCCTCCGCCTGCGACACCGGCATCCCATATGGGTGCTAGTTTGAGTCCCGGCTGCTCCACTTCCAATCCAGCTCCCTGCTGTGGCCTGGGAAAGCAGCAGAGGACAGCCCGAGTGCTTGGGCCCTGCACCCACATGGGAGACCCGGAGGAAGCTCCTGGCTTCAGCCTGGCCCAGCCCTGGACGTTGCGGCCATCTGGGGAGTGGATGGAAGACCTCTGTTTTCCCCTCTAACTCTAACTTTCAAATAAATAAACTTTTAAAAAGATCAAGATTTTAATTTCCTTCTCTCAGTACCTGACAAAGCAAATGAAAGAACAAGCCAGTGTAGACTGAGCTCCACAGTCAGTGACCTTCACCCTCTGGACACCGGCAGAGCCCTGGGGACACCAGAGGGACCCAGTCTCTCGGAGGGCATCGGCCACTCACGCACACTGACCGGGGGTCTGGGCAGCAGAGCCGCCTTAGAATTTGCTGCTTCTTTCCTCTGCTTGTATTTCCCCACCATTCTCATTCTTGGGTCAACGATGAAGTGATGCTGGTCTAGACAAAAGCGCCACCCACAGGATAAGCCCCGGCCCCGGCCCGGGCACCTGGCATGTGGCAGGAGCCGCCTCCCACCTCAGGGCTGCCGCGGGCCTAAGGGGCAGTCGGCACAGCAGGCTGTCTCCCCGACAGTGCAGGTGGATTTAGGGCACCTGGAGCCATCACCCTAATTGTCTGGTAGCCCCGGGGGGCGGGTCCTGCAGCCTGTAAGCCACACCTGTCAGATGGAACACCCTTGCTGTGCCTGGCAGACCACTGGGGGCTGCCAGGTCCCTGTGAGGCCCCCACCCCGGCCCCCCAGCCTCCCACGGAGAGGCCTGGCTGCTGTCTCTGGAAAAAACAACCCTAAGTTTGGATGCGCTTCCAGTGACGTCATCACTCAGACAGGACGGGGCCGCAGGGCCCCCGGCGGTGTCTCCCGAACACGCACGATTTTCCTACAGACCCCTTAGCCGGGCGACGACGCTCCATCATCACCCCGACAAGAACAGCCAAGGCCATCCGTTCCAAGCGCGAACCCGCCAGGGAAACACGTCCCCCGGCAGAACCTCGCTCGCCGAGCATCTGCCTGGGTGGGGAGCAGCTGACGTCACCGGCTTAGGCGGGAGAACCGGCGGCAGTGGGGTGCTGAGCCCTCCCACGCTAGACCCGGCGGGGCAGGCTGAAAACAATCCTGAGCCAGGACGGGGGTGCATGGGGGCGGCCCCTGGGGCTCACGGGCTCCTGCTTGGGCTCTGAGCCCCCCGCCCCACTGCCTCCGGGAAATGCTGGGGTCCCGCCCCTCCTTGCCACACAGAAACAGTTCCAGATGGGCCGTCCACGAGGGCAAGGGACGGGGGCAGCGAGTCACCACCGGGCTGAGCCTCAGTTTCCCCCAGACCCACGGCACCACCCCATGCTGCCCCGGAGTCAAGCCACTCCCCACGTAGAACGAGCATCCTGGCCAGTGAGGAAGACAGAAGTGAGCTCAGCTCCAGGGGCCACGTGGGAGAGGAGGGGACACGTGGGGGACAGAGGAGGGGACATGGGTGGGGAGGAGGGGACACATGAGGGGGAGGGCCCCAGGCTCTCCTATGGGCAGGAAGTCCGTGCCACTCCTGTCTCACACATGTACACACACACGCACACATGTGTACATGTACAGACACCGGTACACACACAGAGATGCTCACAGGTTCCTTCCAGCGTGGCTGCGGCGCCTGCCCAGGCAGCTCCCCAGGGAGGCGAGCTGGCTCTGAGGGGGCTGGCGAGCTTGGCGCTGCCGTGAGGGGACTTGGGGCCCACACCTGCCGCCTCCCTCACTGTGGACAGAAGCCACGATGGGCCTGGGGAGGCGTACCCAGGTCGCCTGAGAAAGCCGAGGGTTCCAGGGAGTGCAGGCACCGGCACCACCACACCTGCAAATGCCAGGCCCCGCCCCCGCCAGAGGCAGCCCCCCACCATCTCCTCAATGGAGGCGACTTCTCCCGGCTCTCACGGGAAGCACCTAAGTGCAACTATTTGTGATGCAAAAACCCCGAGACAGAGGCCACGAAATAACCTGCCTTCAGGAACTCCCACCCATGCCTCACGTCAACCAAAAGGCAAAGACCAAAACGGAGAACACACTGGGAGGCCACGCGAGCCGCCAGCTGAGCCAGCCACTACTGGCCACACCACTGGGCCACGGCCGTGGCTGGTGCAGGCCCCGCCCCCGTGTGACTGTCCCCACCAAGGCCAGCCCCACAGGCCGCAGGGGGCTGGGGCTGCGTCTCAGCCGCCCCTCAGCTGACTTAGGCTGCCCCCCCCCCCCCCGGCCCTGGGTTCACCTGCCTCCCTCCCGGCCATGCTGGAGGAAAGGGCTGGAGACGGAACCCCCTCGGGACTCGGCGCTGCTCGCTGCGGTGCCCGCGCCTCTCGGTCGTGAATGGCCCGATTGTGTTGTCACTCGAGAACGGCACTCACGTTTCCACTGGGGAACGCGGGGGGTGGGGGCGGGGAGGAGTGCAGGGGCCCCTCACCTGGAGACGGAGCCTGGAGGACGTGCCCGCGGTGGCCGCCACAAGCACACCGTCCTCCCTCCGGGTGCGGAACATGAGCCCCAGGTACCAGGGCACGGAGATGGTGATGTCCGGCTCGCTCCAGGACACGAGGCTCTCGCCGCTGAAGCGCTGGGGGTGGGGCATGGCTGCAGACACAGACGTGGGGGGCGGGGGTGAGGGGCGGGGTCCTGGGCAGGCCAGGCCCTCCTCGGACTTGCACGTGTGCTGCATCAGACCCCGAGCCTGCAGCTGCCGCCCGCCACCCGCGACTCCTGAACTCGGCCAGGGCGTGGCAAGGGGCGCTCGGGCTGGGCCAGAGGCAGAGGGGTGGCCTGCAGGAAACGCAGCACACGCGTGTCTGGGGAGGGCCTCCAGCTCTCTCGCCACTCCTGGGATGAGCCCAGAGACAGAGGAGCCCCAGGCTCCCTGGGTCCTCCCAGCAACTTGGGGGAGCCCTGCTGGCGACACTGTCCAGCCACACCTGGGAAACCCCAGGGCGCAGGGGCAGATGTGACATCTCGTCAGACAGCGTCGCTCCGCCTCCAGGCCTGCCAGGGGCAGCCGGCGGGCCGGCCGGGAGCCTCACCCCAACGCCTCCGTGCGCCGGCGAGGTCCACAGCCACAGGGATGTGCTTCCTGCTCTCGCCTGTCTGCTCCGGTGCAGCCGGGCTCTGGCTGGGCACGGCCGCCGGGCACTGCCTGGAGCTGGGACCCCTGCCACCCCACGACCAAGCCTCCGTGCTGCCCAAGGAGGGCCTGACCCCTACATAGACAGGAGTGGCCCTGACTTTAAGTCTCACAGGTGTAACCCAGTTCTCATCACCTGCCTTCAGGTCAGCACGTTCTTGGCCCTTGACCCCGGACCCCTGACCCCCGAGACTGCTCACCGCCCACCACCCACATGGCCCACTGCCTTTCGCCCTCCTCACTGTCTGTGGCAGGACCCCCCAATTTCGTTCATCGACCCTGAGAGTCTAAGGCAGGCCCCGGGCCCCCCACAGTCTCACTCTGGGCTTCTCAGTTCTGTGGGGCACAGGGCGGGGGGGAGCACTTGACTCCACGGCCTTGGGAGCCATGCAGCACCAGCTGTGCAGGCCTAGGGTCGGGACTCGGGCCAGGGGCCTGAGCCGCTGCCGCCTCGTCCTCCCGTGGGCTGGGGTCTGCGGGGCTTCTCAGAGCCTTTGACTTGCTCAGGGGGAACCTGAAGCTAGAGCCAGACGGGCTGACCCAGACTGACCTGGCCTCAGCCCCTCCCCTTTGGGTTCACCTGAGGTTGAAGCAGGACAGCACCTGCTTATCAAAGACCCATGAGCACCGGTGACGGCTCCTCACAGCGGGGGCGGGGGTGGGGGTGGGGGCGGGGACTCCTTGATGCACTCAGCAAGCAGCCCCTGGGGGTGGGGGGTGGGGGGCACTCTGCACCGGGCTGCGCTCCTGGCCCTCACAACCCGCGCCCTCACGCTCAGAGCAGGTGCCACCTCCTGCAGGTGGGGCCCCAAGTCTGCTCTAACCTCAGAGCTGCACTGCGCAGTGGCCCCAGGCACCTGCCTCGGGGAGCTGCCGTGGGCGGGGGCGGGGACAGCGCCAGGCCTCACCTTGCTCGCAGTTCTTCCCGCCGAAGCGGAGCGGACACACGCAGAGGTAGGTGTTCCACCTGTTGACACAGGTGCCCCCGTTCTGGCACCAGGTCTCGTCACAGAAGTTCCTCTGGGCGGCACAGCCTGGCAACACAGGACAGAGCCTGGCCTCAGCGGGGGACCCTCCTGGCTTCCCACGGCCGGGGCCCCGTGGGTGGAAATGGCACCAGAGGCCCTGCGGCCACGGTGAGAACACAAGACTGAGAGGCACAGGCACTCTGGCCTCCAGGCCATCACGCAGCCCCCTGGTCGCCTGGGGACACCATCGGGACCCCGGGGGGGTGTGTGCTCCAGTCGGCTCCGGCCCAGCCACAGGGGCAGCAGCGTCATCAGACGGCGGGCAGCACATCCCAGCTCCAGGCTGCAGGGCTCACTCCAGGGGGCGCCCACAGCCCCCAGGGATGCGGGAGCAGCCCCTCCTGCCCGGCGGCCACCCGTACCTGCCCTGGTGCCGTTGTTGGCGATGAAGCTAGCCATGTCCACGTTCCTGCCGTCGATGGACAGGTTCCGCATGCAGCCCACGAACTGCCGGTTGTGCACCGGGAAGTCTTCGGGCAGGTTGGGGACGCCGCCCAGGAGCAGAGGCCCCGTGAGATCCAGGGACCTGTGGAGGCAAGCCGTTCTCTGAGTCCGCGTGGGAAGAGGCGGCGGCAGCCGGGCCCCTCTGCCCGAAACGCCTCCAGCGGGGTCCTGGCCCCTTCCGGCTCTCTGCCTCGGTGTCTCCCACCTGCTCCGTGTCCTGCGTAGTGGATGTTTCAGGTCCACCACGGACTGCCCGCCGAGTGCCACCCCCAGGCCAGTCCACAGCTCAGCAGGACGTGCAGCGGTACACGCGCCCTGAGCTCTGGACGATGCCACGCGGAAGCCGCCTCCCTTCCCCCGGCCCCTGAGACCCCCAGAGAAAGGAATGGATGTGGAGGGAAGGGCACTTGGTCTGCCCGGGCAGCCGTGCAGCCCTGGACGAGGGCTCTGCCTGCGGGGGGCGCGGTCCACAGGCAGCCAGGGACTCTGCCAGGCCCGTGTCAGTCCAAAGGCTCACTCAGCACCCCACCAAGACAACCGGGACCAAGGCCAGCCAGCGCCGCACTCTGGCGTAGCAGACAGAAGCCAGATGGTGGTCCCGGACATCAAGGTCAGAATTTCTCTGTCCCTGACCTCTAAGGAGCCCTCAGAAGGACAGCAGGGTGACAGGGCCTGGGAGTCCCAGGCACCAGGGTTTCCTGGGACACAGCCAGTGACTGGGGATGGCCCCGGGAGCGGCCAGCCACTGTCACACCCTGGCTGGGTCTCTGATGGACGCCGCCCAGGGTGCTTCTTGGAGAAGTCTCTGTGGAGGGAAGGTGCCCCCGCCACGGAATTGGCTCCAGAATGGACTGGGGAAGCCAGGGGCCCTGTGTGGGGTCTAGCCCTGGGAAGGAAGCAGTGGCTGTTGGGGGGGGGGTGGACCCCCGGATGGCTCACTTCTTGGAACCACTCTGGGTGCCCTGGGCAGCGCAGCTGTAGTTGCCGATGAAGCTTCCGAAGCGCACGGCCACGGCGGTGTCACAGTCGTCCACGGTCACCACGGCCACCTTCTCTCCAGACGGCCCGTGGGGCAGGCCCAGGCGGCCGATGTTGGGCTGTCGGGAGAGAACGCATGGCGGCGTCACGTCTCAGCAGGTGCCGCCACTCTGCCCGGAGGGAGGCGGGCTGACGGGGGCAAGTTCCCCCAACCGGCCATGCTGGACTGCACGATGCCCCCCGTCCATGCCCTTCCCAGAGCCTCCCACGTGGCCCTTGGGAACCAGGGCACTCGCAGGCTAAGCAGCCAAGATTGCAGTGGAGTAGGGCGGGCCCTGACCCAGGCGACGGGCATCCTGCAGGAACACACACAGGGAGGGCGCCATGTGACGCAGGAGGCAGAGCCACTGTCTCCAAGGCAAGGAACAGCGAGGATGTTGTTGGTGACGGCCACTAACGGCTAGCGAGGCGGCAGGGAGGGGCCCCCACCCGGAGCCTTCCAAGGGAGCAGCACATGTGACACCTTGACCTTGGCTGTCCAAGCCCCAGAACTGTGCAGCAGGAATGGCCCAGTGTGCGTTCCCTGAGCCGCTGGCCCCTCCTTCTGAGTACCCACAGCTGGGACTCCACACGTGGGCATCCTCTTGTCACCCCACCCCTGCCAACAGCCCCCACCAGGCTCCTGCTCTCCCCACAGCGAGTCCCACGGGCAGGACGCCAGGGACGCGGGCTGCCTCCTCCAGCTGTGTGGCGGCCACTGTCCAGGCTGGGAGCCGTCTACCTCTGATGCCCGGTCACCTCCATGATTGCTTTCTGCACCCTTCGGGGACCCCACCGTGTACCCAGACGGAGCCGCCTTGCCCACAGCTCCCTGAACCTCCGGCCCTGCCCACAGGGCCACTCCCACTCCTGCTCCCCGCCCAGGACCCCTTTCGGGGGTGGCTGGGCTTGCTGTCCAGGGATGGACATGGAGACTGTTGGAAGAAGCCGAGCTCCTGATGTCCCACGCTCGACGGCCACGTGAGACGTGGACTGCAGGTCTCGGAGTTCCAGAAACACCCACGGCAGCCGAGGGCTGGGTCTGCTGGACCAGGCTGCAGAAGTTTTTCTCCATCTGCACCCCCTGGACACCAAGGGGGCAGGGGAAGGGCCAGCCACCAGGCCTCCCAGGCGGCAAGGGGCAGAAGCTTCTCGCCACAGCCCAGCCACGAGCCGCCCCCCCTCCCCCAAGTCAGGGGCCCGGTGCCTCCATGGCAGCCAAGGGGCACTGAGTTTACAGCACGATGAGACTGCTGCTTCACCATAGTACCGGAAATGCAGTCATAAATACATGGAATTTTGGAGGCCGGTGCTGTGGCGTAGTGAGCTAAGCCTCTGGCTGTGGCGTTGGCACCCCATATGGGCGCTGGTTCTAGTCCCGGCTGCTCCACTTCCCATCCAGCTCTCAGCTATGGCCTGGGAAAGCAGCAGCAGATGGCCCAAGTCCTTGGGCCCCTGCACCCGCGTGGGAGACCTGGAAGAAGCCCCTGGCTCCTGGTTTTGGACTGGCCCAGCTCCAGCCGTTGCAGCCATTTGGGGAGTGAACCAGTGGCTGGAAGATCATTCTCTCTTTCTCTCTGTGTAACTCTCTCAAACAAAACAACAACAACAACAAAAAAAACTTATTTCATTAAGCTGCCCACCCTGTCTCTTGACAGGAAACAACTGCACAGCCCAAAATAAATCTAGAATTTTCTGCCTGAGCGATGGGCCTGACTGGGCCAAGGGGCTGCAAGGCAGCGCCTGAAGCCACTGTGAACGGCGACTGCACCAAGTGGCTGAGCTGTGTGACTCCAGGGTCTCATCGCCCAGGCAGCCCCCACGGAGCAGTGCAGTGTGCCCAGGGCCCTGCATGCTGCCTCACCCACCCACGTGACCTGTGCCTCAGCCCCTCTGTGTGCGAGACAGAGGACCAGCGCAGCAGTGCACTGGTCAGGCCACTGCCTGCAAGGCTGGCACCCCTTATGGGTGCCGGTTTGAATCCCGGCTGCTCCACTTCCAATCCAGCTCCCTGCTAGTGCTCCTGGGAAAGCAGCAGAAGATGGCCCAGTGCTCGGGCCCCTGCACCTGCGTGGGAGACCTGGAAGAAGCTCCTGGCTCCTGACTTTGGCCTGGCCCAGCCCCAGGGGAGTGAACCAGTGGATGGAAGATCTCTAGCTCTGCCTTTCAAATAATCATGTTTAAAAATATATATGGATAGGATGTTGGAAGGAGATGCGTGAGTCTCTCACAAGCCCTCCGTCTATGAAAGGGAGGCTATCCCCAGGTACTGGGTAATATTTTCCCTTTTCTGGGTGATGATGAGACCACAAGTTCTGATGAGCTATCAGGGCGGCACGTTAGGCAACAGTTAGGTGAGCGTTAACGATCACCCCCTTCCTGCTGAGCACACGGAAGGGCCCATTATGGGGGTGTTTAAGTGTTAGGTGCGATCCCCAGCAGAGCCGCCCTGTGCTCAGGGAGCCCCTATTATCTTCACAGCTTGTAATTTACATTTTTGGGAATGGGCGGGAGGCTTTCGGAGAAAGGACATAAACAGCATTTAGCTCAGGAAGCCTTAATGAGACGAAGCTGCTATTTACAAAATTGCAATTGCCGTAAACCCCTGCCGGCAATCGGCGGCTCGGAGCCGCGGGAGCAGAGAAGCAGCGAGGAGAGGGGACTGGAGACGGAGACGCCCACGCTGGCATCCAGAGAGAAGAGGGGACTGGAGACGGAGACGCCCACGCTGGCATTCAGAGAGAAGAGGGGACTGGAGACGGAGACGCCCACGCTGGCATCCAGAGAGAAGAGGGGACTGGAGACGGAGACGCCCACGCTGGCATCCAGAGAGAAGAGGGGACTGGAGACGGAGACGCCCACGCTGGCATCCAGAGAGAAGAGGGGACTGGAGACGGAGACGCCCACGCTGGCATCCAGAGAGAAGAGGGGACTGGAGACGGAGACGCCCACGCTGGCATCCAGAGAGAAGAGGGGACTGGAGACGGAGACGCCCACGCTGGCATTCAGAGCCGTGCAGAGGAGCCTGCCGGGGGCAGGTCTGACGGCGCACGTGTGCACATGCACACGGACACGCGTGCGGGCATAAGGGACGGCCCTCTGGCCAGGGAACCAAGCCCTCTCAGGACAAGAGTGGGCAGGACCAGCACAGAACTGA
Organism: Oryctolagus cuniculus; assembly: GCF_051225735.1. NCBI lineage: Eukaryota > Metazoa > Chordata > Mammalia > Lagomorpha > Leporidae > Oryctolagus > Oryctolagus cuniculus. The sequence goes on from NC_142877.1 coordinate 121,085,963, forward strand.
GAACCTGCCAGGTCTGGGCCCTGGCCCCTGCTCGGCAGGGCGGCATCACCTGTCCTGCCCCACTGGCTGCAGGGGCTCAGGCACGCAGTGGAAAAGCCCGGCCCCACCCCGCTGGTCCATGTGCACCCCGCGTGCCCACCACTCAGGAACGGAAGACAGGGACTCCGACAGACAGCAGTTCCTGCCCGTCCAAGGGCAGAAAGCGCCCGAACCTCTGTGAGTGCTCTGTCCACACGGCGGGCATCTCTCAGCCACTGGAGGGGCGGAGCGGTGGGGCCGGCGCTTGGTGCAGCCGCGAGGTTGCTGCCTGGGACCGGAACGCTTGGGTTTGAGTCCCGGCTCCGTTCCTGATCCCAGCTTCCTGCCAGCAGGCGCTCTGAGAGGCGATGGTGATGCCCGAGCAGTTGGGTCCCTGTCACTCAAGTGGGAGACTTGGATGGCGCCCTTGGCTCCCCAGCTGTGGCCTCAGCCCAGCCCCGGCCATTGTGGGCATTTGGGGGTGTGAACCAGCAGGTGGGAGGCCTCTTTCTGTCTTTCACATGCATAAAATAAACTAAGGAAAATTCAGAACAAATGAAGCAATGATTTAGGCTACAGCACAGATGAGCCTGAGACTGGGAAGCTGAGAAGCCAGACCCAAAGGGCCATGGGCAGGAGTCCACAATGCTGTCCACAACAGGTCCACCCACGCTGCCCACAACAAGCAGGGCCACGGGCAGAGGTCCACCCACACTGCCCACAACAGGCAGAGCCACAAGCAAGAGTCCACCACACTGTCCACAACAGGCAGAGCTATGGGCAGGGCCACGGCAGAGGTCCACCCACACTGCCCACAACAGGCAGGGCCATTGGCAGAGGCCCACCCACGCTGTCCACAACAGGCAGAGCCATGGGCAGGAGTCCACCACACTGTCTACAACAGGCAGAGCTTTGGGGAGGTGTCCAGACATGCTGCCCACAACAGGTGGAGCCACGGGCAGGAGCCCACCCACACTGCCCACAACAGGCAGAGCCACGGGCAGTCTACCCACACTGGCCACAACAGGCAGAGCCACGGGCAGGAGCCTACCCACACTGCCCACAACAGGCAGAGCCACGGGCAGGAGTCCATCCATGCTGTCCACAACAGGTGGAGCCATGGGCAGGAGTCCACCTACACTGGCCACAACAGGCAGAGCCACAGGCAGGAGTCTACCCACACTGGCCACAATAGGCAGAGCCATGGGCAGGAGTCTACCCACACTGGCCACAACAGGAGCAGCCAGGGGCAGGAGTCTACCCACACTGGCCACAACAGGCGCAGCCATGGGCAGGAGTCCACCCACACTGGCCACAACAGGCGGAGCCACGGGGACACAGGAATGGGGGAGGCCAGGGAGTGAGTGCTAATGGTACCGCGTCTCCTCCTGGGGAGATGAGCATAGGTGAGATCGCCCACAGCCGGTGAACACACTGACCATCACCTTAGAATCTGATGCGAGGACACGTGAACTTCACGTCCACAAGGAGAAAGAGTCCTGGGCGTCAGCCTGCGCGAGCCCTGGGCGCGCTACCCGGACAATCTTTGGGAAGCCCCGCCCCCACTGTCACCTGTCAAACTGGGATAAAACGTGTGCCTCGGCCTGTCCGTCAGGGCTGCTGTGAGTGACAAAATGCACGGAGCGGGGTGGACGATCTCCACGGGGAGACCGATGCTCGGAGACGCACGGGCAGCTTCCGGCAGGAGTCGCTGTGGGTACAAGAGCGTGGCCCCTCAGGACGTGCCCCCCTGCCCGCCTCACTCCACCTGCTGCACACGGGCCCGCGGCAGGGGGCTGCCGGGGTACAGTTTCACCGCAGGGGCGGCGGCGTGGGTCGCCCTGGAAACCGGACCCCAGCGGGGCAGGCCTCGGGGAATGAATGGGTTGGCGCTCTGTGTCGGAGATGATTAACCACGTTCATGGCTGGGCGTTCACACATGGCTGGGCTCGAGGAATCTCCGGAGAGTCAGAGCCACTGGCCATTCACCCGCCACTGAGTTTCAGACGCAGCGTGGGCCAGACCCCCCTGGGGAGACCCCGCCCCAGGACTGGCGGGAAGCGGATGGGCGGGGAGGGCGAGACGGAAACTCCCTCCTGACCCCTGCTTTCAGGAACCTTCCATGGGTCTGTGCACAGCTCAGGGTGCCACCCTCTGGGGTCTCCAAGGTGGTCCCAAGGCCTTGGTCCCTCAGCAGGTGCAGGGGCTTACACACAGCCCCACATGGATGGAGACGGAGAAGGGGTACAGCACAGTCTTAGGGGACATGCAGACGGAGTCCAGAACCGACACGGCCCACTTGGCAGTGGTGCCCAGCCTGGCGCCTCCCGCCAGAACCCAAGTCCCTGCAGGATCCCCAGGGAGGGGGACGCGTGCTGGGGAGCCCAGCAGCCACCCCAGCGAGGCCCCGTTCCCCTGGGGTGAAACTTCGGGAAATCACGGAGGACGCAGCTTCTCCATGAGGACAACAACGAGGATGAGCTGGTTCGGGACGTGGAGCTGCCAGGCGCAGGGCGGCCGGGCGCCAGAGGAGCCTCCACAGTGCCCCGTTAGCCCCCAGGTCCCGCTCACCCACACCACCCCCTGCCTGAGCCGCGCCACTGCCGCCCTCGGCCGGCTATGTCTCGAGCCGAAGCTCAGAGTTCCCAGAAGCCCCGCTTCTCTCGAGGTTAACGTTCAGGACCCAAAAAGTAGAGCGTGGCCCCTGCCTGAGCACCTCATGAAGACTGAAACCGCCCGCGGCAAACCCGAGCCACCTGCCGGCCGCGGGGACAGTGGCAGCTCCGAGGCACCCTGCACTGGGCGGCTAAGCCCAGGAAACGGCTCTCACACACTCAGGCCGCGTCCGTCGCCTGGAGGTGACCTAAAGGACTTGGGGGGCGTCAACATAGGGGCACAGGTCAAGATGCTGCCCGTGACACCAGTGACCCCCCAGCACCAGTGTGAGTCCGGCTGCTCCACTTCCCATCCAGCTCCCAGCTGACGCGCCTGGGAAAGCAGCAGAAGATGGCCAGAGTGCTGGGGCCCTGCACTCACATGGCAGACCCGGATGGAGTCCGCCTGGCCCAGCCCCAGTCATTGCAGCCAGTTGGGGAGTGAACCAGCAGTTGGAAGATCTCTCTCTGTCTCTCCCCCCTCTCTCTACCTCTTTCAAAAGAAAATCTTTGAAAAATAAAGTGTATGGGAAGGCGTGGGTAGGTTCCGTGTGCTGTCAGTTTACATGAGGGCCCTGCACAGCCATGGACGTGGCATGGGGGGAGGGGCTGGAACCCATCCCCCACAGATGGGCAGAGACGGCTGCATTAAGTCACCAGGGCACCGCCGCAACTCCGAGGAACCCGTGGCTGCTGACTCCAGCCGGCCGCAGCCCCCAGCCCTCCGTCGGCAGTGCGCCATGTCTCCCTTTATACAATCACAAGAGACAAGGTGGACTAACCACGATCGCAGGCCATTTTATAAACCAGAACGCTGTCAACAGCAGTCAGAACCCACGAGTCACCTTCTCAAAAGCCACTGCCGAGCCTGGCATCCTCAGGTGGGGCAGCTACCCCGGGTCCCACTTCAACCCTGGCCAAGAGCTCGGGAGAGGCTCTGGTCCCACGACAACCCTGGCCAAGAGCTCGGGAGAGGCTCTGGTCCCACGACAACCCTGGCCAAGAGCTCGGGAGAGGCTCTGTGCCCCCCCAAGGGCACACGGTGCGCCCGCAGCTGGGCCGCCTCGGCGCCGTGTGTTCTGGAAAGCTCCCAAAGGCACGGTACCGGCCCTTGCTGTGTGCATCCTCAACCAACCAAAGCCCCCAGGGCTGGGGAGAGAGCCGGGGACCTCCTGGGCTGGGCCGCAGGGGTGGGGTTCCCTGCACAGGCAGGCAGCAGGCTCAGGGGCATCCTGGCAGCTGGGAGTCACAGACCTGCTGGGCTCCTTCTCCCAGGACACAGGGAGGGCTCAAAACTCAGGGGTCTGCAAGCAACACACAAACACAGCCCCAACTTGGAGAGCCTTCTCCAGGGCGCTGTGTAGACCCGGAGCCACTCAGCACACCAGGAGCACCCAACGTCAGGGCCCCAGCTGGAAGCTCCGGTCCCTCCACACGTGGGGTTCTGAAGCCGAGTGTGTCACTCGCGCTGGAGAAACCCCGAGAAGTGAGAGACGGAGGGGAGGGGGTGAGCCTGCCACACGGCAGGGGAAGGCACCTGCGAGGGACACTCTGAGCTCAGCCCACCAGGCGGCCTCAGAGATGAGGGGGAGGGCACGGCCCGCGGCAGAAAGGAACAGTGCTGCTGAGACACAGGGACTCACACGCACCGGCTCCTCACAGGTGCACACCCACACAGGTGTGCACTCACACGCACCGGCTCCTCACAGGTGCACACCCACACATGTGTGCACTCACACATACCTGCTCCTCACAGGATCACACCCACACAGGTGTGCGCTCACACGCACCTGCTCCTCACAGGTACACACCCACACAGGTGTGCGCTCACACGCACCTGCTCCTCACAGGATCACACCCACACAGGTGTGCACTCACACGCACCTGCTCCTCACAGGTGCACACCCACACAGGTGTGCGCTCACACACACCTGCTCCTCACAGGATCACACTCACACAGGTGTGCACTCGCACGCACTGGCTCCTCACAGGTACGCACTCACACAGGTGTGTGCTCATACACACCTGCTCCTCACAGGATCACACTCACACAGGTGTGCACTCGCACGCACTGGCTCCTCACAGGTACGCACTCACACAGGTGTGTGCTCACACGCACCTGCTCCTCACAGGATCACACTCACACAGGTGTGCACTCGCACGCACTGGCTCCTCACAGGTGCACACTCACACAGGTGTGCGCTCACACGCACCTGCTCCTCACAGGTGCGCACCCACACAGGTGTGCGCTCACACAACCTGCTCCTCACAGATGCACACCCACACAGGTGTGCGCTCACACACACCTGCTCCTCACAGGATCACACTCACACAGGTGTGCGCTCACACACACCTGCTCCTCACAGGTGCACACTCACACAGGTGTGCGCTCACACACACCAGCTCCTCACAGGTGCGCACCCACACAGGTGTGTGCTCACACGCACCTGCTCCTCACAGGTGCACACCCACACAGGTGTGCGCTCACACGCACCTGCTCCTCACAGGATCACACTCACACAGGTGTGCGCTCACACGCACCTGCTCCTCACAGGATCACACTCACACAGGTGTGCGCTCACACGCACCTGCTCCTCACAGGTGCACACTCACACAGGTGTGTGCTCACACGCACCTGCTCCTCACAGGTGCACACCCACACAGGTGTGCGCTCACACGCACCTGCTCCTCACAGGATCACACTCACACAGGTGTGCGCTCACACGCACCTGCTCCTCACAGGATCACACTCACACAGGTGTGCGCTCACACGCACCTGCTCCTCACAGGTGCACACCCACACAGGTGTGCGCTCACACGCACCTGCTCCTCACAGGATCACACTCACACAGGTGTGCGCTCACACACACCTGCTCCTCACAGGTGCACACCCACACAGGTGTGCGCTCACACGCACCGGCTCCTCACAGGTACGCACTCACACAGGTGTGTGCTCACACACACCTGCTCCTCACAGGTGCACACCCACACAGGTGTGCACAGCTGGGTGTGAAACTCATAGCTGCAGGTGCTACGCACACTCATACTCATGTGTGCACTCACACTCATTCATGCTTATACATGTACATTTAATCATACATGTGCACATTCACATGCAACGCACACTCGGGCTCACACTCCCACATGCATATTCAAGCTCACACGCATGTGTATTCCCACCCATACATGCCCACTCATGTGCCTATGTGTGCACTCACACACATGTACACTCACACATGCAGCTCACTGCAGTGTGCACACTCACACTAGCACTCGATTTGCACACACATTGAATCTTGCACACTCACACACATTTGCATGCTCACACTCTTACCAAGCCCTGACCTTCTACTAGTACCTAACAGGCCGCTCTCTGTCCCCAGTCTGGACTGTGACAGGGAGGACCCTGGCTCCCTGGCCCCCACCTCAGAGCTCCTGCCTCCTTCTGCCAGCAGGGTGGGTAACGAATTGGTGGGAGGATTCGTGGATGTGGCCAGCAAAGGAGGGGGAGGGGCGGCAGCAGGAGTGCTGTGATGAAGACAGGCGAGAGCAGCTGGACACACACGTGGGCAAGAGGAGCTGGGAGCCACCGGCCGTCCAAGCCTGGCTCCCGGCTCAGTTTCCTCATCTGCAGCACAGAGCAGAGCACCTGGTCCTCCGAGGGCCACACGAGGATCCTGAGGGCTGGCACGTAGCCTGGTGTGGGGCGGGCGTAGGAAGCTGTCCTGGTGCTGGGAGGGCGGCCAAGGTACACTATGCGTCACGGCTCTGGATAGGCGGGAAGGGGGTAAGACGGACAGGTGGAGGGACCAGCAGCGCTGCCAGCCCCGGGTGACTCTCCACAGAGGCCAGGGTGGGGCTGTGCGCCCCCGGGAGCCGGCACGTTGCTATGGCAGGTGACCGCCTGCCATCTGACGGGGCTGTGTTTGGGAAAGGAAACCGGGTGCCTAATCTTCCAGCCCATCGCCCGCCCGCAGGGTGGGGCGTCCTCCGCCCACGTCAGCCCCCCCACTCCGGGGCGGCCCCCACCCCAGCTCCGCCGGGGGTTACCGGCACTTCTCCGAGGGGATTCCCGCCCCCTCACAGGCCCCTGGCCACTCCAGGCCGCCCTTGGCTCTCATGACCTGCCTCGCTCAGTTTCAGGAGGGCCTTTCAATCCCACACCCGGGAGGGAGGATGACGGCTGTCCAGACATCACTCTGCCCGGGAGGCCCAAATCCGGCATCCTGGGGCTTCCTGCCTGGCCAGAGCCCAGCTGCCGAAGCAGGAAACCGACCATGGGGAGCACACGGGCCCTCTCCAGGCTGGGATGGGGCAGGAACAGCGGCCACCTGGACAGTGCCTGACTGGCCCGCAGGCCGCCCTGGGCTCCCAGCAGCGCCCACTGTGCAAAGCAGGGCTGGCGTGCTCCCCAAACGCCCACAACAGCTGCAGCTAAGCCTGAGCCAAAGCCGGGAGCTATGAACTCCATCCGGGTGTCCCGTACGGATGGCAGAGACGCACGCACCAGAGTTCTCCCCTGCTGCCTCCCAGGGCGCGCCTGTCGGGAAGCTGACCCCAGGTGCCCCAACACGGGATGTGGGCACGCCAGGCAGCACCTCAGCCGCTGTGCCCTACACCCGCCCATCACTGTGCCGTTGAAGGATGCTACGCGATCCCACGGCTCTGTGGGGCCAGGCTCCCCCCGGCCCCGCCCCACAGCACTTGAGCCCCGCCCGGTGCACACCTGTCACTGTCGAGCTGAGTACAGGTTCCAGGGTGTGGGCAGCACGCTTGTTTAACCTTCTGTGGGGACTGTTTCCAGGTGGGGCTGTTGTGAGAGCTGCCGGACCGGCGGTGGGCGGGGCTCTGGATCTGTCCCCGGGGGACCTGCTCTGGAACCTTCCTGCTTTTGTCTTTATGGGCTGTGGGGGTCACGGTGAGACCCGCTGCATGGAGCGACTGACCGGCAGCGTCCCCTCCTCCTCTGCCTGCTGTCCCCAGGGGCCACCTCAAGCTCACGGAAGCCTGGAGCACTGATCCCGCTTCATCAGAGCGGGTGCGGCTTTGGCTCCAGTGCCTGCTTTCTCCACGAAACGCTACTGGTCCTGGACGAAGACCAGCCACGCCCTCCAGCGTGGCCTGGACCAGACGAGGCCAGGTCAGCAGAGGAGGGGCCCTAAGACCCCAGCAGTCAGTCCCAACACGGGGGACTCCACCGGCTCCACCCAGCCACGTGTGGCCGGCTGGGGACTTGGGGCCCCCACAGCAACGACCCCAGTGTGTCAGTGCCCCTGTCTCTGCCCAACACCCGTGCCCCTCCAGCCCCCAGCCCAGGTGCTCCCCGTCTCTACCTTGGGTCTCCCAGCCGACCCCAGGGTGGCTCTCAGCAGCTCCCCCAGGGCCACTGGGCAGTGGATGGAGACACTGAGGCTGCCACTGGGCTGAGGCTCTGACCAGGCAAACACCAGGGACGGGGTCCAGGGCCAGCCCTCACAACAAAGAACAATCGGTCCCCACGTCAACAAAGGAGGAGGAGCCAGCTGATGGCCACGCCCCCTCCTGAGTCCCTGCTTCCTTCACCACGGCGAGATCACCCAGCAGAGTGGGCCTTGCCCGACGCCTCACAGCTGCCCGCGCTGCTCTGAGCTTGAAGCACACGTCCATGCACCCCTCCCCCACTCGCCACGCCACCACAGCTGGCCCAGATGTGGACCTGGACAGCACAACTGACTCTGGAAGATGATCCCTCGTGCCCTGGACGCCGTGACTGCCTGGATGCAGTGACCAGGGGCCACCTGCGTCTCCCAGGGTCCTATCAGGCCTCTGCACAGACGTGTGTGTCCTCAGCCCACTGAGGGCTCCCTGGGCAAGCTGTGGGGTCCCTGGCTATCCAACAAGACCCTCTCCAGGAAGGGCAGGAGGAGGCCCGTGTCAGGGCTACTCCCACAGGGAGCCCCTACGTCCACTCCAGGAGGCTCAGGGGGCTGGGGGGCTATAGACCCTGAAAATAAACCCCAAGATGACAACGGCCAAACCAAGGCTCAGAGAAAGATGCTGTGTACCAGGGACACGCTGCTGCTCAGGACAAGGGCGCCACGGTCACAAGGACCCAGAATCAGTCCCCACCCAGCTGGGCAGCAGTGGGAGAAGTGGATGAGGTGGCAGGGCTTGGCAGGAGGGGTGAGCGGGGCTCCACGCCTCCAGGCCTCAGAACAAGCATTTGTTAGGAGCCACCATTTGTTAGACGCCGCTGAGAGAGGCGCCAAGTCCGGCTGACAGCCCTGTGGTGCCCATTAAGACACCAAGGAAAGTAAACCCCAAGCCGCCATCCAACACCGACACCACGAAGAACCCTCCTCCCACGGGGCCACAGCCGGCTGCTCACTGGGCAAGGGGCAGGAGGGCAACACGGGCCGACAGGTGCAAGTGGCCGAGGCCTCTTCTCCTCACACTCAGCCCTCCCCAGGGGGCAGCTGTGTGCTGCCAGGGCCACAGCCCCCCCGGCAATGAGAACCAGTGCCCCGGCAGCTGGTCCCATCCCAGGTTCATGCAAACCTCTCTCATTATCCCCAAAATGCCACCCCAGCCGCATCAGAGCCTCCCGGGGCCCCATGAGGCTGGTTCCTCCAGGCTGCAGGGCCATCCGGTCCCTGCCCAGGGCCAGTGCTGGCCCACGACCACTGACATGCACACCACACTAGTGACCACTGCCTGGAGGCAGTCTGGGGTGACCAGGAGACACCGGCAAGTCCAGGGCAAGCTCAGAATAAGGGGCAGCCCTGGGAGGCAGAGGATGTGAGGGCCTGTGGGTGGGGAGCAGGTGGCAGGCCCCAGAGGGGGCACCACCCTGAGGTGTTGAGGAACCCCTATCTGCCGGGCAAGCTTAGGAGCAGCCCTGTGGAAATCCAGGACCGGGGGACCCTGGCTGGGCTCAGCCAGGAGTAGGCAAGGCCCTTGGAGACCCACGGGGGCCCTGGCGCCCCCTAGGTGGGGGGGACAGTGCTTTGCAGAATCACAGCCTAGCAAAGCAGATCATTTTGCTGTGAAAACCGACCACGTTTCTCCTTACAAGCCAAAAAAAAAAAAAAAAAAAAAAGACCCAGCAACATAAAGCGAAACCGCATACCCATACCTCCGTAGTGTGTCCTTGGAGAATGCCCAAGGCTCACGTTACAGCCGGCATGGCCGACCGGCCACCGAAGCCCAGGGGTTGTGGGCCACGGCAGCTGTGGCTCAATGAGCCCTTTCTCAGGCCCTGCCCCAGTGAAGGCTGTCCCTGGGGTCCCTGACTCCTCCCCCACCCTGGGCAGGGCCCAGCCCCCGGCCGACGGGAGCTTGTCTCCCGCATCCCTTGTCTCCCATATCCCTTTCCCAACAGCGAGCACTGTGTCACAGGTCCAGAGTGGGAAGCCGCCAGGGCCCGCCACAGGCCGCCCGGGGACCAGGGGGAGCGGCCCGGTGGGCGCCCGTCCTACCTTGTTGTAGTACTGCACCTGCACCGAGTGCCACCGCCCGTCACTCACGCCTCCGGGGACCTGCGGCGCCACGGTGGTCGTGGTCTCTCCTGTGTGGCGGGAGGGAGGTTTGAGAGAAAACAGGTGAGCGGCCTGCCGGGCGTGGGGGGTCAGGTGCCGTCACGGCCACGCCCACGCCCACGCCCCCCACCCCCGGCCCCTCTCCATCCAAATCAGGGCTTCTTTCCGACATCACAGGCAGAGGCTCCCGCAAGGAGAAGGGGGCCCCTCACAGCCCAGGCCTGGGAAGTGTCCCCGGCCGACCCAGCTGGCGTCTGCGTGCCCTATAGGCGGGACCAAGTCACCCCTCACCCAGGCGCCTGGGCCCCCAACCAGGCCCAGTCACTCTTCTCTGACCACAGAAGTCCTTCTTGCCCCTCACAGAGAAGAGGCAGGTGTGTGTGAGGGAGGGCAGGTGTTGGGGGCGGAGCCAACCAAGCCACTGAGGACCCCACTGCCCATGTCGGCGGCTTGACCATATCCGGAAGGGCTGGTCCGCGTTCATAACTCTTCTGCCCCCGGTACCGCAGGCTGCACAGTGAGGTCCCAGCCTACTTCACCTGTGCCTCTGTTTGGGGCGCGGATGTCGCTTCTCCCCCAAGAGCACCGGCAGGGCCGGCAGGCACAGCTGGCAGAGGGCAGGAGTTTCACCGTGCACAAGAGGACGGGGCTGACCCACACCAGGTCCCAGGCAGGCACTACCTTCCCCAGGTAACCGGTGGGGTGTCCGGAAACCAGGGCTGTGGGGCTGCGGCTCTGAGCCTGGGAGGGCAGCAGCTGCACCCTGTTCAGGAGCCGGCGGGCTCTGGCCACCTGTCCTACTGTGGTCAGCCGCGGTGCGAGTGCCCGTGTGTCTTCCCTGCATACAGAAAACCAGGCCCCGACCGCCGTACATGTGTGAATCGGTAGGGCCCAGGGCTCCAGACTCTGCCGCACTCGGAGCTGCCTGCAGCCGCCCTGGCACGCATGCAGGTAAGGGGAAGCCAGAGTAATTCACTCCTGAAAATCATTTGTGCCACAAACAGGGATGGAGAGACTGGAAGTCTGACACACTGGATACAAAGTCTTTCCCGACAACCTAGATGATGCAGTTTTAAATTTGTATTTACTTATTTGAAAGGCACAGGGAGGGACAGAGACAAGAGAGCACGCTTCCGTCTGCTCCCTAAAGGCCTGCAATGGCTGGGACGGAATTCCGGAGCTGGGATCTCAACCCAGGCCTCTCACCAGGGTGGCAGGGACAGAGTTATTTGAGCCACAGCCTCCCCGAGTCTGCATCGGCAGGAGGCTGGAATCGGGAGCTGGGTCTCTAACCCACACAGGCCAACAAGGACACAGCGGTCCTAAGAGGTTATCTTGGACGGTTGTGTCGGTATCTTTAATCCACTTTACTGATGGCCCAGCGTCTGGAGTGCAAGCTGTCAGGAAGCCTCCCCGTGCTCAGACAGGCACAGCCACCGTGCACCTGACCCTCTCCCACTCGGCGGACTCCTAGACGCAGAACTGGGGTTCCGAGGGGAGCCGACCGGCCTCTGGCGTGCCGCGGAGGGCGGGCCCTACCTGCCGAGAAGGTGAGCTGCACCTGCTCCTCCACCACCTCCAGGGCGATGAAGTCGTGCTTCTCGTTAAAGCGGCCGTTGTAGAGCAGCAGGGCGTTCCTCTCGCGTGTGGCAAACCTGCGGGGCCGAAGGGAAGCAGGGCACCGTGAGTGCCCGGGCCCCGGCAAGGCCTGGGAGCGACAATCCAGCCAGGGGAGGGCGGGCACCGGGGGCCCTGATACGGGACGGACACCCACCCCCAGCCCTCATTCTTCAGGGGACAGCTGTCAGTCCAACGAACCTGGGTAGCCAAGCTCTCAGGAAGAAGCAAACCGTGTCCCGGGGGCCGGAGAACAGGACAACCCCACGTGTACGGGGTTCTACACCTGCTCCTAGCAGCAGAGCCCCTGCTGGGCGCACCAGGGCACGGGGACTTTGTCATGGGCACTCCCGCAGGGCCTCCCTCCCCCTTGCACCCCAGCCACACTAGTGTCTATAATAAAACGCCCCAGAGCCCACAGCAGGGTGTGGTCGGCACGAGCACTCAGCAAGGTGTGGAGAGAAGCGGGCGGACAAAGGCGTACACGCTCACAAGCGACAGACCCACAGAACTTAGAGAGCAAAAGCCGCTTGTGCTGAGGACAGATAATCGCTCTCCCAGGAGCCTTCCCCAGCCTGCGGTCCTGCGGGAGCCCGCTCCACAGGACCCGGGTCCCCGACATCACCTCCCCCACCCCCGGTCTCCCCGACATCACCTCCCCCACCCCCGGTCTCCCCGACATCACCTCCCCACCCCCGGTCTCCCCGACATCACCTCCCCACCCCCGGTCTCCCCGACATCACCTCCCCCACCCCCGGTCTCCCCGACATCACCTTCCCCACCCCCGGTCTCCCCGACATCACCTCCCCCACCCCCGATCTCCCTGACATCACCTTCCCCACCCCCGATCTCCCTGACATCACCTCCCCCCCCCCGGTCTCCCCGACATCACCTTCCCCACCCCCGGTCTCCCCGACATCACCTCCCCCACCCCCGGTCTCCCCGACATCACCTTCCCTACCCCCAGTCTCCCCGACATCACCTCCCCCACCCCCGATCTCCCCGACATCACCTCCCCACCCCCGGTCTCCCCGACATCACCTTCCCCACCCCCGGTCTCCCCGACATCACCTCCCCACCCCCGGTCTCCCCGACATCACCTTCCCCACCCCCGGTCTCCCCGACATCACCTCCCCACCCCCGGTCTCCCCGACATCACCTCCCCCACCCCCGGTCTCCCCGACATCACCTTCCCCACCCCCGGTCTCCCCGACATCACCTCCCCCACCCCCGGTCTCCCCGACATCACCTTCCCCACCCCCGGTCTCCCCGACATCACCTCCCCCACCCCCGGTCTCCCCGACATCACCTTCCCCACCCCCGGTCTCCCCGACATCACCTCCCCCACCCCCGGTCTCCCCGACATCACCTCCCCCACCCCCGGTCTCCCCGACATCACCTCCCCCACCCCCGGTCTCCCCGGTGGGCTTCAACAGCCCCTGCAGAGGAAGAGAGGGAGCTGCTCTCTGGCCGTGGGGTGGGATTTTGGCCTTTCTCACACAGCAAGGGGTCTGCCTGAACCAACCTCGAGCCCCCACCTCCGACTTCTTCTCCATCTGGGCCTGGGACGCCCTCCATTTACAATGCCAGCAAGAACCAGTGGCAAAAAGTACTCTCACTGGCCGGCGCCGCAGCTCACTAGGCTAATCCTCTGCCTGCGGCGCCGGCACCCTGGGTTCTAGTCCTGGTTTGGGCGCCGGATTCTGTCCCAGTTGCTCCTCTTCCAGGCCAACTCTCTGCTGTGGCCTGGGAGGGCAGTGGAGGATGGCCCAAGTGCTTGGGCCCTGCACCTGCACGGGAGACCAGGGGGAAGCAGCTGGCTCCTGGCTTTGGATTGGCGCAGCGCGCTGGCCATAGCAGCCATTAGGGGGGTGAACCAATGGAAAGGAAGACCTTTCTCTCTGTCTCTATCTCTCACTAACTCTGCCTGTCAAAAAAAAAAAAAAAAAAAAAAGTACCCGCACTGCAAGCTTTGGGGTGGGCAGGGCGTCGCAGGGGCCTGACAGGGACTGGGACCCAGGCTCATCCCCCGAACTCAGCCCGCTGGGTGCCACCTGCTCCCAGTGTGTCAGGGCTCGGGGTCCCACCCACTGCCGGGGGCGCGGGAGTGGAGAAGGGGCCCCAGGCCGAGGGGAGGGCTGGAGTGAAAAGAGGAAAAGCCGGGAAACAGAAACCACGGCTGGGAGGGGGCGGGGGCAGGAGCAAGGAACAAAGAGCGGTGGGGAAAGGCGAGCCCACTGGGAGCCGCGCTTGGCAGACAGAGCCCAGAAAGAGGAGACGGCCGCAAAGAAACCCCCGGAACAAAAGCAGCCGGGGCCCCGGGGCTTGGGGAGGCCCCACCCCAAGGTATAAGGTTCTCGGGAAGAAGTTTAGGCTCTGAGTGACAGCCACCAACCCGCCCCGGGGACATCGACCGCAGGCCGCGTCCCTCCAATGACCCTGCAGGTGCCAACGGCACCCCATTCAACAACACCCTTCCCACCCCCTCTGCTGCACGTGCCCCTCCCCCACCCCACCCACGCCTCTGGTGGCCACCTTTAGGGTCTTCCTCCAGTGGGTCAGCCAAGGACTGTGGGCCACAGTAGCTGGGCCCTGACTCCATATGTGGCATAACCACAGCCCAGAACCCACGCCAGCCACATGTCCCCACGCCAGGCACGGGGGCTGTGTCTGACGGACGGGAGGGGGCTCGGGGTCAGAAACCCAGCAGGGCCGGTGTGGTGCAGCTACCGCTCGCCATGCCAGCATCCCCTACCAGAGTCGGTTCGCATCCTGGCTGCTCCGCTTCCGATTCCAGCTCTTTGCTAATCCCCTGGGAGGCAGCAGGTCAGGGCCCAAGCACATGGGCCCCCGCCACCCACGTGGGAGACCAGGGTGGAGCTCCTGGCTCCCGACTGCAAAGTGGCCCAGCCCTGGTCATTGTGGTCACTTGGGGAATGGACCAGCAAACAGAGGGAAGATAACTGTCACTCTCTCATTCTCTGTCACTGCTTTACAAATACTTTCTAAAAAAGATTTAATTAATTAATTATTTATTTAAAAGGCAGAGTGACAGAGAGAGGGAGGAAGACAAAAAGAGATTTTCCACCTGTTGGTTCACTCCCCAGATGGCTGCAACGGCCAGGGCTGAGCCAGGCTGAAGCCAGGAGCCAGGAGCTTCTTCTGGGTCTCCCACGTGCGTGCTGGGGTCCAAGCACTCGGGCCATCCTCCACTGCTTTCCCAGGCCATCAGCAGGGAGCTGGATTGGGAGTGGAGCAGCTGGGACCTGAACCGGTGCCCATATGGGGTGCTGACATTGCAGGCAGTGGCTTTACCTGCTATGCCACAGTGCCAGCCACCCAAATAAGTTGTTAAAAATAAATCTTTAAAAAAAAAAAAAAAAGAAAGAAAGAAAGACATCAACAAGCACCCAGGGAACACCTGCGGTCAGACGCGCGGCAGCCGGGCCCAGGCTCTCACTAAAGTCAGTCCTGAAAACAGGGAGACCCGGAAGACGCTCAGAGCCGTCTACCAATCAGGTGCAGTCTGGGGCGCACGCACCGGCGCAGGGGCATCAGAGCAGACGCGGCAGCCCGCCCAGGGCGGCCCCACCTGCTGGCCTTGTGGCCTCTGCCAAGTCCTGCAGCCCCTGGGTGCCTCCAGCCCCTTCCTATGAGACGGATGAGAGTAGCCCCACTGCACAGATTCTGCGAGAAGGGCTCTGCGGCCCACGGCGAGCAGGGCAGGAAGCCTTCCTGGAGGAGGCATCTGCCTGGTGCTACGCAGCCCAGGGGCTGGACTGTGGGGCCTCTCAGCAGAGCGGAGTGGTGGATCTCCAGGCCACTGGGGCAGAGGTCTGTGGTCTCTGTACAGCTCCTGGCAGGCTGAGCCCTGCTCAGAATTCCTGGAACCCTCAGCCTGAAACAGCCAAAGTCCTCTGCCCTGGAGAGCTGGGGATGTCCCCCAACATCTCCAAGGCCACAGGCTCATGGGGGGCAGTGGACAGAGGCGCCACACATGCACACGACTGCCAGCTGACCACTCCCTGACCACAGGGTGTCTGGAGGGCAGGGACACAGGACGCGAGCCCCCAGGAGCTCAGGCTGGTGGGTGGACAGAGACCCCGACAGAGCCTGGACCTCTGCGTGGTGAGGACAACAGCACAGCTGTCCATCAGCTTGAAGCTAGGCGTCCAAGGGCGTTATTTCAAGGTCTGAAAAAAAATATGAACCTGCCCTGGGGACTCCAGCTTCACGGAACAGCTGGGCGAGCAGGACGACAGCCAGGTCAGGGAACCCAGCACGGGCTCCACCCCATGCAATGCGGCCACGACAGGGACCAGGTGCAGGACCTGCTCGCCAGCCAGGGCCCACGTCTGGACCTCTGCAGAGTGGCAGTGGACGGGACTGGGGCTCCCAGCCAGGGATGTCAGAGGCCCCAAGGCAGCGTGACCCGGCCGCCCAGCCCGTGCTGGAATGCTCCGTGCCTGGCCGGGGTCAGGGAGGGCTTCTTAAGGGCCTCACTGGAGATCGCCTGGGGGCCAGCCGGCCACCTGCACCCCCTGCCTTGTGGGGCAGGGCCCAGGGGCGGAGCCTGCTCTGTCCAGGCTGAGACCCCAGTGTACAGGGAGCAGAGCTCGGGACATGGGAGGCAGCGCACACCCTGCAGAGACCCTCAACGCCAGCACCAAACCACCAAACAAAACGGGTGCTACTCTACTCCGCTAAGCCTGCTAGGACTCTACAACAGAAACGATAGCTTTTTAAAATTTAATTAAATCTAAAGTCTCAGAAAAGCAGATGCAAAAGTTAACACAGCCCCAGCACACTGCAAGCCCCTGTCTTCCCGCCAGGGACCGGGCACCCAGGGCTGCAGGGGCCGAGCTGCTGCCCTCGGCTACGCCAGCACGGCCGCCCCGAAGCCCAGGCCTGCGGCTCCTTCTCCCCGGGCTCAGAAAGACCCACCGGTGCCTGGTTGCTCTGCTACCCCCATCTCCAGAGTCATCCGCGTCTTCGAACAAGGGGTTCCCCGGTTTTAATTCAGCTGGGACCCCAGCCGTTGCCACGACCCTCACGTCCTCCTGGGAAGGAGGAGAACTTGGGGGCGGGGAGGGCACACTTACGTGAGCGTGATGGTGAAGTGGAAGCGCTGTCGCAGGCCGCGGAAAGTGACGAAGGACTGAGGCGGGAAGCTCCGGGTGCTGACCTCGCAGTAGGGCCGCTCGAACTCGCCGGGCGGGCACACGCAGTGGAAGCCGCCAACAAGGAGGTTCACGCACGTGCCCCCGTTCTTGCACACGCCGTTGGCACAGCGGCCTGAGCGGGCGTTCACCTCACAGTGCTCCCCTGGAGGGTGAGAGGCGGAGGGGAGAGGGGGTCACGTGTGGCCGGGGCACAGCACGGGGGCTGTCACAGCTCCCTCACCACACCTCCCACCCAGACCTGTCACACAGCCCGGTAAGTGCTGGGTTCTGACTCACTTCTAACTCCATCTGTCTCTCATCAGCCTGTGCACCTGCTGAGGGCCCGGCACCAGGGTGGTCCCCACAGCCTGATCTGTCACGCGACAAGAAGGTTCTGGAAGCTTTCCTAGAGTGACCAACTCCACCCCTTCAGCCCCGAGAGACCAATAGGGGTTGGAGTCTCTTATGCTGGGTGGATGGACCCAGCTGCCTCTGGACTGGCTGGTGTTTGGGCTGGGAAGTCCTGGATGCAACCCACAGAGCCCCGTGCTGCCTCCTGCTCCACTGCTTCACAGGGTGGGCACCAGCCAGGGACCCCGCCCAAGCCATCTTGGGACTTCTAACAACCAGGAAGTCACCCAGCTCCCAGCCAGAGTCGGTCCCAGCCCCTGACGCTTAAGTGAAACAACTTGGAACAAATGCATGACTTGTACATCCCCAAACCCTCACACTGGAAGTCACACGGCCCCCAAGTAGAAGCCTGTGCACCCCCCAGGAGAGACGGCCTCAGCTGCAGGGCCCAGGAGGCCCCCAGCCAGCTCCAGGCGAGCAGCCCTGCCTCCTTCCGCAGTGGCTGCCTGGTGTCCCTCGCGGAACCACATCAGCCATAGATCACGCGTTTCTCCCCTCCACCCCGCCAGGCACAGCAGGTGCTTGTGGGCTTCCTGATGGCAAATAACTTCTCAGTCAACGCCTTCGGCGAGCCTTAAGGCCCCCTAATGGTGCCACACAAACAGCACACACAGCTGAGGTTTGGGTGGCCAATCCACATGTGTGCAAACCCACACTGCGCCAACACAGAGGAGAGGGGGTGAGGGTAACATCCAGGTCAGCACAAGATTTGGCATCATCGGCTGCCGCTTATGGAGCACTGATTCGAGTCCCGGCTGCTCCACTTCCAATCCAGTTCCTTGCTAAGGCGCCTGGGAAAGCAGCGGAAGATGCCCAGGTCCTTGGGCTCCTGCACCCACGTGGGGGACCCCGATGGAGTTCCTGGCTCCATCCTGGACCAGAGTTGGCTACTGCAGCCATCTGGGGAGCGAACCAGCAGAGGAAAGACCTCTCTCTGCCTTTCAAATAAGTCTCTGTTTAAAAAAGCAGCCCATTCGGATAGCAACTCAAACAAACCGAGTGAAAACCCTTCGAAGTTGCACTGGGTTGCTGTAGCAAATTGCCTTGGCGGATGCTCGCTGCTCAGCCCACAGGCTGCAAGGCAGTGACCAGGCGTGGCTGGCGAGGACCCTGGTGAGGGCGGCTCTGTCCCTCTCCCTACAAGGACCCCGTCCCTGTCGGCCACGGCCGCATCCTCATGACCTCATTCAGCCTCGGCTTCCCCCTTACAGGCCCCTCCCCACAGTCCCACCGGCTCAGGGCAGACAGCTCAGCCCGCAGCAGGCACGAATGGACAGTGGGATCTGAAGACTGGACGCTGATCACCAAAGACTTGGTCAGCGACATTTGGAACAGAAACAAAGGAGGGAGAGGCTGCCGAGCGTGGGGGCCGTGGCGTGCTCTCATGCTCTGATGTAGAACTTCCCGGCCACCCCGGGGGAGCTGGCTGGCCTGGCTCACCGCGCAGACCCTGCCCACGGACCCCCACCCCAGTACCCTCGGCACGAGAGGCTGCCTCGCCCAGACAGGGTGGGCCAGCCCCAAGGTCAGGCCAGCTTCAAAGTGAGCTGTGGGCTGGGCTGGGCTGGGACCTGGGGCAGTCACGTGGCCACTGGAGTCCCTCTGCCCTGGCCAGCACCTGCCTGACCCCAGGCATGGCCCACAGGCCCCCTAGAGACCCCTGCCGCATCACAGCAGGTGCCCCGAGCCGTGTACCCCTGGGAACCGCCCAACCTCCCCCACATGCCACACATGCAGGGCTCAACCACCCTACAGGGGTCTATGTGTGCACACACACACACACACACACACGTGTGACCCACATGCACTCACAATACCTGCACGCTCATCCACATCAACTCACACATACATGTATGTAAGCACATGGTCACACGTGAGTGCACACACCCATACCTGCACGCCTCAGTCCCGCGTGTGTCCACACCGGCACACGCACCCCCACACGCACTGTCCCACTGAGCAGCCTGCAGCCTCATCTGTCCCCTGAGAGAACTGAAGTGAGAAGCCCCGGGTGCACCTCCCTACGTTCAGACCCTCAGGCCCTGGCATTGCCGCTGTACACAGGCAATCCTCCGAGTGCTGGCTGGCGCAGCTCCCGCTCAGCACACCCCAGGAAGACCGAGCCCCTTCCAGGGAGGCCGGTGCAAGCCCTGCGTCTGCAGCCCTGGGAATCCAGGCCAGGGTGCATGCAAGTGTCCAAACACCCTCAGCTCAGCCCAGCCCTGCTCCTACCCCAGGGCCCCCAGGCCAGCCAGGGCCTCGCCCAGCACAGTCCAGCTCCTGCCCCCTCCTGCGTACTGAGGGCTCCCTGCTTCCCCCAAGCCTGGGACCTCCGCAGAGAGACCCAGACAGAGGCTGGCCATGTGCGGCCAGCTCCTCTCTCCCACGTGGAAGGCGAGGCTTTGAGTTCCAGCTTCCACGCTGTTTTCAGCAGCTACGAGGCCAGAACAGATGTCATGTAGACGACAGAAAGGCAGGGGTGTCTTGCCTCACAGGGTCCCGTGCGCAGGGACACCACAGTCCAGAGTGGCCTTGAGAGCGTCCAGTGTCCCCCAGGGGGTCGGGATGAGGGTTGGGAGCTCTTCTGTCCCCCCGTTAAAAATTATTATTTTTATTTGAAAGGCAGAGAGAGAGAGAGAGCTTCTACCCACTGGCCCATTCCCCAAACACCTGCCACAGCCAGGGCTGGGCCAGCCTAAACCAGGAGCCCAGAACTCCATCCAGGTCTCCCACATGGTGGCAGGGCCCAAGCACTTGAGTCACCACCTGCTGCCTCCAGGCTGTACGTCAGCAGGAAGCTGGACTGGAAGCGGAGCCAGAACTCCGAACCCAGGCACTCCAAGACCGGCTGCAGGCGTCCCTGGCGGCGTCTCAACCCCTGGGCCCACGTGAAGGGCTCTGCTAGGGCTGCAGGAAGTCGCTGGTTCGCTCTGTTTTTCAATGAGGCAGTTCCTTCCTCCCTCCCCTGCCCCACCCTCCCTCCTCCTTTCCTTTCACTCCCTCTCTCTCTTCCCCAGCAGGTGGCAGGGTTAGGTCCAGAGCAGATGACCACACACTGGGGGCCCCAAGCCACAGTTCTGGAGCCCAGGAGCCTGAGGGCAGGCGTGGGCCAGGCCCTACCTATTGCTGACTGCGGGGAGAAGGACGAGCAGAGACCAGAGGCTGGGGAGAGGTGTGGGGAGAGGGAACCAGGCAGCCCCTTCCCAGCCCACCCAACCCATCCCACCCAGACCTCCCCTCCCCCATCTGGGCTGGGTCTCACCATCCGTCCAAGCCCAGAGCCTCGCAGCCACCCTACCACCCTCCTTGTGCCCCTCAACGCTCCCACTGTGGTCTCCCTGAGTCGGGGCCTCCGTGCTGGTGGGCGGCACCTGCATCTGCACCTGTACCCTACAGCGCCCTCCTCGCAGGCCCCCAGCTGCCACGCAGATCTGCTTGCTCTTCACAGGACCCTGGCAGAGCTCTGCAAACACTGGCCTCATGTGTCAAGGCCACTGGCTCAGAGCCCCTCTGCTCCGTGCCCACCCACCTGCCGCAGGCCTCCGGCTCGGGCCCACATACTCACACCACCAGCCGCACTGTCTCCCTCCTCCTGGGGTTGTCCAGGACGAAGCCAGGCCCACAGGGGTCCTGCACCTGCTCTGCAGAAGTTCACCATCACCAGTGGTGACAGCCGACAGCCACCGGGCCCAGCTGCCTCTTTCCTGGCCTCTACCTGTGGCTCCCGGTGCCTGCAGGGCACCCACATCCTCTCCCCGTGCCTGCCTCCCGTGGGCACTCCCCTCCTCAGAAGCCCCACCACCTCCTGTGCAGGTTCGGTCACCAAGACCTCTGCTGCCTCCCCAGCGCTGACCCAGCCCGAGCTGCCCCTGCCTGTGCACCTGTCCCCTGCCATCTGTCCCCAGGCCCTGTGAGGTCAGCTGCAGCGTCTGCTTGGGGCCAAGTCTGAAAGTGCCCAGCACCCAGCAGGGGCCCACAGACACCTGCAAGGCGCCGGGCACAGGGCAGCGGCCGGCTGGGAGGGGTGTCTCAGGAAAGCCGGGGACGCGGCAGAGGTGGGTGCATGCCGTGGGATGAAGTCTTGGAATGCCAGTGCCCCTCCCTGCCCCAGGCCCACGTTAAAGCCTGTTTCCTGCTGGTGAAATCACAGAGTCTACGTAATTCACATCCTGGTCCGAACAGTGCAACCCGGGGTGGCCGCAGGAGTCGCTTCACGGTTAAGCATGAGTGCTGTGGACACTCGGGCTTCAGACAACTGGGAGAGGCCGTGACCAGGCTCGGGGCCATCACTTGGGCCTCCGGGGGCCTGGGGAGCCCTTGCTGGCTTTGCTGCCGGATGCTGCGTGGCCACTCCTGCCAATTTGCTTACAGCACGGAGCAGGCAGCCAGCTACCTGAGCAGGTGCAGGGCGGGGGTGGGGGGAGTGCTGGCAAACACCCAGCGCCCAGCCCCAGGGGCCAGGGGGCCTGAGTCGCGGCGTCCAGAGTCTGCAAACGCTCCCCACGGCCAGCTGCAATGAACGACGTGGCCAGCCAGACGTGCTTCCCAAAATCCTCCGGTTCAAGGCGCCTCGTCGGGCTCTCGGTGACCTCCTCGTCCTCGCAAGCACTCTCGGAGGTGCTCCCTGTCTGATCACTCTTCCTCTAGGGATTCCCACTCAGAATCCAGCACCTGCCGGTCATCCCACACGCAGGCAGGCCTCCAGCCCCGTCCCCATGCCTCAAGGTGGTGCTCAACAGGGTGCCAAGTTCCCTGCAAACACGCAGCCCCAGACAGAAGTTCTAGAAAGGATCCCGGCAGAGAACTGTTCCTAACAGCAAAATTCAAGCTCCCAGGCGCTGAGATCCAGGGTCAGGTCCCTGCAGCCTCACAGGGGGCACAGTCACGAGGCATCTGTCCCCCATCACCCAGGCTTTAGTCCAGGAGGGAGGGACACTGTCCGGAGCCGTCAGCCATCAGGTGGAGAAGCGTGGGGTCCCCTAGAAAGGCCCCATTTTGCAGGGCTTAAGCAAACAGCATACCTGCAACAGGTAGGGCCCGTGAGCACCTGGCAGGGTCTGCAAACAAGGAAGGGGGCATTGGCAGGGGGCAGAGCCCAGGCCAGGGTAGCTGGGAGGCAGGGAGGGGGAGATGGTGGTGTGGACCCCACCCCCACCCTTCCCGCCCCCGAGCCTGCTGAGAAAAATTCAGAACTCGCCTCGGGGGTGGGAGATGAGGATTTGGGCTGGGGCCCAGTGGGCAGGGCTGCGGGGGCCTCGCAACTCGGATCCTCGGGACAGGGTAGGGCGGCTGAAGGTTTGCCAACTTGAGTTTTTAAGTAAATACAAAGACAATCCCCTTCTAGCCCAGAAATAGCTAAGGGCTTTAAACTAGAAAAACGAGAATTTCTAAAGGCAACAAGAGGGACAGGGGCAGGAAGCACAAAAGCACCGGGGAGCCTGAGGTTCGAGCAGAATTAAAGGGGACACGGCTGCAGGGGGCAGCGCGGGAGGCAGCCCCGAGACCCGGACGCAGGTGCAGAGGCGCCCGGGGCCTCTCCCCTCCCCCACTCACACACACACACGCGCACACACCTATGTTGTCTCACATACATATGTGCACACATGGACACATACACACACCCCAGGTCATCTCGCACACATACACCCCTAGGTTATCACACGTGTATACACATACATCATACCTATGTCATCTCAAACACATATGCACACATGGTGGTTTCATACACACCCCTAGGTCAGCAGATACACACACACACACACACACACGTGTGCCCTGAGGACAACCTGTCAGAGGGCTCGGAGGTGACCTGGGGTCAGGACTCAGATGCCGCATCTCAACACAGGAGACGCAACAGCTGGGCTCCCGGCACAGGCGTCTCGTCCACAGACGGCACAACTCGGGGTGGGGGTGGGGGGGCGCGGAGTCTCTGAGGGGAGGTGGACATCAGAAACGATGAAACATTGTACCTGCACGCCCCCACCACCCACTGATTCATCACAGACCCATGGAGCCACCCTTCTGCCACCACCTATCCACCCATCCACCTATCCACCACCTATCCACCACCTATCTACCCATCCACCCATCCACCCATCCACCCAGTCACCACCCATCCACCACCTATCTACCCATCCACCCATCCACCCATCCACCCAGTCACCACCCATCCACCCATCCATCCATCCACCACCCATCCACCACCTATCCACCACCTATCCACCCATCTACCACCTATCCACCCATCCACCCATCACCACCTATCCACCCATCCACCCATCACCACCTATCCACCCATCCACCCATCACCACCTATCCACCCATCCACCACCTATCCACCACCTATCCACCCATCCACCCATCACCACCTCTCCACCCAACCACCCAGTCACCACCTATCCACCCATCCACCCATCACCACCTATCCACCCATCCATCCACCACCCATCCACCCACCCATCCACCACCTATCCACCACCTATCCACCCATCCACCTATCCACCACCTATCCACCCATCCACCCAGTCACCACCTATCCACCCATCCACCCATCACCACCTATCCACCCATCCACCATTCACCGTCCACCCAGTCACCCACCCGTCTGCCTCCCACCCATCCAGCACTCACGCGTCTTCCCGTCTACCACCTACCCCACCGATCCATGCAACATTCACGAGCTGTGCATATTCCCAACCCCCCACCACTCACGCGTCCACTACCTACCACTTATCACCCCCCCCATCCAAACACCCACCCACCCCCCATCACTCATGAACTACCCACCCACCCACCCCCCATCCAAACACCTACCCACCACCCATCACCCATGAACTATCCACCCACCCACCCCCCATCCAAACACCCACCCACCACCCATCACTCATGAAATATCCACCCATCCCCCCATCCAAACACCCACCCACCACCCATCACCCATGAACTATCCACCCACCCACCCCCCATCCAAACACCCACCCACCACCCATCACCCATGAACTATCCACCCACCCACCCCCCCATCCAAACACCCACCCACCACCCATCACCCATGAACTATCCACCCACCCACCCCCCCATCCAAACACCCACCCACCACCCATCACCCATGAACTATCCACCCACCCACCCCCCCATCCAAACACCCACCCACCACCCATCACCCATGAACTATCCACCCAGCCACCCCCCATCCAAACACCTACCCACCACCCATCCACTCATGAAATACCCACCCATCCACCCCCCATCCAAACACCCACCCACCACCCATCCACTCATGAAATACCCACCCATCCACCCACCCATCCATCCACCACCCACCACTCATTCACCACCCATCTACCCATCCACCCACCACAAATCCATCACCCATCCACCACCCATCCATCCACCACCCACCCACCCATACGGGAAGGGTGATAACCTGTGCTCACTCACACAGCTACGGGGTGGGGACAGCTGTGAACACCTGTCTACCAGTGTCCACCAGAGTGTGGCGGGAGGGGGCCGGAGGGTGAGGGTCACTTCACCTTCACCGAATCAGCAGCCCCTCCAAATGCACTGAGCAGGGGCAGGATCACGGGACCCCAGCACTGTCCTGTGCCTCAGTTTCCCTGGCTGCAGCTCTGTCTGCAGGCAGCAGTCTGTCTTGCAGCAGGCTGGGGCCGGGTGAGTGAGCCATGCTGTGCCCTGTTCCTAATGGCCTGGCCTGTCTGCAAGCCCCTACACCCCCTGCCCTGCCCTCGGCTCTCTCCTCCTCCTCCTCCCCTCGCCACCCGCCTCCCCAACCCCCCTTGAAGTTGCAGGCTTTGTTTGACTTTCTCACCCTCCCACCTGGCCCCAGCCACCTGCCCACCCCCTGGCCCCACAGCCACTGGGCAGGATCCAGGAGGGAGGGAGCCGGAGGCCCTGGACAGAGGGCCTGTCCAGGTTGGGCTCTCGGGGTGACTTCATCACCGCCTCGGGAGTGAATTCCCAGAACTCCAGACACACCCGTTTCTAAGAATATGAAGAGAAAGTGCATTCCAGCCGCAGAAACACAGGGCTCCCACCCAGCCAGCGCCCCCTGGCTCAGGGCGGACACCTGCGAGCTCCCGGCCCAGGGCCCCGCTGGAGCTGAACAAGTGGGGCCTCTGCAGCGCTCCCGCGCCCCGAGCAGCTGCAAATGCAGGTCCCACAGCTGGCCCCGGTCCCGCCGAGCAAGGGCAAGCTCTGTGCCGAGGGCTGGAAAGGGCGTGCCCGCCCCTTATCAGTGTGCAGGGAACCCCGCCAACAATCCAAGCGCCAAACGCGGCGAGTCCAGGCTCGGCTGGAATGCGGACGCAAACCTCAGCCGCCCGTGGTTCAGGGTCCCCTCCCACACGGTGCAGGAGGAGACACAGCTCCTCAGGACAGGGCAGTGGCCAGGGGGCCCCAGCCACTCCCAACAGCCCCTAGCCTAGGCTGTGGCCATAGAACCCGGGGCCAGCCAAGCCCCTCACCACCCCCCCGCCCCGGGTATGGGAGACCCAGGCCTGCACACGTGTTAGCTCCTTCAGCAGGGGATTTCCTGAGCCAGGAGTGGCTGCTGGGAGCTAGGGAGCCCCGTACAGCTGTCCTCGTCGTAAGCCACAAAACCCAAGGTCCCCCCAGGACTCCGAGAAGGAGCCCCGCGTGGAGGCGCACAGGTGGCTCTGGAAGCCAGAAGGGGAGGCAGCAGATCCCGCCCACATCTTGACCTTGTGACCTGCACCCTCCAGAGCTGCAAGGCAGCACGAGGTCTGCTCAGGCTCTGACGGGCGTGGGGATGCTCAGGCTCAGGTGCTCGGATCTCCGAGGAAAACAAGGCAGAGAACCTGGCTCCCACCCGGAGTGGCCCTGGCCCCAGCAGGTGCAGGTAGACCAGAAGTGCCAGGAGCGGGGGCCAGCGCTGTGGCGCAGTAGGCTGGGCCTCTGCCTGCAGCGCCGTTGTCCCATATGGGTACCTGTTCGTGTCCCAGCTGCTCCTCTTCTGATCCAGCTCCCTGCTAATGGCCTGGGAAGGCAGTGGGAAATGGCCCGAGTGCTTGGACCCCTGCACTCACATGGGAGTCCTGGATGGAGATCTGTCTGGGTTCCCGGCTTCAGCCTGGCTCAACCCTGGCCAATGTGGCCCTTTTAGGGGTAAACCAGTGGATGGAATACCTTTCTCCTTTCCCTCTCCATAACTCTGCCTCTCAAAGAAGCAAATCTTAAAAAAAAAAAAAAAAAAAAAGAAGGAAAGAAAGGAAGGAAGGAAGGAAGGAAGGAAGGAAGGAAGGAAGGAGAGGGGAGGGGAGGGGAGGGGAGGGGAGGAGGGAGAGGCGAGGCGAGGCGAGGAGAGGTGAGGCGAGGAGAGGACAGGCGAGGCGAGGAGAGGAGGAAGAAGTGCCCGGAGCCCTTGGGTGGGGTGAACTGTGTCCCTCCCAAGGGTATCCACCATCCTGACACCTGCAAACGGGGCCTTATTTGGAAACAGGGATGCAATCAAGGTAAGACGACCTCGCAGCGGAGCAAGAGGGGCCCTCACACAGGGACTGGTGGCCTTCGAAGGAAGAGACAAACTGGGGCCCAGACACACAGGGAGGAAGTCACAGGCAGGGACTTCAAACCCAGGGGCAGTGGGCACAGCCTGCCCTGGACGCTGATTCTGTTCACGCAAAACCCAGCTCTCTGGGGAAAGAGCTCCAGGGAGGAGCGCGGGAGACGCTGGCTGGGCCCGTCCACACCTCAGTGCCTGGGCACGCGACCTGCAGGGACGATGAGCAGGAAACACGGTACCATCCGTCCCGGGGAGATGCGGGGCAGCCCCCTGGGCTCTGCAGAGCGCGTGCACGCGAGGGTGCCAGCGAGAAAATGCAGCGTAATCCTGAATATCTGAAAAGCACATTTTCCTAAGAGTGGATTCTGTCTCTGCTTTATTTGAGATGTTAATTATAGGCTGTGTAATGGTTCTCGCTTACATGAAATGCTTCAGGGTTAAGGAACAAAGTCAGCTCCGCCAGGCACATGTGCAAGCCAGGCTTTCGTCCCAAGGCCCAGCGAGCCCTGCGAGGTGCGTTTCTCCCTGGTCAGAGCGAGCTCGCAGCACAGGGCTTTCGGCGTGGGGTGGTTTCGTCTGTCAGCAGGGGGAAGCACTTCAAAAACTGTGTGGAAGATGGGATTAAAAGGTGAGCTGAGGGGCTGGCACAGCGGCATAGCGCGTGAAGCCACCGGCACTAGCATCCCGTATCAGCCTGGATCCGAGTCCCAGCTGCTCCACTTCCAATCCAACTCCCTGCTAATGTGCCTGGGAAGTCAGCCACAGATGGTCCAAGTTCTTGGGCCCCTGCACCCACATGGGAGACCCAGCGGAAGCTCCTGCTCCCGCCTTCGGCCTGGCTCAGCCCTTTGGGGAGTGAACCAGCAGGTGGAAGACCTCTCTCTCCTTCTCTCCCTGTAACTCTGCCTTTCAAATAAATAGATAAATCTTCCAAAAAGTAAACATCTGCAACATTAATTCAAAATTTGTGCAGAAGATGAGTTACTCTGATACGAATTTTTTCTGAACTCTGTGCATAGCTTTTCCATAACACCCACTTTGCTGGCACTTTCTGAGAAGGTCCTGTGTGTCCGTGAGGATGGAAACTCCAGGGCTCTGGTACACACTGAGCCCCCACAACCCACGTGCTCACAACAGAATCACAAAACCGGGTCCCACGGTCAGGTGATCCGAATGCTCACTGAAAGCTCCCCTGCACCTGAACCTGCACAGGACGTCCTTGGCCTTGGGGACATCGCGCTCCTGGAGGAGTGGGGACGAAGCCCCAAGCCAGCACCACCGAGGCAGCCAGTGACCCACCAGTCCCCAAACCCGGGTGAGCCCTGGCCGGGGAGCCCGCGGCACAGCTGGAAGTCTGGCAGCACGGGTGTGAGCTACGGGCTCATCAGGGATGCTGCGGGCTCTGTGCTCAGCAGGTGAGGCCTGTTCACCACACGGCCCAGCAGGCCAGAATAAACTCGGCCCTAACAAAGACCTGGCCCACGGTCACTCAGGAGGCACTGGTGGAACAGGAGGGGCTGCTGGCCACCCGCCCCGGGGACCTGAGCCCAGCCTGAGCGTCCCCCTCCAGGGCCATCAAAGACACTGCCCAGGGACGCAACCACAAGAGGACAGCAGGCTGCAATGGCGGTCACTTCCCTCCCAGTCCCCGGGAGGGGTGAGATGGCTGTCGAGGGCTGAACAGGACTTGGTTCCCACACTCTTGCAGGCATCAGATGGAACACCTCTATCTTAGGTACACGGGTAACGGTCTCATGCGCTGAGGTAAACGGTCAGAGCAGTGGGTGGAGGCTCCGTCCAGCCACGGCGTCCGAGGGGGGCCCTGGGCGAGGGAGGCTGCCACGGGACAGCCGTGGTTGACTCAGAGAGCGACCACCGAGGGTCGGGGAAGAGCCGCTCCTGCACTCTCTGCTTCCTGGTTCCCTCTGCCATCCCTGGCATCACCAGACACCTGCACCCACGGGGCCACCGATCCTGGACCGTGGACCTCCAAACTGCGAGCCGCTACCTCTCAAAGTAAGGAAAAGCCCACCAGCCTGGGGCACACAGGGCCCCTGCGAGGGGACAAAGTGGACAAGGAAGGGTCCTGTCCCTTTTAGCTCAGAGCTGCAGCAGCCAAGGTGGCACGGAGTGAACCACTGACCCCCCCGGACGTGTCCTCTGCTCTCCCAACCCTGCCCCCCGGCAGGCGGTGCCTACTGCTGGCCTGCTCCATGCGGGCTGCGGGCAGGAGGTTCCGGTGTTTGCCCTCACGGCGCATCCAGGACACAGGGGAGGGAGGTGAGGGGCACAGACGTGGATTCCAGCCTCCAGCCTCGGCCTGGGGAAGCAGAGGAACACTGACAAGAGGGGACACTTGGGAAGATCTGGGGGAAAGTGCACCGGGGTCCGAGGGCCCCTGAGAGGCCAGCGTGACCTGAGCAAGGAGGACCAGGGCAGTGGTCCAGGGAGAAGCCTGGGCTTGGAGCAACTGGGCCTTGTACTAGCAGCAGGCATCCAGCGAGTGCTTGAACCTGGCCCAACGGGGCCCAAGGTGCACCTCAACAGGACCCCAGGAAGCAGGGGGACCAGCGAAGGGGCCTCCACCAGGGGGCACTAACAGGACACAATGGGGGCTGCCAGGGGCAGAATGCTCAGGGCCTAGAGACTAAACATGGGATTGGGGGTGCCGACCACGAGCCCCAAGGGGTTGGGAGAGGGGACGCCAAGATGCAAGTGGGGAGTATCTGGAACTGGGGCCGGAGATGCCCCCCGGCAGGGACAGAGGAGAGTGAGTGCAGGAGGCTGGGGCCGGGGGCCTGTGAAACTCGAGTCAGGCTCCGCCCACCTAGCCATGCCCAGGGCTGACACTGGAGTGACTGGCAGAGAAGCCTAGTGCGTGGCGGCTTGATCCCCAACACCCCGCCCCAAGCCTCAGCACTCCGGTAAGAGGGCGGGGACAAAACGCTCCACGGCTGGTGGCCGCTCAGCTGGGCACTGTCCGCTGCCCAGGACACTTCACCTGTGCACCCTGGTGCCCAGCACACACGAGGCACCTTTCACAAAACACTGTTAAATGAGTGGAGCCGGAGCACGAACCAGGTAAACGGGAAACCGGGAAGCCCCGCCCTCCAGGGGTCCCGGCCACTCCCACTGGCGGCCACCCCCCAGTGCTGGGCCACCATCTTCAGCCCTGGGGGGCAGAATCACCTCCTGGCCTGGAGGCTTTCATAGTTCCCACTCACAAAACAGCGCCAAAGAGCGTGAGAGCTAGATGAGAAGAGACGCGTGGTCATGGAAAACGGGCTCAGCCAGGCACGGAAACAAGCGAAGCCCACCCAGGGGCAGCACGGGCAGTGTCCAGGGCGGGGAGCCACAGATGGACGCCCTCTGAGGTCAGGAAGCCTTCCAGAACCCTCCTGGGGCAGGGGAGAGGGGCACATGAGTGACAGGCAGACCAGAAAGGACACATCCGGGACAGGGACAGCGGCTGCAGAGTGACCAGTAAGGCCTGTCCTCTGGGACCCCGAGGTGGTTTAGGGAGGACAGAGGGGCGGGGTGTGGAGGAGACGGGTGCATACATGTTCCCGCCCATCCCTGCAGACCCGGCCACAGCCCCCATGGGGACATGCCGGAGAGGGGGAATGCGGGTGCCAGCTGCTCCCTGCAGACACAGGGACCCCGTGCCCTGCAGCCTGGGCACCTCCAGAATGGTTTGGAGACACACAGGAAAGCTGGCGGGGGAGGGGTGGGGGGCTTCCAGCCTCCAGTTCGTGGGCTTTTCCTGAAGCTAATTGATGCCTTCCTGCCCCGGCTGCTGCCGCGTCTCCCGCGCCGCCAGGGCTGCAGCTCAGGAAGCCGGGGCCAGCGGCCGCCGACAGCTTGGGCAGATTCCAACCATGCGACGGCGAGGCCCGGAGCTCAGCTTACCAGGGAGCAAGTAACAAAACCCGCGTGACGACAGCACCACTTTCATCGCGAGTCATCACGCTCAGTCTCCTCCCGGCAGGACTACGGGGCTTCAAACGGCGAGAGGAGGAAGGGGAACCGAGCGAAAGCCATCCGCTGTGGTTGGTAATTAGCCTTATCTCGGAGGACGCGCTCTGGAAGCCTCTGGTGCCCAGAGAGTTCCAACTCTGTCCCGTGCCGGTCACCGCGTTTCAGGGGGTCCCGGCGGCGATGACAGCCTCAGCCATCCCCGCCAGTCATTACTCATCTAAAATTGACTCTCACCATGAAGAGGAAATCCGAGAACGTCGGAAGCTGATTCCACCCTCTGGGACAACCCGTCTTGACTTAGC
This sequence comes from Oryctolagus cuniculus, assembly GCF_051225735.1. Classification (NCBI taxonomy): domain Eukaryota; kingdom Metazoa; phylum Chordata; class Mammalia; order Lagomorpha; family Leporidae; genus Oryctolagus; species Oryctolagus cuniculus. The sequence continues at coordinate 121,117,163 of NC_142877.1, forward strand.
CCGGCCCCGAGCTCCCCACACCCTGCGCAGACACCCCCCACCCCAGGGCTCCTGGAGACACAAGAGGGCAAGGTGAAGGATCCCGCACGACCCACCCGGACGGGCAGGCAGGAGGTGTGCATGGGCCAGGCACTCAGTAAATCCGCTGTGAATGAAGCTGCGTGCTGACTCCCCGGAGGGCACAGGAGTACTCCACTTGGGTGGGGGGATGCTGTCCTGGGGGACCTAGGGGGAGGGGCCGGGGGCCCTTCCACAGTGGCAGAGGCCGGGTGGGAAGGGAAGGCATGGGGCACCCTCCCCAGGTCTGAAGGTGGCTCGGACCCAGCTCCTTCCTCTCTACCACTCGGGGCGGGGGGGGGGGGGGGGGGGGCCCTGAGGCCGACTGGGCGTGGCTGCCTCTACCTTCCTTCCGGCTCACCGCCAGGCCCCAGCACAGCCAGGAATTGAGGATTAACACTGGGCGGTGGCGAGACGGCAGGAAGAGACGTCCAGAGCCAGACAGGACCAAGAGCCCGACCAGCCTGGTGTTACCAGGCAGTAACCCCGCCCCTGGCGCATCGGCTGCCGGTTCTCCTCCCCGCCCGGTGCACAGCCCTGCGGGCGCATCCTGCTGCTCCTGGTGCGGCTGCTGCAGGCTGCTCTCTCTTCCGGCCTCATAAATGCCCGCTAATGCCTGCTGCCCTTGTCATAAGCTGCCGTAAGCTCGATAAACTCGTGCCGGATAAAACTCCCACACGGACGTTAATGATCTCCCAGGTGTTTATATTAAACACTTGCATCGAGGACACGGTCGGTAGAGGAATCTCCAAGTTACCTCCGGTGCGAGTCAAGTCCCACCTAATCCCCAGAGGGCTTCCAGACAGCGTGCTCCCCGCCAGCCAGCGGCCGCTTGTCTTCCCCGTGCGCGCCAGGAGATCAAAGAGCAGAGCAGAGCCTGCGTCTCTCTCTGTAGCGCCCCTGGGCTGGCTCTTTCTAGAAAATCACCCCTGCTTGCCTTGGGGCAGTTTATCATTGCGATGAGGAGGCCCTGAGGGACACAGAGCGGTAGCGAAGCCCCGGGAACGCCGCCAGGACCCGCGGGACGGAGGGTTCCGTCTCTGTGCCAGTGCCTCGGTTTTGACCTACAGATCACACTCGAAATCTGGAATGAAGGCACCGTCTCCATAAAGCCGCCACGTAAAAGCAGCACTCGTGTTGTGGGCTTAGGCTGTGCAGCGGATCCCGCATTGTGACTTCCCCTGCCGTTCTCATAAAGAAGGGGCCGGCGGCGTGGCACAGCGGTTTAAGCCAATGCCTGCAACACTGGCATCCCACACGAGTGCCAGTTCGAGTCCTGGCGGCTCCACTTCTGGTCCAGTTCCCTGATAACGCACCTGGGAAAGCAGCAGATGACAGCCCAAGTCCTTGGGCCCCTGCACCCACATGGGAGACCTGGATGAAGCCTCTGATTCTTGGCGTCTGCCTAGTCCAGCCCCAGCCATTGCAGCCACTGGGGAGTGAACCAGCAGATGGAAGATCTCTCTCTCTCTCTCTCTAATTCTGCCTTTCAAATAAATAAATCTATTTTTTAAAAATAAGTGACTTGACTGTTGTTGTGCAGACAAGAGCTCGGGGTGAGGGCTGGGACACAAGCCTCGTCCCCGAGCCCCCTGGCTATGCAAGGCTCCAGGTCTGAAATCCTCGGCGATTCCAGCAGCCGACACCCGGGCCCATCAGGGGCACGGCCAGAGGAGACCACGTGCCGCTCCCCCCCACCTCATGATGCGGGCGACGTGCGTGCGGAGCAGGGGGTGGCCCAGGACACTCACCCGTGAAGTCCTCGAAGCACTCACAGCTGTAGCCGCCCTCACGGCTGCGGCAGCGGCCGTTGGCGCCACAGGGGCTGGAGTAGCAGAGGTCGATCTCGGTCTCGCAGTAGTCGCCGGTGAAGCCGGGCGGGCAGCGGCAGCGCAGGCCGTTGATGGGGTGGATGGGCCGGAAGAGCACCGTGGTGGAGCTGATGAAGGGGGCGGAGCTGTCGAACCGGAGCACCGACACGCACTTCATGTAGTTCTCGCAGGGCTCGCGCAGGCAGATGTTGTCGTCGAAGGGCAGCACGCGCTGGGCGGAGATGGTGGTGAGCAGCGTGCGGTTCAGGTAGATCTGCTCCTGCAGCTCCTCTGACGGGAAGAACCGGCCCCGCCCGCCGCCCGGCAGCAGCGCCGAGAAGGTCACATTCAGGATGTTGGCGCTGACGTCCGTGTCGTTCTGGATGTTGAAGACGAAGACGTCGTCCTTGGCGGTGGACAGCACGGTGGCCACGCCTTCCACGAAGAGGGCCAGCAGCGGGGACAGGAACCGCTCCTGCGACATGTTCTCCAGCCGCACGGTGATGCTGTTGGTCAGCATGTCATCTGTGATGATGGTGACACGCAGCGTGCAGAGCGCCGTCACGCTGTGGACGCCGTCTGGGGACACAAGGACAGTCGGGTCATTCGCGCCGGCCAGCACCGCCTGGGAGCAGCCTCCGACATGCGGAGCACAAGAGGGGCCGGCACGGGGACCCCACAGGCTGCCCACCCCCATGACAGCCGTGGGCCTCCGGCTCCTGCTGCCACCTCAGCTCACACACATCCAGAAGCACCGCTCCGGCCCGGGCGCACCAGCGACCGCCACGCGGCCCCAGCTCCCACGCTGTGCCCCCCCCACATGAGGTGGCGATGTGACGTGAAGCCCCCGGCTCTCCCCGCTGCGCCCCAGCCCACAGCCCCTCCCCTGCTGCACATACTCTGCTTCATAAAGACACGCCCGAGAGGAGGCTGGACGTCCACCACCACGCGTGGCCCTGGGGCGCCCGGGAGCGTGAGCGAGGCATCCGCTGCTTCAGCTGAGCACAGAACCAGGGATGTTCCGGGGCTGGGCTGCGGGGGCTTGGGGCTCCCGGGTACTGGGCTTCGGCGGCAGGCCCTGCCCAGGGGGCCTTCCCGCAGGTGCACATCCTCCAGGTCCGGCTCAAATCCCAAGGCCTGGAGCTCCGTGGGTCCTCCCTTCCGGCACCCCCTCAGGTCTCTCCATCTGTACCCCAAGGAGAGCAGCCGCCCAGTTCCTGAGGGGTGTGGGGGCAAAGACCCTCTGTCACCCCTCTGGGAACCACAGCCCCCCAGATGCCCCACCCACGAGGCAGGAGCCAGGCAGGGGCCTTCCTACTTCTCTCTGCGATGCTGTGACAGTGCTGGGCTCACTCAGAGCTCTGACAGGTGACAAAACCCAGAAGCCAGCTCACCACTAACAGGCACAGCAGCAGGCAGGGGGCCTTATGACACCTGGGGGCACCGACTCAGGACACCTGGGGCACCAAGACCCGGCCTTTCCAGGAGTGACCTTGAGCCACGCAGCCCTGCAGACACCAGGGAAGGAACCTGGGGAAGTCACAGCTGCTCCTGCCTGCTCGATTACACAGGGATCCCCGCATAACAGGTGAGAAATCCGAGACTCCAGGGATGCAGGCCCGGCAGGAGGGGAGCCCCCGCCTCACCCCGATGCCGCAGCAGTACCCAGGAACGTCCAGCAGGCACCGAGCGCCCACTGACTCTTCCCTGCCAGCCGGCTGAGCCCCAGGCCAAGCTGAGCTCGGAAAATGCGCCCCCAGGCCTGGCCTAAGCCCGGGCTCTGTCTACAGCCTCACAGAACACAAAGGGGACGCACAGTCAACAGCCAGACAGCACCTGTGCTCACACAACCCAGGGGGGCAGCCTGCCCAGGAAGGAGGAAAAACAGGGGGGCGGCAGTGACCCCAGGGCAGCAGCCTCCAGGATGACCCCGCTGCCCCTCCCACACCCACCCCAGGGCCGGGGCCACTTCCACCCCCGGGGAGTGGCAGGAGGGGACTCTGGACCTCCCAGTCCAGGCCCTAACAGGACTGGAAGGTTCTGCCTCTTTCCTCAGACGCCAGACGCCACACTGGGGACAGTCAGGCTGGGGACACCATGCTGGGGAGGCCACGGTGGGGACAGCCAGGCTGGGGACATCACACCAGGGAGGCCACAGTGGGGACAGCCAGGCCGGGGACATTGCACCAGGGAGGCCACAGTGGGGACAGCCAGGCTGAGGACATCACACCAGGGAGGCTAGGCTGGGGACGCCACGCTGGGGAGAGCCAGGCTCCCTAGGTAAGAGCGTGGCCCCCAGGACCCAGACTTGGCCCTGTGGGGCCTGGCGGGCAGCCCAGACAGTCCAAGGTGGAGGCCAGTGTCCCGTGAGCCGGACTCACACACAGCACAGCGAGTATCTGACACCACCGAGTTTGGGCTGCTCTCCCACCAGCATGAGAACAGACAAAACCAGCGGCACAGAGATGTGTGGGAGAACCCGTACCCTCACCGCCCTTCCTACCCGACACCGACAACTTCCTGTGCGCTAAACCATGCCCACCCCCAAATGCCCGGTGTCGCAGGTGGGGTCTGGAGTCGGGGAGGGAATCGGGGGAGATCGGCCCTGCCCCATGGGATCCGCGTCCTCCAGTGAATGGACATGGTGAGGAGGGTATGGGGGGCGCCGCCTCTGAGCCAGGAGCCCACCCCTCCCAGACAACCTCAAGGGACCTGGTCAGTCCTGCCTGGGTCTCTGCACCCTCAAGGCAGTGGGTGGGTGGGCTCCTCCTCCCTCTGGAAGCTACCCCCTTCTCCACGTCTCTTTCCTGCTCGTCCTCCCGTGAGTTACGTGGCTCCTGGGGACACGCACACCCGGCACCAACCAGCAGCCCCATTCCCCTGCCACGCGCGTGGACCTCGTGAAAGACGTCAGACACCCAGAGCAATCCTGATGTTGGGGGTCCTCGGGATGGGGTTTGCAGGGGGCCAGGGCTGAGCAGGGAGGGGCAGCCGGTGTTGAGTCGGGGCCAAGTTCCAGTTTGGAAAAAGGAACGGCTCGAGCTGGGGACAGCGACGGCCACACGGGCACGTGGATGCCCCTGTGCCGCCGACCGTGCAAACGTGGGCACTCGCCACAGCCGAAGGCGTCCCAAAGCAAAGGGGCAGCCTCACGTCCCTCGGGACCACGGCCTCAGCATCCCTCCCCCACCACCCGCACAGCCGTCACCCCAACCCCTTGTGGCCCCAGAGTAAAACCGCAGCCCCTCACCTGTCTCAGGGTCGCCCCACCCCCAGACAGTGACACCTCCCTGTCACCACATCATCCTTCTGCCTGCCCCAGGCCGTGCGCACAGCCTGTCGGCTGTGTGTCAGCTCAGTGTCCCCGCACGCTGAGCCCCGCCCTGTGACCTGACGTCACTCTTCCTCCTTGCTTTCCCTCTGTGAGTCCCGGGGCCCTGCTCCAGGAGCACCTGTCACGGCCAGAGAGGCTCCTGGCACTCAGCAGCTGCTGCACACAGGGGTGTGGCAGGGAGGGAAGGCGGGGGGGGGGGGGGGGAGGATGCAGAGTCGCAGCCGCACCTCTAACCCCAGCCCCGCCGGCTGCGCACGGAGCTGCAGGCCCCTGGTTCCCAGTGAGCTGTTTTCTCCCTTGGTCGCTGTCTGGTCCGGTTCTGTTTCCGCTTTGGCGAGGGCCGAGGACGACAGCACGGGCAGGGCACCGTTGCTTCCTGGTGACCACCGCTACTGAGGATCGCGTTCCCGCACACCACACACGGCTTTGTTCTGCAAAGCTGAACGCCCAGGCCTCTGGGTGCTCTGGGCTGTCCCGTCCGCCCCGCCCCAGGAAGCACAGCCCGGAACACGGACCTGCACTCAGGCCCGACGCCACTCGTGCACAAAGTGACGGTGATGATGTACCGCCCCCAGGCAGGCCTCAGTGTGACCAGCGCTGACCGTACGGGAGACACGCACACGCCCTGCCGTCCTCCCAACGCCGTCTCCCTCACACTGCGAGCTCGGCCCGGCTGTCCCGGAACCCACCGTGCTACTCTCCTTCACGGCCTGGCTGGGATTCCTGAGCCGACAGCAACGCAGCAGCCTTCGTGGACACAAACGTGGAGGCCCACGGATAACACCCGGCCACGGGCGGTCCCACACGGAGGGCAAGGGGCTGGGCACTGGGTGGCCAGGAGGCAGCAGGCAGCCGAGTCTCCTCGGGGGATGGCACTTGTCACAGTCTCTGCCTCCCCTTCTTAAAAAGACAGTGTCACTCAGCCCTGCTCATGGCCGGCGTCACTCAGCCCTGCTCGCGGCCTCACAGTCCCCACCCCCCAACAGCAGCCGGGATGGGATGGATGGGAAGGTGGGGGCGGGGGAGATGAGGCCGCTGAGGCAGGGGTGGGCGGGCCTCCAGCTGCTGCTGGCCTCGTGGGAAATGTCCTCAAAGAGGTGGACTGGGAGGAGTCCGTGCATGGTGCCTTGGTGGACACAGACACAGAGGGACAAGGCGGCTGCCCGGGCCCAGCAAGGTCACTCAGGCTGTGAGTGGCAGGGTCCTGAGCTTCCCACCGAGGACAGACGGGATGGACCAGAAAGGGGCCCCAGAGGACCACAGCCCCGCACCATGGACAGAGGTGGAGGGGGCGAGCTCCTAACGCGTTACACTCCCTGGGCTTCAGCGGGGTTGGGGCTGGTGCCAGGGGAGCCTGGGCCACTCTGCCGGCCTACCCCATGCACCGTGGCCAGGAGCTCCTCCACTTGCTGTCGCCACCACCTGCCCTTGACGTTCTCAGAGTTCAAGGCCTCCCTGTGGTCATGCCCACAGGGCGCTGCTGGCCATCAGCCAGCCTGGGACAAAGGCTGTGCCCGCCCCTCGGTGCCGCCCGACCTGGGGCCCTCACAGCAACAGGCAGGAGGCCACACCGAGGTCAGACAACAGGGGTGAGGTTCTGATCCTACTCCCCGTGGGTGTCTGGTTTTGCTCCTCTCTAAGCAGCAAAGGCCAAGTCCAGAACCTTCGGCCCCAGCTATGGATCTGGGTCCATGTCACAGAATAGGTGACACAAGCTGTAGGGCTGGGGACAAATGCATGCGTGTCTCCAGCCAATCACGTGTCTTGTCAAGACCTGGGCCCGCCCACAGTGGGGCTGCAACCTTGCAGTCAACTCACACGGTGCTGACAGCACCAGCGCAGCCCTGCCTGGCACCAGCTGCCCGTCCCTCCTCGTCCACCTCCAAGCTGGGTTCTCAGCTGGACGATGGTGGGCGAGGGTCTTCCCTAGCCCCCAAGGCAGTCCATGCCTTGGGTTTCTCTCACCTGGAACCCACGTCCATAACCTGTCGTCTCCACCTCCCTCAAGCGGCTGCTGTAGGCTGGGGCACAGGAGCGGAGGTCTTCACAGCCCCTCCCCTGCCGGTATCAAAAGTCTTAGGAAGGGACAAGACCAGGCCCCAGCGCCAACCCCTAACCCTGCCCAGATCCCAGGGCCCACCATCAGGGGTGGTCATCTGCTGATTCCTATCTGGGGAGTGTACCCAGGCCAGCGCCTTAACCAGAGGCTGCGTCACCACCGCTGAGACGCTGGAGCCCCCAGCAGGTGCCACCCACCTCTGCTGGCTCACTGCACACCACTGCTCTCAGTTAAGCATGAAAGGGACGTTCCAGACCACTTGGAAAGCAGACTCGGGCCACACCCACTGCTGGGCTTTTGTGTGTGTGTATGTTTTTGGTTTGGGTTTTTTTTTTTTTTTTTTTTTTGGTTTTGAGAGGTAGAAACAGAGAAAGCTCTCATCCATTGTTCATCCCCAAATACCCACGATGGCCTGATCCAGGCTGGGCCAAAGCCAGGAGCCAGGAACTCAATCTAGGTCTCCCACACGGGACGTAAGGACCCAACCACGCAAGCCATCACTGCTGTCTCCCACAGTCTGTGTTAGCAGGAAGCTGGAGTGGGCAACAGGGCTGGGACGCCAACGTGGGACGTGGGTGTCGTCCCCCCCGGACTCCATGCCCACCTACTGCTGCCTTAAGACAGCAAAGCCACCTGGCTCCTGGAGAATGATGCTGTCACCATGGAGGTGACCAGGCCAGTTCCCGAAACGCCTGGACCGTGCGGGGCAGGAGACCCTGTGCAGCTCCCCCGAGAGGTGAGGCTCAAAGGCATCGTACCCAGGAAAGCAGCCAGACACGGAGGCCTCGGGGCACACAGCTGCACAAGACAGAACCCGGGACAGGTGAGACAGGTGCGCCCCGAGAGACAGAAGCCAGACTGCCGGCTGCTAGAGGCAGGGGGTAGAAGGGTTGGGGAGTGACCGGGTTGGAGCGTCGCGGTGTGGGCTGTGGGGCGTCTCCGGGCGATGGCCGTGATCTGAGAGGTGATGACCACACCAGCCGGTGAGTGTGCTGGATGCCACTGCGGCGCTCACTTTAAAGTGTTTAGTCCCGCCTCACGTGATTTCCACCTCCATTTTTAAAAAGGGAGGGGCCAGCGCTGTGGTGCAGTAGGTTAATCCCTGCGGTGCTGGCATCCCATATGGGCACCGGTTCTAGTCCCAGCTGCTCCTCTTCTGATCCAGCTCTCTGCTATGGTCTGGGAAGACAGTGGAGGATGGTCCAAGTCCTTGGGCCCCTGCACCCACATGGGAGACCGAGAAGAAGCTCCTGGCTCCTGGCTTCGGATTGGCGCAGCTGCAACTGTTGCGGCCATTTAGGGAGTGAACCTACGGATGGAAGACCTTTCTCTCTGTTTCTCCCTCTCACTGTCTGTAACTTTAACTCTTAAATAAATAAAATCTTAAAAAAAAAAAAAAAAGGAAAAAAGCTAAGGCTTGCTCAAGTACGAAATTCTCTGAGGGGAGAAGGCTGCTTTCCAAGCCCGTTCAGTGCTGTCCTGGAGCCGAGCTGGTGAAGGTGGAGGGAGACCCGGCCTGCACAGGCAGAGCCGCCTCCCGCTTCCAGGGCCGGGAAGCCACCCTCTCTCCCCGGAGACACCAGACCTGCCTCCCTGAGGCCAGGGCAGAGCCAAGCCAGGCCAAACCCACCTGCCGGGCCCCAGCAGCGCACAGGGCATCCGCCGAGCGCCCCCTTGGAGTCCTCGAGGCCCTTCCTGCCCATCCAGGTTCTCGCCGAGCAACATGGAGGAATTCATTTGCTGAGCTGCGATGCCCGAGTCTGATCCCACCCCTGCTGCAGGGTGCTGGGGGCCGCAGGGCTGAAGTCGCGGCTGTCTGGGCCTTCAGCCTCTTGGCCCAGACTTCCCCACTGCAGTCCAGGGCCAAGAGAGTCCACGAGGGGCGGCCCTGGGACACTGAGCAGGGCCCTGGGCTCTGCCCACAGATGCCAGCAGCCCTCAGCCCCAGGCTGTGGCTACCAAGAGGTCTCCAGAGCTGGTCAGACACCCACCAGGGGCCGAGCAGCACCGGCTGACAGCCACGCCCTTGGGAGTGACACAGACATTCTGGATCCTTCTTCCAGCTTGAGCCTTTTGACAAGAACCTGGGCCTGGAGCCCTGGCCCAGCACCGGATCCATCTCTCGGCAGCGCGCCCAGCGCCTCCCTCTGCAGCTGGGCCCAAGACGGAAGCTGGCTGGGCCACAGGGAGCTCTCCCCACCCAAGCCAGAAACTACATTGCCCCCATCCTCGGACAATGGCAACGTTCCCTGGCAGAGTGGTAGGAAGGATGGCACGGACCACGGAGAGACAGTGAGCGCCTTGCTCCAGCCCCAAGGCTGCCCACCCTCCAGTGTGATGGCGCAGCCCCAAGCACCTGCCACGGGACGGCCATGTACGCTCTGGTCCCAGGGACGGCAGCCAAAGGGCTGTGGACAGCAAAAGTGAGGGGAGTTTGTTTTTGTTCATTTATCTGAGAGGCAGAAAGACAAAGAAAGAGAAAGCTCCTACCCACTGGTTCACTCCCCAAATGTCCACAATGGCTAGGGCTGGGCAGGGCCAAAGCCGGCAGCTGGAACTCAGTCCAGGTCTCTCCCCCAGAGTGGCAGGGACCAAGTACTCGGCCGTCACTGTGCCTCCCAGGTGTGCAAATCAGCAGGCAGCTGAGGCTACGGGCGTCTGGACGAAGTTTCGCGGGCAGTCAGAGCTGCGTCTATTCACTGCTGGTCACAGCCACTCACTGCTGGCCCCAGGATCCGGGAGCCTCAGGAGCCCTGCCACCCAGCTGGGCCCCTCACCCAGCAGCCTCTGAGGGCTGGGCAGCAGGTGCGTGGGCTTCCGCCTGCGTGCACACATGCTGTTCTCACTCCTGCTCCTCTCTGGGTCCTCATACGCACACCTGCAGGAGGGCAGGCCTGGGTTCAGGACTCCCTGGGCTGTGTCTGCTCCCAGGAGCTTCCATCTCCTTGCCGAAGCCTGCTACACAATGCACGGCCCAGACCCCTGCTCCTGCACGCGGCCCCTGACATTCTGTGTCCCTGGTCACTACAGAGGATAACACTCTGAGCCCAAGCCCGAGCCCAGTAGGATGGTCCCAGCAGCTGCCGGGAAAAGCCGAGCCCTGGAAGCACGTCGGTCACCGGGTGCTCACCCAAGGCCCCAGGGGCGCCTTGGGGAAAAGCCTCCTCTGACGGCTGGAGTGGCAGTGCTGTACAGTCTGCCCACGGGCACCCAAGGGCCCAGACGGCTGCCCTGGGCGGGCGGCGAGGGGACATGAGCAGCAGACTGGCACTTTTATAAGCCATAAAATACCCCAACTACGTGTGGGGTAGACCCCAAAACAGGTCAACATCCCAGTCCCTGGCACCTGCCAACAGATTATGCTGCACAGAAATGGCAGCCTTGAAACGGAGAGGGTGGCCAGGATCGCCAGGCAGGCCACAGCAGCCACGGGACCTCACAAGTAGTGGGGGCGGCATCGTGGCACAGAGGGGTAAGCCAGCACTGGGACGCTCCCACCCCATAGCAGAGTAAAAGCAAGAACTTATTAAAAAGTAACCCTCACCCCCACCAAAAAAAAGTAATAAGACAAGCCCCAAGCCGGAAGAGCCGATCCTACGACAAACAAAACTGCACGGTGAAGCATGACAAGACGCCTACACCCACAGGGTGGCAGAAATTCGGAAGTCAACAAGTGTCGGCAGAAAGAGGACCAGGAGGGGCTGGGGCCCGCACACCGAGGGAGCTACCGCACAGAGCGGAGCGCCGCAGGCCGGGGAGACCTAACAGGAATGCCCGAGTTGCAGACGGCCGATTCGCGTGTGGCACGTCGCAGCGTGGTGCAGACACCAACAGGAACGGTCAGAGAAAAAGCACTGTGGCTGTGGGCGCGCAGGCTGGTACTGTGCATCTCAACTCCAGAAACACACAGGACTTAAAGACAGGCCCCGGATCCTTCCTCTGAAAGCCCTGGCCCCCGGCGACTTTGGAATCGAGGACTTTCAGCCACAGCAGTGGTGAAAGGCACCACACACACCACCTTGCACAGAGCAGAGCCCCAGCCACACTCACCTCCCAGTGGACGCGCACACTGAGTGCGACACACACTGGCACAGCCCGGCTTTGCTGCCAACTTCATTGCTGCAAAATTCACTCTGGTCTCCTGAGCCATGGGGCAGCAGGTGAGGGGCAGGTATGAGCAGGTGAGGGCTACGGCACAGCCAGCTGCTGGGAGCCAGCACCACAAGCCAGGAACCACAGCAAAGAGCAGAGGGATGTAAAGCAAGATTACCTCGGCAGCATGAGAAAAGTAGGACCGGGAAGGCACAGCGCGGGCTCCAGGAAACACCCTGGACCTGGGCGCACCTGTGCCTGTCCTTGTCCTTTATGTCACATCCTTGCGGGGGGGGGGGCACGGTTTCATAGCTGGACTATTCTAGAACAGCCACAGCAATGGCAATGCTTCAAATGACATGAGGGTGGGAGGGAGGATGACAGATGGGAGCAGGGAGGCAGGGAAGGTGTTGCTTGAGTGAGCGGGGCGCACTGACCCCAGGGACAGCAAGCTCAGGAGGGAGGCGAGGTTGTCCTCTTGTCTGGGTGCAGACCAAATGTTTAAAGACGTAGCTTTAGGGGCTGGCGTTGTGGCACAATGGGTTAAGCCACCACCTGCGTTGCCAACATCCCCAGTTTGTGTCCTGGCTGCTTCCCTTCTTATCCGGCTCCCTGATAATGGCTTGGGAAAGCAGTGAGGATGGCCCAGGTGCTTGGGCCCCTGCCACCCACGTGGGAGACCCGGATGCAGCTCCTGCCCCCGCCCTGGCCATTGCATCCATCTGGGGAATGAAACAGCAGATGGAAGATTTCTCCCTCTCTCTCTCTCTGCCTTTCAAATAAATCTTTAAAATAGATTAATAAATAAAAAATGTGGCTTTAGAAAATGGCCACAAGGGTTGACAGCAACAGGTGGGACCTGTGTCCCCTTCCCCCTGAATATGGAGTGTGACACCTGCCAGGGACATGGGAGACCCCCCAATGCCTCCCCACACAGGGGCCCTGAAGGCCCTCCCCGGGTAGTTACACTGAGCCGGTTGGTGAAGTGTGAGACCACGAGAGGCTGTGTGAAGATACGGGCCGCCTGGCGGGGCAGTTGGAGGGGCCGGGGGCAGCCTGGGACCCCCAGGCACTCACTGTGGCACCTGCGTTGGCAGGCGTGGAGGTTTCCCCTCAGCGCCCCTGCAGCCTCAGGGGAGCCAGGGTGTGTGCTCGCTGACCCCACTGCGCCAGAGCAAGGCTCCTTCCCGCCAACTCCACGGGAAATGGACGCCTCATTTATTCTGGGGAAAAGATTAACCACTGGCCCAGACCTCCATTACGGTGCAACTCCCATCGCATCTGCTGAACACAGGAAAGCAGGGGTTCCTCCTTCCAGTTACAAATGCGCTAAGGAAGTCCCAGGTACCACCACACACCCTCACCCCTACACCCTCAACCTCACTCACACCACACACACCCACACCCTCACCCACACTCACCCCTACACCCTCAACCTCACTCACACCACACACCCACACCTAGAGACACACCCACACCCTCACCCACACTCACCCCTACACCCTCACTCACACCACACACACCCACACCTATAGACACACCCAGACCCTCACCCACATGCACACCCACACTCACCCCTACACCCTCAACCTCACTCACACCACACACCCACACCTATAGACACACCCACATGCACACCCACACTCACCCCTACACCCTCACTCACACCACACACACCCACACCTATAGACACACCCACACCTCACCCACATGCACACCCACACTCAACCCTACACCCTCAGTCACACCACACACACCCATACCTATAAACATACCCACACCCTCACCCTCACCCACCCCATACCCTCACTCACACCACACACACCCACACCTATAGACATACCCACACCCTCACCCACATGCACACCCACACTCACCCCTACACCCTCACTCACACCACACACACCCACACCTATAGACACACCCACACCTCACCCACATGCACACCCACACTCACCCCTACACCCTCACTCACACCACACACACCCATACCTATAAACATACCCACACCCTCACCCTCACCCACCCCATACCCTCACTCACACCACACACACCCACACCTATAAACATACCCACACCCTCACCCACATGTACACCCACACTCACCCCTACACCCTCACTCACACCACACACACCCACACCTATAGACACACCCACACCTCACCCACACTCACCCCTACACCCTCACTCACACCACACACACCCACACCTATAAATACACCCAGACCCTCACCCACACGCACACCCACACTCACCCCTACACCCTCACTCACACCACACACACCCACACCTATAGACACACCCAGACCCTCACCCACATGTACACCCACACTCACCCCACACCTTCAACCTCACTCACACCACACACACCCACACCTATAAACAACCCATACCCTCACCCACACGCACACCCACACTCACCCCTACACCCTCACTCACACCACACACACCCACACCTAGAGACACACCCAGACCCTCACCCACATGTACACCCACACTCACCCCACACCTTCAACCTCACTCACACCACACACACCCACACCTATAAACAACCCATACCCTCACCCATATGCACACCCACACTCACCCCTACACCCTCACTCACACCATACATACCCTACCTATAAACACACCCACACCCTCACCCACATGCACACCCACACTCACCCCTACATCCTCACTCACACACTTCCAAGTTCAAGGGAGAACACCTGCTCCGAATTCGCTCAGCAGTGCCATTAGCTGGGTCGGGCCAGATGGAAAAGATTAATCCAATATCAAACATCTTGTTATTAAGCGATTAAGACAGAACCTAAAAGTTACAAATCGGGTTTCCCTCTCAGGGCACCCCAAGGGTCCCGAGAAGGGCATGTCGGTCCTCTCACTAATTACCGCAACTGACTGTGTGTGTTACAGCTACAGTGAACAATTATTAGGTAGAATATGTTTTCAAAGATTCTAATCTGCAACCTAAACCCAAAGGAACTCTAATTAAGTGCTGTCGCTCATTAATTTGACAAATACGTGCGGCCGCTGTGCGCCAGGCTGCGCTCTGAGGATGCCAGGGGAGAAGAACCACAGCCGTGCCCTCCAGGTGTCCGCGGCCTGGCAGGGGCGGCAGACAGGGCCAGGCTGGGCAGGGGCGGGGCAGCGGGGTGCTGCGGGGTGGGGGGAGTGGGGAGGGGCTGCAGGTGCCCACACGTGCTCTGTGTGTGTGCACGTGTCTGTGTGTGCACAGGTGCCTGCACACCCGTGACCTCGGTGGACTGCTCGGCAGGAACACAGCCCAAATCCCTGGCACCAGGCCTGGGAGAAGCCAGGGTTGTGCCCTGTGGGCCTGGCTAGGGGAGGTCAGAGGAACAAAGCCCCTCCCCCCAGCCCCTAGAGGGAAGTTCCCAGGAATGGGGTTTTCCAGGGTTTCCTGCAGCACGGCAGGAAGAGGTACAGCAGCTGGGACCCCTGAGAGGAGCCCCGCCCCACAGCCAGGCAGGGCCACGCTGGGTCCCCGAGAGCACCCCCGCCCCACAGCCAGGCGGGGCCATACTGGACCCCTGAGAGGAGCCCCGCCCCACAGCCAGGCGGGCTGTGCCGCCGCCAGTCCTGCAGCCTGACCCCGGGAGCACCTGGCCGCCCTTCGGCTCTTCCATGGCCAGCACTCAGGCTCAGGCTGTGCCTGGTCCTGGGCTAGCCAACATGCTTTTGCTCCGCTCGGAATCTTGAGCCAATAACTGGCTGCTGTCCCCAGTGCCCAGCCCCCACAACCAGAGATCCTGCCTGGTAACACCTGGGGCCACTTCTCCAGGGCCAGGGGTGCGCGGGCACTGCACCCGCGGCCGAGGGTGCTGTACGCCATTAGCCCAAGCCTGCTTGCCCACCCTATGCTCACTGAGCAGCAGCGATGCTGAAGCCGGCCCAGGGCTCTGCCGGGTGCCCCTTCCCTCTGCAGGGACAGCAGCTAGATCCTGAGGCACCGCAGGGGCCCCAGCCTGACCCCGAACCCGAGATGGGACAGGGCTGGGACAACGGCTGGAGCCGAGTTCCCAGAAATGCTGCCCAGGCTGGGAGTGAGAAAGCCACCCCTTCCCCAGCAGCCTGGGCTTCCTCGGGGACACCTGCCATGCCCACCACACGGCTGTGGACGACGGGATGACCGCAGTGCCGCAGTCTGCCCAGAGAGCCCCTCCTGACGCCAACGCCCTCACACCCACAGGGTCCCCACCTGACTGGCATCAGACAAGCTAGGAGCCAGGGCCACTGCTGGGCCCTGTGGACAGGTCACCCTGCCCTGTGGTACACGGCCCTGGACAGTGCGCTGGCCTCTGCCCACTGGACCTCAGCAGCTCCCCTCCCTGGAACGTGACAGCCACAGTGTCCCCTGGGGGCCGGCTGCACCCAACAGCACTGCCTGTGCCCCCAATGTCCTCTCCCAGCCAGAAGGAGACATTCTCTACACGCATCTTGTGAGCTCGCCGGAGGAGAGGCGACTAGAAGCCCCTGTGCTCTTTCTGCAGGTCAGGCAGGTCCTCTCGGCTCCCGTCTCACCAGCTCCTTCTAGGGTGCCAAGGGCCTGACCTCAAAGGCACCCAGAAACACCCTGTCGTGAAAGCAGACTGGACACAGCGGCTGCTGGGGGGGAGGGGTGGGGAGGGGAGGGTCACACCCATGGCAGCAGGAGTCGGTGCTCACAGGCTCCGGGCAGACACGGGGACCCCACTGCCAGTCTCCCCTTCTAGAACGAGGCCGGCCGCCAGCCAGACCGACCCTGTGCAGCCACCGCGGGGGCCTGCGTGGTGCACCGAGCTGTGCGAGAGAGTGCCCCCAAGGGACATTTCTGGGGACCCTGGCCGCAGCCCATCTCCCTGAGACACCGTACAGCAACCGCTCAACCTTCAGTTCTTGAGCCGCGACACCCTTAGGCCTTGGGTGCTTTTGAAAATCAGAAGTCAGAGGCCACACCAGGTGACTCGGTCTGCGTCTTCCGTGTGGCTGCAGTGCCAGCGGCTCGCACTCTCCCAGCACATCTCCCCCGACTGTGTTAGGGGCAGAGGAGATCCCCCCCCAACGCAGGCGCCCCCACCACCTCACAGCCTGGCGGGCTCCAGAGCAGGGAGCACGTCGCAAAGAGACCCTGCTCAAACCAGGCTGGAAAATCCCACAACTCAGACCACGCCTCCCCCGAGACCACCTGCCCCCTGACGGTGACACCCACCGGCTAAGCTGATTTCATCACGAGGGGCAAGGGGCAGAGGAACACGGTGCACTCACGTGTCCCGGGCTCGGCCACGGCACACCAAGGGCGAGCTCTGCAAAGCATCGCTGCCCCCGCCACACTAGCGCTGACTTGTGTTAGCCGCTCCTGGGAACAACGGTGGGTCCCTCACGGATGCAGGTGGCCCAGGGTGCACCTGCCCAAGCCCAGCGGAAACCTCTCTGGAGGAACACAACAGCACCCCAGCTCTGGTGTTCTTCCCACAGGAACACCTGCAACAGTCAGGGCTGGGCCAGGTCAAGGTCAGCAGCCAGGTTCTCAACCCAGGCCTCCCATGAGGGCGGCAGAAACCCAAGCAGTTGGGCCACGGCCCACTGCCTCCCAGGATGCACAGCAGCACGAAGCCAGAATGGGAAGTGGAGGAACCAAGACTCAGGCACTCGGATACGGGTCGAGGGCATCCCAAGCAAAATGACCTACAAACGCCACCCCTGGGTAACACTGTATCATTTTCTGTGCACACTTCATTGGAGGTATTCCTGGTTGTTTCATTTTCCACCCTCTTAGAAACAACGCATTCCATCTCCACTTACTGAGGGCCCAGAGAAACACACTCGATTTTTTACTGTAACAGTTCCCAGCAATCCTACTGAATGCCCTCTTTAATCAAATCACGTATCTGCATCTTCGTCCGGGCTCTTTGCAAGTAACGGTATCATCTGTGAATGACAGCACTGTTCCTCCACCCTCTCCCACGTTGATACCTCGCTTTTTCCTGTCTTACCACATTGGCCGAGACCTTGAGGACAGCGTTGATGCTAGGGATTTACCAAAGTCTGGCAAACACTGGCAACTAAATGGCCGACTGTGCCACTGACTCACTCAAGCTTTCTCCAGGGCCAGGAGTGTGCTGACTCATCACTGACCACTGGTCTCGCTGCAGGACCCCTGGGCCATGTGCAGAGACCCCAGCCCTGCCGGGCAGCCCCACTGAACAAAACTCAGAGGGCGGCAGCCCACTGACCACCAGGTAAGGCCACAAAGAGCAGAGGTAAACAATGAACGGGAGCAGCAAGACCTACGTGGCTGGGAGTCCACGGGACAGCTCTCCTGCAGAAATCAGCCGGGAAATTATTTTAACCCCATAAGAGCATCTGCCCCGGCGGCTGCATGCATGGCCATGGATGGAAACTTGGGGCTTCGCAACACACAGCAAGAGCCAGGCAGCGGAGAAACCACCAAGTTCTAGAAAAGGAGCCCAGGATGGGAGGTGCATGTGGACCAACGTGGTTAATCCTAAGGCTCAGAAAAGGAGACTTCGGGAGACGGGGACGCACGTCTCTAGCAGAAAGGCAGTGCCCAGGAGTCCTCCCTTCCCAGAGGTGTGGCTAAAACAGGCTGGCTCCTCCCAGAGGCCCTGGGGGAGGATCCCTCCGCCTTGCTGGCTTCCGGTGGTGGCTGCAGCCCCTGGGGCTGCCCCTCACCTCTGCCTCTGTCCTCGCACCCCCTTCCTCTTCTCTCTGAATCCCTCCCCATCATCTCCGCAAAAGCCCCAGCATCGGACCCAGAGCCCAAGCTGGCCCCGGATGGTTCTGTCCTCAGGGTCCTTCATTCCACACCACATCTGCCAAGACACCTTTGTTCCAAACAAGGTCCCCCACACAGGTTCGGGGCAGACACATCAGTGGGCGGCGGGCGCTGCACAATGTGATCCATGGACACAAGGCTGTTCTCCGAATCCCAAGTTTTCTATGGGATTCTCTCTTTTTCTTTTTTTTTTTTTAATTTTTTTTTATTTTTTGACAGGCAGAGTGGACAGTGAGAGAGAGACAGAGAGAAAGGTCTTCCTTTGCCGTTGGTTCACCCTCCAATGGCCGCCGCGGCTGGCGCGCTGCGGCCGGCGCACCGCGCTGATCCGATGGCAGGAGCCAGGAGCCAGGTGCTTTTCCTGGTCTCCCATGGGGTGCAGGGCCCAAGCACCTGGGCCATCCTCCACTGCACTCCCTGGCCACAGCAGAGGGCTGGCCTGGAAGAGGGGCAACCAGGACAGAATCCGGCGCCCCGACCGGGACTAGAACGCGGTGTGCCGGCGCCGCTAGGCGGAGGATTAGCCTAGTGAGCCGCGGCGCCGGCCTCTCTCTTTTTCAATCCAACAGAGCCTTCTAGGAGATACTAGGCTCACACAAGAGCTAGTACCCAAAAGAACAGCCCAAGAAAATAACACAAAAGAGCAAACAGGAGTGAATGCTATACTCCAGGGGCTCCGGGAACTCACCGGAATGCAGCAGTAACCCAGTCAGCCCAGTGGGGGGTGGGGGCAGAGCAAACCTGGCAGAGAAGGGATTCTCACGGGGCTGTGGAATGCAGTTGTGGCCAAGCAGCACTGGGGGCTGGCAGGCTGGCCCTCCACCTCCTAGCACTGCCCCAAAGCGAACGCAAAGAATTCAAGAGCTGAACGTGCTGAGAAGACAAGGCTGCGAAAACACCGAATAAACCGAGGACAGTTTTCAACTCCAGGGGTCAGGCATGCTAACCACCAAGCCAGAGCCCACGAAGGAAGAGAGAGTCAGGACAAGGAAGCAGCACACTGCGGCCGACACAGGCGGCCCCAGCCCTGGGAAGCTCCAGGCTTTGGACAGCAGCGAGAAGTAAGCAACAGGTGATGTCTTACCCATCAGGTTTGCAAAAATTTCAGAGACGGGGGCTGGTGCTGAGGGGTAGTGGGTAAAGCTGCTACCTGCAGTGCCAGCATCCCATATGAGCGCCAGTTCAAGTCCCAGCTGCTCTACTTCCAACTCAGCTCTCTGCTATGGCCTGGGAGAACAGTAGAAAATAGCCCAAGTGCTTGGGACCCTGCACCCACGTGGGAGATCTGGAAGAAGTTCCTGGCTTCAGATGGGCCCAGCTCCAGTCATTGTGGCCATCTGGGGAGTGAACCAGTGGACGGAAGATTGATCGATCGATTGATCTCTCTGTCTCTCTCTGCCTCTCTGTAACCCTGCCTTTCAAATAAATAAATATCACAGATGACGACAACTGCCACACCTGGCAACAGACCCCAGCGCACCTGCTGGCGGCGAGGATGCTGAGGGCCCCAAGCTTGCGGAAGACCATCGGGTGATTCGGTCAGAATCCAAACACGGCAGATCCACCGACTCAGCAATCCCGCCGCCATCTCCATATTCAGGAAGCCCTGGCATCCCACACGGAGCCCGGACACCGACGGCCCACGGACGCTCGCTGCTCTGCCACGATGGCGAGAAGCAGATACAACCCGCCTGCCGCCCCCAGCCACGAGGCGTCTGCAGTCAGTGTTTGTAAAGATTCATTTATTTATTTTGAAAGTCAGAGTTACAAAGAGTGAGGGAAAGAGAGAGCGAGAGAGCAAGAGAGAGAGCGAGCTGTCTGTTAGTTCATTCCCCGGGGCCGGGACGAAGCCAGGAGGAGCTCCTTCCAGTCTCCCACAAGTGTGACAGGGGCCAGCATGTGGACCATCTTCTGCTTTCCCAGGAGCATCAGCAGGGAGCTGGACCAGAAGTGAACAGCCAGGACATGAACTGGCGCCCACGTGGGACGCTGGTGTTGCACCTGCTACGCCACGACGCTGGCCCCTGCAGATTCTAATGCATCAAGGCAGCTTTGCCATGTGCTTCTGGTCTACCTCCCAGAACCCCAGAGCCAGGTGCGAGCAGCCTGCCAGTGCTGGCCAGGGCTGATCCCCTCCCGGATCCTTCTAACCTGTAAGCTTAAAAGCCCTCCAAACGTCTACAGCCCCCTCTCCTGCGAGCACATGAGGTCCCAGAGGCAACCCCTGATCCCACAGCGCCCCCACTCTCAGCTCAGAGCTCCCACGGAACCCGCACACAGAAGCATCTTAGTCTTTGTCAGCAGGCACTCCCACTGGGACACCCCACCCCTCCCCTGCAGCCCAGGGACGCCCCACCCCTCCCCTGCAGCCCAGGGACGCCCCACCCCTCGCCTCCTAGGCCTCCTGGCATCACTCTACTCTAGCCCCCCAGGACACAAGGAAGGGCCCAGCTCCCGACAGGACGCCCCAGGACCCTCCCCCCCCAGATGACCTGCCAGTCACACGCAGCCTCTGACAGCCCCTCCCCCCAGGCTCGGGACTGCATTCACAGAGGTGGTGGTAGCCAGGGAAACGGGCGGCCCTGTGCAGGCGGCGGATAGCTGATGGGTGACCACGGGGCAGTGACAGGGCCTCTGTGCTTATTCAGATGAAGGAGTGGGCTGAATGGGGCCAAGCACAAAGGCCACTGGCTCGGGGAGCTTCCACAGGGGCGTGCAGGACACCCACACCTGTCACACGAGAAGAGGCCAGCCCTGCCCACACCCGTGCCTTCTGGTCTTTGGGGGGATTTACAAAAAGGACGAAGCAGGCCTTGGTCACATGTCAATTTTCTTCCCTTTTATGCTTTCAGATTTATTTGTAATTATTTGAAAGTCAGAATTACAGAGAGAGAGAGGGAGAGCTCTTGCATCCACTGGTTCACTCCCCAAGTGGCTGCAACAACCAGCGTCAGGCCAAGCCAAAGCCAGGAGCTTCAGCCAGGTCTCCCATGCATGTGCAGGGGCCCAAGCACCTGGGCCATCTTCTGCTGTTTTCCCAGGTGCATTAGCAGGGAGCTGGATCGGAAGTGGAGCAGCCGGCACTTGAAACAGCGCCCACATGGGATGCCGGCACCATGGCGGCTTTACGCGCTAGGTCACAGCGCCAGCCCTGTCGTTTTTCTTAAAGGGAGCTCCGTAATGATATCTGGCCTATCTGTGGGCAGCTTGAGGCCTTAAAATAAAACTCACCAATGCATCCCAAAGCCCTGGTTGAGACATCGCCACAAATCATCCTGGAAGCCTGTGGCCAGCTACGTCCCTGTGCCCGGCGTCCACCGCGCTTAGGACCTCAGCTCACACAGGCAGAGCTGGCCTTGTGCGCTCGGCCGGCTGCAGTGAGCCTGATGGTCACATAAACAAGGCCGCACACTAGCTGCCGTATTCGTCAAGCCCTCCCCAAAGACAGCACTGAAGCGTCCTTTCTTGGACTCAAACATTCCCCACTCGGGGGTGAGCTGTTAGATGTCGCTCAGGACACCTGCATCCCACATCAGAAGGCCTGGGTTCAAGTCCCCGCTCTGCTTCTGATCCACTCCCTGCTAATGCACACCCTGTGAGGCAGCTGGGGACAGCTCAAGCGCTGGGGTCCCTGCCATGCACGGGGAGCCCTGCATGGAACTCTGGGCGCCCGGCTTCAGCCTGGCCCAGCCCCAGCTGTTGCAGGCACCTGGGGACATCTCCCTCTCTACCTTTTGAATAGATAGAATAAATAAATGAATAAAAGTTTAAAAATAGCTTCACTCCCTCCTTGATACTTCAACATCTCAGATGAGAAATATCTAAATGCTTTTTTCCAAGAACTTGGAGACGAACTTCCCAGAGAGAATTTCCAATCCTCTCTGACGCAGTCCCCAGCTTTTTTTTTATTTTTATTTTTGGACAGGTAGAGTTACAGACAGTGAGAGAGAGAGAGAGAGAGAGAGAGACAGACAGACAGAGAGAAAGGTCTTCCTTCTGCTGGTTCACTCCCCAAATGGCCGCCACGCCCGGCGCTGTGCCAATCCAAAGCCAGGAAACCTCCTCCTGGTCTCCCATTCAGGTGCAGGGTCCAAGCACTTGGGCCATCCTCCACTGCCTTCCTGGGCCACAGCAGAGAGCTGGACTGGAAGAGGAGCAACCGGGACTAGAACCAGCGCCGCAGGTGGAGGATTAGCCTAGTGAGCCGCGGCACTGACTCCCCCAGCTTTCTTAATGTGAAGAGAAATAACAAAGAATCTGGGGCCTGCGCTGGGGCTCGGCGGGTGAAGCAGCCATCTGCAGCATCGCACCGCATCCAGGCACTACTCCACCTCCAGCTGCTCCACTTCTAATGCACCTGGGAAAGCAGCAGAGGACGGCCCAAGGGCTTGGGCCCCAGGTGGGAGAGCTGGAAGAAGCTCCTGGCTCCTGGCTTCAGATCAACTCAGTTCCAGCTGTTGTGGCCATCTGGGGAGTGAAGCAGCAGATGGAAGACCCCTCTCTCTGTCCCTCCATTTCTCTGTCTGTAACTCAGCCTCTCAAATAAAAAAAAAAACCTTAAAAAAAGAAGAAAGAAAGAAAGAAAGAAAGAAAGAAAGAAAGAAAGAAAGAAAGAAAGAAAGAAAGAAAGAAAGAAAGAAAGAAAGAAAGAAAGAAAGAAAGAAAGAAAGAAAGAAAGTCACCTTCCCAACCCTTGGCACAAATAATGTCACTACGGAGACTGACTACTCAGAATAACCTCAAATATTACACGAACACACAAACCACACGGCCCAGAACAAAACTGCAACAAGCATGCAACTCTGCCTCCTACCTCACAGCCTCCCTCGGACAGCCCACGGGCCCTCCAGAGAGCAGGGCGGGCTTTCGCCCCAGAGGGGAAGTCTGCACCACACCTCCTTGCAAAGCAGGTGCACTTGGAGGTGGAAAAGGCAAGAAAGCCACCCTGCACCTGCTCCTCCGGCGGAGAAAGGCGGGCGAGCACCCCCAGCGCTGGCTTTCTGCTTCTAGCTGCTTGGGCTCCTGCAAGGTCGCTTTACTTTTCTGAGTGACAAGACCCTTGCCCCGTCCTTGCCCAATGGCTCGGCTGATGACGGTGGCTGGGTTCTGGAAGGGGGTGCACAAGATGGCTGAGCCCCCTGTACGGTGCCTCCCAGCCGTGGGGGACCCTAGTCCCCCCTCTGTCCTCAGACCAGGTGCCCCTTTGCATATCAAAGCCCACCAAGTGTCCAGTGACCAGCGACCAGGCCGGGCCTCGGAGTCCCAGGCCGCCCTCTGCCCTCCCTTTCCTGCCCAGGGCCCCACAAGTCCAGCAAGGACCCTCGCCCATTCCCAGGAGCACTTCTGCAGACAGATGTTTCTAGAACATCCCACGTTTGAGCTCCGGGAGGTGGCAGGGCGCCTGCATCCCCCAAGGGAGCAGAACAGCGAGAGAAGCAGAAGCTGCGAGTGGCGTCCTGTAAGACCTCTCTGGATGAGGCCAGCAGCAGGGACAGAGGCCGTGGCAGGGCCCGGGGCGGCGGGGGTGCTGCACTGCCTAGACGCCTAGGGAGTGCCACCGGAACCCACCAGAGCCACCAGGCCCCTAGAGAGAGCCTCCATCCAGTGCCCGACGCCCGCTGAATTCAGAGACCAGGTGACTGCTGGGCTACACAGAGGCACGGTCATGGGCACCCTTCAGCGGGTAAGCGCGTCCTTCCTCCATGCTTGGGCAGGGTCCCCAGGTTGAGGGCCCCACCCCACGCCCTGAGCTGCCCCAGGGGCCTCTCTGATTCATTCCAGTGGGCTCCAGCTGTGGCTCCAGCCCCTCCAAAGCCTGGGATGTGCTCATGGACCCCACCCTCACCTCGGCCCCTTCCAGGCCACCCCCTCCCCATCCAGTCGTGCGGGGACCCCCACTACAGGTTAAGTTCCCTGCCGTGAACCTGACATGGCCCCGCACAGTGCCGGCTCAGGGAGAGGCGCTGGCCGGTGGGAGGAAGCCAGGCAGGCACTCGTCCACACCCAGCTCCCGCCTCCTGCCTCCAGTGCCCTGTGTCTGCCCGTGGCTGCTCCAGGTGCCTGGGGCCCGCACAGGGCTGGGATCTGCAGGGTCCATAGCGGAGCTCCGGCCAGGGTGCCCACAAGGTGCTGGGTACACATGCCACAGAACAGGCCCCCCGCGGCAGGATGAGGCCCTAAGCGATGAGCACCAGGGCCACGCGGCCATCCTCTTCGGGACCAGACTGAGGCCCGCAGCCGCCCGCCACTCGGCCTGGCAGCCACCCCTTCCCCGGGAGCCCCTGCTACGGTGCAAGGCTGTGCAGCTCCCGCGTGGAGGAAGAGTACAGCCAGGGCCCCTCCCACCTGTGCCACACACACACACACACACACACACACACACACCCCGGCACCACAGTCATCTGTGCGGGCGACAATCCTGACCTCGGGAAGCCTTCTCAGCCCCCACCCCACCCCACAGGATCCTGTTCTTGCCCTGGCCCCCTCGATGGCCCACAGCACCTGCCACAGCAGGGAGTCGGCCTGGGGCACCAACCGGCCCACTGGATGGAAGCTCTCGGCAGGCAGGCCGGCTCAGGCCGGCTCCGCCTTTGTGGACGCCTGCGTCTGCTGCACGAAACACAGTGACCAGGAGCAGCTGAGGCGGGGACGGGCGGCCAGGGGAAAGAAGGGGGGTGGGCGAGGGGCACCCCCATGGCGGTTCTGGTTTCTGTTCCCTGTCCTCACCAGGCCCTCTCTGCCCTCCTGAGAGCCCCACACGCCTGGGCTCCTCCCCCACTACAGGACTGGCTCACCTGCCCGGATCCCACCTCTGTTCGCTCTCAGGTGCCCTGCTGAGTGGCTACCCCAGACCCAATTTCCCAATGCTGGAGCAGAGACCCGTGCCCTCAGGGGGTGGAGAGAGGGGTCTGCAGGCTCTGAGGAGGGCTGGCCGCAGAGAGCAGGGGCAGAGGCGGCGGCTGCTGGGGGCCTCGGGGGTGGGGGGCGAAGTTAGGGGCTGGGCCAGGGGTCAGGCACCCAGCAGGTTGTTCAGACGCTGCCGTGACCCCAAAGCCCCCACCCCTCGTTCATTCCTCCCTGTCACTCATGGGCACAGGTGACAGAGCTGGCACGTCCTCCCGGGACAAGGACACCTGCCTGGGTGGGGAGAGAACAGGCCCCTTTCCAGGGTGGGTGGGGACGGAGGACAAGGGATGCGCACAGGCTCGCTCTGGAACTGGTGGCTGGGCCAGCTCTGAAGCCTCTGGGTCCAGCAGGCTAGGACAGCCCACGTGACGCCTTCAGGATGCAGGTGCTCATGGCTCCTGCTTGGCCACTGTCATCACTCCCTGCTACAGATGGGCAGCTGAAGTGGGGCCTGAGGGGGTGAGGGGCACCCACACCACACAGCAGGTAAGGCGGGCAAAGCCAGCCTGTCTGTCTCACGTCCATCAAGGCAAAGTTGGACAGGACCTGGTCATCTGGTGTGAAATCAACACGTGGCTTGTTTCACGAGTGCTCCGAGCTGACACTGCCCAGGACAGGGAACCCTCGGCTGGACAGCCCCCTCTGAGCGTGACCCCTGCAGGTCCTCCAGGGCCCTGCTGTCCCATCACCATGACAACCGCGGCCCCAGGACGGGACGGCCCAGCATCTCCAAAGCGAGAGAAGCTGTCAGGTTCCTGCTAGGACACAGGACCGCTGCCCCAAGCCCAGCGGAGAAGAATGACCGCTGAAGGCCGACGGGGACACTCGGGGCTTGGGTTTTCCGGGGAATTCCTGCTTCCCGCTACAGCCCGAACTTTCCAGCGCGAGGGCGCGTATCTCTGAACAAACCGAAAAGCAACTCCCAGTGCCTGTGAGAACACGGCCCGCCTCTGGGCAGCGGTTCTGGCTTTGTTTTCACCTGGAGGAGGGGCGCTGAAGGTGAGGAGGGGGCGTGGCTGAGCTTCGGGAGAGGCAGCCCCGGGCCCACAGGCCCAGCTCCCTGCAGCCCACCAAGGCTCCCAAACCCCAGCTGGGATGAGACACGGGGTAACCCCCTCCTGTCAACAGTGTGGTCGCGAGCTATTAACGAGGCTGTTTCCTTGGCATACTGTCTTTCATTCATTCAACAAACAGTGACTGTGCCTTGCCCGGGCCAGGCACCTGCTGCTCAGAAAGCCCTGACATTCCGGGGCCTGCGGGGTTCAGGGCAGTGGGGCCAGCGACCACGCCCCTCCAGGGCTTCACTGGCCGGGGCTGACAGATGAGAGAAGCAGGGGCGCATATGGAAGCCCTGGAGCCCAGGCAGTGCCTGCACTGCCTCCTGGATGACTGCGAGCCCGCAGACCCCTCCCTGCTCTGCTGCCGCGGGGAAGGCCCCTCGAGACCCGCCCGCTTCCCCTGGGGGCTGGGGTCCCCTGCCGGCCGAGGCGACCCTGAGCCTCAGTCTGACTTCAAGCAGGGCCCAACAGTCCATCCAGGGGCCACCCTCCGCTCAGCTCCTTGGGGGCTCGGGGCTGCCAACAGCAGATCCAGTCCCCGTGGGCGGGGCCGTGGGTGATGGAGGACGTGGTCCCAGGACACCCCACCCTTTCAGTGCTGCTGCCAGGTCCCCCGGAAGGTGAAGACAAAGCCACGGCCGAGCTCAGTGCCTCTGCAGACAGTGCCAGACTCTGCACTCCCTGCTCCCCACATCAGAGACCCGTGGAAAGCTCTGGAAGCCGGCAGGGCTGCAGTGAGGCGTGCAGCTGAGTGAACCCCGCGGGCCCGCCAGGCTGAGTCATCCCCTGGGCCGGGCGGCGGAGAGCAAGTTGCTGCAGGAGAAGCCCTGGGCGCCCGCCCCGCCCCTCCCCGAGAGGCCTGCCCGCACCTGCATCCGTGCAGCCCTGGAGCCTGGGTGGGCACCCAGGACCCGCGCCGAGCTGCCTGGCATCCACTCCAAACTCCACGTCCCCAGGGCCTGGCAGCACCGTCCTCTGCTGTGGCCTGGGCCAGAGGCTCCCTGACTACCCAGACCCCTGGGGACGTGCAGGGCCAAGCCCCAGGGTCACACTCTGGGACACTGGGATGGGCAGCCTGGGAGACCCTAGGCCCCGCCCACCAGCGCCCCCAGACTCTCAGGCCTCTTCCGGGCCCTCTCGGAGGGAACCACACAGTCAAGGGCCGCACAGCTCCCTAGTAACGGCCACGGGTCACATGGCCCCAGGGAGAAGGGCTCCTGTATGTTCCATCAAGGGGAAAGGAGAGGGGCCGCGCCATGGTACAGCAGGTAAAGCCTCCACCTGCAACCCAGCGTCCCATATGGGAAGGCCGCTCCCCTTCCGATCTAGCTCCCTGCTAGCGGCTTGGGAAAAGCAGCGCAAAAGTGCTTGGGCCCCTGCCAACAACGTGGGAGCCCTGAGGAAGCTCCTGGATCTAGCTTCAGCTTTGCCCTGCCCTGGTCACTGCGGCTACCTGGGGAGTGAATGAGTGCGTGGAAGATGAGTGTGTGTGTGTGTGTGTGTGTGTGTCCCACCCATGACTCACTCTCAGATAATCAAACTTTTAGAAAAAGGGGGGGAAGGAGAAGGACTCACCTTGAATCCAACTTTGGAGCCTGGGTGACAGGCCACACCCCCTGGCGAGGGCAACTCTAGGAGAGCCCAGCCCCCACCCAGGACAGTGGCCAGGGGGTGCAGCCAGGCTGGACCAGTGGCCCAGGTCTCAGTCACCAGCTGTGCGTGGTCCTGGAGCTGGGAGACTCGGACACAGACACCAAGGCTCCGTGGAGTCCCGCTGGGCCTCTGTGGCCTGGCCAGCAGCCACCTGTCACCAGCCAGCTGCCAGCAGCCTGCAGGAGGAGGGCCCTGTGTCAGGGTCAGCCCTGCCGACCACCCCACGGGGATCAGTCTGGGTTAAGAAAGTAGCAGTGGGCCGGCGCCGCGGCTCACTAGGCTAATCCTCCGCCTTGCGGCGCTGGCACACCGGGTTCTAGTCCCGGTCGGGGCGCCGGATTCTGTCCCGGTTGCCCCTCTTCCAGGCCAGCTCTCTGCTGTGGCCAGGGAGTGCAGTGGAGAATGGCCCAAGTGCTTGGGCCCTGCACCCCATGGGAGACCAGGAAAAGCACCTGGCTCCTGGCTCCTGCCATCGGATCAGCGCGGTGCGCCGGCCGCGGCGGCCATTGGAGGGTGAACCAACGGCAAAAGGAAGACCTTTCTCTCTGTCTCTCTCTCACACTGTCCACTCTGCCTGTCAAAAAAAAAAAAAAAAAAAGAAAGTAGCAGTGGTGCAGACCCCTCTTGGGACCCCACAGCCCACGTCAGAGTGCCGGGTTCAAGTCCTGGCTCCACGTCCGATCCCAACTTCCTGCTCACGGCCCCCGAGAAGGCAGCAGTGAGGGCTCAGCATCTGGACCCCTGCACCCACCTGGGAGACCCGGATGGAGCTCCTGGCTCCTGCCTCAACCTGGCCCAGCCTCCGCTGTTGCAGCCATCTGGGGAGTGACCCAGTGGGCGGAAGATCTCTTACTGCCTCTCTTTCAAGAAATATAATGTAATAATACACTTTTTTTTTTTTTTGACAGGCAGAGTGGACAGTGAGAGAGAGAGACAGAGAGAAAGGTCTTCCTTTGCCGTTGGTTCACCCGCCAATGGCCGCCGCGGCCGGCGCACCGCACTGATCCGATGGCAGGAGCCAGGAGCCAGGTGCTTTTCCTGGTCTCCCATGGGGTGCAGGGCCCAAGCACCTGGGCCATCCTCCACTGCACTCCCTGACCACAGCAGAGGGCTGGCCTGGAAGAGGGGCAACCGGGACAGAATCCGGCGCCCCGACCGGGACTAGAACCCGGTGTGCCGGCGCCGCTAGGCGGAGGATTAGCCTAGTGAGCCGCGGCGCCGGCCAATAATACACAATTTTTAAAAAATAATACAGTGGACCAAAACTAATGATGAATGTTCAGTTTGAATAATGCCACATGGTATCAAAATGCAGAATAAAAAGCATACAACTTCAGAAGTGGAGTGGCCTGGGGCCACCCAGCAGGGAGAGCTGCACAGCACCACCACCCACAAACGTCCCCATCGCACAGCTCAGAGCGCCCTGCGCGGCAGTTTCAGGGTCAGTGAACTGCCCCACAATTTGAAGCAAAAGGTAAACGAGCCAGCCCTCACAAGCCCCAAACCCAGGCGGTGTGAACCGGCTGACCCTGTGTTAGCAGGGGGGAACACGGGAAACACGGACCCGAGCCACGGGAGCGCGGAGAAGGACAAAGGCTCCACCAGCGCGTCCCCCAGGCCCCTCCTGCCGCCCGACGACGACGCACAGCCCAGTGCTCTCCGCTCCTCGGCACAGCCCAGCAGGTTTTCAAATGACTCTGCAGACGCAGGCCACACACGGGCTGTGAGAGGCGGCGGTGACAGGGTGACAGGTAACCGGCGGCTGTGGCCTGTGCCTGGGCTCCAGCAGGGTCGGTGCAGGACGGAGCAATGCCCACCCCACTGCCCATGGAATCGCGGTCAGGCCTGTGTCATGGCTGCCTAAGCCACGTGGCACCACCTTGTTTTCTCAAGCAAGGAGTCACCCACTCAGACAGCACAGAGGAACTCAGGATCCAGGCCCGGCATCTGCCCCACGCGCCACGGCCTCAGTGTCCAGCGGCTGCAGAGGACCAAACGGCCAGACACACGTTCAGCCCCAAGGGAGCCCAGCGGCCACGGGGCTCCACGTCCACTGTGGCTCAAGAGACGACAGGCCTACGTGCAAGAGAAACCCCCGCAGCCAACCAGGGACCCAGACGCTGTTCCAACCCTGAAGCCATCAGCGCGGCCACGGGGGCCACCCTGGCCTGGCTGCCCCTGAAAACAGACGGCAGGGGCACTATCATTTTCCCTGTGGCACAGGGCAGTGAGGGGCACAGGGCAGAACCAGCCACCGACGTGCCCGTCCCAGCTCCCCAGCCCTGCCTTCCCAGGCACATCCACTCACAGTGAGGGGCCTGTACACACACACACACACACACACACACACACCTGTGCTCCCCCCGCCCCCCGACACACCTGTGCAAACACCATGTTCACCCCGTCCCCCACATACACACACCTGTGCTCACCCTGTCCCACACACACACACACACACACCTGTGCAAACATGTGCTCACCCGTCCCCCCACATACACACACCTGTGCTTACCCTGTCCCCCCCACACCTGTGCTCACCCCGTCCCCCACACACACCCGTGTAAACATGTGCTCACCCCTGTCCCCCACACACACACCCATGCAAACACTGTGCTCACCCCGTCCCCCCCCCACATCTGTGCAAACACTGTGCTCACCCCATCCCACACACACACACACACACACACGCACTGTGCTCACCCCGTCCCCCCCCCACGCCCACACAAACACTGTGCTCACCCCGTCCCCCCCCCACGCCCACACAAACACTGTGCTCACCCCATCCCACACACACACACACACACACACGCACTGTGCTCACCCCGTCCCCCCCCCACGCCCACACAAACACTGTGCTCACCCCCCGACTTCCTGTCCCATACACACACACAGATGCCCGTGCAAACACACTCCACTCACCCCACTGGACTTCCTGTCCCACACACACACCACTGACCTCTGCCCGCCTGGGACAGATGGGTAGGAAATCTCTCAGAACAATAAACCTTCATATTTTCCACTCTCCCTTCTTTGAAGGTTTGGCCAAACTTTCAACTATGCACTAGAAATTTCCATTCTCAGGCGAGGGGGCTGGCGGGACAGGCTGCTCCCACGGCCATGTCACTGGCTCCTGGACACCAGGGAGACGGCTGCCGGCCTCCCGGAGCACACCTGCGGGCAGCAGGCCCCACGGCCATGTCACTGGCTCCTGGACACCAGGGAGACGGCTGCCGGCCTCCCGGCGCACACCTGCGGGCAGCAGGCCCCACGGCCATGTCACTGGCTCCTGGACACCAGGGAGACGGCTGCTGGCCTCCCGGAGCACGCCTGCGGGCAGCAGGCCCCTGTGCTGGGCACCACAGCAGGCAGCTGGGGCTGTCTCAGGAGCTCAGCGAGGAAAGGGGAACTCGGCTACCTGTGCACCTGCTCCTCCTCCTGTATCCTCGGTCACACCTGGAGCCATCAAGCCAGTTTGCTTAAATGTACCTGCGCCGGCTTTCGTCCCCAGTGGTCCTGCGGCTTTCGTCCCCAGTGGTCCCGCAGGGAGGGCTCGGGGACAGCACTAACTATGAAGAGCAGCAGGGGACCCCCAGGTCGCACAAAGGAGCAGCAGTCGCACCAGCCATCACACCACCCGCTTCCTCTCCCTGGGGTGGTGGAATTGGGGAGGCCCTCGCATGGCCCCTGGGCTGAGATGGGCAGTTCTTGAGACACCCAGGGACTCCTCCCTGGGACCCTAAGACCCAAGGTCCCAGATGCAGGGGAGAAGCCGGGCGCGCTGGACCTCCCTGGATGCCTGCGCCCGCGCGGTCTCTTCCTTTCTCCTGGGGCCTTGGAATCATGGCACGTGCTCATCTCCGCGGCTCCGACCGTGTAATTAAATAACCGAAGAGATTTTATCCACGTACCAAACACACAATTTATATTTCAGTGCCCTCCCCCCTTTGCCGTTTACGGTGTCAGGTCATTGGTGGAAAGTTCAGAAAAATGCACAGAATGAAGGCGACTTGAGCCCCGCGGGGGACAGGGAGCCAGCTCAGCCGCAGCAGCCCTGGTGAGCGGGGGACAGGGAGCCAGCTCAGCCGCAGCAGCCCTGGTAAGCGGGGGACAGGGAGCCAGCTCAGCCGCAGCAGCCCTGGTGACAAGGGTGCCTGCAGCCACGTGGAGAGGCACCTGCCCACCTCCAGCACCTGAGGGCCGGGAGCCCTGCGTGTTGGTGCTGGGACTTCCCGCGAATGCGGCACAGGCCTGGGGCTGTAACATCGCAGTCTGCTCACACCACCCGAGGCGGTAGACGTCCCCACTGCGTGCGGCCAGCACCACCACCCTGCTCCAGAACCATGTCATCTCCCACGTGACACACCCCCACCCCTCCCCGAGCCGGGGCACCCCAGACCTGCCTCCTGCCCCTGAGTCGACCCCCCCAGCCGGGGCATCCCAGACCTGCCTCCTGCCCCACCGAGTCCTCCTGCCCCACCGAGTCGATCCCCCCAGCCGGGGCACCCCAGACCTGCCTCCTGCCCCCCTGAGTCGACCCACCCAGCCGGGGCACCCCAGACCTGCCTCCTGCCCCCTGAGTCGACCCCCCCAGCCGGGGCACCCCAGACCTGCCTCCTGCCCCCTGAGTTGACCCCCCCAGCTGCGGCACCCCCAGACCTGCCTCCTGCCCCTCTTGAGTCGACCCCCCCAGCTGGGGCACCCCCCAGACCTGCCTCCTGCCCCCCGAGTCGACTCAACCAGCCGGGGCACCCCTAAACCTGCCTCCTGTCCTCCTGAGTCGACCCCCCCAGCCGGGGCACCTCAGACCTGCCTCCTGCCCCCCTGAGTCGACCCACCCAGCCGGGGCACCCCAGACCTGCCTCTTGCCCCTGAGTCGACCCCCCCAGTCGGGGCACCTCCAGACCTGCCTCCTGCCCCTGAGTTGACCCCCCCAGCCGGGGCACCTCATACCTGCCTCCTGCGCCCGAGTCGACCCCCCCAGTCGGGGTACCTCCAGACCTGCCTCCTGCCCCCGAGTCGACCCCCAGCCGGGGCACCTCAGACCTGCCTCCTGCCCCCGAGTCGATCCCCCCAGCCAGGGCACCCCAGACCTGCCTCCTGCCCCCCTGAGTCGACCCCCCCAGCCGGGGCACCCCAGACCTGCCTCCTGCCCCCGAGTCAACCACCCCAGCCAGGGCACCCCAGACCTGCCTCCTGCCCCTGAGTCGATCACCCAGCCGGGGCACCTCCAGACCTGCCTCCTGCGCCCCTGAGTTGACCCCCCCGAGTTGGGGCACCCCAGACCTGCCTCCTGCCCCCCTGAGTCGACCCACCCAGCCGGGGCACCCCCAGACCTGCCTCCTGCCCCTCTGAGTCGACCCCCCCAGCCGGGGCACCCCAGACCTGCCTCCTGCCCCTCTGAGTCGACCCCCCCAGCCGGGGTACCCCCAGACCTGCCTCCTGCCCCTCTGAGCTGGGCCCTCCAGCCCTGGCACCCACCGTCCTGCTCTCTGCCCCCTCCACAAACATTTTTGTGAGCAGCGTATTCCACCAAGCATGAGGCTCACTCGGGCGGTGGCAGGTGCCAGGACTCCCCACTGGCTCAGGCTGACCGACACTGGCCTGCACGACCCCTCCTCGCTCGGGCTGACCGACACTGCACCGCAGAACGGGCCCCACCGTGCTTAGCCACTTGTCCCAGTGTCTGTTGCTCCCCTGCTTCGGCCGCAGCGGACAGCACAGCTCTGAACACAGGTGCCCCTTACTGCACACCTGGAGCAGGGCTGCAGGGTCCCGGGGGGTCCTGCTTTTCATCTTCCGACTGTTTCCCGGTCAGCCTTCAAGTGCTGCGACTCCCCAGGCCCTCCCAACACGGCTGCTTCTGCCTGGACTTCCTGAAGGGTGAGATGGGCCTCACGGGGTTCTGATCCACGTCCACCAAGGATGGGTGGCGCTCAGCACCTCACCGTGTGCTACTATTTGGGGAAACGTCTGTTCCAGTCCCTTGGCTCATTTTAAAAAAATATTTATTTTATTTGAAAGGCTAAGGGAGAGAGAGAGATCTTCCATCCACTGGTTCACTCCCAGCAACAGCCAGGCCTGGGCCAGATTAAAGCCAGGAGCTTCATCCAGATCTCCCACGCGGGTGCAGGGGCCCAAGCCATCTTCTGCTGCTTTCCCAGGTGCATTAACAGGGAGATGGATGGGAAGTGGAGCAGCCGGGACTCGAACCAGTGCCCATATGAGATGCCGGCGCTGCGGGTAGAGGCTTAACCTACTGTGCCGCAGCACTGGGCCCTGCCCATTATTTAATCAGGCTGTTTGCTCTCCCGTTGTTGAGTGTAGGAATTATGTGTCTATTCTGGATATTAAGCCTTTGCAAGACACACAGTTTTAAAAAGACAATTTCCTAGCATTTACCATGAACACGGCACACAGTCTCCCAGTCATGGTCATGCCCCCAGGCTGCGTTTCTGCCTCTCCCAGCCTTAACCTACAGAAAGATGGGACTGGGGAGGAGGGGTCCTGGGAGGAGACCACGCCCCCTGAGGCCCAGGGCGGGCAGGACTTGACCAGCATCAGGCAGTCAGCATTGGACAGCATGGACAACCCAGGCCTCACGTGCGGAGAAATCTCCCACTTCCTCCAGTGCTGGGAGGGCTCTCCCCCTGAGCCAGGGGACCTGCCCAGCACCCAGCCCATGCAGGGCAGCCGCTGGGATCCGGGAGCTCGCCACCTCCAACACGGCCAGAACTGCAGGGCCCTGACCCTCGCTCTACAGAATGGTCCCGCTCAACCAGCTACTGGCAGGGCAACGCTGCCAGCTCCTTATCTCCAAATGCCACCACGCCTAGCACAGCTTACCTCAACCAGGTGTCATTTAGATTAGATATGAAAAAGCAATCCTCAGACTATTGAAAAAACCTCAGAGAACCAGGAGTAGAACAGACAGAAAGGAGCTGGTGCTGTGGTGTGGCAGGCAAAGCCGCCACCTGCGGTGCCCGCGTCCCATTTAGGCGCTGGTTCGCACCCAGGCTGCCCCACTTCCGATCCAGCTCTCTGCTGTGGCCTGCGAGGGCAGCAGAGGATGGCCCAGGCCCTTGGACCCCGGCACCTGTGTGGGAGACTCAGCGAGGGGGCTCCTGGTTCCTGGGTTTGCATCGGCTTAGCTCTGGCCGTTGTGGCCATCTGGGGAGTGGACCAGCAGAAGAAAGACCTCTCTCGTTCTCTGTGGCTCTGCCTTTCAAGTAAATAAATAAATCTTGAAGAAAAAAGAGAGGAGATGCATGGAGGAACAGATGGATGGGTGGGTAGATACATGGGTGGGTGGGTGGGTGGGTGAATGAGTGGATGGGTGGGTGGGTAGGTGGGCAGTCCATGCGGCACACTTAGACTACTGAGACCCTGGTCTGGGCCTGGCTCTGCCCCCATGAGCCCTCCAGCCTCAGTTTCTTTGCCCATAAAATGTGAGGTGACACAGGCAACCTCTGCAGGTGCCGAGACAGCGGGCAGCACACTAGGACACATGGGGCAGTGTCCCCACCACGGGCCACCTTCTGATGCACCACCCGGCTCCAAGGCTGGCCCCCGCCATGGCAGCCCTGCCAGAACCATGGGGCACCGACCCCTGACTGATAGGAGAGGGAAGCAGGGGACAGAGGGCAGGACAGGTCCCCACAAGACAGCAGGGTTGGCAGGCAGGGGCCTCTGCCGTGGGATGCAGTGAGTCCATGGGACCAAGAGTGGACAGAGCAGAGGCAACAGCCTGGCAAGGCCTCCCTGGGGTCCAGGGCTGTGGCCGGGGGTGGTCACGACAGAGGGGCCAGCACATCTTCTCCCAGTGCCCTAGAGCTGGCCCAGGGAAGAGAGGGGCCGTGGCCACGCCTGTGAGCTCAGGGCTGGCACGACTCTCCTTTCTGCCAGCCCCAAGGGGGCTCTGGCTCTGAGGGACCCACGACGTGGCCCGGCAGGCGTGAAGATTCAGCCTGCAAGGTTCTGGAAAATGCCCCCCCTCTCACCAGACCCAGGACCCCAGCCATGCAGGGGGACCGAAAGTGGCCGCTGGGTATCCCCAGCTCCTCCGCCGGCTCCCCTGGCCCCACGAGTGGAGGCAGCAGCCCTTAGCCTCAGCTTGCAGCCCCATCCCCTTCTTCCTTGGGGCACCCCCAAGGCTTGTTCCAGGCATCATCCACAAAGACTTGCCAAGCAGCTACTGTGCACCGCGTCCCAGGCCCCGGGGAAAGCGGAGAGAGGCCTTTGTCCTCCACGCGAGCAGCCACTGACACGGGGCGGCCTCTCTGACCCTCCCACGTCTTCTCCCGAAACCAACACCCCGAGAGCGGCAGGAGGCCCCGGGAGTGCTGCAGCAGAGAGGCCACGTGCGGCTCACTCTCAGGGACCCCGGGGCAGCCCCGTGCACCTGTGCAAAACCCTTGGAAAACCACTTCCCCCAAGGCTGCAAACAGCAAACCCCATGCCAAACTCACGCGTATGTGCCACACGCTGCGCCCCACATGATAAAATCTACTTGTGCTTGAATTTGAGTGCTAGCAGGGCTGTGGCACCGGGCCACACGCCCCACCCCGGGCACCGAGGTCGCTGCCAGGGCCTAGCCCCCCCCCCCACCCACCCCGTTCCCCAAGGCTTCTGCCACCTGGTTTCAAAATGGACGCCACCAGCCCAAACCCCACGGACTCTCCCAGGCTGCCACCGGGGCCGGACTTTATTCAGCATCACCAACAACACCAGCCCCTCCCCCATCACTGGCTCCCACCGAGGGGCTCAGGGACTTCGCCAGGGTCTCACCTGCCTCCTACTCTACCTGGACTTTTTCTTAAAAGATTTATGTATGTATGTATGTATGTATGTATTTAGATGAAAGGCAGAGTTACAGAGAGGCAGAGAGAGAGAGAGAGAGGTCTTCCATCCGCTGGTTCACTCCCCAGATGGCCTCAATGGCCATCCAAAGCCAGGAGCCAGGAGCTTCTTCCGGGTCTCCCACGTGGGTGCAGGGCCCAAGGACTTGGGCCTCTTCCACTGCCTTCCCGGCACAGCAGAGAGCTGGACGGGAAGTGGAGCAGCCGGGACACAAGCGCCCATGTGGGACGCCGGCACTGCAGGCGGCGGCTTTACTCGCTACACCGCAGCACTGGTCCCTGTGCCTTGAGTCTCCCGTCATGCTAGCTGGAAGGTGGAGTAGACGGAGGCCTGGCACCCTGCCTGCGGCCCCTCCACCCTCCAGGCCCCCTCCCCCCGGCTCGCCCACCCCCACCTCCCAGCCTGACCACTTGAAGACAAGTGAAAGTTATCACAAGCAGCCCTGGCCACACAGAGCCTCCCCCCGACACCGAGAACACGGCCCTGTCCACTCTGATGCCCCCAAAAGGTGCCAGTGCTTTGCAGATGAACCCCTGCGCGGGCCCTGGGGTCACAGGACAGCCGTGGGCACTCACCTGGTGACCACTGGCCTGCAGCTTGGCCTTGGGGCACCACGGGCTCCCTCGTCCCCGAGGCCAGCCTCCTTCCCTCTGAGCCGTGGCCCCATCTACTTTCCCCCAGTGACCATGTCCCCGCTCTGCAGAGGGCCCGGAGCCCTGTCCGCTCCAGCTCTCACAGGAGCACAAGGCCCTGCCACAGCTAACTCAGATCACACCTCCACCCTCTGGCTCCTGATGGCAGACCCCTGCGGGCCCCGCCCCTGCCCCCGGACCCCCAGGCCCCCTCCCCTGGGGTCCTTCCCACTGCAGCTGCATGGCAGCGCCCTCGCCATCTGACAGGCCACTCGGGCCTCGGCATCCCAGGGGCTGGCCCGGGGCCCGTGCCAACAGCCCACGTCCCCTGCAGCGGCGCCCAAGTCCAAGCCAACAGCCCCAGGCCATGAACACCCTCTCGCCGGTCACCCCCGTGCTGTGCTGGCCACCTGCAGCCATGGCCCCAGCTGGTCTCCTTGTCCAGACCCGCACGTCCCCTCTTCTTCATGGGCACCAGAAAGGTGTCCCAGCCACACGGGGCCCAAAAGTGGCCAGGGCCACTCTCCCTGCAAGGACCCCCGGCCCAGCGAATGCGCCCCCTCCCGCCCCGTCACCGCCCCAGAGCCACAATTTTCCGGAAAGCAGAGGCTGGGAGAAAACATCTCAGGAGCTGCCCTCCGGGCTCCAATCCCACTGCTGCCGGCCGCCACAAGCGGGTGGCCTGCTCGTCTCTGAGATAGAAGTGACAAAGACCCCTTCCACGTCACGAGGTGGCGGCAGGAAAACCAAACCTGCTCAGACAGGCAGTGCCGGGCAGAGCTCCCGGAGCACAGAGTGCCCCAGCCATCGCCTTCCCATCTGACCCCCATCCTGGAAACCCCTCCTCCTGGACCCCCGTGACGGCTTCCACCTGGCCTCCATTCTCACTGCCCACAGCCACCTGCCCATCAGCAGCAGGCCCGCGGGCCTGGCACGAGCCCCAAGCCCTCCCCCACCCGGACCCAGCCTGCTGACCCCTCTGCTGACCCACCCGGCCCTCACCAGACTCGGGGATCCCACCGGGCAGGAGCTCCCCACCCTGACACGCCTCTCCCCAGCCACCCTCCAGGTCAGGGGCCGTGCTGGCCCTCCAGGGCCTTGCACACAGTAGGTGCTTAATAACAGAACAGTGTTTCTGAAGAGTTAGCAGAGCCCCCAGGATGGTTAAGGAGTCGCCGGAACTGCCCGACTGTGCCGGGACGCTTCGTGTCCCCGGGAATCCAGCTCAACCCCTGGAGTGACGTGAGGTCTGCCGCTCCTCCACTGCACTGCGAGTGTCACAGAAAACACGAAACCCGCATCCTGATGACCCTGGCACGACAGCCAGCTCCCCGCCCCTTGTCTGCAATCTTCAGTCACTGAGGTAGCCTGTGTGCAACTTTATCAAGCCTGCCGCCTGCACGCCGTCCACCCCCACCAAAGCACACGGACAGAGGTTGCTCAAGCCTGTTGTTCCAGAGCCGCAGACGTCTGAGTGACTCACCGGGCAATGCTCCTTTCCCACATCCTCAGGTCCACCCCACACAGCAGAGAGGCGGAGATGTCACTGCTGCACGGTCGGCTGAGTTCTGGGACGCACGGCTTACAGCGCTAAACCCACAGGCACACAGGTGTTCAAGGCGGGTTTAAAATGTCAGCGTTGGAGCCGGCACGGCGGTGCAGCGGGCTGAGCTGCCGCCTGTGACGCCAGCATCCCATGTGAGCACCAGTGCCAGTCCCGGCTGCTCCGCTTCCGATCCAGCTCCCTGCTAATGTGCCTGAGAAAGTCCCTGCGCCCCTGTGGGAGACCCAAATAGATCTCCCAGCTTCGGCCTGGCCCAGCCCCAGCTGCTGCAGCCATTTGGGGAGTATCCGTGGACGGAAGATGACTCTCTCTGTCTCCCCCTCTACCTTTGTAACTCTACCTTTCAAATAAATAAATCTCTAGGACACCATAGTTTCCCATGGGGTTATAGCCACACTGCACAGGAAAACAAGCGTAATGTCCTTATCTCATACGAAAGCCATCACCTATAAAAACAGGTCTTAGATCATTTCACTCTATGCAGATTTCAAAGTTTTTCAAGTTGCATTCTGTCCTTGGAAGGCTGCCTGATCCCATCAGGATCCACTCAGTCAGAAACCCTGGGCCAGGCTCAGGGCCCGCCTCCCCACGCCCCCGGGCCCCGCCCCCAGGTGAGCAGCCCCTGGAGGCGCCTCTCCTGCAGGCTCCCACAAAACCTAATTGCCTGCTGGGCTTGGGACAGCAGCTCCAGGGCGCAATAAAGCATCAAAGACTCTAGGGTACGGCAATAAATCCTGCGAGGAGGCCAGTAACAACCCATAGAGACAGGGAATGAGTCTGAAACAAGAGCTCCCCATATTGTTCCTGAACAAAACCCCCGGAGCCGCCGCTCGTGAATTGAGGGCTGATCTTTTTGCTCTGTGCCGTTGGGAGCTGCACCTCTTAGTGGGCTGCTGCCCTGGTGCATTCCGAGGTCTGGGGGTGTTTGGAACACCCCGACTTGCCCGCTGGGAAGCAGGGCACCCATCCGGCACTGGAATAATTTAGTGCAGCAAGAAGTTCCCCCAAAATTTCTCCTTAGGGAGGAGAAGCCGTGTAAGAGGCGGGCTAGTTTTGTCCCTGTCCTGGTTTGACCCCTGCTGCCCCTGCTCTCTGGCCGTGTGATGCTGAACAATTCACTTGGTTTTCTCATCTGCAAATGGACCTCACAGGGGGCCAGCACTGTGGCGTGGTGGGTAAAGCCCCACCTGCAGTGCCAGCATCCCATATGGGTACCGGTTCAAGTCCCGGCTGCTCCTCTTCTGATCCAGCTCCCTGCTGTGGCCTGGGAAAGCAGTGGAAGATGGCCCAAGTCCTTGGGCCCTCCACCCTCATGGGAAACCCGGAAGAAGCTCCTGGCTCCTGGCTTCAGATTGGCACAGCTCTGGCCATTGCAGCCATTTGGGGAGTGAACCAGCAGATAGAAGACCCCCCCCACCTCTATGCTTCTGCCTCTCTGTAACTCTGCCTTTCAAATAAATAAATAAATCTTAAAAAAAAAAAAAAAAGGACCTCACAGGAAGAAATGACGGGGTAGGGGGCAACAGCCTAGAAAATTGTGTGATCATCAGAACCCCGCCAACCGTAATCACAGCCTCTGGGGTTCTGCACGCAGCCCCAGCCGCCTGGCTTGGGTGGGGGTGGGGGTGGGGGCGGGGAGTGGGGGCACAAGATGCCCAGCCCAGCCGAGGCGAACCGCACCACTTGCGTGGCAGCCCCCTCAGCAACCAAGCTCCACTGCTCCCACACGTGGCTGTGGGGGTGACGTAGGGCCACACCAGAGGCGGCAGACACGTGTCCCCAGCAGGGACCTGACCCCACAAACGCACTCTGGCCCTGGTAAAATCAAAACCCTACCATCTCACCAACTAACTTGTATCAAAAACATTTCCCAGTCTGCTTTATTACAGCAGAGAGAGACGTGTCCCTACCCAATCTTACAACCCCCCAACCCCAACAGAGACTAAGCAGCCAACACTCACTGGCTTGGCTTCAAACCCAGCCTAAGAGCTCCAGACTACAACAGAGCAAACAGCTGGAACCGGCCGAGCTGCAGAGACAAATCAGAAAATTAACTTTGTAATTCTCCAGGTCCCTACCGCAACACTGTGCCCCACTAACGTAGTGTTTCTTCAACTCCGGGAAACGCTGACCCAAACAGCCCAGAGGCTGAGTCCTTCTGGTGGGATTCTGACCTCACGAACACCAGGCAGGTCACCGGCTGACAGGTGGGCAGGCAGGCCCTCTCACAGAGCCGGGGCTCCCCGCCTTGCCCCCCACCCCTCTGCTAAACCTTTCTCTCTCCTCTGAGTCTCCCAAATGCCTCACCCTCCACCCGCCCCCGGCCCTGGCACCCCAGGCCAGCCAGCACGGAGGCCCGGCTCTATGCTGCCAAGCACCGGGCAGCCGAGCGGGGTCTCCCCCTCCTTTCTCCTGGCCTCTGGCCCCAGAGCGGGCACACAGGGTTCTCACACTGGC
Organism: Oryctolagus cuniculus; assembly: GCF_051225735.1. Taxonomy (NCBI): domain Eukaryota; kingdom Metazoa; phylum Chordata; class Mammalia; order Lagomorpha; family Leporidae; genus Oryctolagus; species Oryctolagus cuniculus. The sequence continues at coordinate 121,158,438 of NC_142877.1, forward strand.
TCCACGGCTCACCTGGGCAAGTCTGAAATCACATCCAAATTATAAGGCCGTATCCGGGAGCAGAAGTCAAGATCAAACGAGACTACGCTATTCAAAAGCTCCCACAAAGGCGAGTGCCCGTAAGCCCGATCGTCATTATCTGCAGGAGACAGGACAGTGAGGCCCGGGGAACTCCGGCCGTATTACAGGGTGACTCAGGAACCCGTCCAGCAGTTCCCAACGGTCCCACCCGGGAACTAATTGGCACATGGAGTGGGCAGTGACTTTTGATCTTCCCAGACAGCCAAGCGCGGCTCGCCGCGTTAAAGACCATCATGCAGCGAACCCATCCACCCAGACAAGCCCCAGGCAGGTTTAACAGCAGGTCTCCTCTGAAGCCCCCAGCCCGCTGACAAAAGCACCGAGGAGCCTTGGCCTTGAACTTGAAGCGGCCCAGGCCTGCTCCCTGTAGAACTGCTGACGCAAGCCCAGCCTCTTGGCTTGGGTGGGGAGCACGCCCCCAGCATCCAACCGGAGGCAGCAAATCCCCAAAGAGCGGCCCGGGCCCTGCCCGAATGCGCCCCGGCACGCCAGGCGGGGCCCTTGGCGGGTGCCTGCGGCTCTCCAGGGCGGCCTGCGGGGAGCCGCTCCTCCCCCACCAACGGTCACTCACCAGACACCGACACTTCCATGAGCGCCTCCAGCGGCCGGTTGTTGTCCAGGTCGCGGCTGAGCTGCAGCTCCCCCGTGGCCGGGTCGAGCAGCAGCAGGTGCAGCTCATTGCCCTGCAGGAAGGTGTAGTTGAGGCTGTCGGACAGGTCGGGGTCGTGGGCGGGGATGCGGCCGATCACGCCAGTGGGGAAGCTGTTGGACTTATTGGTGACGTAGTTGTTGAAGAGGATCTGGAAGTCGGGCAGCACGGGCGGGTTGTCATTCTGGTCCATGAGGCGGACGTGCACCGTGGCCCGGCTCACCAGCGGGGCCGACGTGGCCTGCACCACCAGCACGTACTCCCGCCGCACCTCGAAGTCCAGCTCGGCCAGGGCCCGCAGGTCCCCGCTGAGCAGGTCCAGCTGGAAGATCTCAGGCACGTTGCCCTCCACTATCTGATACATGATCTGGGCGTTGGGGCCCTCGTCAGGGTCGTGGGCCCGAATCCGCGCCACCACCGACCCCACCGGGCTGTTCTCCTCGACAAACAGCTCCAGCTCGTCCCGCTCGAACACGGGGGGGTTGTCGTTGATGTCCAGGACAGTCACCTGCACCTCCACCGAGGCGCTCAGGGGAGCCGGGCTGCCCCGATCCACGGCCAGGGCCCAGAGGGTGTACACGGCCACATTCTCCCGGTCCAGCCGGCGCTGGGTGCGGATCACGCCGGATGTGGGCTCGATGTAGAAGTCCCCGTCCCCGTCGTCCCCGCCCTGGAAGGTGTAGAGCAGGCGGCCGTTGGGGCCGGAGTCCCGGTCCGTGGCGGAGACCTGGAGCACGCTGGTGGACGGGGCGGCGTCCTCGAAGACGGAGCCCTGGTAGAAATCCCGCAGGAAGCGGGGCGCGTTGTCGTTGGCGTCAAGGATGAGGATCTCCAGGGAGGTGGTGTCAGACTTCTGCGGGATGCCGCTGTCGCGGGCCGTGACGGCCAGCGTGTAGGCAGCCTGGTCCTCGTAGTCCAGCTCCGTCATGGTGTAGATGGTGCCCGTGTCCAGGTCGATGCGGAACTGCGGCACCGGGTCCTCCAACACGTAGGTGATGCGCGCGTTCTCGCCCGTGTCCTCATCCGTGGCGCTGATGGTGGCGATGGAGGTGCCCACGGGCCGGTCCTCGCGGACGTTCACCGTGTAGTGCGAGCTCTGGAAGACGGGCCGGTGGGTGTTGGCGTCGGTGACGTTGATGAAGACCTGCGCCGTGTGGGAGCGCGTGCCATCCGATGCGGTCACGGCCAGCACGTACTGCCGCTCCTGTTTGTAGTCCAGCGGCAGCGCCAGCGTGATGAGGCCGCCCCCGCTCTGGCTGCTGAGCGCAAAGCGGTTTCGGGTGTTGCCGCCGGTGAGCTGATAGGTGATGACGCTGTTGGCGTCGCGGTCGTGGGCGCGCAGGGTCAGCACGCTGCTCCCCACCGCCGCGTCCTCATTCAGGCGCAGCTCGTACACAGGCTGCGTGAACATGGGGTCGTTGTCATTCACGTCCAGCACCGTGATGGACACACTGGCCGAGGAGCTCATGGCCGGGGAGCCGTGGTCCACGGCCTCCACCCCGAAGCTGTAGTGCTCCACCTCCTCGCGGTCCAGCTCGGCGCACACGGTGACCCAGCCCGAGCTGTTGTGCACCTGGAAGGGGAAGGGCTCGGGCCCAGCCCCGGCGGCGGCAGTGTCCACCAGGCGGTAGCGCAGGCGGGCGTTCTCCCCCGCGTCCGCATCCACGGCCTGGATGTGCAGCACGGAGTAGCCAACCGGCACGTTCTCCAGCACCGCCGCCTGGAAGGGGCTGCTCACGAAGATGGGGGCGTTGTCATTGACGTCCAGCACCTGCACAGAGACCAGCCCCGAGGAGTTGATGAGCGGGGGGCGGCCCCCGTCCTGTGCCTTCACCCGCAGCGTGTACTCCCGGATGGCCTCGAAGTCCAGCGGGTTGATGACGTCCAGGCTCCCGCTGAGCGAGTGCAGGTAGAACTGGCCCTTGAGGTTGCCGCTAACGATGCTGTAGTGGATGGCTGCGTTCTGGCCCTGGTCGCGGTCGGTGGCCTGCACCCGCAGCACGGCCGTGTTCACCGCCACGTCCTCGGGCACCTGCACCACGTAGCGCTTCTCGCTGAACTGCGGGTAGTTATCGTTCTCGTCCTCCACGGTGATGTGCACGGTGGCCGTGGCGCTGAGCGGGCCCGGGTTGCGGCCCTGGTCGTTGGCTTCCACCAGCAGCTCGTACTCCGCCGCCTCCTCGCGATCCACGGCGGCCCGCGTGCGCACCACACCTGAGCGCGCATCTATCTCGAAGACGCCGCGCGCGCCCTGCAGCAGGCGGTAGCGCATGTTGGCGTTGGAGGGCGCGTCACCGTCGGTGGCGCGGATGGTCAGCACCTCGTAGCCCACCTCGAGGTTCTCCCGCACGCGCTCGCGGTACTCGGCCTGCTCGAAGACCGGGCTGTGGTCGTTGGTGTCGCTGACCGTGACAGTGAGGTAGGTGGCGGCCGAGCGCCGTGGCGAGCCGTGGTCCACGGCGCTGACCTTGAGCACGTGGGTGTCCTGGGTCTCACGGTCCAGCGCGCGGGCGGTGGTCACAGCCCCCGTGGCCGAGTCAATGAGGAAGTAGGCGATGGAGCGCTCATCGAACAGAGCCTCCATCTGGTAGCTCAGGCGCCCGGCCTCGCCCTCGTCGGGGTCCTGAGCGCGCAGCTCAATCACGGCCGTGCCCGCCGGCTCGTTCTCCGGCACTGACACTTGGTAGCTGGGCAGCGGGAACTGCGGGCTCGCGCTGCCGCCCGCGCCCCGCCGGGCCCGTCGGGAGCCCCCGGTCCCGGCCCGGGCCAGGCTTGGCGACGCCGACGGCGCCCGCGCGGCCGCCTCCAAAGCCAGCTCCACCCGGACAGAGCCGGCCGCGCGCCGAAGGGCGCACAGCAGGAGCAGGCGGGCGGAGCCGCCGGGCGGCAGGCAGAGGCGGCGGCGCGGGCAAAGGGACCCGGGGTGCGGCGGGCAGCGGCAGGCGGGGAAGGTGGTCAGGGCCGCGAGTGCCCAGTGAAGCGTGGCCGCGCCGCCGTCGCCCGCGGCCGGGAAGCAGTGAGCCCCGCCGGGCCCGGCCCCCGAGAGCACGGCCTGAGCGCGCAGCTCTGCGCCCGGGGCCCGACGGCGCCTTAGCCGGGCGCGGCAGCCAGGGCCGAGGGCTCGCGCCCGCAGGCGCAAATTCAGCACCGCCGGAGCGCCGCGGGCGGCCAGGCGGACCTGCAGCGGCAGCAGGCGCACTCCGAGGCGCGCGCAGCCGCGGGGTCCGGGGCCCGGCCGGCTCCGCCGCCCGACCAGCCGCCCGTCGCGGCTCACGTCCAGCATCTCCTGCAGCTCGCGGGGCGTGCGCGCGGCGTCCAGTGCGTAGGTCCAGCCGGGCCCGAGGGCAAAGGCGCGAGCCCCGCCGGGCACGCGCAGCTCCCAGGCGGCCGCTCGCAGCCCCATTGCCGGCAGGGCGGCGGCGGCGGCCAGGAGCACCAGCAAGGGCAGCACGGGCGGCGGGGACGGCGCCATGGCCGGGAGCCCGAGCCCGAGCCGGGCCCCCGAGCACAATCCATGCACCCGGCGCGCCTCCGCATCCACTCGGCGCGACCGGGGGGCGGCTCCCGCGCGCCCGGCGCCAGGCCCTCGGGGCGGCCCGCGCCCCGCCTCCCCGGGGGCCCTGGCGGGGACACCGGGGGCCGAGCGCCCGGCCTCCCCCGCAGCTTCCACTTCGAGAGCACTTTGCGAAAGTTTGCCAAGTTCGTTTCAAGATGGCTCCTCCGCGCGTCCCGGGAGTGCGCCGCGCATCAACCTGCAGCGGCGGCGGCGGCGGCTCCAGGCGGCTCCAGGTGGCTCCGGCGCGGGCTCGGCGGGGCGGGCGTGGGAAGCGGGCGGGAGCGGGGCGGGGCGGGGGCTGCGCTCCCCAAGCCGGCTGGGCCGCTCCGCGCAACGCGGACCCCCGTGGCCGGCTGCTGCCTGGGCGGTGCGACCGGCTTGCGCCCCCTCCACCCGCGCTCTCCCCGCCCCCGGCTCGGCACCGCCCCGCCCCCGGCCCAGCACTTCATTGTTCGGCCCCGGGGGGAGCCGGCCCGAGGTGCGCGCCGGGTTGATCGCTATGGAAACGCGGGGGCGCGGCCGGGGCGGAGGCTGGGGGCCGGGCCCGCTCCCCTGCGGCCTCCCTGGGTGGAGAGGGCCGCGCCAGGAAAGGCGGAGCTGGGGGACCCCCGGTGGCCGCTGCCAGCGGGGCTGCGGCTCCGCGTTCGTCGGGGACTCGGGCTCTGCCACAGCTTCGACCCCCGCCCCGCAGAACCGATCCGCAGAGACCGCCGACTCCCAGCTGCGCGCGCGCGGTGGCTCGGGGCGGGGGCCAGGGAGCCCCCGGTAAGAGGCCGGTGGCCGCGGGGGGCGATTTCGCTTTTACTGCCGAACGCGCCGAGGCTGAAAAGCCGCTTCGCTCCGACACGCGCGCTTCCCCGGACTTTGAAACCCAGCAGGCCGCCGCCTGCACTCGGTCCCGCTTGGATGAAAGCGGAACTTTTAAATGGAAAGGAAAAGCACCTGGCGGACGTTGGGACTTGGAGGGGGAGCGGCGGGAGCGCGGGGCCCGGGCTGCAGCTGCCACCGCCCCGTGCCCCGCGGAGAAGAGCGCGGGGCAGGGGGAGGGGAGGATAGAACCTTTGGGACAGCGAGGCCCGTCCCCCGGCTCCGGAAGAGCGCGGCCTGGGCAGGGGGCTTCCGGAGCGAGCTCGCTGTGCCCGTGGGAGCTGCCCAGTGCCTGGGAGCCAGAGCAGGGGGCGCTCCCGCTGGAAGAAGGCGCCTCCGTGGCGGGGAGAGGCTTTTTGACCAAGGAGGGTCGGTCCTAGCCCAGGGCAACGAATGGGGCCCGGGGCGCAGGAGTTTGGGGACCCACGTCATCCACCTGGCCCATCCTGCCCCAAGTCCCTGAGATGGGTGTCTTGTCTTCTGCCAGTGAGTGTGAGACCTGAAGTCAGCCTCACCTTGGGAACTTCCAGCCCTGGGGGTCCCCACTGGCAGCTCCTGTTGGCAGAAGTGGGTGGAGAGCGCAGGGAGGGGCCAGTCAGCGCCCTAAGGTAACGGGACCCCAGCAGGTGCTGGGAGCCTCCCTCCGCCCCTCCGCCCCTCCGCCCCTCCGCCCCTCCACCCCTCCACCCCTCTTGGGGCTTTGCCTGAGGAACTGGATCAGAGGGCGGAGTTGAGGGCTTGGAGGACACCCTGGTGAGGGCTCTGGAACCAGAGAGACCCCCCCCCCCTTATTTGCTATAGAGCTTTAAATAGGGTGGGTTGGGCTTAAGTAAACAATGCAAATGCCGGGACTGGGCTCAGGTGTGGGCACGCTTTCCTGGAATAAGACACCTGTGGGCTGCGCGCAAACCACAGGTTTCCTGGTCCCGAGAGCGAGCGGGCGGAGCTCAAGGAAGGCTCACACAGCCGGTTAGCCAGGGGCCCAGAGACTGGAAGACGATTCCGTGCACATACGTGTCCCCGGAAGCCCAGCCCCAGCACCCCACTTAGTGCACGCAAGCGCTCCAAGGATGAGGAAACACGGGACGGGGTGTTCTCCGGGCTCACACACGGAGCTCGGCGTGCCTGCTTCCTGCGCTTCTCCCCACGCGTGCCCACAGCTGCAGAGAACAGGGGCGGAGCGGGCAGCCTGTGGCTCCTGGTGGCCTGCAGGGGCTCCAGCTGCACCCGCAAGCCACTGACCCAGGCCACCCCAAGCATTTGCAGAGAGTGGCTCGCAGAGGGGAAGGGACACGGTTGGGGTTCCGGGAGAAGCCGTGGCATGTGGAGCAGCACCCCCCAAGGGCCATTGTCTGCTCTCCGGCTCCTGCAGGCCCCTGTCCTGCCACTGAGCACTGCCCCCTTGGGGGGCTCCGTGCAGGGACCCTTCTTTCCCCCTAGGTGTCCACCCACTGGTTGGCTCTCAGGGGTCCCTCTTGCAGGGGACACATCATGATCGGGAGGGGTGGCACCACAGGTTAAGCCACTGCTTGTGATGCCAGCATCCTGTTCCCGTCCCAACTCCTCCACTTCCGATCCTGCTCCCTGCTAATGTGCCTGGGAAAGCAGTGCAAGATGGCCCAAGTGCTTGGGCCCCTGCACCCATGTGGGAGACCTGGATGGAATTCCAAGCTCCTGGCTTTGGCCTCGTCCAGCCCTGGCTGTTGTGGCCATTTGGGGAATGAGTCAGTGGATCGAAAATCAATCAATCTCTCTCTCTCTCTCTCTCTCTGCCTTTCAAAAAAATCTTAAAAAAAAAAAAAGCTATGGGGTGAGGGGTGCAGCAGGTGGCATAGCTGATAAAGCTGCCACCTGTGACGCCAGCATCCCTTATGGGTTCATGTCCTGGCAGCTCCACTACTAATGGTTTCCCTGCTAATGGCCTGGGAAAGGCATCAGAAGATGCCCCAAGTGTTGGGCCCCTGCCACCCACGTGGGAGATCCAGATGAGCTCCTGGCTCCTGGCTTCAGCCTGGCCTACTGCTGGCCATTGTGACCAGCTGGGGAGTGAGCCAGCGGATGGAAGATCTCTCTCTCTCTGTCGGTTTCTTCCTCTCTCTATAGCTCTGACTTTCACAAAAATAAGTAAGCAAATCTTTAAAAAAAAAAAAAAAAAGATGGGAAGGGGCTTGGAGTACCCCCAGGTCGTTCCTGTGTGTAGCCCCTGAGAACCACTGGCCGAAGCCACCGCAGGCGACAGGGTGCTTTCTGGGCCGGGAGTTGCCGCGGCTGACTGCTGGGCCGAGGGGGCTGTAACTGAGGAGTCTGTGCCGCGTGTGCCCCAAGGTGCTTCACGTGGAGTGCTTTAAAAATAGAAGCAGGGTGTGGGGTCTCAGGCAGGAGCCGAGGACCTCGGGTGCCGCGTGTGTGAGCTCACAAGGCCGTTGCCAGGGCTGGGACTGGCCCTGCGTGAGTCCTGGAGGCTGCTCCCCGGGCAGCGCGTTCCGGAGCCGGTTTTTAAGCAGCAAACACTCCAAGAAGCCGCCGAGTCGGCAGAGTCGGCCAAGAGGGGGTCCAGGCCGGGCTTGTCTTTCACCCTGTTTGGAACCTGGGGGGACACCTGGTAAGCTGAAGTCACTGCCTCCTGCCCTGCCCCACACGTGCACGCTTGGTGGGGCTTGATGAATGGAATTGGCGAGGTTAAAGCACAGAACAAACGACGGACCCTCAAATGAATCCATGTCCACAGAGGCCAGGGGACGAAGGAAACCGCCCCAGTGGGGACCGTGCTCTGCACTGGACCTGGGTGGGAGTCTGTGCCCCCAGGCGCACCCTGCGATGCCCGCACCTGACCAGCCCGAGCCCCACTGCCGGGGTATTGTGGGGGGAGGGGCCTTGGCTCTGGGAAGGTTCTGGAAGGCTCCAGGAAAGTCACCTGGCTCCACTGGCGATGCTGTGGGCCCAGGGTGAAGGACATAGGCCTCCTGTGCATCCGTCTCTCTGGGGAGGGAAGATGAGGCACTCCCTTCTCCACCACCCTCGCCCCTGCATGCACCCAGCACCTGCAGAGCCAGTCCCCAGCAGGCCCACCGGCTCCTGCTGCATCTCTGGGCTGTACTGGCCCCTAGTGGCTGAGCTCTGTCTCTACCCCTGCCAGAGCCCCTCTGCGCTGCCTGCCTCCCTCCCTGCACAGGTGACCCCTAAACACCTTGTCGGGCAGAGGGTGGGCACAGCAGGTGGCCCATGCTGGCTCTGGGCACCTCATCATGCTGCCCATGGCTCTGGAGGCACCTGAGCCCCACTGAGCAGATCGGGGTTTGGCGAGCACAAGGGGGCGGGGCTTCCCACCCTCACCCCTGGAGCAAGATCCAAGGGCAGATGGAGGCGCCAAGACGGCCACAGCACAGGCGTCCCCTGGGTGCTGACAGGGCAGGGAGGAGGGGAATGTGCTCACCTTCGGGCTGGAGGCGGGTCAGCAGGATTCTCCCAGAGGAGCTGGGAGGAGTGAAGGAGACAGGCCAAGCATCCAGGCCCTGAGCTGCAGGTGTGATCCGGATACCTGGTGGGACACTGCGTCCCCTCCATCCCTCCCCTGCTGCACATCAGTGCCTTCCGAGTAACACAGAGGGATTCCGGGCGCTGGGTCCGAATTGACCTGGGAGCTGGTGTAGGGAGACGAACTGTGCATGGCTCTGCCCTTGGGGTCGGCCTGACTCTACCCTTGGGGACGGTGTGGCTCTGCCCTTGGGGACGGCGTGGCTCTGCCCTTGGGGACTGTGGAGCAGGTGGGGATGGAACGGCTGCATGGCTCTGTCCTTGGGGACAGTTTGGCTCTGCCCTTGGGGACGGCGTGGCTCTGCCCTTGGGGACAGCGTGGCTCTGCCCTTGGGGACGGTGTGGCTCTACCCTTGGGGACTGTGTGGCTCTGCCCTTGAGGACAGTGTGGCTCTGCCCTTGGGGACAGCGTGGCTCTGCCCTTGGGGATGGCGTGGCTCTGCCCTTGGGGATGGCGTGGCTCTGCTCTTGGGGACTGCATGGCTCTGCCCTTGGGGACGGCGTGGCTCTGCCCTTGGGGACTGCAGAGCAGGCGGGACGGAAGGGCTGCGTGTCCCTCGGGGGCTCCCACACGAGGAGGAGGAGGCAGCGGCAGCAGTGATTCTCTCGCCCAGCCTGCAGCTGGTGTGCATGGGTGGGGGTCGCGGCGGGAACGAGTCTGTTAGTGATTCTGCAGGAACAAGGGGAGACCAGACGAGGTGAAGACAATGCCCTACTCCCCTCTGTGGATTCCAGAGGCTGACGGGCGGGCGGGGGAGCAGGAACGTGGCAGAACTCAGGAGCCACTCCTGGCCCCGCTGCCCCCTCCTCCCTGTGACTCCCCCCGCCCAGGGCCACGGGGACCACAACCAGAGACAGGCAGGGTGCAGGGAAGGCAGATGGCCCTGGGAAGGGCCCAGCCCCAGCAGGCAGTGGGCACAGGGCGTCGCTATTTTTGCCACAGCAGCGATGGGATCCTCCCCACCCCCACCCACCCAGCACTCAGCAGCCGAGTCCAGCGCCTCGTGGACGTGTTGGAGACGCAGTGCAGGCCTCTCAGCTGTGGTCCCCCGCCCCCCTGGGAGCGGGAGGGGCAGCTGCCGAGAGGACGGGGAGGGAGGACTTGGGACAAAGAGGGCCTGAACGCACAGACCACCTCAGTCCTTGCCCCAGGGTCCCGGGTGGGGGCATCCCAGAACGTGGAAAGAGGCCATCTGGCGACGGGGGCAGAGAAGGGAGGGCGCCCAGCTGTCCTGCATGAGGTGCCAGCCCTGAGGAGCCACCCACACCAAGGGACCCGGCTGCCAGTCCCGTGAGGAGAGGAGAGGGGCGAGGTCAGCCAGGACACCCTGAAGCACGCAGGGTCCCCCCGCCCCCCCTGCTGGCAGAGGCGCCCTCGTGCGGGGCGGGAGCCGGTGACTCATGCCTGGATGGAATCCGCGGAGCGTGCTGAGATCTGCAGCTCCCCGTGGGAGCACAGCCCATGCCCTGATCAAAGGGAGGAAGATGGATGGGAACGGCGTGAAGAGCCCAGAGCCCCCGGCCGGCCTCCGGGGTGCTGGCTCCCACGGAGCCAGGACGCCCGGCGTCCAGGTTGCTACCCACGGCATGCCGCCGCCTGCTTCGGGGCCCTGGGGTGGGGGGCTCTTGGCAGAGCAGTGGGCTCCTGCAGGTTCTGACTGCTGCCCGGATCGGTTGCTTGCGTGCTCTGCGCGGCTCGGGACACACTGCCCCCGCTCGCTCACCTGTGCACCGGGAGACTGGATGTGCCTCCCTCACCCAGCCCTGGGCTCTGCAGCATCAGCAGTGGGAGCCCGCTGGGGCTCAGCATGGCAGGGGGCACTGGGCCCCTCTCCTGAGCCTCACTTTCCTGCCTTGTAAGATGGGGCTTGTGTCTTTTCCACGAGGAACATAGCCAAGCCCCACAAGTTAGCCGCGTGAGCCACAGACGTCATTATCTTACGGCTCCGGAGCTCGGAGGTGGGCTGAAGGCAGGCGGGCGGCAAGGCTGCTTCCATCCTGGGGACCCCAAGGTAGGGCCGTGCTGCCAGCCTCTCCTCACAGCTTCTTGAGACACCTGCATCTCTTGTCTCCCGTGTGCGTGCACCGTCCTCGAAGCCAGCAGTGGCCAGGGCCTGGAAGCCGGCCTGGCCCCGGCGTCCGCGTGGAAGCCTCGCTGAGGCCCTGGCTCCTGGCTCTCACCTCACTTCATGAACCAGAGTCTCATTTCTGCTTCTGGGTCCCGAGCTGCCCCAGGTCAAGTGGTTAGGGCGAGGCAGGCTCATGGGGTGCACACAGGTGTCTGCTAAGCAGGCAGGCAGGCAGGCCCACTCCTGCCCACCCAACCGAGCAGCCTGCAGGGCCACCGGGGCCCCGTGGCTCCACATGGCCACCTCCTCACCCTGTAACCCTGGTGGTGACCTCATGCCTCGTGTTAGCTGGAGGAGTGAGGCCAGCTCTGTCCCAGGCCAGCAGGCCACAGTACTCCGACGGCATGGGGACCCTAGAGAGAGGGGGCCTGGGAATGTGAGGGCCTGGCTGAGAGCGCGAAGCTCAGGAGCTGACCCCTAGCGGCCGCCGACCTGTGCGCAGCCAGCCTGGTAGGCAGAGCACCCGGGAGGAGCACAGGAGGTCTGTGTCTTGTTACGGAGCAACAGACGAGTCCTGTGGCACCGTGCTGAGTGTGTGCAGAGCCACCAGGGCGGTTCTCGGGGATCGTGGGCCCCCGTGGCTCCAGCGGGACCCCAGGCAGCTGCAGCCCGCCGCCAAGAGGCGTGGGGACACCTGGGCTTGGACATGAAGCCCATCTCCAAAGATGGCGCCTTGCCTGCCATGTCCCGCCTCAGGTCTCCCAGGAACCCACGGAGCACAGTGGCAGTGAGGCCTTCACAGGGCCTGGTGGCGTGGCCCTGGCTTTGTTGGAAGCCAGGCGCTCCCTGAGAAGTGGTAGGCCCCAGCACGGACCCCAGGGAGAGAGGCCACCAGGGGGCGTCGGTGCAGGCAGGAGACACAGTGACAGGGCTGCTGTGAGCGCAGAGCTTCGGGCCTCGGGTGCAGCAGCGGCTGACTGTGTCCACACCGTGGCGCTGGCTGTCCCGCCTCCCGCGGTGTTGCCTCCCCGTGCACAGCAGCTTTGGAAGGCCCCCGGCAGCTTTCAGAAACGTGGGCTCTGGTCTTGGGGGGTGCAGAGCTGGCTCCCCAGATACCCTCCTGAGAAGCTCGTTCGCTCTCCCCTTGGGCCTGCCGGGGTCTATCCTGGCCGCAGGGCCCACCCCCCTCCACGTCCCACCCCCACCTCCAGCCTCCTCCCTGTTTGTGTGTTTGGCGATGGGACTCCCATTCTAGCCAAGGCCAAGTAGGGGTAGGGCCGAGACCACCCCTTCCCTGGGCTGAGACCCACGCACACCTATGGCCGGACACGGCTGGGGCTGCCTACAGGGAGTGGTATCTCCTAGAGAGACAGACCCCCACCCCACCACCACACGCACAGGTCCAAGCCAGGCAGGGCTGTGGACCGTGAGTGTGGGCCGGGGCAGGGAGGAGGGGGCCCGAGGGGCTGGGGAGCCCTTGGGGGCGGGGGTCTCAGGCGCTCTGCTGACGGTGCCTCCTGCAGAGACAGCCGGGCTGGACCTGTGCCGCCCGAGACACGCGGGGACCTGAGGTTGTGGCAGCCACCGAGCGCCGACTCGAGCACTTCTGGGGCTCTTCCCATAACTAACACCCCACCACCCCAAGCAACACCCCACCAGCACCTCAGTACCCCCAGTCCTCTGCTGTACACCCGGCGGCACCTGTGTCCGAGGTATCACTGCTGGCAGCCCACAGGGTGCCCACAAGGTCGCCACTCTGTTTTCCCCTGCTAGTGGCCTGGTGGGAGACCTGGGTGAAGCTCCTGGCTTCCGTCTGGCCCAGCACTAGCTGTTGTGGCCACCTTGGAGTGACCAGCGGATGGATGGTCTCTGTGTTTAGTAAATGATGGAATAAGGAAGGAGATCAGAAGGAAAAGGGATGTATTTTTTAAAAGACAAAGCAGATTTGAAAAAGAGCCAGGCTTTTTTTTTTTTTTTTTTTTTGACAGGCAGAGTGGACAGTGAGAGAGAGAGAGAGGAAGGTCTTCCTTTTGCTGTTGGTTCACCCTCCAATGGCCGCCGCAGCCGGCATGCTGCAGCCGGCGCACCGCACTGATCTGAAGCCAGGAGCCAAGTGCTTCTCCTGGTCTCCCATGGGGTGCAGGGCCCAAGCACTTGGGCCATCCTCCACTGCCCTCCCTGGCCACAGCAGAGAGCTGGCCTGGAAGAGGGGCAACCGGGACAGAATCCGGCACCCCGACCGGGACTAGAACCCGGTGTGCTGGCGCTGCAAGGCGGAGGGTTAGCCTAGTGAGCCACGGCGCCGGCCTAAGAACCAGGCTTTTAAAAATGAAAACATAGATGCTGAAATGACTCTGTGAATTAAACAGCTGAAGAGAGAATCAGTGAATCGGAGCATGGATCGGAAGACGTTTCCTTGGATGCAGCCGGGAGAGAGGAGAGGGCAGTGCAGGGGGGGGTGACAGGGTCCAGCACCTCTGTTAGAATTCCCAGAGTTCCAGACCCGTAGGATGGGGTGGGTTAAGGGGGTGCTGCTAGGGGAGAGGGTACAGGCAGAGGAGATGGTGGGCGCCAGGGCCCAGAGGAACCCGAGCATGCTGCAGCCCTGCCTCTGAGCTGGCCTTACCTGGGGCAGCGCTGGGCACACCTGCGTGGACACTGGCCCTGCCCGAGTGGAGGCGGTGTGGGGAGAGCCGGGGCCCTGCCTGGCCAGCCTCACTTTCCCAGTGGCTGCTGACTGCGCCTTCTCCTCCCGCCTGCCAGACACGTGGCTCAGGCAGAGCTAACACAGTCCATTTTGTTTCAGGGTGGACGGGCCCTCGGCCAGGGCAACCGCAGCCAGTGAGGCCCAGTTCTTTTTCTTTTTAAGATTTATTTTATTTGTTTGACAGGCAGAGTTACAGAGACAGAGAGAGGGAGGGAGAGAGAGAGAGAGAGAGAGAGAGAGAGCTCTTCCATCCACTGGTTCACTCTCCAAATGGCCACAAAAGTCAGGCTGGGCCAGGAGCCAGGAGCTTCATCTGAGTCTCCCACATGGGTACAGGGCCCAAGGACTTGGACTGCCCGCCCCTGCTTTTCCCAGGAGCATTAGCAAGGAGCCGGTTGGGAAGTGGAGCAGCCAGGACTTAAACTGGTGCCCATCTGGGCTGCAGGGGCTACAGGCAGTGGCTTCACCTGCTGCACCACTGCCCACCCTGCGGCCCAGTGCTGAACCTCCTGTTGGAACTGGAAGGCGGAGCAGCTCTCTGAGTTGGCCCGGGTTGCAGCGGGGGAGAGCGTTGGAGCATTCACAAGATGGTGCACCCTTGAGCCTGGATCCAACCATGCCTGGAGGCCACCCTGGATTCAGATGTCCAAGTCCACACATTTCTTTTTCTGCTCCAGCTGGCCTGAGGTGGTTTTCCTGTCCCATATAACACCCTGCTCTGCCCAGAGGACAGAAGGACGCCCCAAGTCAGAGGCCCCACCCGGGACCTGGCCCAGCCCACAGCAGGAGACGGCCGGGCAGGGTCTTGGCGGCTGTGATGCGGCTGGCTGGGGACACAGTGCCCCCAAGAGGGCTGCCCTGGGTGTTGGCTGCACTCTGGGGGTCAGCGGGCTCCAGGACAGGTCAGCTCCTGCTCCTGCAGGCTCCGGGCTCCCAGCTCAGCCCCCGGCAGAGGCTTCTGATGGCCTCCATCCTTGGCAGGCTGAGGGTCCCCCGGGTCCGCCCGGTGTCAGGACCCCGAGCCTGTGATTCACCGAGGCAGGGGAGGACAGGGGTCCTGGGAGCCCACTGGTCAGTGCCTGTCCCCACTGGCTTCCTGCCCGGTCAGGGCCGTGGTGTCCCCTGGTGGTGACGCCAGGCAGGTGCAGTGGGGCGTCATGTGCTGAGGGCCGGCTGACCTTGCAGCCCTGACCCTCACGCCCTGCATCCCCTGAGCTCCTGTGCTGGCCTCAGCGGCCAGGGGCACTCACACCTGACGCAGCCCCCACGGCAGCCCCTCCTCCTACATGTCCTGTGAACCAGGAGCCCAGGCCGCCATGGGGGCTGCGATGTGGGTGCACACTGCATTTCTCTCTGGTTTGTCTCTGTCCACCTGAGCCCAGCCAGGACCTGGCAAGAACCCCTGGTGGCTGAACATTTGCTGACTAATAAAAAGGCATGTGGCCTACACTGCCCAAAGAGCCACACGGGACGGGTCTCTCTGCTTATTTGCTCAGCAGTCACTCACTGGGGGTCAGCACTGCTCTAACACTTAATTAAAATGACCTCACAGGCCTCACGACCACCATGGCTTTTCTAGGTGGTTCCCTACGGCACACACAGGAGACACAGGCACAGAGAGGGCAGGTGGTTTGCCCAGAGCCACACAGCCAGGCTGCAGCAGGGCCAGGAGCCAGGCCCAGGGGCTCCTCTCCAGTCTGCATTCTCAGTCCCTGGGCATGAGACGTCATCATCCCAGGCAGGCAGTGACGGCACGGGGACCAGGTGAGGACGGGACGCCTGAGCTCATACCAGTGCCAAGCCCTCCTGCCTCCTCTGTGGCTCTTCCTCCGCTTGGCGGAGTCTCTCTCAG
The DNA here is from genome assembly GCF_051225735.1 of Oryctolagus cuniculus. Taxonomy (NCBI): domain Eukaryota; kingdom Metazoa; phylum Chordata; class Mammalia; order Lagomorpha; family Leporidae; genus Oryctolagus; species Oryctolagus cuniculus. The sequence continues at coordinate 121,173,753 of NC_142877.1, forward strand.
AAGTGGGGAGCCCAGGGGTGGGCACTGTGGCACGGGGGAGTGAAACTCCACTCCTGGTATCCCACATCAGAGCCTCAGTTTGAGTCCAGGCTGCTCCACTTCTGATCCAAATTCCTGCTAATACCCCTGAGAGCCAGAGGATGACGGCCCCAATGCATGGGTCCCTGCCACTCGGATGGGAGGCCCAGATGGAGCTCCTGGCTCCTGGCTTCAACCTCGCCCAGTCCTGGCTGTTGTGGCCCCCTGGGGAGTGAGCAGTGGATAGAAATATCTCTTTTTCTCCCCCTTTCTCTCTGATGCTCTGCCTTTCAGATCAACCAATCACAAGCTGTGGGGGTCTCGTGGCCTCTAAGCACCCCCCCAGGCTGCCCCAGCCATCCCTCCCCCCCAGTCTCCCCTCCGCCAGCAGCTGGTGGGGACTGGGTGATTTTCCCACCCCGATCTTGGGCACCGGAGCCCGGCCTGCTTTGAGTGAGCCTGAGCCTGTCAGTACGGGAGACGCCCAGCACGCACAGGAGGGAGGACGGAGTGAGCCCCCAACGTGCACTTGCGACAGAGACGGTCCTGTTTCGGTAGCGACACCCTGGCTGATGTCAGCTCAAGGCCCCTCGCTCACGTGCACTCAGGAGAACCATGCTCCGAGTCTGGCACTTGGGTCTCCCTGGCTGCAGCCCAGGAGGTCGGGCACGATTAGTGCGTCTTCCACCCTGGGTGACGGGTGCACGGGGACATAGCCCATCCCAAGCTCATGAGCATCTGTGTTAGGAAGCAAATCAGAAACCACGTGACGCCGGCGCTGCGGCTCACTAGGCTAATCCTCCGCCTTGTGGCGCCGGCACACCAGGTTCTAGTCCCGGTCGGGGCGCCGGATTCTGTCCCGGTTGCCCCTCTTCCAGGCCAGCCCTCTGCTGTGGCCAGGGAGTGCAGTGGAGGATGGCCCAGGTGCTTGGGCCCTGCACCCCATGGGAGACCAGGAAAAGCACCTGGCTCCTGGCTCCTGGCTCCTGCCATCGGATCAGCGTGGTGCGCTGTCCGCAGCGCGCCGGCCACAGCGGCCATTGGAGGGTGAACCAACGGCAAAGGAAGACCTTTCTCTCTGTCTCTCTCTCTCACTGTCCACTCTGCCTGTCAAAAAAAAAAAAAAGAAAAAAAAAAAGAAACCACGTGACTTCCTCTGTAACCGTTTCCCGCCCGCAGCTCCCAGGACAAGGCAGGACTTTTGAAACAGACAGCCCTCGTGTGATACAGCCCCCAAACCCAGATTTCAGACTTGCACTGGAGGACTTGGCAGTGACTAAGTGGTTACTTAATATCGATCAGTGGTTACTTATTAACCACTATACCCAGACCGCATTTCCACCTCCTCGGCCATCCACACCTGTGCCTAATGGCGCTTCCCTCCTCCACACCCGTGTCTAAGGTGCTTCCCTCCCCAGCACTCTGTATTTATTTATTTTTTAAAAGGCTTTATTTGCTTGAAAGGCAGAGTGACAGCAAGGAGGAATGACACAGAGAGAAAAAGGTTGTCCATTTATTGATTCACTGCGACAGCCGGGGCTGGCCAGGCCGAAGCCGGGAGCCAGAAGCTTCATCCAGGTCTCCCATGCAGGTGCAGGTGCCCGGCACTTGGGCCACACCCTGCAGGGAGCTGGATGGAAAGTGGAGCAGCTGGGATTCGAACCAACTCCCATATGGGACACCGGTGTCACCAGTGGCGGCTTAACCCCACCACATCACAATGCAAGCCTCTCTCTCTTTTATTTGTTTATTTTTTTAGTTATAAAAAGGCTTCCTGGGGGCCAGCGCTGTGGTGCAGTAGGTTAAGCATCTGCCCGTGGTGCTGGCATCCCACATGGCTGTTGGTTCAAGTCTCGGCTGCTCCACCTCCCATCTAGCTCTCTGCTGTGGCCTGGGAGGGCAGCAGAGGATGGCTCAAGTCCTTGGGCCCCTGCACCCACGTGGGAGACCTGGAGGAAACTCCTGGCTCCTGGCTCCCGATTGGCCCAGCTCTGGCCATTGCAGCCATCTGGGGAGTGAACCCTCTCTCCCCCTCTCCCTCTCTCTTTCTCTCCCTCTCTCTCTCTCCCTCTCTCCCTCTCTCCTTCTCTTCCTCTCTCCCTCTCTCCCCCTCTTTAACTCTGCCTTTAAAATGAATAAATAAATCTTTTAAAAACGAAGCCTCCTTTCTACCTCTGTCTGCCCGAGGCGCTGTCCGTAGTGCTGGTTCATCCTCGCGTGCCTTCAGCGCCGGATTTGTTTTTCCCAGATTCCCGCTGAGCCTTCACTTCCCTGGCTTCTCCCTAACCATCTGGTTTCTGAGGCCTCCTCTCGCCTCCTCTCGCCTCCTCTCACCTCCCAGCTCCCTCTTTTCTCCTCTCTCTCTGCAGGGAGCCCCAGCCCTGCTCTCCTCTTGCCTGGGGGCCCCTTCCTGCAGCTGCCCTGCCCATTTACACGTGAATTCATCAAAACGAAACAAGGTGGCACCCCCATGTGCCCACAGCCGGTGGCTGTTTCCCCAGGGCCCTCCCTCTCCTGGCCAGCCCCACACCGTCCTCCCTGCCACATCCTCCCAGGGCCCTTGGCACCTGCTGAGAGCTGGAAGCCATGAAGTCCCAGCCGGGAGTCGGGCTCAGGGACACCTCTCGCCCTGCTGCTGGTGTCCACCCCGGTCTGGTTCCACGCTGCAGGGCCTCTCCTCGAGCTGCCTGGTCTCTGCCCATGAGTACACTGGGCTTGAGGGGTCACTCACTCTGTCACGGTGTCACTCCTCTTTCGTAGACCCTGCCAACAGCGCTCCTATGGGACACCAGCATCACAGGTGGCAGATTTACGCAGTGCCGCAATGCCAGCCCCATGGTTCCTCCGTGGTGTGCCCAGCTGTCCCCGGGCACTGCCTGTTTGCCAGCTCCCTTGTCTCGGCCCTGCCTCCGTGATGGCCCGTGCCCACTGCTCACCCCGCTTTGCCTGTTCAGGGGGGCTCTTTTTTTTTTTTTTTTGACAGAGTGGACAGTGAGAGAGAGAGACAGAGAGACAGAGAGAAAGGTCTTCCTTTGCCGTTGGTTCACCCTCCAATGGCCGCCGCGGCCGGCGCACCGCTCTGATCCAATGGCAGGAGCCAGGTACTTATCCTGGTCTCCCATGGGGTGCAGGGCCCAAGCACTTGGGCCATCCTCCACTGCACTCCCTGGCCACAGCAGAGAGCTGGCCTGGAAGAGGGGCAACCGGGACAGAATCCGGCGCCCTGACCGGGACTAGAACCCGGTGCGCCGGCGCTGCTAGGCAGAGGATTAGCCTACTGAGCCGCGGCGCCGGCACAGGGGGGCTCTTTTCAAAACAGCTCCTGCACTGCCCCGGCTCCCGCACCCTCCACACTCACCCTGATGCTCAAGGACCCTCAGGGCTGCCCCCTCACATGCTGTCCTCGGCTTGGAAGCCCCTCCCTCTGGCCCCTAGCCCCACTGTGACCACGCAGGCTGGTGGGTTACGCAAGTCTCCCCCCAACCAAAAGAACATCCCTGCTGGCCTCTGTGCCTGGCCGTGGAGTGAGTGGGGGGCAGGTGGGGAGGAAGGCGGCCTGACCATCACCTGGAGCAGTGGAGAAACTGAGGCTTGGGGAGCCGGAGAGCTTGCTGAGGGCACCCAGCAGGTGAGACCCAGACCTGCATTAGCTCCTGGGACAGCAGTGTCCCCCAGGGGGCAGGGGGCTGGCTGCTGAGGAGGATATCCAGTGCTGACAGTGTCCTGGGAGCCCAGGGTCTGGGGGAGGGGGCGGGGACCGGCTCCAAGAGCAGCTCCACAGGCCACGCCATCCCCTGCAGCCACGAGGTGGCGCACAGCCTTGGCGCTGGGCGGGCCCGTTAGCTGCTCTGTGCTACCTCCCTGGGCCTGGCAGAGCTGGACGGGGCTCCTGCATCCACAGTCTCCGAGGACCACGGGAGCAGCCCCGCCACATCTCGCATTTGCGCCCATGCTTCCTCTCCTGAGTGTCTCAGGATTCCAGGGCAGCGACACGGCTGCCAGCAGTGGGTGTGGGGGAGACGCTGGACTCCAGGCCTTCCCCGAGGTTGTGGGGGTGCCAAGGTAGTCAAGGAAATACAGGGTCTTCTATCTGCTCGGGGAGGGTGGGCGCGGGACGCGGAGGCTGAGCTGCCACCTGGTTGCCGGCATCCTGTGTAGGCTTTGGTTCCAGCTCTGGTTCTGACCCAGTCCCCTGCTGATGCACCTGGGAAAGCAGCGCAAGGAAATCAAGTGCTGGGCCCTGCACCCGTGTGGGAGACTTGGAAGGAGCTCCTGGCTCCTGGCTTCTGCCTGGCCCAGCCCCAGCCGTTGTGGCCACCTGGGGAGTGAACCAGCAGATGGAAGATATCTCTCTCTCTCTGCCTCCATAACTCTACCTTTCAAATAAATAAATGTATCTTATTTTTTTAAAAGGGGGGTGAAATGGGTGAAGAACAATTTTTTTTAAAAGTTCATGGGAGGCCGGCGCCGTGGCTCAATAGGCTAATCCTCCACCTAGCAGTGCCAGCGCACTGGGTTCTAGTCCCTGTCAGGGCGCCGGATTCTTTCACGGTTGCCCCTCTTCCAGGCCAGCTCTTTGCTGTGGCCAGGGAGTGCAGTGGAGGATGGCCCAAGTGCTTGGGCCCCGCACCTGCATGGGAGACCAGGAGAAGCACCTGGCTCCTGGCTTCCGATCAGCGCGGTGCGCCGGCCGCAGCAGCCATTGGAGGGTGAACCAAGGGCAAAAAGGAAGACCTTTCTCTCTGTCTCTCTCTCACTGTCCACTCTGCCTGTCAAAAAAAAGTTCATGGGAAATTCACATATGGAAATTTCTGTGCCAAAATAAACCCATCTTTGAATTCCATTTCCCATGGCCCCCTCGTGTGGGGCCATCCGCCCACCACTCATCAGTGTTTTATGTGCAGGGCGGCCCCAGGCTGCAACGCAAAGAACCGTCAGGCCACAGCGCCTGCACGCACAGGCGTCGGCCCTCCTTGGAGGTCGAGGGCAGAGTCCCCGCCCAGGCGGTGGGCATTGGACTCCTCCACTTTGCAAACGGGGACATGGGGCTCAGGGGTCAGTGATGTGCAGGACCCACAGCCGCCACAAGGTGGCTCCACTTTGCCCTGCAGAGGCCGAGAGCCTGGCCCGCGCACTGAGGCAAGCGTCGGAGGCACCAGTTGCTGGAAGCGAGAGCTGTCCCCAGGAGAGTGGCCCAAGGACCAAGGCCAGCGCCGGGCATCCAAGAACGGCGGCAGCTCCGAATCAGCGTCCGAGTCTGAGTGCGGGACAGTGGCAGAGAGTGAAGGGCGGGGGAGGGTTGGGGGCCAGGGGCAGGGGCCTCCGGCAGGAGGCATCTGTGGACAGGTCATTCCTGCTGCAGGAGCCCAGGACGGCAGGTTGGTCCTGTGGGAGCGCAGGGAAAGGGGTAGTCAGGGGAGGCCTCCTGGAGGAGGCGGCCTTGAGCAAGGGATGCCTGGAAAGAGTGTACTGATGGGTACAATGGCCCAGGCCCTGGGCGGGCGAGTGCAGGGCAGGGCGCGGCTGTCAGGTGAGACAAGGAGGCAGAGGGAACTGGGGTCTCGGTGCTGGGATCACGTGTGTGAGGGAGGCACAGCGTGGGCGGCTTCTCCAGCATGCGAGGACCCTGCACACGCACACACACAGAGATGTGCACACACACGCACACACATGCACACGCAGGCACGCAGGTGACCTGGCTGCTCAAAGCCACCCGTGGGTGTTTCTGCTCCGAGCCATGTTGTCGCTGTCCCCGTCTTTGTAGGCTGCGTGGGCTCCGAGGGCGGCCCTGCCGGGCCCTGAGCTCCTTGCAAGAAGCTGGTCCAAGCACCTCACCTGCTGGGACTCGGTTTCTGCGTCTGTGGAATGGACACAGTCCCCAAATCTCACCTGCGTGTCCAGAGCTGGGTCCTGAGGTCAGCCCACGGGGCTCCCAGGTGGCGTAGAGGGCTGGAGGGGGTTGTGTGGGCATCCGTAGCAGGCCTGCCGAGGCCACAGAGACCCCTGGCCTGTCCGTCTTCCACACGTCCTGAGCTGGCCCTGCTCAGTCACAGCCCTCTGAGCCACCTCTGTACACGGGCAGTGGCTCCCACGCATCACCCTCTGTCCACATGACAGTAGGAGCAGTGGCCGTGGGACGCTGTCTGTAGCGGCTCAGCCCTCTCCGCCCGCTGGCCACCCTGAGGCCGCCAGCCTCACCTCTGGCCGCGTCTGCCCGCTGGCCGCCAGCCTCGCCTCTGGCTGGTCTGAGGCCGCTTCAGGCTTTCTCACCCTAAAGCACTGGCTGGATCCCCTCACCCCTGCTCAGCTTCCTGCCACAGATCCCTAGGACGGGGCCTGAACCCAGCAGGCCAGCCTCCTGGCACAGCCCCTGCCGTTCCCTCCTGCCATCTTGTCCTGCTTGCTCCTTGTCCAACGTTGGGGGTGGGGGTGGGAATCACCTCCTCCAGGAAGCCCCCCTGCCTGACAGGCGTCTCTGGGTATCTCCTGTGGCTCCCTCCGTCTCCGCACTGGCTGCGCCGAGGGCAGGGGCAGTCTTGGTCCTCCCTTCCCCGAGTCTGCGGCAGAGGGTGGTCAGCATGTGCTTGTCCTGGGGCACTTTGAGCCCCCGCTCCCTCCTCTGACAAAGCTGGGGTTATCCTGGGCCCTGTCTCCCAGCCCCCACCCCGTGGAGGGCCCCTGGATGCCTGAGCTGGGGGAGGCCAGGCGTGTGCTGCCCACTGCCCGCTGCCCCTGCTGGGTGCGTCTGAGTGTTGAAATGCTTGTCTGAGAGGGCCCTGGGAGCTGGGCTGGGGCAGGTGCGATGCCCACGCGTGCAGCGACAGAGAGAGAGAAGGGCCAGGGTCTCCCCCACCTCTCCCAGCGGCGTACCTGTCCTGCGGGGTCCCCTGTGTTGTCTTGGACATTCGCAGGTGGGTCAGGAGTGCTGTTTCTAGAAGCTACACATATGGACGGTCCTGCCCGGACAGGCAGTGGACCAGGCAGGGAGGCCATGGCTCTTGCCCCCCGGGGCAGGACCACAACCTCAGGGTTGGAGCTGAATGAAGCCCTGTGATGTCCATGCCCCCTGCTCTCCCTCCAGAGCTGCTCACTGGCCTGAGGACAGGAAGTGTGGCCCAGGGAGCCCTGCGGAAGTGGGGGCCTCTTGGGCTCCTGCCCCTGGAGTCACCTGGGCTGACTGCCTTCACCCCACGTCTTGGAGTCCCTGCACCCCTGGCTGCCTGGGCAAGTGGCTCGGAGCTCCAGGGATGGGTGGAGACAGGTGTCGGCTGCTGAAGGACCAAGGCGGTGCCTCCCTCCCTCCTGAAGCCGCACAGGGAGGGTGAGGCGAGGCCCCCGGTGTGCCTGCAGCACAATGAACTGGGTTTTCCTGAAACAGAGAGTGGGAATGCGGGGACAAGGACGCAAAGAATGGAGCCAAGACAAGTCCTGATCAAGGCTCGTTTATTGAGTAAATCCAGTAGTATTTAAACATGACCAGTGGTTTACAAGAAGGAGCACAAAAGATTTACATATCAAAAAGGCTCTTAAGGTTACAAAGAGTTCCCAATAAGGTTCTTAATTATTGATTACAAGGGTACAATAAAACACTTAGGTGATAAATGCAGGTTACAGGTGTGACTGATTAACTATATCATCTCTTGTGAAAGGTTTAGGTTCTTCCTGCCTCTTCCCGGAATCTCCCTAGCCCAATTGTCTGTGCCTGGGAAGTCTCCATTCATATGTTTAAGTGTAAACAAAGGGAGTGACTACCTGTGGCTGCCCACACCCCGGTGCCCAGCTGCTGCAGGAGCTTGGCTCGGCCCCTGGGTCCCCCCCACCCAGCAGTGCCTGGCAGCTGCTCCATCTCCTGCCCCTCAGAAAGTCCGAGCGGGGAGACCAGAGCCCTGGCTCCCAGCCTGCGGCTCTTCCCCCAGCCTCCTGCCCCCGCCTCCGGCCGTGCCTCCAGCCCTAATCAGGATGCAAAGAACACAGCCAGACTGCCGCGGGCCGAGCGGTGCCAGGTGTGGCATCTCCAGGGAGAAGGTGACGTGGGGAGAGGGCCTGGGCCAGGAGTCGGCAGCCCTGGCGTGGAGCACAGCCTACCTGTCCTGTGGCTCCGAGCCGCCGTGCACGCCCTCTGTGCCTGCGTGGCCCGAGCGGTCCTGGAACCACAGCGGGGCGCCCCGTGTGCTGGGGCCGGTCTCAGGACACAGGGCGGAGCAGGATCTGATCAGGCTGGGCTGGCCCTCTGGTGCCTATGCCACTTGTGTGGCTCCCAGGGCCCCTGCTTTCACTCCACACCAGGCTTTCTCCTGAGTCCAGCCCTCGCGCCCCTCAAGGGCTCTGGGGGGAGGGCGGGCACCAGGTCTGCTGCTTGGACGGTGGCAGTGCCCACTCTGGCCCGTCGCCAGGTCCAGCTCAGCTGCGGCAGGAGGGCGCCTTACCTGTCACCAGCGCGTGGCCCGCAGGGTCAGGCGTCCGCGTGGGGCTGCTTGGACAGCCCATGGGTTTTGGCGTGGGCTGGGCCAGCTTTCCTTTCTTTCTTTCTTTCTTTTTTTCAGATTTATTTACGTACTTGAAAGGCCGAGAGACAGAGCGGGAGGACTCATCCATCCGCTGGTTCACTCCCCAGAGTGCACACATCAGCCAGGGCTGAGCTGGGCCAAAGCCGGGAGCCAGGAGCTCGGCCCTGGTCCCCACGTGGGTGGCAGGGCCACAGGTGCTTGAGCCATCACCTGCTGCTTCGCAGGTGCATCAGCGGGAGCTGGAGCGGGGGAGCCAGGACGCCTATGCAGGCTACTGTGGCTGAACCTGCCGCGTTCCAGTGCCCCCCGCCTCGCCCTGAGCAGCTCTCTGGCTGCTGGCGCCGCCGTCTCCCTGTGTCCTCACACGTCTGTCCCTGTGTGTCTGCATCGGAGTCTCTTCTCCCAACAAGGTCCCCAGCCTGTGGGAGGAGGGCCTGCCCCACGACATCACGTGGCATGTCTTCCGTGAAGATCGGAGGCACAGGGGCTGGGACTCCCATACGTGGATTTTGGGGGTACACAGCCCAGCCCTGGCAGTCCTGCTACATAAGGGGGTGACGAGACGCCACGGAACACCGTGCACCCCATTCTGGTCCACGCTTGGCCACCAGGCCGGCCCTCGCCTGGCTTTGGTCCACAGCTCTGCTCCCCACCCGGCAGCCTCTGGCACGGGGGCCACGCGCAGCAGGCAGAACTGAACTCGGGGGGCACAGGGGTCCTGGGGCTGTCCTGGCCTCCCTGCAGAGAGCACCCCGTGGGACATGCTCTGTGACATGCGAGGGTGCAGAGCTGCCATGCCACAGAGAAAGGCAGACAGGTACACTCGAGAGAGCATGCGTGACAGCGGCAGGCGTCGGGGCGGAGCCTCTCTCAGGAAGCAGAGGTGAGGGTGCGGCCTCTCCAGGTGGCCAGCTGCTGGGGAGCAGGGCTGGGCCCCGACCCCTTCCGGAGCTCAGACAACCCTGCAGCAGCTCCTGATTCTCCGCCCGGGACCCCTGATTCTCTGCCTTCAAACCCCTACCGGACTCCAGCCCCAGCCGCCCCGCTCCTGGGTCAGGCCCGGACCCTCAGCCTACAGGAAGGCCTGGGGTCCCCGAGGGCATGCTCCTCGCCCTGATCCTGGAGCGCCCTCCTGTGAGTGGGGCAGCCCCTGGCCCTGATGCCAAGGTGGGTCGGGCCCCCCGGGCAGCTGCACTTTGAGAGGGTCCCCTGGGCTGGGCCCTGCTCCAGACCACAGCGCCTGAGCCAAGGCATGGGTGAGGGCAACCGCAGGGGTTTCCCTGAACGACAAAGGTGAGATTTAGAAAGCCGGGGAGCAGCCCCTAGGCGCAGCTGCCGGGGTGGGTTCCCCGGGGAGATGTGGGGGGGCGGGACCCACTGGCGTCCGGGGACCCTGTCCTGGTTCAGGGGACAAGCACTTCCGCCCAGGGTGCAGGTCGCCTCTGGCTGTGACGTCCCTGGCCCATCTGCCGGCCAGGTGCTGCAGCCTGCGTGCCCCTGCGCGCCTGTGCCCGTGCTGGACGCGCGGCATGGCCGTGGCCGCGGCTGGCGGGCGGCCGCGCGTGCGCGTGGGAGCGGGCGGCAGGACCCACGTGGGCCACCCAAACAAAGGCGGCGCCGCGTGACCGAGCGCGCGCGCGCGCACCCCCAGCCGGGCGGGCGCGCCCCCGCAGCCCCGAGCCGGGAGGGCCGGGCGGGGCGCGGGGCGGGGCGGCGGCTGCGCAGCCGGGCCCGGGGGCGCGCAGACTCCGCGCAGCGGGACGCGAGCGCGCGACCCGGCGCCGCCGCCGCCGCCACCGCCTCCGCGCTCGTGGCCGGCACCGGCGGGGCCGCCTCCTCCGGGCTCCCCGGCGCCGCTGGGCTCCCGGGCGGGCGGCAGGTGCAGCGCGGCCGGGCGGCCGGCGAGGGGCACGCCGCGGCGGCGGGTGGATGAGAGTTGGCGCCGAGCTCCGCGCAGGGTAAGCGGCGCGCGGCGACACCCCAAGGACCTGGGCGGACTCGCGCCGTGCTCCGTCCCGGACCGGCGGGCCCTGACCCCGGGCCTCGCGGGCGGGAAGCCCGGGACCCTCCCTGCCTTGCTCCGCGCGGGCGCGCCCCGCACACGCCCCCGGTGCCGCGCGGGCCGGGGCGCGCGCCCGGGCAGCGGCGTCCGCAGGTCCCGGTTAGCCTGGCTGGCGGGCGAGAGGATGACGTCTGGGGGACGCGGGGCCCATACTGGGGTGGGGGCCGCCGCCGCCGCTGGGGCGCTTGGGTGGGGGACACTGAGGCGGGTGCGGTGGCGTCGCCCTGCTGCCCCACTCGTCCTTGACGGACAGGAGAGGAGGTGGGCGTCCCTAGCCCCGCGACCCCAGGAATGCCTAGGCCAGAAAGTTGTGAATGGCCACCCCTTCCCTGCACCCCCTTTCTGCCCCAGCTCCCCACTCTTTGTTTGGCTGGCAGGGCTCTGCTGGGGCCCAGGCCTGTGTGCCAGTGGGAGGGGGCTGTAGTGTGGCAGCCCCCAGCCCCAGGCTCCCACCTCCCCGGAGCAGGTGCAGGGGGCAAGGAGCCCAGGGTGGCCTGGAGCTGGTGGCCTGTGCTCCGTGGGGGAGGATCAGGGGCACCCTCCACCCAAAGCACCGGGAGCCCACTGGCCTCCCACAGGCCAACCCTGGGCTGTGACATCTGTGCATTTCCAGGGGGTCCATCTGGCAGAGCCCTCCTGGGGGCTGGGGTCCCCTTCTTGCCTTCCTTGTGTGGCCTGGGAAGGAAATTCAAAGTTCTGAGCCCCTCCCTGCCGCCAAACCCTGGGGTTTGCCTTAGTGCTGGGTCTGGGAGCAGGGTCACGGCCAGGGCCCTGTTGAGGCCACGTGGAGGGCAGAGGCGGGGGGAGGAGTCTGGAGGTTGGCCTCCCTTGTGCACCTGTACCTGCTCCGTGACCTTGGGCAAGGCGGTTTTCTCCCCAGTGAGTGGAGACCATTCAGTGAGATGCTGCAGGCTCCCCACCCGCTGGGCACGCCCTGGGTCAGGGGTCAGCAGGGCTGGTGAGGCGGGGCGGCTGTAGCTGAACTGTGGGGCCCTCCCTGCCGCTGACCCCACCGTGTCCCAGGCCCGGGCCTGTTGAGTGTGTTCTTTGCCCTGTGTTGAGGTGCAGCCACATTCCTGGGCTGTGAGCTGGGACACCCTAGCAAGGGCCGCCCCCTCCTTCCTGCCGGAGACCCCTACCTGGCCTCTGTCCTGCCCCGGCTGTGGCGGTGACCCCAGGGCAGGGGCCACGACTCGCCTGGGTCTGAGCAGGCTGGACGCGGCGGGTGAGGCTGGGGCCCAGTGGCTGGGAGGCGGGGGTCCAGGGTCTCAGCTGGCCAGCGTCCCAGCCAGCCTGGCTGATGGTGTGGGGAGCATGACTGTCCCCGCCTGTCCCATGACATCTGTTGTTCTGTATGCCGGACAGCCATTTCCTGGAAACCACAGGGACAGTCTTGAACTTGAGGTCTGTTTCGACACAGCCCTGGGAGCCTGTTTGTTCTCTGGCTCCTGCCCAGGCAGGTGGGAGGGCCCTTCCTGAGGGAGGAGCCAGGTGGTCTCTGTCCGCACGCAGGGCCGTGAGCGCCCGGACGCCTCTCTTACCAGTGGCGTCCAGCCGGCTGTCGTGGCTTCTGCTTGCCTCGCCCTCACCTTCCCCGGCTGGGAAGTGAAGGGAGACTCGGGCCGGTTTTCCTGAATCACCGTTTTGCCGTACAGTAGAACAGTGGCTCAGGCACGGTGAAAACAAGCGTGGTTCGTTTCCGGTGAGATGTCGCTGGCGCTCTGGGGTCTGAGCCAGGGCCCCTCTGTACACATGTCCCAGAGACAGCAGCCAGGCTGGCAGGGACCCCCGGGGCCCGCGCTGAGGATCCCAGGCTGGCATCCGCGATTTGAGGGGTGGTGCCACCCGGGCCCCCCTCCTACCTGGGACCCCACGCAGTCCCCTGCCAGCTCCCCACGCGCGGCTGCAGGGCGGTTCCCTCCGGAAGCAGGAGCTGCCGAGCTTTGCAAGGGTGGGGGCTCCTGTTCTGGAACCTGAGACCCTGGCCAGGGGCTCCTTTCTGGGGGCCGCCCACTCTGGGAGACCGGCGGGGGGCAGGTGTCGCCGCGCGTGGGTGTCTGGCTGGCTGTGTGTCGGGGTGGGGGCTCCTGTGTTGTTCCAGGCGTGTGCTGGCTGGGGAGGCAGACCCTGGTGCCCCCTGAGTTTCCTCCCCGTCCCCTGCAGGCTGGGCCTGTGGAGCTTTGTGGGGAGCCTTGTTGGGGCGCAGGGGCAGGGGGCTGCCCGTGGTGGCTGCCGATGGGGAAGGGGGAATGGGTGTGGCAGAGCTGCCCTGTGTGACGCGTGTGTGGCGCGTGGATGTGTTGGTGACGAACCAGCGAGTGCTGAGGCGTAGCTGTGCCTGGGGAGGCCGGTGTCTGCTGCTCCCTGAGATGGGCGTCCCCCGGGAAGCTGGCCTGGGCCAGTTGGACGGCTCCCATGGGGGTTTGGTTTGGGCCCCCCGGGAGCTGGCCTGGGGCTCTGGGCCTCCATAGCCATGTAGTCTGCTTTCCCTGGCGTCTGGGCGGCACTGTGGTGAGCACTGTGGCCGGCCCCCAGCCTGGGTGCACGTCTAAGCCTTCAGCAGCTGGGTCCGGCCGCCGGCCGCGGAGCGGGCATGCCTCGGAGGTGACTGAGCGCCTGAGGCGTAGCCCAGCCCGGCCGGCCTGCAGCCCGCGGCTGGTGGGCTGGCCAGGGCCACTTCTCTCCCGCGCAGGGCTGGGCTGGGCCAGGAGGCCAGGGGTTCCGGCTCAGACAGCCGTGCTGCACTCTCCCGTGGCCGGCGGCTGCAGGGCCCTGCTGATGACATTCCCCCGCCGAAGCCCTTCGTGGGGAGAGTGTGGCACTTGAGCCGTGACCAGGCTCGTGGTGACGGCGCAGCCCCAAGGTCCAGGGCCCCTGGGGCTGCACTAGAGGCCTGGGCGTACTGGCCTGCTCCAGTGCCGAATCCCGCGGACGGCAGCCGCCCTGTCTGCGTGCAGACCCCGGGCGGCCGCTCCGTGGCCTCACCGTGCTCGGTTCACCCCTTCGACGGCACAGAGGCCACGCGGCTGGCCTGAGTCCATCGTGAGTTCTGCAGCAGAGCAGGGAGGCGACCCCGGGCCTGTGCCCGCGACCCCCAGCAGAGCAGGGAGGCGACCCCGGGCCTGTGCCCGCGACCCCCAGCAGAGCAGGGAGGCGACCCCGGGCCTGTGCCCGCGACCCCCAGCAGAGCAGGGAGGCGACCCCGGGCCTGTGCCCGCGACCCCCAGCAGAGCAGGGAGGCGACCCCGGGCCTGTGCCCGCGACCCCCAGCAGAGCAGGGAGGCGACCCCGGGCCTGTGCCCGCGACCCCCAGCAGAGCAGGGAGGCGACCCCGGGCCTGTGCCCGCGACCCCCAGCAGAGCAGGGAGGCGACCCCGGGCCTGTGCCCGTGACCCCCAGCAGAGCAGGGAGGCGACCCCGGGCCTGTGCCCGTGACCCCCAGCAGAGCAGGGAGGCGACCCCGGGCCTGTGCCCGTGACCCCCAGCCTCCCCGCCTCCCCGTAAGTGTCAGTCTGGTTTCTGGAGGTTCCGAGGGAAACCTGAGCCGTGTGCTGAAGCACCGAGAGACAGGCCTGTGCCGGCGGGATCTGGCAGCGTCCGTGGCTGGCCACCGGCCCGTCAGCACTGGGCGGGGTTTATTTTCATCGTGACTGGGGATGGTGCTGTTGTCTGCTCCGTGGCCCAGATGCGGAGGGCGGGACCCAGAGGGGCTGGGTGACTTCCCTGCCACCCCAGGCTGCTGCCCCTCCCTTGGGGCCCAGGTGCAGGGGGCTCAGCTGAACACCTTGCTTGTGCTGCTGTGTGTTCTCGGGGAAGGTGCTTGACCTCTCTGGTCCTCTGTTCGATCACCTGTCACCTGTAAGCAGCCCAAGTACAGAAGCCAGAGTCAGAAAGCTGGCCCAGCTGGGGGTGGCCCTGGCTGCACCCCCTCCCACAGGTGGGGCTTGGCCACTGCCCCCAAGAGGGGCTCTGGTGAGGAGCAGGGGGCCTCGGCAGTGCTGGGCGAGGCTGCTGAGGACTGGCCGGGAGTGAGGGCCTCGGATTGGCCCTCGTGGCTGACCCCCGCGGTGTGGGGCAGTGTGGGGAGCTCAGGGACTGTCGCCTGCCCTGCGTGCTGCCACCTGTGCCTTGGGACACGAAGGAAGGGAGGCTGCGCCGTGCCACTGGCCCGAGACCAAGTAGGCTGAGGCGGGGGCACCCCACTGCTCGCTGTGGCTGTGGGGGGGACCCCAGTGCTCGCCGTGGCTGTTGGGGGGGACCCCAGTGCTCACTGTGGCTGTGAGGGGGACCCCAGTGCTCGCCGTGGCTGTTGGGGGGGACCCCAGTGCTCGCCGTGGCTGTGAGGGGGGACCCCAGTGCTCGCTGTGGCTGTGGGGGGGACCCCAGTGCTCACTGTGGCTGTGGGGGGGGACCCCACTGCTCGCCATGGCTGTGAGGGGGGACCCCAGTGCTCGCTGTGGCTGTGAGGGGGGACCCCAGTGCTCACTGTGGCTGTGAGGGGGGCACCCCACTGCTCACTGTGGCTGTGAGGGGGACCCCACTGCTCACTGTGGCTGTGAGGGGGCACCCCACTGCTCACTGTGGCTGTGGGGGGGGACCCCAGTGCTCACTGTGGCTGTGGGGGGCACCCCAGTGCTCGCCATGGCTGTGGGGGGGACCCCAGTGCTCACTGTGGCTGTGGGGGGGACCCCAGTGCTACTGTGGCTGTGAGGGGGGGACCCCAGTGCTCACTGTGGCTGTGAGGGGGGACCCACTGCTCGCCGTGGCTGTTGGGGGGGACCCCAGTGCTCACTGTGGCTGTGAGGGGGGACCCCAGTGCTCACTGTGGCTGTTGGGGGGACCCCAGTGCTCACTGTGGCTGTGAGGGGGGACCCCAGTGCTCACTGTGGCTGTTGGGGGGGGACCCAGTGCTCACTGTGGCTGTGAGGGGGGACCCCAGTGCTCACTGTGGCTGTTGGGGGGGACCCCAGTGCTCACTGTGGCTGTGGGGGGGACCCCAGTGCTCGCCGTGGCTGTTGGGGGGGACCCCAGTGCTCACTGTGGCTGTTGGGGGGGGCCCAGTGCTCACTGTGGCTGTGAGGGGGGACCCCAGTGCTCGCCGTGGCTGTTGGGGGGGACCCCAGTGCTCACTGTGGCTGTTGGGGGGGACCCCAGTGCTCGCCGTGGCTGTGGGGGGGCCCAGTTCTCACTGTGGCTGTGAGGGGGGAACCCCAGTGCTCACTGTGGCTGTGAGGGGGGCCCCAGTGCTCACCGTGGCTGTGGGGGGGACCCCAGTGCTCGCCATGGCTGTGGGGGGGACCCCAGTGCTCACTGTGGCTGTGGGGGGCACCCCACTGCTCACTGTGGCTGTGTGGGGGGGACCCCACTGCTCACTGTGGCTGTGAGGGGGACCCCAGTGCTCGCCGTGGCTGTGAGGGGGGACCCCAGTGCTCGCTGTGGCTGTGGGGGGGACCCCAGTGCTCACTGTGGCTGTGGGGGGGGACCCCAGTGCTCGCCATGGCTGTGAGGGGGGACCCCAGTGCTCGCCGTGGCTGTGAGGGGGGACCCCAGTGCTCACTGTGGCTGTGAGGGGGGGACCCCACTGCTCACTGTGGCTGTGAGGGGGACCCCACTGCTCACTGTGGCTGTGAGGGGGCACCCCACTGCTCACTGTGGCTGTGGGGGGCACCCCAGTGCTCGCCATGGCTGTGGGGGGGACCCCAGTGCTCACTGTGGCTGTGGGGGGGACCCCAGTGCTCACTGTGGCTGTGAGGGGGGACCCCAGTGCTCACTGTGGCTGTGAGGGGGGACCCCAGTGCTCACTGTGGCTGTTGGGGTGGACCCCAGTGCTCACTGTGGCTGTGAGGGGGGACCCCAGTGCTCACTGTGGCTGTGAGGGGGGACCCCAGTGCTCGCTGTAGCTGTGGGGGGGACCCCAGCGCTCGCTGTGGCTGTGGGGGGGGCCCAGTGCTCACTGTGGCCGTGGGGGGGGACCCCGTGCTCACCGTGACTGTGAGGGGGGACCCCAGTGCTCACTGTGGCTGTGAGGGGGGACCCCAGTGCTCACTGTGGCTGTGAGGGGGGACCCCAGTGCTCACTGTAGCTGTGGGGGGGACCCACTGCTCGCCGTGGCTGTGAGGGGGGACCCCAGTGCTCGCCGTGGCTGTGAGGGGGGACCCCAGTGCTCACTGTGGCTGTGAGGGGGGACCCCAGTGCTCACTGTGGCTGTGAGGGGGGACCCCAGTGCTCGCCGTGGCTGTGAGGGGGGACCCCAGTGCTCGCCGTGGCTGTGAGGGGGGACCCCAGTGCTCGCTGTGGCTGTGAGGGGGGGCCCAGTGCTCACTGTGGCTGTGAGGGGGGGACCCCAGTGCTCACTGTGGCTGTTGGGGGGACCCCAGTACTCACTGTGGCTGTGGGGGGGGGACCCAGTGCTCACTGTGGCTGTGAGGGGGACCCCAGTGCTCACTGTGGCTGTGAGGGGGGAACCCCAGTGCTCACTGTGGCTGTGAGGGGGGACCCCAGTGCTCACTGTAGCTGTGGGGGGGACCCACTGCTCGCCGTGGCTGTGAGGGGGGACCCCAGTGCTCGCCGTGGCTGTGAGGGGGGACCCCAGTGCTCACTGTGGCTGTGAGGGGGGGACCCCAGTGCTCACTGTGGCTGTGAGGGGGGACCCCAGTGCTCGCCATGGCTGTGAGGGGGGACCCCAGTGCTCGCTGTGGCTGTGAGGGGGGGCCCAGTGCTCACTGTGGCTGTGAGGGGGGACCCCAGTGCTCACTGTAGCTGTGGGGGGGACCCACTGCTCGCCGTGGCTGTGAGGGGGACCCCAGTGCTCGCCGTGGCTGTGAGGGGGGACCCCAGTGCTCACTGTGGCTGTGAGGGGGGGACCCCAGTGCTCACTGTGGCTTTGAGGGAGGGACCCCAGTGCTCACTGTGGCTGTGAGGGGGGACCCCAGTGCTCACTGTGGCTGTGAGGGGGGGACCCCAGTGCTCACTGTGGCTGTGAGGGGGGACCCCAGTTCTCGCCGTGGCTGTGAGGGGGGGGACCCCAGTGCTCACTGTGGCTGAGGTGGGAGGACAGCAGACAGAAGGGCCTGGGCAGGTGGCTCCCCTCTGTGCCTGGGGTCCCCCGTTATCAGTGGGCTGGGCTGGTGTGTGCTTGTGCCCTGCGGGGTGGAGCGAGTGGGCACCCTGGCCCTGACACAGGCACAGCCCCCACCTGTGGGCGGAGCCCAGGGCCGGCCGCTCCAGTCCCATGCCAGGGCCTGCCGTGAGCCCCGCCCCTACTCTGTTCTGTCTGGTTTCCTGTTTGCCTGCCTGTGCGGTGGGCTCCTGAGCCCAGAGGGCTCGCCACCGTCTTCCTCGTGTCCAGCGGGGGGCCACCTGCTCCGCCCTCGGCAGGTCTCTGCTGCCCAGAAGCCTACCCAGCGGCTGGGGTCAGGTGACCCTGGCTCCGGGGCCACCCACAGCTGTGCGGGGCAGGGGGCTGGGGAGGGCCGAGGCCGGGAGTGGGTGGTCCTTTTTCAATGTCTTTATCAGGGTGTGGTTCCCAGGTCCCAGCTGGGGGCCCACCTGGCTGGCTTCCGGTCTGCTGTCCCCTGTGACAGCATTTTCCCCAGAGAAGGACCCAGACCCCCTGCCGGACTCTGGGTCCGGACTGCCATTCCTGGTCTGGATGTCACTGTCGGTGGAACGAGCTGTCCCAGGTGACCTTTTGCCGCTGAGCCACGATGGGTGGCAGAGCACGTGTGGCGCCTCTTCCAGCACCGGGCGACCCTGGAGCTCCTGTCTTGGGATCTATTTTTTTTTAAGGATTTTATTTATTTATTTGAGAGGTAGAGTTGCCGACAGAGAGAGGGAGAGAGAGTGTTCTTCCTTCCACTGTTCACTCCTCAATGGCCATGAAGGTTGGAGCGCCCATCAGTCTGAAGCCAGGAGCCAGGAGCTTCCTCCAGGTCTCCCATGCGGGAGAAGGGACCCAAGTGCTTACACCATCTTCTGCAGCTTTCCCAGGCCACAGCAGAGAGCTGGATTGGAAGTGGAGCAGCCGGGACATGAACCAGGGCCCATATGGGATGCCGGCGCCTCAGGAGGAGGCTTAGCCAACTACGCCACAGCACCAGCCCCTGTCTTGGGATTGTGGCAGTCTCGCTACCTGCCTGGGGCCTGGGTGCCTCTGTCGGTTCAGCTGCCTTACCACTTGGCACACCCACTATGCACAGGGCACCACCTGAGCCCCACTGTGCGCGGGGCACCACCCGAGCCCCCACTGTGCGCGGGGCACCACCAGAGCCCCCACTGTGCGCGGGGCACCACCAGAGCCCCCACTGTGCGCGGGGCACCACCAGAGCCCCCACTGTGCGCGGGGCACCACCCGGGCCCCATTGTGTGCAGGGCACCACCAGGCAGTCATTTTCCTGCTTACTATCTGTGTGAGCTGCACTCAGGCTGCCCCCTCCAGGAAGCCTTCCTGGCTTCCCACTCCTGCAGGGCTAGGGCCGCCTTGGCCCCCGCCCCGTGAGCTTGATGTGCACCTGCCTGTCCCCGGGGCTCTGAGGCCTGGAGTTGAGGACAACCCCTGGCAAGTGCGTGAACGTGGCCGGCTGTGGAGAGGGGTGACGGGGCGGGCCCTGGGTGCCCATGGGGCGCCTCAGTCTGTCCCCAGCCCTGTTTCTGTCCCCCGGTTCCCCGTTGGCTATCGCTGGGTTGGGGGAAGCCACCTCTTCAGCCCTCGTGTTCTGCAGGTCACAGGCCTGGTGGGTGCGCCCACAGCCCTCACCCTGCCCCGGGGACACGCCGGGACGCTGTCTTGCTGTCTTTGACACGGTTTTTTAAGAGCAGCTTTCGCTTTGCAGGGAAACACAGAGCTCCTACGGGGCGTCCTCCCCCACCCAGCGCCGCTCCCCTCGGCGTGGACTCTGCTGTTATGGGCGCCTTGCTGTTAACCAAACCACACTTTGTTCAGATCGCCCTGGACTGACCTAGCGTCCGTTTTCTGTCCTGACGTCCGTGGTCCCACAAGGACGTTTAGTCATCTCGCGTGTCTGCTGGGGCTCCTCGGGGTTCTCAGGTGTGTGTGTGTGTGTGTGTGTGTGTGTGTGTGTAAGGTCTGTATTTGAAAGAATGACAGAGAGAGGGAGGGAGAAAGAGACAGAGACAGAGAGAGCTTCCAACTGCTGGTTGAGTCCTCAGATGTTTGCAGTGGGGACCGGTGCTGTGGCATAGCGGGTAAAGCCACCCCTTGCAGCGCCAGCATCCCATATGGGCGTCAGCTTGATTCCTGGCTGCTCCACTTCCAATCCGGCTCTCTGCTGTGGCCTGGGAAGGCAGTAGAAGATGGCCCAAGTGCTTGGGCCCCTGCACCCACGTGGGAGACCCAGAAGAAGCTCCTGGCTTCGGGTCGGCTCAGCTCCGGCCATTGCAGCCTTTTGGGGAGTGAACCAGGATGGAAGACCTCTCTTGTCCTCTACCTCTCTGTAACTCTGCCTTTAAAATAAATAATGTTTTTTAAAAGATGTTTGCAATGGTCAGGGCCAGGCCAGGCTCAAGGCAGGAGCTGGAACTCCATGTGGGTCTCCCACTGGGCAGGCCATCTTTTGCAGCTTTCCCAGGTGCAGTAGCAGGGAGCTGGCTCAGAGGTGGAGCAGCAGGGGACTCCATGGGATGCTGGCCTGGCAGGCCGCCGCTTAACCCGCTGCACCTCGAGGCCAGCCCTGTCCTCTGTGTTTTTGGAAGCATTTGAGAGGCAAAGACGTAGAAACAGACAGACACCCACTGATTCTGTCCCCAAAACTCCGCAGCAGGCAGGGCTGGGCTGGAGCCAGGCCTGACCCCTGGGAACTCTGTCCAGTCTCCCACACCGGGCCAGGGATCCATGCTGCCCTCCAGGGCTGGGTTAGCAGAAGCTGGGTGCCAGACTCTGCAGTTGGTTTTGGTGAGCCGGGCGGCTTGGATGAGGGCTGCTTGGGGGTTTTGCGGCCGCCCCTCTGTTGGGTCTGCTGTTTGGAGGTTGGTAGGGGCGAGGCCGTTCAGGGAGGAAGGCTGCAGAGCGGAGGGGCCCTTCTTGCCACCTCGTGGCACCTGCTGTCCACCTGTCTCCTCCCTTCCGGCTGTCCCCTGAGCGAGGAGTCTCCACGCCCAGCCTGGGAGTGGGCGCCAGCCCCGGCCCGCCGGCGTCTTGCTAGGGAGAGCGGTGTCAGAAGCCAAGAACCGGGTGCTCAGGGTGGCTGCTGGGCTGAGCTGCTCCTAGGCCTTCTCGGCGGGCAGAGCGAGTAACGTGGGAGAAATGGACCCACGTGTGCACGCACGCCGTGGCCACGGCTTCTGCACCTGCCGCAAGGGTCTGCCGGTTCCATTTGAGCAGCAGGAGCCCCCCGCCCCCCGTACTTAGCAGCATGCGTGTCTGGTGGGACGGAAGTTGTCCTGGACGTACCCCTGGGAGCAGCGATGCTGACGGGGGCGGGGGCGGGGCTGATGCACTTGACACGGGCTGGGGCTGAGCGGAGGCCTCCGCTGGAAAGGTTCCGTGACCGGGAGGGAGAGGGAAGGAGGCAGAGACTGGGGGAACGGGGACTTCCCTGCTGCGCCCCGCCTGACCCCGGGACTGGGCTCTGCCGTGGCCTTGCCTTTGAAACGTGGAAGTGGGGCTGGCTCTGAATGCAGCCCTGCGGGGGCACAGCAGCCAGGCTGGCGGAGGGAGGCTGCGGAGCGCGGAGCGTCTGCGACGCGGAGCCAGGCCGCTCCGGTCCTCCCGCTCTGAACCTGCCGGGGCCGCCTTTGAAGCGCTCCGCTTGCCTTCCTGGCAAATGTCAGTCCTGCCGGCAGAGCTCGTGGAGGTCGGAGAGGGGACAGGGACTTGGGCTCTGGGTCTCGGCTCCTGGTGGCGTCCACCTCTGCGTCGGCAGTGCGTGTGCTGGGCGGGCTGGCGAGGTGGGCGTGCTGGGACACGGGGCTCCCTGTGCACTCCCGGTCTGCTGAGTGCTGAAGGCCCTGGGTGCTGAGCAGTTTTCCTGGTCCTGTGGGTGGAGTCTCAGTAGGTCTGACCCCCCACAACTGGGCCGAGCCCACAGCAGGGGCTTGAGGGTCTGGGCAGCCCTGGGCTTGGGGTGCTGTTGTCCGCTGCAGGAGGTGTGTCCCCTGCTGGGAGTGAGGCTGAGGCCCAGGCCCACCTGCCCACCCACCACCCTGCTGAGCCCCTGGCCCCCCACCCTCGACCCACCCCTCCCCGCCCCTGCCCCTGGCCTTGCTGGAGCATGTGGGCTCCTTCCTGTGCCTGTGGCCTGCTCGGTCAGAGGCAGGGGCGGGGCGACGCTGCTCTGGCTGCACAGCCTCGTGTGTTTGTGGGGTCCTGGCTTCTCCAGGGAGAGCCTGCCCCACCGCCAAGGGGGAGGGAGCTGAGGCCTTGCAGCCCAGGGGACCCTGGGGGTCCAGTACAGGGAGGTGTGCACCAGCCTTGGCCCATGGCGCGGAGAGCCTGCAGGCGTTTAGGATAGCGGCTAAGACGTTGGTTAAGACTGGGGAACTTGGGTTTGAGTCCCAGCTCCATTCCCAATCTCAGCTTCCTGCTAACGCAGACCCTGGGGGCAGTGGTGATGGCTCAAATGTTTCCATTCCCGCCGCCGCCCAAGTGGGAGACCCAGATGGAGTTCCTGGCTCGAGGCTTCAGCCTGGCCCAGCCACTCCTGTTGAGGGAGTGACCCAGTAGCAGACGAGAACTCTTTCTGCTTCTCTCTCTGTCTCTCTACCACCTAAGAAATAGTAATAATAAAAACAAAAGCAGATGGGCATTTGGCCTGGTGGTTACGATGCCATTAGGGAAGCCCGCGTCCCATACAGGAGTGTCTGGGTTCAAGTTCCGGCCCCGCTCGGACTCCGGCTTCCTGCTCATGCGCACCCCGGGAGGCAGCAGGTGACGGCTAAGTAGCTGGCTCCCGGCCACCACCAAGGGAAAAGTGGATTGGGTTCCTGACTCCTGGCCTCAGCCTGGGCCAGCCTGGTGTTGCAGGCGTCTGGGGCGTGACCCAGTGAGTGGAGCTCTCTGTCTCTCTGTCTTTCATGTCAATATAAATGAGCAGCAGTTAAAAAGCAACACAGACGCACACACAAACCTTCCGTCACAGGACCCCGGCTCTGGAGGCCGCCGGCGCCGGGGTGTGCGTCTCCCTGCTTCCCCTGTGCCGGTCACTCCTGTCCTGTCTAGGGCCCCTGGCCAGGAGGCGCCCCCAGCCAAGGGCAGAGCGTGCGCATCCCCCTGGGCTGTGTGTGAATCATCTCAAAAGTGAGGTGTGGGGTGGGGGCGGGGAGGCGCAGGTGCCTGGGAGCCTGGCAGTGCAGGGGGACGAGCCCCTTGTGTCTGTCGTCTTTCTCCCGCTGGGCCCAGAGGGGCCAGCTGGGGGTGACCCTGTGACGGTCAGCCTGCCTCCCAGCCCTGTGCCAGGCCGGCGGTCAGTCGTGTCCTGCCCTCGGGAGCCTGCGGCGGCGTCTGCGCCCATCCCAGGTCAGGAAGAAAGGTGACATCAGCAGCCGCTGCCCCAGCAGGCAGGGGCCGTGTGAGTCACTCAGAAGTGTTTGTGAGCATCCGGGAGGGGTGTGGCGGTGGGGGGGGGGGAGAGGCCCAGGGCCTGGCCCCAGCATCGAGCCTCAGGGAGGGGCCTTTGCTGGCAGCCACCACGGGTCCTCAGAGGCCCCACACTGGTGCCTTTGCCTGTGTCGGGCCCTGCAGCCTGTGTGCCTGGGAGGAAGTGAAAGATGAGCCAAGACCTGCAGCTCTGGGCGCCTGGGCGGGGCTGCCAGGACAGCCCATGGTGGTGGGTGGTGGGCGGGGCTGCCAGGACAGCCCTTTGCGGGGAGGAGAGGGGAGCTGCTGTCCTCACCTCCCAGCAGCCATCTGAGCCTCCTGTCTCATCTCCCGATTAGTGGTACCGGCCTGCGGGTGAGCAGACTAGGGCCTGGTCCAAAGGGTGCAGGTGGGCGGAGCCAGGAATGCGCAGGTCCAGGGGTCTAGGCAGGAAGTGAGTGGGGAGGGGCCCCTGCTGGGCTGGCCTGAGCTGGCCCAGTCTTTCGTGCTAGGCCTGCAGCACCGTGAATCTCACGTGGGCAGGCCCTACGGGGTCAGCCAGACAGCCCCCATCTGCTGCCAGGCAGGGTGCCCGGATGGAGGGGCCACCATCCTCATGCCCGCCCGGCCTCTCCACCTGCCCTGGCCAGCGAGAGCCTGTAGTCAGCAGGTCACTGAGTTGAGGTCATCGTCTGTCCTGTATCACCCAAGGGGTGGAAGCCTTTGGGCTTGGGAGCCAGCAGCTGGCACCCCGGGGCCGGACGGGGCAGCCCTGGCCTCTCGGGCTGAGCGTGTGCTGTGTGCATGGGCGGAGCCGAGGGCAAAGCAGGCAACAGAAGGGGCGGCGGCCTGTGGTCACAGCCATTGCTAAGCTTTCACAAGGCCCGCACCGATCCTGTGCAGGCAGCAGGTGCAGCCGCTGTGTTTGGACGGGAGCCTGGGACGGCGAGGTCAGTGGGCGCCTCTGTGGCCTGCCCACCTGCAGGGCCCAGGAGGAAGTGGGCGTCTGGGAGGGCCTTGTCACCGGGCCCTCTGTGGGGGGGACACTGCGTGTGCAGATCCACGCTGTACTGTGCCGTGACTGCCATGGGCGTTACTCCTCTAGCCCAGCCCTCCTCTGGTTGCTGGGCAAACCCCTGCCCCGTGTGCATGCCTGAGGACCCATCTGTATCGGCCCGGACCGGTCCCCCGACCACCTGGCACCCCGCCAGCTGCTCAGAGGCCCCGGTGAGCACCTGCTCTGCACCTCTCGGACCGGGCCTGAGCCCGCAGCCGGCTCGCCCGCCACAACCCGTGGTGTGTGTGGATGAGGGAGACGCCCCTCACACTGACCTTCCTCCACTGCCTCGCCCCACTGGGGAGCTGGTGAGGCTGGCGCAGAGAGCCGTGGGCAGTGACCCCGGAGGCGGAGAGCCCCGCCACGCCCAGGAGGGCGGAGCCCTGGTGCCTGCTCCGGCCGCCAGGACCCTGGAGTCCTCAGGGATTTCAGGGCTGCTCTGTGCTGCGTGTGAAAGCTGCGGTGTGGCGCTTTGGACCTGGAGTTTACGACAGCTAGCGAGGTGCAGGTGGGCAGAGTTGGTGGCGTCCCTCGGCCAGGCCTGGGCCCTGCCCCGGGCACTCTGCAGTTAGTGTGGCACAGGACGGTTGGAGAGAGTCACGCGGTGTTGGTGGACACTGGGCTCGGCCCTCCCCCGAGACTGGTGTGGCTGCCTCTCCCTCCCAGAACTGCAGGCACACAGGGCGGGGCCTCCCCGCGTCACCGTGGCCCCTACCATTGGCGGAGGCCAGCAGGGCAGGTCTGAGGAGAGCCTGCGACGCCAGGCACCCGGGCGCACGTGCCAAGTCCACGGCCTGGCTCAGGAGCTTCGCCGGGGCCCAGGCCAGGTGGTGCTGCAGGTGGCAGCTGGCAGAATGAGAGCAAACTCCACTGCCGCCGCCCTGACTGGCTCAGCTGACAAATATGTATCCTCCCAGGTCAGATGGGCGTGTATTTTTTTTTTTTTAATAACTGACTACTTCATTGTAGGATTAAACATTGCTGTACTGTGTGCACTGAGTCACAGCAAGTGGGCCCAGCGTGGCTGCCAGGTGCCGGCTCCTTATCGAGAGCCGTGTGTGCTGTGTTCAGCCCGCGGCTGGCGAGGGCGCGCTCGCATCCGCGTGCACCTACAGCCGAGATGTCCCTGCAGACTCGGAACTGCGGGGCTCTGTGGTGGGGACGGGCCCTCTAGTTGGCTCTGAGACGCTGGCGTCAGGGCGGTTTCTTGGCTGGGACCCACGCCCTGCACGTCAGGATGTGGCCGGCGTCACAGAGGGAACCCCTGGCTCCCTGCCTTGGCGCCACTTCCCCTGTGCAGATCGGTCCACCTGCTGCGTGGCTGTAAAGAACTCGCGCGACCCAGGGCCTCCTGTGACCTATTTATCAAGTGTTTCAGAGTCGCTGCGTGAAGATTTTGTCCTAAATTCTGCATAATTAGCAGATAGAAATCCCACTCTGTGATTATTTTTTGTGCACCAGCGTAACCTAAACTAGAACTCTCTGCACGTGGATCTCCCCAAAAGCAGGCATTCGAACAAACAACGGAGGGCTGGTTTCGTCCGCGCCGCTGTGTTTGCCTCGGCAGCACAGGGGCCCTGCGTGCGATTGGCTTTGCCGGTGTTTTCTGCCCCACCCGTCTCACCTGCACTCCGGGGGGACAGAAGCCCCGGGCAGCCCTGCGGGGGCCTGGGGGGCGGATGATGTGGCGCTGGGCAGGTGAGGCCAGGCACAGCAAATAGGTCACCTGGGCTGCCAGCCTTGGTCCATATGGGCACAGGGTGGCTCATGAGACAGCAGCATGGGCCTGGCCACACCACCGTCCACCCCCGGCCAGGGCTGGGGCTCCAGCTGCCCGTGTCGTGTGTTCTCCACTCCTTGGTACCCCTTCCTCGGGCTGGGGTCTCGGCGTCTTGTCCACCACAGCCTCCTCCACCCGTCTGGCAGCCTCCTCCCCAGTCCTCTCTTGTAGGACTGGGTGGGGTGGGGGCGGGGGAAGGAACTCTCTAGGGCAGGGCAGGTATGAAAGCACATGGGTGTGAGGGACAGGTGTTGAGTGAGGGATGCCTGGGGTGGGTGGGGGAGGCCAGTGTCCAGAGGGGAACTGGAGAGGCATGGGTGGCTCCCGGCCCAGTGGAGGGCGAGGAAGGAGCTTGGGGAAGGAGGCTGCGCCCCAGGTGGGGCAGGTGTCTCAGGAAGTGCCAGGTGCAGAGACGTCCAGGAGGAGAAGCCGGCGCGCTCTCAGGACACTTGGTCCTGGTGGGGGCAGGCGGTCTGGGCTGCAGATGGAGGCGGTGGGCTCCCTGGCCCCGGCAGAGGGGGCTTCAGAGTGGGCTTGGCGGCCGAGGTCTGTGGCCTGTGCGCTCAGGGCTGGCAGGGATGCACGCGTGTCTGGGGTTGCATCATTGGCTCCCATACGGGGTCTCCCGGGCCCCGGCCTGCAGTCTCGTGCCTTCCCTTACCTGGGACACCTCCCAGCTCACCCAGGGAGGCCGAGGGGGTTAGTGTTGGGGAAGGAGCGGGCGCCGTCCACGGTGGAAGTGCTGAGCCGGCCCAGAGGTGGGTTTGCTTCCTCGGAGTGGTGCCCTGTGCGTAGTTGGGATTCGCTGTGCGGAGTTTCACACCAGCACCCTCAGGGCTGGTCCCAGGCTGCCTCCCAGACTGGCTGCTGCCTCTGCCTGGGCTGGCTGTGGGGACGCAGCCCAGCAGGGCCTTGTGCTGTGCTCCTCGGGAGCCTGTTGTGGTCTGGGGCCTGGCGTCCTGTCTGCTTCCGTCCCGTTTATGAGGCTGAGTGAGCAGTTTCCGCAGGTGCGTGGGTGGCCAGGAGCGCAGAGGCAGGCCATGTGGCACAGGACTCAGGAAGCCTCGGCCACTGTCCCCTCTAGGGTGGACGCTGCTGCCTCCGTCCTGGGCTGTGGGCCGGTCAGCGGCTGGCAAGGGCTGGGGTGGTCTGTGTCTCTGCTTAGCTGATCGGGTGGACGGGTTTTGTTTCCTTTTGGAGATGAGGCCCGAGAGGCAGCCATCACCCTGGTTCCTGTGTCATCACTGTGCAGGGCTCTGCTGGCTGCTGCGGGATCCTCTCCCCAGGGAGGCTTGGGAGCTTGGGAGCCGCCCACCCATCAACCTGCCCGTCTGGTTGAGCCAGGTCGGCAGCCCGCCCTCCCCGCCCTGGGGATCCACCGCTGACCCGGGCAGAGCGAGTGCATCCTTCGGCTGAGCTGGCCGCAGCCTGGCAGGCCCGCTCCGAGCAGGGCTGCTGGGGGCTCGGGTTTGCCGGAGCAGCGCGACCTTCCTGGGGAGAAGATGCTGGGGCTCCCCCGGGCGTGCGGGGATGAAGATGTGAGTGGCGTGCGCCAGTCCCAGGCGGACTTCGCCGCTGGTTCTCGCTCCTCTCTGGCGCACTCGAGTTTCAGGTGTTGTTCTGGCGTGGCTTTAATTAGGACAAGAAGTGCAGCTTGATTTGCCCGCGACTATTTTGGGGGCAAGTTGACGTGCATGGTTGGGGTTTGGGGTTTGTTTTTTTTACTGCGGTCTGCAGTATGCAGGCAGAATTTTTTTTTTTTCTGGGTCCATGAGGTTTTCAATGGCAGGGTTTTGGGTGAAACTTTGATGGAAATTCTGGCAAGCAGTCTGGGGTCTCCTGCTGCGCTGGGGGGTGGGGTCGGGAGCTGTGGCTGCGGGCAGGACAGTGTCGGGGGAGAGCTGGGCGGAGTCCCGAGGCGCACCTCGGTTTTCCTGGCTGGAGGATTCTGACCCCGGAAGGCACGGGATGGTGTCAGGACTGGTCCCGGCCTGGAGCCCCTCCTGTGTCCGTCGGCCCATGCTGTCTGAGGCCTGCTCTCTGGTGCTTGGCTTGCTTGTGGTGACTGCCGGATCCAGGCTGGTCGATGGCTCTGGAAGTGGACTGAGGGGTGCGGGGGCCTGTGTGGGGGCAGGAGCCTACTCTGAAGGCTGATGGGACAGGAGGGCGGGGCCCTGTGGTCGGGTGGTTGCTGCCGTGAGCTCCTGCAGGGGCAGATATACCTGATCCTAGAGCTGGAGCCTGCTGGGCCCTGGGGGCGCTGAGCGGGCTTCACCTGCTGCCTCCATCGGCAGGATGAGCCGGAGCAGGGGCCCAGGAGAGGTGCAGGGGAGGGGTGGACTGGAGACCCCAGCCCCTGCCTCACTCAGAGGCCTGGTGGGGAGGGTGTGGGGTGTGGGCTGGGCCAGGACATCTGGATTGCCCCCCCCCCCAGTACTTTGCATGCCCTGGAGGCCAGGCGGGACAGGGAGTAAGCCGAGGGTCGGATTGGGCCCGCCCCCCAGCATGCAGGATGTGGGGCTGGGCCCCTGGGTGCACAGGTGGGGGCAGCCTGGGTGTGGCCGAGGCCCAGTGGGATTGGGCCCGCCCCCCAGCATGCAGGGCTGGGCCCCTGGGTGCACAGGTTGGGGCAGCCTGGGTGTGGCCAAGGCCCAGTCAGATTGGGCCCGCCCCCCAGCATGCAGGGCTGGGCCCCTGGGTGCACAGGTGGGGGCAGCCTGGGTGTGGCCAAGGCCCAGTGGGATTGGACCCACCCCCCAGCATGCGGGGCTTGGCCCCTGGGTGCACAGGTGGGGGCAGCCTGGGTGTGGCCGAGGCCCAGCCCTCGCTCTCCGGCCACCTCGCAGGCGGCGTTGCCCTTTCAGACCTCGGTCGTGTTCTGGGGTGTCACTGGGTTTTCTGTTTTTGTTTTCGAGTGGGAAAACAGCCTGATTTCGTTCTGCGGAGTGGGCCGTGTCCAGGCTCAGGGTTTCTGGAACCGCTTTCTGGCGCCAGCGGCCTCAGTGGCCGTGCTCAGGGGCCGGCACTGGCCCTCGGGATGACGCCTCCCATCTGGGCGTCCCCGCAGCGAGGCCGGGTGCATGGCCGCGTTCTTGTCCGGTACCCGCGGGCTGTGATGCTCTCCCCACCTCCACGTCGGCCGCCGCGCCACGGTCACCCTGGGGTGGGGACACTGCCAGCCCCTGTTGCTTTTTAGGAGTTACAGTGACCAGGTGCAGAACTCCCAGCAGGTGCCGTTAGCGTGCTCGCTGTTCCCTGCACGGCGGTGGTGAGCGCATGGCCTAGCCCGTGCAGCCCCGCGTCCCACCATGGGAGCCCCCGCACGTGCACGTTTGGGGTCTCAGCTGCTGCCCCACGGGGACCCCTGTTCCTGAGAGACGCGCAGGCCATCCTGTGGGGACAGGGCGGTGAAGGGAGGGTCTCCCCTCACCTGCGGCCATAGGAGAGCTGTGTTCGGTGTGACTTCGCGAGGGTTGTGAGATGGAAGAGAGCTAGAGCCCCTCCCGAAGTGGCTGTGTGGGAAATGGGTGGTGTGGCGCCCTGCCGTGGCGTGAGACTTTGCCCCGAACCCTGGAGTTTGGCGCCAGTCTTACGTTAGCGGGACGAAGCACAAGCAAGGGTGATCCAATCAGAGCTCCCAGGTGGGCTTCTGGGGCGCGACTGGACTGGATTCGGTCATTAGGGCAGGGTAGACTCCTGGTGGCTTTGTAAGGAGAGGGACAGAAACGGGTGCCACCTCGGGACCCCAGAACCGAGAGCCAAAACCAGCCCCTCCTCTCCGCAGGGAGCCTTCTGTCATTACAAGGAGGAGAAACCGAGTCAGGTGGTTTTTTAAGGCCCTCCCTGGAGAGAACGCCCTGGCTTCCAACTGATGCCTGCAGCTGTCACCCTCGTCTTGCTTCGTCGAGGGTGTCCCCGAAGTCCCAGTATGAGGGGAGAGGGCCCCCCACGCTTCCCTAAGCAGATGGAGTGCAGGCTGCAGGGGTCCCCATCCTGTCTCCTGCCTCATCCGTGCCCAGACAGTCCCAGGGACTGGGGGAGGGGCCAGGGATGTGAGCCGGGTCCTTGGGCAGAACCACGGGGGGCTGCAGAACAGCAGGGCATGTGACGTCAAGGGCGGGGCCGGGTGCGCTGTGCCTGGAGTGTGAGACCCAGGCTGGCCCTGGGCGGGGGCCCCTGCTGCTGGGAGCCGCCGCCCCCCCTTGCCACACAGTGTTCGTGCCTCAGCTTTGTCGTCTGTCAAGGGGGTGGCGGTGATGTCCACCTGCTGGAGGTGTGAGCACGAGGCCCTCAGCCTGTGGCCACCGTTCTGCCGTCCTCGGCCGTGACGGTGGGTCAAGGCAGGGTGCACAGCTCGGGCCTGGCTCCTCCTCCCCGAGTTGGCCAGACGCGGGCCTCTTGCTGGCCCCCAGGCCGATGCCCAGTTTTCCTGGCCCCCCCGGCTCGGCCTGTGTGGTGGGAGGCCCAGCTGCTGCCTGGCAGAGGTGGTGCCAGGTCACAGTGTGAGGAGCCAGGGCCCTGGGCAGGTGCCATGGAGACAGAGGCCCCTGGGCTAGGGAGCAGCAGTGCGGTCAGGGTGGTGATGGCTGCGGCCTGCAGTCCAGGTGGCTGCCCGTGGACAGGAGGTGGTGTCCTGGCTCCTCCCGCCCCACACCTGCATCGTGGTTTTTGCCTGGACACGGCTCCACACTGGTGCCCAGCCTTGGCCTCCTGGAGCCTGGGTCATGGTGTGAGGTTGCTGGTGGGCTGGCCAGGGGGTGGACTGAGGGCCAGGGTCCAACTGAGAGGCCGAGCCAGTCCCCGTGTCCTGCTCGGGGTCGCTCCCAGACTGGCCTCGCCATGGAGCCCTTGCAGCCTCGGCGGCTCCCGAGGGCCGCGGTGGGGGTGACGTGTGCCCGCCGCTGGGCAGTGTTTGGGATGTTAGGACCCCGAAATGAGAAACAGTGTTTAAGTTACCGAGAGGGGCCGGCTGGAAACCCTTCACTCGGTAACTAATGTAGGTGGCGTGTTTTTACTTGAGCCCAGACGGCGAGGAGGCACTGGCGTTGTGGCCGCGCTCTGCTGCGCCCGTTTCCTGAGGGCAGCTGGGGCCTCTGGGCCTGCAGGGCAGTGGGGAACGGGCAGACAGCACCCAGGATTGTGGCTCGAACAGTCCTCCTCCTCCTCCTCCCTGATTCATTGGTTATTTGGAAGGCAGAGATGGAAATCTCCCATCCGCTAGTTCACTCCAGATGAGCCTGGAACGGCACCATCTGGGTCTCCCCTGTGGGTGCAGGGCCCAAACACTTGGCCCACCCTCCGCTGCTTTCCCAGGCTCATTAGCAGGGAGCTGGATTGGAAGGGGAGCAGTCCTCTTCCAGGCCCGCTCTCTGCTGTGGCCCGGGAGTGCAGTGGAGGATGGCCCAAGTGCTTGGGCCCTGCACCCCATGGGAGACCGGGAGAAGCACCTGGCTCCTGGCTTCAGATCAGCGCGGTGTGCTGGCCGCAGCAGCCACTGGGGGGTGAACCAATGGAAAAGGAAGACCTTTCTCTGTCTCTCTCTCACTGTCCACTCTGCCTGTCAAAAAAAAAAAAAAAAAGTGGAGCAGCTGGGGCTGGAACCAGCGCCCACATGGATGCCAGGCTGCAGGTGGCGGCTTACCCCGCTACAGCACAGCGCTGGTTCCTGGAATAGTCTTGACCTCGTGGGTACCCAGAAAGGGCCTGGGGGACCCCAAAGGTTGCTGGGCCACATTTTGAGAACTGCGGATTGAGACACTAGGAGAGCTTGTGTGCGTGGTGACCTAGGTTTTTTCTTTTCCCATTTTATTTAAATCCTCCTTGTTTCTGTTATTTTAGAACTCAGTTGTAGAGTCTAATGAACTGTCAGTTCATGTATTGAGGATTGAGGATTCAGAACTCTGATGGCTCCAGCACTGGTGCCCGTCTCTGGGGCCACTGCGGGTGCAGCTGGCGCCCGCCCTGCCTGGCCTTCTCTCCGGGCAGCTCCGTCTTTGTCTCGCTGGCCCAAGGCTCCTCCCTCCCTCCTTGCCTCCCTCCCTTCCATTTATTTGAAAGACAGAGTAAGAGAGAGAGGTAGAGCTAGAGAGAGAGAGAGAGAGTCTTCCATCCACTGGTTCACTCCCCAGTTGGCCCCAATAGCCAGAGCTGAGCTGATCCAAAGCCAGGAGCCAGGAGCTCCTTCAGGGTCTCCCACGCGGGTGCAGGGGCCCAGGGACTTGGGCCATCCTCCACTGCTTTCCCAGGCCATAGCAGAGAGCTGGATGGGAAGAGGAGCAGCCGGGACTCAAACAGGTGCCCATATGGGACGTCGGCACCGCAGGTGGAGGATTAACCTACTGTGCCACAGCGCTGGCCCCGAGGCTTCATTCTAGCTGTGGGTAGCAGGGCCCGGGGTTCAGGTTGTGGGGCTCTGCTGTGGGGCTGTCCCCTGCTGTGGCCCTGGAGGCGGCGCCCAGCTGCAGTGATCGGCCCTTGCCCAGGCCTCATTTGCGTAGGTGAGGAGGGGCTGCTGGATTCACATCTGCCCTCCATGCCACTGTCAAGCAGGAGGGGCTGTGCCCGGCCCCACGCCAGCCCTCTCTGCCCGTCTGGGACCCCAGCTTCTCAGTACGACTTTTTTTTGAACCTTTAATGAGGAATCAATACACTCCCAGGGGCAGGGACACTGTGTTATGTGTGGCATTGGATGTGTGTATGGGGGGTTGGGACCTACCCAGCTTACTGGCAAACCCAGCAAAGCCACACTGTCTCGTGAGGGACATGCCTTCGTCTCCTGGTCGCTCAGCGGCACATTGGGGGTCCCACCGTTGGTGGGGAACAGCAGTGCAGGTTCCGGGCACCACTGGGCCCCTGCAGCACACCCACCGGTACCAGCATGCGGCACCGTCTTCCTCAGGAACCCGTCCATCAGAGGCACCACCCACTGCATTTTGGGCGTCATTCAGAGCTGAGCGCCATTGGCTGATGTGGACCTCCTTGATGGAGGCGTGGGGGGAAGCCACACCCCCATCTCTCTCTGTAATTGCCCCTTAGCTCTTGGGCTGTTGACCAATGTTAGATCAAGTTAACCCTGTGTGTTTCCAAGATTATTCTTTCTTTTTGACCACCTGTGGGGTGTTTGCCACTGGGCAGCTTGTTTTGGCTGTCCTCCATCTTCTACTGGGCTGTCTTGCTCTGACCGGCTTGTCCAGAGCTGGCGGTGTGACACTCTGGGTTAGCATCCACATCCAAGCACGGGTTTGAACCCCGGGTGCTCCGATTCCAGTCCAGCTCCCTGCTAGTGCGCTCGGGAAGGCAGCAGAGGGTGCGCCTGCCACTCACGTGGGAGACCCAGGAGACGCTCGGAGCTCCTGGCTTCAGCCCGACCCCGCCCTGGCTGTTACAAACACTTGGGGAAGGAGTCAGCTGATGATCTGTCTTTCTCTCCCTGTGTCGCTCCACCTCTCAAATAACAAATCTTCAAAAGAGAAACAGCTTTGTCCAGTCCCAGAGGCCCATGGCTGTGTTTTGCTTTCGTGAGTCTACGTTCAAACCTTCCGTGTGCTGTGACTTTGGGCAGGTGGGGGCTGTGGGGCCACCCTGTCTTCTTCCAGGCAGCTGCCCAGGCATTGGGGTGCCCAGGCGTTGGGGCATTGTTTCTCTTTGTCTTGTGTCAGGTGGCCTTGGCCACAGTGGGGTCTGGGTCGCTTCCTGTGCGTTGTCCCTGGTTCCTGGCACCACCCGCACACTGGGGACAACCGTGGCCCTGCTGTGTTTTGTGTGCACTAGAGCCCGGTCTCCCTGCGACACTCTGGCTTCTCAGAACTTCCCAACTGGCTTGTCTGGCTTCCCCTAAAACTTTTGTTATTGCTTAGGGCAGTCGGTATTTTATTTTTAGAGATTTATTCATGTATTTGAAAGAGTTACAGAGAGAGGGAGATCTCTCATCTTGCTGGTTCGCTCCCTGAATGAGTGCAGCAGGCCAGGGCTGGGGCCAGGCTGCAGCCAGGAGCTTCCTGGGCCCAAGCACGTGGGCCACCATCTTCAGCTGCTTTCCCGGGTGCATCAGCAGGGAGCCGGATAGGAAGTGGAGCAGCCGGGACTCGAACCTGCACACCTTTGGGATGGTAGCGTCACAGGCGGAGGCTCTACTCACTGCACCACAGCGCTGGCCCTGCAGTCATTGTCCTCGCTCCCTTACCTTGTGTGTCCACGCAGTAAGGCATCTACCATCCTGACCATTTCCAAGTGTCCAGTTGGCGGCCTTAGCACCCTGGCCCCCTCGTGTGACCCCGTGGGTCTCCACACTTCCTTATCTTGCATTTGGAGGCTCCGCCTAGCACTGGACATACGCCCCGCCCCTCCCCCCACCCCCACAGCGGCTGGCACTGGGTGTTGGCTCCCTGCCTTTGGCTCCAGTGCCATCGCGCAGTGTTTGCTTCTCTGTGGTTGGTGTGCTTCTCGGAGCTGAGTCCTCCAGGTGTATCTGTGAGGAGGTGGGTGGCAGGGTTTCCTGCGTGAACCACACACTCTGCCCACTGTGGCCCCGTCAGCCTGCGTGTGGGTGCTGGGTGGTCCCTGCCTCCTGGTGGTCACGTGCATGTGGGAGTGTCTGCTTCGGTGCCCCAGCCGGACCACGTTGGGTCCTATGGTAACCCCGCCCTCCCTGGCCGTGGACTTGGGGGTCCACTCAGGGAACCTGCGGTGTGGCTGCAGCCCACGCCTCCCCTCCCAGCCCGGCTGCCCTGGTCCCTGCACGCCCGTGGGTGCTCCTTCTGCCCCGTGATGAACGTGCCGACCAGCGTCCTTACAAGGAGAGAGCCGTGGCCATGGAGGTGGACTCTCCGTGGTCCCTGTCTGCTTCCAGGCTCCATGCGTGGTTCTCTCTCGGGCCCCAGCCTGCAGTCCTGAGACACGGGGCCGCCCACTCTCCGACCGTGAGCCGGATCAGCCTCCCTGCTTCCTAAGCTGCTGCTCCCACGTCTTCCACTTGACCTAACCCGGGCACCGTTACCGAGGTGCTCGTAGGCGGCCAGCAAGGAGGGCCCAGAACGCAGCTGCTGGTAATCTGGTGTGTGAGGGCCCGTGAGGCCTGGGCCACGGTCAGCAGGTGCAGGTCCCAGTGAGGGGCAGCTGTGAGCAGATTACTGTGGGGCGGGTGGGCGGATGGGTGCCCCTGCGGCTCCTGCCCTCGGCCCTCCCCACCCAGGTGAATCCTCGTCTCCACCGCCTGCTGCCCCTTCCCTCTGCCTTGGCTGTCGGCTCCTGGTGATGCTCCTGCTCCCCGCATCCAAGTCCGACCCCACGGCGCAGCGGGTGCCCCTCCACCCCGCGTTCAGGTAGGACCAGGCACCTGCGGGGGCCTTGGCGCTCAGTGCCCTCCCCACGCTGGGCGCCCCCTGCAGCCGTGGCCGCCCTGGGCTCTGATGACCCTCAGCCTAGCACGTTCTCGGAGGCCAGGGCAGCACCCCTGGCCAGGAGGACCCTCCCTGGGTTCGTCCCCTCGGTGCCCCAGTCGGGCACACAGTAGGCGCTCACTGAAGCCTCCTCAGGAGGCTCATTGTCCCGGTAGTGCCAGAGGCCCCTCGCGGAAGGCTGTGGCCGCCCCTCCTCCCACCAGCCCCGGCTCCCAGTGGAAGCTGTGCTGAGTCACAAGGGAGCTTTGTGGTGCCGCCTCACCCTCAATGTGGGCTCTGGAGTGGGGTGAGCCTTCAGCCTGCTGGGGCCGGCAGTGGGTTACCTGGGTGACAGGTGCCAGTGGCCTGGAGGGCTTGGGCTCTGTGTTTCGTTGGGGTCATTGGGTCTTGCATTGTTTTTTAAAGGTTTATTTTTGTGTGTGTGTTTGAAAGGCAGAATCACAGAGAGAGGAGGAGAGACTCCCCAGATGGCTGCAACAGCCGGTGCTGGGCCAGGCTGAAGCCAGGAGCCACACGCGGGTCTCCCATGTGGGTGCAGGGGCCCAAGCACTTGGGCCATCTTCCGCGGCTTTTCCCTAGGCCGTTAGCAGGGAGCTGGATGGGAACCAGCGCCCATACGGATGCCAGCGTTGCAGACGGAGGCCTAACCTGTGCCACAGCACCATGGGCCCCCAGTTTTGCAGCAAAGACACATGTGGGGGCCTTGGAGCGGCAGGAGCTGGGGACGGGACAGGAGCTGTCCCCGTGCTGTGTTGTCATACGCGGTGGGAAGGTTTCCTGGTTTTGTGCCTGGCAGCCCAGACTGGCCTTGTTAGTGTCCTGGGGCTTGGGCTGGGTGCCAGCCGCAGCTGGGCCACGTTAACAAAACAGGTGTTGCTGGGAGGCGGCCGTGGCTCGCAGGCTGACTTGGCTCACCTGCACCGTTCAAGCTGCGTGGGTCCGCCCCGTGCTGGGTCTGCCCAGGACCGGGGCGACTCTGCCACCTACGTGGTTCTCCTGTTCGTTCAGTGCTAACCACGGGTGCCGCGTGGAGGGGTGCCTTCTCCTCCTGTGGCAGCCTGCGCCGCAGGGACTGGGGCCCCGGGTCTCCTGTGGGCTTCTCACAGCATCCCTGGTTTGTCACTGGAGAGTGAGGGGCACCTCCCTGGGCCCTGAGAGGTGGCCCAGCCCACTGCCTGGGGTCGACCAGACTTCCTCAGAGCTGGCTCCCCTCCCGGCGGTCCTGGGGGCCGCCCCCTCCCTGCTGGCCTGCTTGCCTTGGGTGGGAGAGGAGATGGGGGGTGAGGAGTGTGTTGGCACGGATGTGAGATCCCCTCCCCCGGATGCTTCCGGCTCCAGGGGCTTTCAGACCCCGCAGTGGCCTGGGCCACGTGTGAGTGTGTGATACTCAGGCTGCCGAGCGTGGAACCCGTGGGCTCAGCCAGGGACTCTCAGGCCCCTGGGATCTGCCCGATGGGCAGTGGGCCCACTGAGCCCGCTTGTCCTGCGGCAGGATGGGCAGCCCCGCCCACCTGTTCCCAAGGTGTTCTCCCTCAAGTTTTCCTGGCGCCGGCTGGCTCCCGGCAGTGGGGGTGGGGCTGCCCAGGGGCTGAGGGTCACCCAGGCCTCCTTTGCACCCAGCCTTCTGCAGCACAGGCTGGGGGCGGGCCGGCTCGGGTGGCGCCCCATCTGGAGGACAGCCCCGCCTCCAGCCGTTCTCCATCCCACGTGCCGGCAGGGCAGTGGCAGGAAGACGGAGCCCGTGCAGCCGTCTCATTGGCTGGCTCT
This sequence comes from Oryctolagus cuniculus, assembly GCF_051225735.1. Classification (NCBI taxonomy): domain Eukaryota; kingdom Metazoa; phylum Chordata; class Mammalia; order Lagomorpha; family Leporidae; genus Oryctolagus; species Oryctolagus cuniculus. Next base: position 121,210,874 of record NC_142877.1, read on the forward strand.
TCCCAAGCCCTGGTTGCCAGGAGTGATGGAAAGAGGTGAAAGTCAGCACTCCCACTGGAGAGGAATTCTGTGTTTCCGAGGCTTATGTAATCCCAAGGGTTTGATCTGCCAACGTGAAACTTAGGTTTTCTTGTTAACTTCTTTTCCTGCAAGATTTATTTTGTTATTTTTTGAAAGAGTGACACAGAGTGAGCTAGCACGACCTTCCATTCGCTCGTTCACCTGTGACGGCCGAATCTTGTCCAGGCTGAAGGCAGCGCCCGGAAGTCCATCCGGGCCCCCTACATGGGTGGCAGAGGCCCAGGTGTGTCGCGCTCTCTGGCTCACTGGCAGGAAGCTGGGCTGGAAGCGGAGCAGCCAGGACTCAGCCGGCACTCTGACATGGAATGCCGGCGTCACCCGCACTCGCTTCACCTGCTGCACCGCAGTGCTGGCCGCGGATGGCTGCTTTTGTTGAGTGAATGTCTGTGCGGCCCCTCTGCCTGCCTCCCCGTCCACCTCCCGTGCAGCTGTCCTGGGCCGTGGGCGGGGGTTCTGATGATTTCCTGACCAGAGGCCTCGCCGTGCACCTGGACTCGGGCGATGTCCTCAGTCCTTGGTGTCGGGAGGGTTCGGCCCTGAGCGGGCTTTGGGGGTGCAGGGCTGGGGCCCTGAGAAGGTCCTGTGGCCGGTGCTGCTGGCCCTTGGGATTGGGGCTTCTCCTTGGGATCCAGGCAGGTGTGGGTCTGGGCTGAGGCCCCGGGTGGTCCAGAGACGTCCTCAGGTGGGCAGAGCTCACACCTGTACCTGGTGCCCTCCTCACCTCTGCTTGGAGGCTTGGGTAGGAGGAGGTGGGACTGGGACTGGGCCTGACCAGGGCAGCCTGGCCCAAGAAAACTGCCAACATTCTGGGGGCGTGGCCTGGTTTGTCCGAGCTGGGGACAAGGCCCTGCTCTGGTGACCGACTCGGGCCAGGGGCCTTGTGTGTCCTGCAGTAGCCTCTGTACCTGTTTGTGTGTGGCCGTGTCCCCCTCGCCCCCCGCCCTTCCTTCCCTCTCTGAGGCCACTGCTCAGGAGCTCCCGATAGCTCGGGCGTCCTGGGGCAGGCCTGGACCCTCCCCTCACCTGCCGCACAGGTGCAGAGTCCCCGCAGGGCTCCGAGGCCACCTGGGGTCAGCACGTGGAGCTGACCGCTGATGGTGGGAAGTGGGACCTGCGTTTTTGCTGCTGTCACTGCTGCTGGCCAGGCTCATTCTCAGTCCTGGGCACCACTCAGGTCGCCTTCTACCAGCCCAGGGCCCGGCTGTCCTTTTACAGCTGGGGGGCACTGAGATGCGGTCACTCAGCCACGGCAGCCGGGGTCTGGCTCCGGCTACTTCTCCCACCCACCACGGTCCTCTGTGTACTTGGGCTGCTGCGGCTCGAGCCCCGCGTGGTACTGGAGGCCCAGTGAGGACTCAGAAGCAAACCCGGGTGCCAGGCAGAGGAGCCCGTCCCCACTGTGTGCCCCCAGGTGCGGTGACTTAACCTGGGCACAGGTGACTTGGTGGTGGCTAGCAGGCTGTGTGGACAGAGGGGATGGCCCAGGCAGAGCGCGCGGGGCCGGGGGTGTCTCTTGGTGTTGTGGGGATGAGAGCCCCAGTGGCAGGGTTGGGGGTGGTGGGTGGTCTCCAGGAAAGTGCGGCCCAGCTGTGTGGGGGAGGAGTGGGTGTGCCGAGTCTTCAGCCTTGTTGGATCTTCTGCTGAATCGGTAGCAGGTTGCTGCGGTGAAGGGGGGTGGGTGGGATTTGGGCAGTGGGACTTGGTGGTGTGCGTTAGCTCCCTCTCCCTGCCTCACCCCTACCTGGTGTGAGGACGGCAGCGCTGCTCCCTCCCTGGCTGTGGGCGCTCGGGGCAGAGCAGTGTGGAGCCAGCTTGAAACCGTTTTGCTTATTAATATTTCCAAAATGAATCAACTGTGAGGGCTCTTGCCACGGATTCAGAGCAGAATTCTGAACACTGGCTTAAACAGACCAGGCAGCATGGTAGGCTTAAGGATTTTACTCAGGGAGAGAAAAGCATAGGGGAGTGAAGGCTCTATCTAAGAAAGAAAGGTCTAGAAATTAAATTGAAGGGCCAGCGCTATGGTGTAGTGGGTAAGGCCACTGCCTGCAGTGCCAGCATCCCATATGGGCACCGGTTCAAGTCCCAGCTGCTCCACTTCCGATCCAGCTCCCTGCTATGGCCTGGGAAAGCAGTGGAGGATGGCCCAAGTCCTTGGGTCCCTGCACCCGTGTAGGAGACCTGGAGGAGGCTCCTGGCTTCTGGCTTTGGATTGGCCCAGCTCTGGTCATTGTGGCCAATTGGAGAGTGAACCATCGGATGGAAGACCCCTCTCTTGCTCGCTCTCTTGTGCCCCCCACCCCGTGTAACTCTGACTTCCAAATAAATAAATGAGTCTCTAAAATTTGATTTGGGATCCATACCAAGCAGAGGGCAGGCCAAGAGCCACATGCAGCGGGCGCCCGGAGGCCCCATGCCCCGAAGGCGAGGGACAACAGGAGAAGCAAAGGGCAATGAGGGCGGGGCCTGGGTTCCAGGCCTTTCCTCCACCTCCGGAGGGGCGTGGTTACACAAGTGGGGTCGTAGGGGGATGGGATCACACAGGGGCGTGGGAGGATGTGGTCTTCCAGCTCACAAACCTGCCCGCCTCTGTCAAGCCCATGCTGGGTTCTAAGCGCTGATGTTTTGTTGTGAGCTGGGTAGTAATAAAAAGGAGAGTGTGGGGGTCCCCGCGCTGATGTCCGGCTGTGACTCCTGACCCCAGCTTTCGGCCTGCATAGACCCCGAGTACCACGTGGGAGGCCTGGGCTGCGTCCCCAGACCCAGGCTTTGGCCCCCGCCCTGGCTGCTGAGCTTCTGGGGAGGGAACCATTAGGTGGGAACTTGCTCTCTCCCTGCCTGTCAAATGAGAGGACATGAATACAACCAGGGAAGTCGGACTGAAGACAAGTTCTTGGAACTGACCGCCATTGGGGGGGCTCCGGAGGCTGGCTTCTGGGCCACGGGGACACCACGCCAGGGGATGCTGGCCACTGGCCAGGGCGGGATATTTACACGCAGGGGATGGGCGGGGGTCACCAACCAGGGCTCCCCTCTTGCTTTGTTGGTTGTTGAGGCTTAGGGAGAGCAGCGGGAGGACGTTCTCGGAGCTCCCTACGGCAGCCAGCGCGGAAGGACACAAGGACCTGTTTCCTTTTTCACTGTAGCAGCCGCGCCAGCGGGGGCCACGCTGGGTTGTCAGGCGCAGCCGAGGGTGAGTGGGTGCGGGAGTCCGGTGGAACTGTGGGCTCTTGTGAATCTGCACTGGGGAGCAGTGCTGTTTTCTTGTGTTTCCTGCACTCTGTCGTAAGCGTGGCTGCTGCCTGTGTCAGTGAACTGATGATACCTTAGGTGTTGCTGTTAAACAGTGACCTGCCCCTCCCCCAGGCCCCGGGCAGGAAGTGGAGGCTCTTCCAGGCTTCCCGACTTGCGCCCTGGGCCATCTGGTGATGGGGTCAGGGTGCCTGCCAAGCCCCCCGGGCAGCTCTCCTGTTGGCCTCTGGGCTTCGGCCTGACCCTTGCTGGACCCAAGCCCCAGAGGTGTTTCCTCAAGGGAAGAGAGTCTGGCTGCCTCCTGGAGAGAGACCGGGTGCCGGCGGGTCCTCGGCGCTGAACTCCCCGTGAGTTTTTGCCTGTCTGGGAGCTGGCCTGGGGCAGGGCCCCCTCGAGGGCCCACTCTGGACAGACTTCACTGTGCTGAGTTCCCTGCCAGGGGAAGCTGCCCAGCGCGGCTGGGGCAGCCCGAGCGGCCGTGGGCTCTTGGTGGCGCTCCAGGCTCTGGGTAGGATCCCCCACTCTCTGAACCCAGCTCCCCGTGCCTCACCGTTCTCTGCTGATGCAGGCCCCTCGGGGCCAGGGCCTGGGGTCTCACCTGGAGCTCTGAGCTCCAGCCAGAGCCAGCCCTGCCCTCAGGCAGCCCAGGGGAGTGGGTGGGCAGAGGCACAAGCCCCCAGAGAGGGAGGTTCTGAGGACCTCAGTCGAAACCTCCCACCCCCCAGCAGGATGGTGGGTTGAGGGGAGGGGCCGCTTGGAGGCGAAGGAGCTGTGTTGGGGACATCTCAGAAGCTAGTGTGTTGGCGGGTGCCGCGGCTCACTAGGCTAATCCTCTGCCTGCGGCGCCAGCACACCGGGTTCTAGTCCCGGTCGGGTCGCCGGATTCTGTCCCGGTTGCTCCTCTTCCAGTCCAGCTCTCTGCTGTGGCCCGGGCGTGCAGTGGAGGATGGCCCAAGTGCTTGAGCCCTGCACCTGCATGGGAGACCAGGAGAAGTACCTGGCTCCTGGCTTTGGATTGGTGCAGTGCGCCTGCCGTAGCGGCCATATAGGGGGTGAATCAACGGAGGGAAGACCTTTCTCCGTCTCTCTCTCACTGTCTAACTCTGCCTGTCAAAAAAAAAAAAAAAAAAAAAAAAAAAAAAAAGCCAGCAGGTGGGGCCATCGCAGGAGCAGCTGTGGCTGGTGCCCCCCGGGATGAGTGGGGGGGGCTCTGGAGCAGGGTGGGTGCGAGAGTGCACTGATGCTGGGTGTGCTGCGGCCGGCGCTGGCACCGGGGTGGCGTGGCGTGGAGTAAGGAAGGACGCGGTGCGGGGCCCCTGGAGCTTCTGGCTCTAGAAGCCGCCACGGCAGTGCCGTCACGTGGGAGGGCAGATGGTGACGGTCCCGAGAGGAGCCATGTGGGCGCCAAACTGAGTCAGCGGGGTTTCTCGGGTCCCCCGACTGCTGGGCCCGGCCCCCAGCCCCAGCCATGGATCCGAGGGGAGGGAGGCAGCTCCCCCAGAGCCTCGGGTTTGGGGAATCCCCCAGGTCATCCGTGCTTGTCCTGAGCAGGGGGCCAGGGCCACACTGGAGCCCGCTGCCTGACGATGGCCTGGGAGCCATGTGTGTCTTCAGGCCGTGGGCAGTTGAGGGGTGCAGCGCGTGACTCCAGGTGTGTGTGGGGGGGTGTTGGTTAGAACCAGGCCTCCTGTGCGCTGTGCGTGGCCTCAGCCCAGGGCCAGGTGTGACCCCTGAGCTGGGGCAGAGGGGCCGGCTTCCCCGGCCGCCTCCGTGAGTCTCCAGAGAGTTGCTCCGTAGCTGGGCTGCCATCTCCTGGGAGACAGACTCTGCTTCTCCCGGGACCGGTAAGAGTGCCGCTGGCAGCCAGGAGGTGGGGGTGCTCCTGGGGGGCCTCCTGGAACTCTGAAAGGGGCTTTTGCGGGGCGGGGTATGGATGGACGGCGGCTCAGGGAACGCTCAGGGCCGGGACTGCTCCCCCCCACTCTGGGCTGGGGCGGGGGCCAAACTCCTTTGTGGCTTCCAGGCCCAGGGCTCTCAGACACTGCCTCCTTTGTGCCCGGAGCGATTCAGTGGGTTTCTAAAGCAGTGCGCTGGGCTGGATTCTGTCCCGGTGCAGAGGGGCCCGGGGCCTGGCTGGACGCTGCCTGCTCTGCTCAGGCCCCAGGCTGCAGGTGCCGCCCCCTGAGCTCCTGGGGGCACGTGGCCACCGTCCGGAGCAGGCCTGGCCCTGGAGCAGGGGCTGGAGTAGCCGCAGCTGAGGGGCGTCGGCCAGCGCAGCGTCCGCGAGGAGGTATGGGGGAGGGGTCCCCTCTGCGGGCCAGAGCTGGTCCTCTAGAGCCCCCTCCTGAAAGGGGTGCTCCCTTGTGCAGCCCACTGCTCAGCCCAGACCTAGGACAGCCCCGAGGGGTCCTGTGAGGAGGGTCCAGCCACCGAGAGGGCGGGCCTGTGGGCAGTGGGGGATGGGCAGCTGGGAGTTGGGGAGCTGGAAGGGGTTGACCTGGGCCTGGTGGGAAAAGCTTCCTTTGGGGGGTCATGCCTGTCACCCAGATCCGGCCGTCTTTTGGTGTCCCCAGATCTGCACGTACCTGCAGCCTGCCTGTGCGGCGCTACTTGGGGGTCCCCTCTGTAGAGGTGCTGAGCCGAGGTGGTCCTGGCTTAGGCGGTGCAGGGGTGTGGACGTGGGCATGGGCGGCGTCCTTCCCTGAGTGCCCGGGGTGGCTGTCCCCGGTCGGCTCGTGGTTGCAGACGGCAGTGTGAAGGCTGCCCCTTCTGAGGAGCCCCAGGAGGAGGGTGGTGGGGCCCCCGGGCCCCCTTGCTCCTGTGGGCTGTGTCTGGGCACTGAGCCCGCGGTGGGAGGACGGGCCCCGGTGGGCAGTGGGTGCCGCGGCCGGGGCGCACGCTGCATTCTGATGGTGGCAGCTGGACGCTTGGTGCCTTTGTCTCTGTTCTCCTGGAGCTGAATGCCAAAGGCAGGCCCAGGGGAGGCGACAGTCCCTGGCCGGGAGGAGCCGACTGCCCAGAGCCCTGTGAGGAGCCCGGGCAGCCTCGGGCCCTGCCCAGGCCCCGGCTTCGCAGAGGCTGCTCCAGGGAGGGGAACCCCGGGCACCTAGAGAAGTGAGGAGGAGGTTTTGTGCGGCCGCCCTTCCTCCTCTTGGTGTGTGCTGCTTTTCCCCGTGAAGAAGGCAGTAGGAATGGGGTGCAGCGGGCTGGGGGTGGGTGCTGGCCGAGCGCAGAGCTGAGTTTTCCGAGGCGAAGGCTCAGAGGTGGAGGACGTGTTAATGCCACGGAGCTGGGCCCTTCAACACGGCTCAGCAGCTCCGCTCTGCGTTGTGTGTATTCTACCATAATACAGACTTGGGTGGGGCGTCGAGGCCCCCGGTCTGGGCGTGCAGGGGCCTCCGCACACGTGTTTGCACAACGGGGAGTAGCATTTGGTGATGTCCCCAGCCTTCGCCGAGCCGCCGACCCATGTGAGGCCCCTGTGGTGTTCCCGGCTGCCCGGCCCTCCCCGACTTGGACCAGGGCGGATGTTGGCCGCCCCTGGGGTGCGCCCTGGGGTGAAGGGAGGGCCCCTGTGTCCCGGCCCTCCCGCCTCCTGCCTCCTCACTCAGCTCCGTTTCCATTGCGTGAACTGGAAGGTTCCTGCACGCGATAGTGCGATTTATTTTCAGTTTACTCAGGCGTCTCGGCACAGGTACTGCTCCTGCCCTCCTGCTGGCCACCTGTGTGCCCTGCTGCCTGTGTGGTTTGTTCTTTCTAACGAGCGCAAGTTGTTAGCGTCGTGGGCTTGTCCTGCTGGGCTTTGCTCTGCTTTGTGATGTTCTTGTCTCTCGCTGTGGACTCCTGCTTCTCCCCTGGGACTCGCGCAGTGCCCAGTTCTGCTTTTTCCTGGTTCATGGTGGGCGGCGTCTTCTCCCTGGGCCCCCGCCCTGGGAGCTGTGGACAGCTGCCTCCCCGTGTGCCCACTCCTGGGGCCCCAGGGGACGCGGGGTGTTGGCACCTCTGCGCTTTGCACCGGGGCCAGCGACAGGTCGCGTGTCTTCAGGTGTCCCCCGTGTGACGGCTGGGGCCCGGCGTTGATGAAAGCAGGGAGCAGCAGTCGGGAGGCGGGGCCCCAAGGGAGGAGGTACCCAGGTCACTGTTGCACCAAGTGGCACCAAGAAGAGTGTCTTGCTCTTTGATTGGCTGGTTTAGAGGATGACAGGCGGTGGGTGTTGACACTTCTGATGGTCTGTGAGGGTGTGGGGACACATGGGGACGGCCACCAGCCAGGGGTTGGGTAGAGAAATTGTGCAGTCAACAGCGTCGGGCGGGGACGGGCTTCGGGGCTTGTCTCCGACGGACAGGGGTCCTGCACTCGTCTTCGTGACGGAGCCCCAGGAGCGGGCAGGCGTCTTCCCCGCTCTTGCAGGAACCCAGCCCCTGTCTCGCTTCAGCAAGGCGCCCGGCCTCCCCTGCCACGCTGCCTCCTCGCTGCCCGTGGCTCGGAGCAGGTTCCACCACGTCCCGAGCAGGCCGTGGGCTGCCTGCTGTTCCAGGGGCCCGCTGCCGCAGCCACACCAGTCGGGCGGGAGGGCCGTGGGGCTGTCATTTAGGGGTCACTGTCCCTGCCCACACTGCCCCTCTTCCCACCTCCACCTCTGGGCCTCCCGGGAGATGGCCCAGCCCAGCCCGGCTCTCCGCCCTCCCGCTGTGAGTGAGAAGGCCCCTCAGCCGCCTGGGGTCAGGCTCTCCTCGGCTCTGCCATCTCAAACCCCCAGGGTGCTTTAGCCTTGTTGGGGTCCCCCCCCGCTTCAGGGTGGAAACCCTGGCTCAGGGCGGAGGGGCTGGTGGCAGAAGGCCAGGGGTGTCGGGGACACCCCAGTGCACATCCCTGCCTCGGTGCCCACATGTGTGTCCCCACACTGGGCCCTTGCCCTGGGTGCTGGGGGGGGTCCAGGCCTGTACTGCCTGGGGGTTTCTGATGCAGCCTGTCCCTGGGGAGGCTTCTTGGAGGAGGCGAGGCCTGAGCCAAGTCTGCAGGCCGAGCCATGGGCTGTGAGCAGGACGGTGTCTCAGGCAGAGTCCCCGGGGGACAGCCTGGTGGGGGCGTGGTGAGGCCGGGTTCCACTGGGACCCGCAGGGCAGCCGTCGGGGCAGCCCCAGTGTGGACCCCCTGGCGGTTTCCAGGCCTGGGCCCCCGTCCCCGGCAGTGCGTGCAGCCGTCCTTGACAGCTTGTTGGGAGAATGTGGGGCAGGGTGGGGGCGGGTCTAGCCTTCTTTCTCACTGCCGGCTGTGGGGAGGCAGAGGCTGGGCTGTGTGCCCGGCAGGAGCACCCCGATGGGGGCGTGGGAGGAAGGGCAGTGGCGGGAGGAGCTCTGGGGCTGGTGGGCGCCAGGTGGGGTCTCCGCGTGCAGAGCCGGCGCGGGCGCCTGACCAGGTCCCTCCTTCCCTTCCAGGGACCCCGCCCGTCATGTTAAGGTAAAGCAGCGGGGCTCGGTGCTGACCATGCTAAGGAGGCTGGACAAGATCAGGTTCAGAGGTCACAAGAGAGACGACTTCCTCGATCTGGCCGAGTCTCCCAATGCCTCAGACACCGAATGCGGAGACGAGGTCCCCCTGAAGGTCCCGCGGACCTCGCCCCGGGACGGCGAGGAGCTCCGGGACCCTGTGAGTACCGGCTCTGGCGGGCTGGCGGGCTGGGCTGGGCTGGGCAGACGCAGCTGCGGGCCTGCTCGCCCCTCCTCTGGTCCTGCTGCCTGCCCTCGCCCGCCCCGCCCCCGGGTCTCCCTGGCCGCAGCCTCTGCCCTGCCCGGGGTTCATCTAGTGGCTGCGTTTTGCCTCACTCCCTGGTTTTCTGTGGCTGGCGCGGAAGTGGCTGCAGGTAGCGTGCTGTCTGGGAGCTTCTGGCTCCCGTCTGGCTGTGCCAGGGTGCGGGTCACCAACCCGGGTGGCCGGCTGGGCCCTCCTGCCTGCGGTGGCAGCAGAGGCCCGCTGAGCACCTGCGGCTCCGACGGGACTGAAGCATGGGTGGGCCGTGGCCCCTGCCCCGCCAGGTGTGGCCCCTGGGCTCACTGTTGTGGGCACACCTACCCCAGGCTTCCCCACTGCCTTCTCTAAGCCATCGCATGCCAGGTGTGGGCGACCCGCCCTGCTGTTTGCTCTCCCAGCCCCCGAGCCAGGCCGTGAGTGCCATCCTTCCTGTGTGTCTGCGCCTGGCCAGAATTAATAATTCACTGCACGGCCGCTCGCCCCAGGTGGTGGGTGCTGGGCTCCTGCACCTGCTGTGCCGCCCTGCAGTGGTGTGGTCTGGTGACAGCCTACGGGCTGAGTGTGCTGTGGCTGCCGTGGCGCTTCGGGAATCCCCACGCGTGGGCAGCTCTGAGCTCCGCAGCGAGTGGTGACTGGGGTCCCACAGAGAGGCCGAAGCTGGGCTGTCCTGGCTTCCACTCCATCTGTCCGTCCGTCCATCTGTCTAGCAGGGCAGCCACTATCTAGGTGGAGGCCGAGGTCGGGCCTGGAGCGGGACCTCCCATCTGGGTCTGACGTGTCTGAGGGGGCGGGGGTCCACCCACCCTGGCTTCCCTGGGCTCCTGAGAACAAGTCCTATGGAGGCTGAGCGGCCGGAGCTGGCCCCAGGTCTGCCCGCCTATGTGCCTTGGCCCTGCTAGGGCAGCCCCCACGTGTGGGCCTTGGGGTGCCCACAGCCCCAGGGCTCATTTTTAGGGTCTTACCCCCGTTGGGCAAATAGGAGGCTCGGGGGCCTTAGTCACACGTGAGGTCACGAGACGAGACAGTGGCAGAGCCAGATCCGGGTATGGGGCTCCGGGGCCTGGCCTTCACTGTCCCCCTCTCCCCAGCCCACCAGGCTCTGGGGCTCCCCTCCGACACCTGCCCCGGTCACAGCCCTGTTAGGATTGGTGCCTGGAGTCAGTCACAGGGCCCTGCCTGGGAGCCCCTCCTGCCACACAGGAGAGGGGCTGAGCGTGGGGCAGCACACGCTGGCCTGGGCCGGGGCCTGGCCCTGTCTTCTCTGCTGGGGTGGGCCTGGCTGTGTGGGGACTGTTCCGGGCCCCGAGTGGGGGGAGCTGAGGCCACTGCCTTGTCAGCAGTGGGGGGGGGGGGTTCCTTTCTGCAGCAGCCCTTGAGGCAATGTCCAGGATCAGCCAGCAGCCGCCCCCGGGCAGGACGGGCTGCAGGCAGCTGGCCTGGGCTGGCCTGCACGCGTGTCTTCTGTCTGATGCGTGGTGGCTCCTAGGGCTCCAGGTTGTCTGCGTGCTGCCTGCTGTGTCAGGCAGTTCCTGACGAACTCAGGACGTTGGTGGCCTGGGCCAGCCTGGGGCCAGCCTGGGGCCAGCCTGGGGCCAGGCTCACCCTGCGCAGGGTCTGTGGTGGGTGGGGCGGGGACCAGGCTGCGGTGCCCGGCTGCGGCTTTGTGCTGTGCTCCTGCAGGAGCGCTGTGCGCAGGGCAAGTGCGCTGATTATAACACACATTCTCCCGCAGGGACCCCCAGGGAGAAGCAGGTTGGGGGGGGGGGTGGCAGGCACTTCTGGGGCCGGCAGGGTTGCCGAGGTCTCTCTCTGGTTCGGCGTTCATGGCCACCTGCCCCTCCACACAGGCCCGGGCTCTTGCGGGCCTGGTCTTCCCTGGCCAGGGCAGGTGACGGGGTCTGACTCTGACGCAAGGGATGGAGAGAAACTTGCAGACAAGGGGGGATGGAGATGAGGAGAGGGGTGTGCCTGCCCCGGAACCAGACGAAGGAATGGGTGTGCCCAGGATGAGAGGGCCAGGTGGGGATGAGGAGGGTTCAGACAGGAGCCAGGTGCCAGCCAGGGTCCTCGGTCAGTGGCCTAGAGCTGCCCAGGGTATACAAGGGCAGGTGGGTTGGGGTGAACTGGTTGCAGGCAGCCTGAAATTTCTGTTTGGGATTAAAAAGAAAAAAAAAGTGGCGAGAGCAAGGTCCCAACCCAGCAGTGCCCCGCACCTGTACGCGCCACTGCCGCCACCTCCTGTCCAGTTGGGTCCCCAGCCCCTCACACTCGGTGTCCAGGAAGCCCCCCAGCTTCTGGCCGTCCTCTCTGGAAGACAAGGGCTGAGGACTGGGCCCTGTGTGGGAGCTGGGCTGTGGGTCAGGGCCTCGCAGGGTTCTGGGGAGGCTCTCCCCAGCCGTGTGGGGCAGTCTGTCCTGGCTGTGTTGGAGCCGCCTTCGCGGATGCTCAGGCCTGAGGCCTGCCTGGGCCCGTGTGGCCTGGCTCCTGGGACCCAGACCAGGCCTTCCCAGAGCCTCTCCTCCTGGGTGGACGCTTGTGGACTCCTGGACCCCCATCATCTAGAACAGGTGCTCTGGCTAGTTTTCCTTGGTCAAGGTAGGCCGGGCACAGGGAACTGCCCTGTCTTTGTCCCACCCGCTGGTCTCTGTGCCACCCTGCCTGGCTCACAGCCTGGCCCCTGTCCCCTGGGAGCCAGAGCTGCTGACACTTGGGACCAGGTCAGGGCGCAGAGGGTGTGGCCCAGAAGCCTCGGCTGCCTCTGTCAGCCGCCCCTTCCCTGGCTGTGCTCAGGGCAAAGGGAGCGGCATGGCCCCTGTGTGCCAGTCCCGGCCAGGTCAGCAGCGGGATGCAGCCGTGGGGCTCAGCAGGCCTGGCTGTGCCGGGTGGAGCCTGTCTCCTTTTCCTCCAGTCAGCAGGATGTGCCCAGCCCCCAGGCTCGCGGCACGGGCAGTGGCTGCCTGTAACTGGAGCCTGCCCTTGGCTCGCGGGGATGGGGCTGTGGTTTAATTAGCCCTCCACGGAGCCGGGAAGTCGAGGCCCGGCTGGAGTTTATGGGAAGTCGGCTCTGCAAGGCCTCTGAGGACGTTCGTGCTGCCTGAGGCCCCCAGGTGGCCTGATGTGGGTGGGCCCAGCCTCTGCCTTGTCCGCGGGTGCGAGCTGGTGCCGGGTGGGACCCTCAGCCCAGCAGCCCGTGGTGCCATCCTCATGTCCTAGAGGCCAAAGCTTCTCTCCCCAGGCCTTCTCGTGCCCTCTGCAGAGCTGAGCGTGGACCTGGGGTGCCCCGGCCACTTCCTCTGAGGGCCTGCTGTTTCTCTTCCAGGCTGGTCCAGGGACTCTCATCATGGCCTCAGGTGTCCAGGACTTTAACCGGACGGAGTTTGATCGGCTGAACGAGATCAAAGGTCACTTGGAAATCGCCTTGCTGGAAAAGCACTTCCTGCGTGAGTGCCGCTCTGTGCTCGTGGAAGGATGGGCCGGGGTGGGGGCCTTGTGGCCGCGGCTGTGGGCTCAGGAGTGCCCACGTGGCCCCAGTCCGTGCCTCCCTGCTGCTGCCGCCTGCGCCCAGCCCAGCCTTTGCAAGAATAGAATGCTGTGTGGAAGTCCTGGTGGTGACGGCCAGGCTGGGTCATTTTCACGAGCTGGCCCAGAAATGACCAGAAGGAAGAATCTGACATTTGTATTTGCTCTGTTTATGGATCAAGGAGGGAGGAAGAGCAGTGGGACCTTGTCGTCATTTGCCTGCACTGCGTGTTCCCTGCTTGTTGGGGTTTTAGTCTCTGGGCAGTGTGAATGGTGGAGAATGTTCTGGAAGCTCTGACCTCTGTGGACGCTCTCTCCTCCCCTGCATGTTTTGTGGATGGAGAAACTGAGGCACGGAGGGCTCACTCGAGTCGTCCTGCTGTTGGGCAGAGGCCCCTGCCTGGGGTCAAGTGGTCACAGCAGGCAGCCGAGGCCGGAGCTCCCTGACCCCGGGGGTGCGCACAACCCTGCCAGCTGCCAGGGCACTCTCACGGCTGATGCTGTGAGCGGTGGCTTTCCCCAGGAACCCAGCCCTGGAGCCGTCACTGCTCTGCTTTGAGGAGCAACGCCAGGCCTGAGGCAGGGGCAGCCCTCGGCCGTGAGCAGGGCTGAGGGCCCCACAGGCAGGCCACCTCCCCCGTGCGTCGCCCCTGCTCTGCCCCAGATGCCCCTGTGCCGGAAGCGTGTGGGCCTCGGTCACTGCACCTTTGCCAGTTGCGTCTTGCAGACTGGGCCGGGGTCTCTGCTTCCTGGCCCGGGGCCTGCACGGGAAGCCCTTGGTGGAGGGGAGCAGCCGCGGGTGGGTGTGGGTTTCCCCTGCCAAGTACTGCTGGTGTCCCAGAGGGAGAGTCCTTGCCTCTCCGTTGGATGGACGGTGCAGGGACTGGGCCTTGCTCTTGGCCTCTTGCTGTGAGGTAGGGAGCGACAGCCACTTACCTGGGGCTTCCACCTGTTGGCCTGGTGTCGGGGGCCTGGCTGCCAGCGTCCGTGATTCCCTGGTGCTCAAGGGGTGGGCCCCAGGGCTCTGTCTGGTGACAACCTGGACAGCAGTAGTGAGCCGTGTGTGTGTGCGTGCGTGTGCACACGCATGTATGCAGTGGCAGTCGGAGTGTGTGTGCAGCAGCACTTTTGAGTGCGTATGGGCAGCAGCGGGTAACTGTTCACGTGTGTGGCCAGAATCCACGTATGTAGGAGTGCGTGTGGACGCGTGTGAGTGGTTAACCGTGCTGTGCATGCGTGTGCGCCTGGCCTGTGTTCTGAACGCCGGGGTCAGAGGCAGCGAGGACCCAGGCTGCTCAGGGTGCCTGGTGGTGCCTGCTGCCTGTGGCCGTGGCTGCTCTGAGCGCCTGCCATGCAGGGCTGTGGGGTTGCCAGGCCTCTGAAGGGACGAGGTGGCCGTCCCTGGGTGGCTGCTGTTGGGGGCTGGCCCTGGAGGTCGGTCTGGGCAGGCCCTGGGGAAGTCGGATTCCGTTTTGTGGGTCAGAGCAGTGAGTGGGCAGTTTCATGGTGCTGGATGAACCCCCAGAGCCAGGGTTGATCCGTGAAGGGGAGGGGCCTAGCGGGAACCCCCGACAGGCGGGGGATGGGGAGGCTTCCAGGGCAGGAGTGGGCGGGTGCCTGCCACTCCTGCGCTCTGACCAAGCGGCACCTCAGGAGGAGAGATCCACAGGGCTGGCGGGATCTCGACAGGGAAGGCCTCTGTCCCTGCCGTGGGACATGGCTGCGGTGTCCTCGGCCGGCGCTCGTGACTGTCCCCAGGGTGCTTCAGGGAGTGAAACTGGGGGGTCCAGCTTGGGCAGCCGGGGGGCGGGGAGCCGTGTGGGCTGGGTCTCGGAGTTGGAGGGGGTTGAGTGTGAGGACGTAGGGCCGGGTTGGGGAGCTCACGGTCGGCTCTGCCTGCTGTCCTGTACCCCCGCCGCTCCCCCGCGGTAATTTGGAGCGAATCCCAGGCTGCGTTGGTTTTTTCCGTCTGTAAATAACGTCAGTGGGTGGCTCTGTGTTTGAAAGCCCAGGCGGCGAGTCCGGTGTCCCAGCTGGAGCCCTGCAGCTGTGCTCAGCTGTCGCCGGCGCCCGGCTTCCAGCCGCCCTGCCCTGAGGGTCTCTGTCCAGGCGTGCTGTCCAGCGCATGACCTCGGGCCCTGTCCTGAGACGTTGGGAAACGGTCATTCTCACTTCTGCTCGTTTCTCCGTGTAACGGCGGACGTGTTTCTGAAAGCCGGCTCGGCTGTGCCGACGGTTCCGTTACCCCCGGTGTGGTTCACCGAGGAAGGACTGGGCACACGCTGGAGTTTGCCCCTTTATCTTCGAGTTTCCAGGGGCGGGGCTTTCTGCCCTGGGCATCCTGCAAAGTGACCGAGGAGGGGTTGGGCTTTCCCGAGTCTTTCGTTGCGGTGTCATCTTGAGACAGGTTTGAAGGGATTTGCTGTGTGCTAGTCACCGTGCCTCACGGAATCGGTGCCTGCACAGTCCTGCCTCTGGGCTTCTGGGTCCTTCCTCGGCCTTGGCCGCACCCACACAGTTCCTGTGCCGCGACTATGATTAACTCACGGCAAGCCAGGCCCACCCGCCGGAGGTGGCGTCAGAGGCTGCGTGCGGCTGCTGGTTGGCCATCCTGCCTGTGCCTGTTCCGTGGCAGGACTGGGGCACCTGGGGTTCACGCGGATAATTCATTTGGCGTCAGGCCCAGGACTCCTGGGTGTCTTCCCTGTGCTCGCTAGTCTCGGAACCCAGTGCCAGTGTGATGTCCAGACGCAGGCTGACGCGCAGGGTCTGGGTTTGTTTCTGTTCGTGCGGGAGGTGCGTCCGCTGAGAGGCGCCACTCACTGGTCTGAGCGTGGCTCTGCACGGGTTTCTCCAAGCCTCTCGGTGTCCGCAGGATGGGGTTGGCTCCGTTGCTTCTCTTAACTTTTGTTTTTTGTTTTTTTTTTTTAGTTTTTTTTTTCTCCTTTAACTTTTTATTTTGACACAATTTCAGGAAAGTTGTAACAACAGTACAAAGAATTCTCATGTTTTTCATCCCAAGTATTCCTCAAAAGTTAAGTTTTTACTGCATTTATGTCTCTTTTCCACCTACGTATCCATGTGTCCATCCATCACCCAGCAATCATCCACCCACCCACCCTCATTCCACACACCCACCCAAACATCTGTCCGTCCCAGTGTCCGTCTGCCCTCCACCTCTCTGCACGCCCTCCACGCGTCTGTCCAGGCCTCCGTCCACCCCCCTGTCCACCTGCATGCTGCAGACACGATGGCCCTACCTGCTCTGCCGAGTATTTCCTAAAGGCAGAAGCGAAAGTGCCCCGCATCTGACCACCGCACCGTCACCCGAGGCGGCAGGCTGCTGTCTAGTCTGAGACCCTCCCCGGGCTCCCCGTCGTAGAAGGTTCCGGGCCGGGAGCGCCCCCTGGCTTTGTGTCCCTGGAGTCAGGGTTTGGGAAGAGGGCAGGGTGTGCTGGGGTTGTCCCGTGTCCTCACCAGGAGCCTCAGGTCACCCAGCTGTGCCAGGGGCGGTTGTCCTGGGTGCCTCACGCCGGGCACCTTGTCTACCTTGTCATTTTGTCCCATTGCTCATGGTGTAGGGTTGGTTTTTATTTTTAATGATTTATTTACTTGAGAGGCAGAGCTACAGAGACAGAGGTCTTGCATCCGCTGGTTCACTCCCCAAGTGGCCTCAACTGCTGGAGCTGGGCTGATCTGAAGCCAGGAGCTTCTTCCGGGTCTCCCACACGGGTGCAGGGACCCAAGCTCTTGGGCCATCTTCCACTGCTTTCCCAGGCCACAGCAGAGAGCTGGATGGGAAGAGGAGCAGCCGGGACGTGAACTGGCGCCCATATGGGAAGCTGGCACTGCAGGCAGCGGCTTTACCCGCTACACCACAGCGCCAGCCCCGGCTATTTTTTAAATAAGTTTCTTCTCTCTCTCTGGAATTGGTTACCTGGTTCCCAAGTCGAGGCCACTCCAGCAAACGAGCTCCTCTGCCTGCCGCCCACCCCCACGCCGTTTTCCTTCCTCTTCCGCTGTCTTTCTACTGATTTTTTTTTTTTGCAGACGCATCAGTAGGGGTGCTCCTCAGTGTGTGTCTGCGTAAACCTGATTTGAAAATGTTGCAAACTGACAATGCATGGGATCCCGGCCAGTTCCCACACTGCCCAGCTCAGCGGCTGGCACCGGGAGGGTGCGGGTGGCTTCCCTGGCGCCCGTGGGGCTGACGAGAGCTGGGCTTCCAGCCGTTGCCCAGCACCCCCGGAGAGGGTCCTGTCGCACTCACCTGCCTCCTGGAAGATCCAGATTCTAGCTCTGAGCCGCGGTTTTACCTGCACGGTGATGTTTGCTCTTTGATTGCAAGGACGGTGTTCTGACCTCTCCTCTCCTCGCTGTCTCCATCCCCGCCCCCGTCCTGGCCCTCACTGCGCAGTGGTGCGCGGGGACAGTCCCGGCCTGTTTGGCACCCACGTCGTCCGTGGTGTGGCTGTGGCCTGGTTTACTCGGCTGGGTCCCTGTGGGTGGACAGTTGCACTGTCGCCTGCCTTTTGCCATTAGAGATTGCCACATGCAGTTCTAGTGTTTTTTTTTATTTTTTTTTAAGATTTATTTATTTGAAAGGCAAAATTGCACAGAGGAGGAGAGGGAGGAACAGATCTTCATCCACCAAATGGCCGCTTCCACCAGGGCTGGGCCAGGAGCTTCATCAGGTCCCCCATGCGGCTGGCAGGGGCCCAAGCACCTGGGCTGCTTCTGCTGCCTTCCTAGGCAGGGAGCGGAACGGGAAGTGGAGCAGCTAGAACTTGAACCCGTGCCCATATAGGGATGCTGGTGTCACAGGCGGTTCCTACCTGTGTCTGAGCGAGGATTAGGACAGAACTCATTTTATAGCCCGAGTGTGATGTCTTGGAGGCGGCGAGAGCTCCGTGAGCGGAGGAGTTTGCAGGAAAGCCGGGTGCCACTGGGGTTTTGTTGGTATCACCTTGCTCGTTCTAGCACGTCTCAGCACCCGGTGCATACCGTGTGTGAGGGCCGGCGTTCTGTGGTCCCAGGGCTGCGGATGTGCCGGCTGTCACCGAACCCACTCTGGCAGGTTTGGCTGTCCCTGCGCCTCCAGCTCCGTGGGAGGGGCTGCGAGTGTGGGAGCTCGAGGGTGGGAGCCAGGCTTCTCGGGCTGGGCTGGGCGCTCACCACCCTCCCCCCGCCCGTAAGGCACTGAGCTGGACCGTGCTGACATCCCGCTCCGTGGTGCACGGTGCTCGCTCTCCACAGTCGGGAGGAAATGGCCTGGAGTCATCAAATATTGACGAGCACAGATGTTGCTGGGCGAGAAGGGGACGTGGAAGTGCGGTGCGGCCCGGCCGGGGGCGGGGCTGGAGTCTGAAAGCAGCCATCGATCACTGGACAGCCTCCGCATTTCCCTGTAGCCCCGGGGCGCGGCAGCTGCCCTGGCCTTTGGGCTCCGCGGTGCCTTTGGAGCCCATGGTGCCTGGCCGCCAGCGTGCATTTCCCGCGTTCCTGCCGGGGGCGGGCTCTGGAAGGGACGTGCACCAGGCTGGAAGCACGCACAGCCTCTGTGCGAGAGTAACTGATGTGGAAGTTGGATGTGGGGAGGAGGGTGCTTCTGGGAGCCGCGGGGGGCTGGGGGCTTCCTGGTTGCTGGGCTGTGCCTTGCAGAACCCCTCGCGTGCCCCGGCCCCTTCCTCCCGCGTCATGGAGCCTTGCAGGCACCTCCCTGGGTCAGCTGGAGGATGTCTGTCAGGATGCCAGGCCCGCCTCTGGGCCTCTGACACCCCCATGCCAGATACGGGTTCCTGTTGGGTGCGGCCGGGGTGGTTTCTGGACACAGGACTCGGGGAGGGGCCTGCAGCTGCCGTGACTCACTGGGGGTCAGTGTAGTGTTCACCCCATGGGGGCTTCCTCCAGGAAGCCGGTCAGGGAGGAGAGTGGGTGGGCAGGCTGGCGCCAAGGAACCGTCCTGTGCGTGCAAACCCCATGGAGAGGCCTTGAAGGCAGCGAAGTGTCCTGGTGGCCCACCTGGGCGATTTGGGGCGGGCAGGACCTTCCTCATCCTCCTCGCCACCCGTGTCTCTCCCCAGTCCAGAGACGGGGTGGTCTGGTCCTGTCCTCGGAGATGAGAGCCGGCAGTGGACACATGTGCCAGACCAGGGGAGGGGCGAGCGCCAGGCGAGCAGAATTTGAAGACAGAAGCCAGCGAGGGGACCAGTCCAGGTCACACAGAATTTGTCTAGGGAAAGCCAGGATCGGCCCCTGAGAAAATAAGTGTCCCAAGGCTCTGACGTTCTCGTTTCTAGACTTCGGTGCACTGGTGAGATCTCCTTCATCGCTGATGTGTTTGGCTCTGAGAGTCAAGGGCCTTTGGGCAGGGCTGAGCTGACCCCCCCCAGCCGAGCCCCTGGTTGCCCCATCCCCGCCGTCGCACGTCAGAGGAAATACTCACCCCGCATCCTGCTGGCGCTGGGCGCATCCTGCTGGCGCTGGGCCTCCTGCTGCTCCCAGTCCCGGGACGGGTGCTGTGCATGGCGACAGAGCCACATCCCACGGGAAGCATTCAGTTGGGGGCCACTGCCCGGTCCCGTGACCCCCTCCACCATGGGCGCATCTGCAGCCTCCTGGGCCATGAGAGGGTGTGTGGTCAGAGGGGTTTCCTGGCGGGGAAGCCGCCCCGTCCTCTGCCCCGTCCCCACGGCCCCTGCTGTGCAAACCCCCTTTGCAGAGGCCAGGGCTCCCGTAGCGCGTGGGGAGAGCTGGGCCGCCCTCACCAGTGCCCGTGGCCCAGCTCGTGGGGGGCCTGCCTTGTCCACTGTGGTCTCTTTGCCGAGTGGACTCATCCGAGAGCGCGTGAAGCGAGCTGTGAGCCCCGGCCGCTGGGTGCTTGGGGCACGTCTGCGGGCAGTGGAGGGGTGCATCGGGAAGAGGTGAGTGGACCCTGATGGACAGGCCATGGCCTTCTGCGGGTCCTTCTGGGCACCTGCCTGGGCTCTCCAGCGTGCCTCCTTTGCTGCCCTCCTTGCTGGTGCTTGGCCCCAGGCACGCACTTTGTCAGTGGGCTACACCACCGAGAGCCTCAAGCCTCAGTCCCACCTTGCCTAAGGGGGAGGCGGACTCCCTGCCCCTGCCCCCTCACTCTGCTGCTGGGGGAGAGGACTGGGGTCTGCAGGGGTCGGCTGCCGAGTGCTGGTTGGGTTGCGGGGTGGGTGATGGAACACAGGTTTCAAACACATGCGTCCCCTGGGTCAGTACTGGGCGGGGGCCCCAGGGTCCACCCCCGGTGGTCAGGTGCTCCGAGCAGTCTCACGCTGCTGAGCGGAGAGCTGTGGCTTGAGCATGGTTTGTCCTGGGGACCCAGGGAGGAGCTTAATCCTCTAAGCTTTACTTTAATGGTATTAAGGGGGTGGTGTTTAGAAGCAGGGCCCCAGGGAGAGATCAGATGAGATTAGCCTGTGGGTGGGGCCTGTGACTGAGAAGAGACAGAGACCAGAGACCAGGGCCAGCGCCAAGGCAGCCCCTGCACTCCGGGCCTCCAGGGCCCTGGGCCCAAATCGGCCACTTTGTTGCTAGAGAGCCTTTCTCAGCTGTTTCATTGTGGGGCGAAAGCCATCCTGGGTGGAAACTGGCTGGAATCCTAGGGTCTTTTGTTTGTTTTTTTCTTAAATGCATGGGAACAATTTGAATGCCCCGCATGTCCCCCCTGCCTCCACAGTCGCTGAAGTGCACCTGAGACCACAGCAGGACGCGCCCGCGTCCCTCGGCGGCCCGCCTCGTCGAGGTGGCGTGTTCCCGCCACCAGGCAGTGTGCAGTTGGTGACAGCGCCGTAAGCATGGCCTCTGTGTGCAGCAGTGAATGGGCCACCGTGAATTTCGGGGAGACACGCAGACAGAAGTTTACGATGAAAGCAAGTTCTTCCCAAGCACAGGGCGTCGCGGAGGGAGGCGGTGGACGGGTCCCTGACAGTGACCGCAGGCCTGGCGCTGTGTACCTGATCCGTCATCTTCCAGAAGGGTCTCCCGGTGACAGGAGGGGCGGATGAGGCTGGGAAGGTTCCAGAGGGGGAGGGGAGCGGCAGAGCTGGGGCTGCGGGGCCTCCAGGTGCTCCAGGTGTGCGGGCGGCCGCCGGGCCGGGCGGGAAGAAGCGTTATCTGAGGATTGTCACTTGATTTTTATTTTTGGCTGAGGCTGGGCCTGGTGAGCTGCGTGCCAAGAGGAGTTCCGCGTGAGCGTTCCACTTCTGCAGGTTTAAAAATAGCCGCGGAGCCGGTCTCCCTCCTCCCAGTAACTTCCCTTCGCGGAGGCCGGGGGCTGGGGGTGGGCACAGCCCGGGCGTGCGCTCCGCCTCCCCGGGTGCCGTGCCACGCCCGACCCCACTCCTGCTTTCAGGGCGGCCGTGGAAGCACTGTGGCCAGCACTCCCATGGACACGTGGGGCTGTGTGTGCGATCCGGACACCGCTTGTTCTGGGCCCCGAGCGCCCTGCTGGAAGTTCACCTGTTTGACCGATGGCTGCACACGCCCCCGTGGTGTGAGGGCCACTCTGGGCTCCCAGGTCGGCCCTGGGCCGCCTCCCTCTCACTCCCTGTCACTTCTGCCACCGAGCACTCTCCTGGGGGCCCGGCTGGCTCGGGGCTCGTCCCTGTGTCCAGCCTGGGACCCGTCGGCAGGCAGGTGTGGAGTAATGCGTCCTGACTGGATGCGTGCAGCTCTCCAGGACCGCAGGAGAGCGGCCGCAGCTTGTGAGCGCAGAGGGTCACACAGCCACCCGGTGCACCTGTGGGTGGCTCGGGGAACGTCCAGCCGGGCTCTGATGGTCAGGGGTTGGTGAGAGCACTCCTTATCAGGGCTGCCTCCCCTGTCTGGGCTGTCGCTGGAGGGTGCGGAGGGCGGTGCAAGGAGGGGGCTGGCTGGGACGTGGGAATGCCGGGGCCGGAAGTGCGCTGTGGGCCAGGTGGAAAGAAGGGAGCAGCCCAGCCCACTGGACTCCGAGGGCCGGGTCGGGGGTGGCCCTTCGACCTGCATGGATCTTGGGGAGAGCAGAGAGTGACCACTCTGTCCATGTCTAGACCAGAACCTGTGACTGTGAGGCCACAGGGGGCTTTGCAGTGTGAGTGTGGACTCTGTGACTCAGGCACGGAGCACGGGCACCGTGGTCCCAGCAGGTGCCTGATGGGAGGCGTGGGAGGGGAGCCCCATCCTCCATGTCCGTGAGCGGCTCGAGGTTGAGGAGGTCCTGTGCTGGGGTCTGAGGGAGCCCAGGGCCTTGGTGGGGCCACGGCCGGTTTCAGGGCCTGGGTTCAGCACTCCGGAGGTGGCTGGGGATGGTGACTGTGCCGTGCTCTCGGCTCTGGTGGGAGGGCTGCCTCCGCCCTGACGGCTCTGGGGTCTGTCTTCTGGATGCGAGCATGGGCCTTTCTCTGTAGCGGGGCATCTCCCTCAGGGAGGAGGACAAGCCGATGCCAGCACCCAGTCGCCTTCCTGCTGTGGACGGAGGTGTCCAGGCCCTCCCTGCAGCCGCCCCAAGTGTCCCGTGTGTGGATCTGGCTGCCTTTTCAGTCTGGGGCACACCCTTGGTCCTGCTGGGAGCCGTCTGCTCAGAGAACCGGTGGGAGAGGCACAGTCAGGGCCCCCAGCTGGGGCTCTGGACCAAGGTGTCACCAGGAGCAGGCGCAGAGCCTGGGAGGCTGTCTCTAGGCTGACCCGGGGCACGTGACAGGCTGTGTCCATGTCACCCGCCCTAGGGGCTGCACAGAGAACCCAGCCCAGCCTGGGCAGGTTCAGGGTAGAGGCACAGGCAGCCTGGGCCGTGGGGGTGCTGGGGTCGGGGCAGGGCTGAGGGGCGTTTGTCAGGGAGACCCAGGCCAGGAGCACCCTATACTCGCCTCCGCCCCCCAGGTAGGGTGCCAGCAAATAGGCACGGTGCCTCCTGTGGGCCTGGGGAAGGGGTCTGTGTCCGCGTCTGTCCCAGAGTTGGTAGCGGCTGCTGTGGCCCCGGCTCTGCCCTGTGACGGAGCTGGGCATGAGTGACACCTCAGCGGGGCGGTGTCAGTCTCCCACCTCCCTTTTCCCACGCCGTAAACTCGTCTTTACGGGGGGGACACAGGAGCGGCAGGGGGAGGAGCTCCTGGGCTCCGGGCCTCTGCCCAAGCCTGGCTCCCGAGCCAGCCGCGTGGAGCTGCTCGCTGAAGGTGGGCTGAGCGTGCCTGTGGAGTCTGGCGGGCAGTCGGTCCATCCCCTGGCCCTGGGCTGAGCCCCTGCTCCATGCCAGGCCGGCTGCTTTCAGGTTTTCTGGAGGGGGCCTGGAGGCCCAGGGCCGTGGCCCCTCTCGGAGGAGGTGCCCCGAGGTGATGGGTTCCTTGTGTGTGGGGAAGTGGCTGTCCCTACTGAAGAGCCCAGAACCAGGCAGGGCCCAGCGTCTGGGGTCACCCCTGGGGGCCACTATCTTGGATCTGCCCTTGGGGAAGCCCCGGGAGTTAATCCTGGCGGGGTGGTGCCCCCAACACTCGGGCACCTGATGAAGGTGGGCCGGGGGCTGCAGGTGGCCGCCTGCTGCAGGTCCCGTGGGCATCGGGGCTCGTGGACTGGCCTCTGTGCTCCCCAAATGTGCTGTGTGGACAAGGACTGTCACCCACAGGACCCCAAGGGCCTCGAGTCCTCTGGGGCGGGGCCCCAGGGCCCCCAGGATGAGGCTGAAGCTGACAGCTCCGTGTCTGGGTGGACACCCTTCTGGTGGCCGGGACTGCTGGCTTCCCACTGCAGGGCGTGGCTGCTCCCCTGCTGTGTCGTCCCCCATTCTCTCTGGCTTCTCCCTGGGCCTGGAGCAGACACGGTGGTGACGTGGGTCCTCCCTCCTGCACCTGCTGGGTCCCGGGAGGTCACACCTGCGAGCCCTTGTGCACCTGCGCTGTCTCCTGAGGACCGCACCCCTCTTTTCCCCTAAGCCTTGACCCACCTGCTCCGGCACGTCCGGGAAGGAGCCTGCTCAACTGCTACACCCGCGCGGCAGCTCCCAAGGCACCCACGGTCCCTGGGTGAGCGTGTGCCCAGCCCGTCTTTCTGGGCGGCTGTTCTTGGCCTCATCCTACCACCCTGTGCCCATGGGCGCCAAGGCCCGTGGGCTGGGAGGATCCACGGCCTGATGGAGCCTGTGGTGAGCACTGTGGTTCAGATCCCGGGAGGCGCCTCCCTGTGGGGTTGGCCTGGCGTCCCCGTCCCTTGGGGAGCATCTATGAGCCGGCCGCACCGCGGGCTGAGCTGAGGGTGGGAGCGGGCGGAGGCTGTGTGGGAGGGCCCCGGGCACTCCAAATATTTACTCAGTGAGGGGCCCGGCACTCAGCAAGGCTAAATATTTTCCGAAGAGCTTCCTGACCCCTGGCCTCTCCCTGGGTCCACCGCAGCTGTTCTCTGCCTGGACGGGGTCCCCTGCGGCTTGTGGGCAGCTGCTCCTGCAAGTCGGCGTGCACCTTGGCCTGTGCTGCGTGGTCTCGGGCTTGGCCCCGTGCCCTCAGGTCTGGTGAGGTGGCCAGGACAGGAAACGAAGCCGCTGTGGTCACCCCGAGCAGCCCCGTCCCCTTGAGAGCAAGGACCCCAAGCCAGGGAGGGTCTCACCCGGCCCGCCAGCAAGGGGCCGGCCCCTCCCGCAGGTGTCAGTGGTGATGAGACCCCGGCGAGTGTGGCTGTCTCTTCCGGGTTCCAGTTGGTGACGGGGTGGCCTGTGCAGCCGAGACCAGGCTGACCAGAACGTGCCTGGCACCTGGAACAGCCGCCACCTCGGAGCACAGCCAGGGCAACCCTGGGTGGGGACAGTTCTCAGGTGACCCCACCGTGTCCTCGTAGGCACCACTGCCGGCGAGCCAGGCTTGGTTCCACCTGCACCGGCCCCAGCCCCAGCCCCGACCCCGGCCCTGCCTGGTGTTTGCTCTGCAGGCTGCTGCCTGAGCCATGGGGCCTCTGTCACCTGGAGGAGGAGCCTTGGGGGCGCTGCCCATGGGCTCTGCCCGGGTCACCGTCGCCCTCTCGAGGTTGTGACGGGAGCATGGGGTGGTGGCCTGGGTCCTGGCCCTCAGCTGCCCCTACTCCCTGTGTTTCCTGTGTCCCCTCCAGGTCGCAGCGGTGGGGCTCAGAGCTGGGCTTCCCCTCCTGTCTGTGCCGGCACCAGTGCTTCCTGGGGGCTCCACCGGGAGCACCGGATCTGCTGCAGCTCCAGGCGCCGCTGGCTGGGGGTGTGTGGCTCCTGCCCGCGAGCAGGACACCTGTGGCCCAGGTGCTGCTGAGAGCTCACTGCTCCTGGCTGGGGTGAGAGGGCCCCCGGAAGGCACAGAACCCGAGCCCCGAGTAGGAGAGCTCTGTCCGCAGTGGCCTGTGGGCTCCTTAGGTGAAGCTCGGACGCTGTGGCTTTCCCTGTGGCCTAGGTGCCCCTCCCCACATCGCCTCCATGTCCGCTGCCCCTCATCTGCCCTGTGACACCTGCTCTGCTCCAGGGCTGCCTGTGGCCGTCTCCTTCCCCAGAGATCTGGCCTTGTGCAGGTCACTTCCATGTCCCAAGTGTCCAGAGTGCCTGGCACATGAGGCCACCTCGTGCTTGTCCTGGGGGTGGTCACTGAAGCCACGTGGCCGTGGGGCTGGATTTGGGTGCCTCCCGGGTCGAGGTGGGCTCAGTTGGAGACCAGGGCGGGGCCAGAGCAGGTGCTTGGGCATCTCACACTCTGGGCAGTGGCGTGGCCTGTGTGACCTGCTCGGGACAGTGCTGGGCCCCAGGTGACAAGAGTGGGGTGGGCAGAGGTGAGTACCCCGTGTGCCTGGGCTGTCTCTTAGGGTGGGGTGTGGAGAGCCCAGAGGGACTGGCTGCGATGGAGACCGCTCCTTCAGGGGGTCCAGGCCCCCGGCCCCACCTCCGTCCCCGTGCTGGCTCGGGCGGGTGTGTGACCCCTGGCTGCCTGAGCTGTCCACTGTGGAGCGGAGCTGGGTAGCCCTGCTGGGGGCAGAGGTCACTGCGCAGGCCTTTGAGGAGTGTGAGGGAGGGCAGAAGGGGGCGGCAGGCTCGTGGACAGGTGACCCAGCGTGCACTGGCGGGACCCAGGGAGGAGGGGCAGGACCCGCCCTGCCGTGCTGTGTGTGCACCTGGGAATTGGACCTGGCTGGCCTGCAGCCCCCGCCCCACCCCCATCCCCACCCCCTGCCCTTGGGAGCCTTGGTGGGGGGCCCCAGGTGGCCTTGACAGCTGTCCTGGCCCGCCCCCATCCTGCCCCTCCCCTGCACGGAGCCCAGGCCCTCCCCCGGCTCCTCCAGCAGGGGTCTGGCTCCTGTTTGCTTTCTGCTGTGATTTGGGGGTGTTGCCGGCAGGGCCTGTGTCCTGCTCTGGGGGCCAGGCTTGCCCGCGGGGTCCAGGTGCTGGGGCTGTTTGCTCCTGGGCACCCTCGCCTCTCACTCTGAGTCTGTAGGCGGGGTGGACGCACAGTGGACACACTCCCCTGGTCTGAGGGGGGAGTGGACGTGGAGTGGCCGCCTGGGCTGGGGGGAGTGGACGCACGGTGGTCACCTGGCCTGAGGGGGGAGTGGACGCCTGGTGGTCGCCTGGGCTGAGGGGGGAGTGGACGTGGAGTGGCCGCCTGGGCTGGTGGGAGTGGACGCACGGTGATCACCTGGGCTGAGGGGGACTGGACACCTGGTGGTCGCCTGGGCTGAGGGGGGAGTGGACGCACGGTGGTCACTTGGGCAGGTGGGAGTGGACGCCTGGTGGTCGCCTGGGCTGAGGACAGAGTGGACGTGCAGTGGTCACCTGGGCTGAGGGGGAGTGGACGCGTGGTGGTCGCCTGGCCTAGGGACAGAGTGGACGTGCAGTGGTCACCTGGGCTGGTGGGAGTGGACGCGTGGTGGTCGCCTGGCCTGGGGACAGAGCGGACGTGCAGTGGGCACTGGCCTCTCCCCCTGCAGAGGAGGAACTCCGGAAGCTGCGAGAAGAAACCAACTCGGAGACGCTGCGGCAGGAGCTGGAGCGGGAGCGGCAGCGCAGGGCGGAGCTGGAGCAGAAGGTGCAGGAGGTGCTGCGGGCCAGGTGAGGCCCCTCCCCGCGCGCAGGGGTGCGTAGGGCCCGGCGAGCTCTCAGGCCCACGGTGGGGCACTGTGCCCGCTGTGCAGGTGCGCAGGGCCCGGCGAGCTCTCAGGCCCACGGTGGGGCCCCCTCCCTGCGCACAGGTGTGCAGGGCCTGGTGAGCTGCTCAGGCCCACGGTGGGGCCACCATGCCCGGTGCGCAGGGCTCAGCGAGCTCTCAGGCCCACGGTGAGGCCTCGTCCCTGTGCGCAGGTGTGCAGGGCCCGGCGAGCTGCTCAGGCCCACGGTGGGGCCCCTCCCCCCGCGCAGGTGCGCAGGGCCCCGCGAGCTGCTCAGGCCCACGGTGGGGCACCGTGCCCGACCCCCAGCCTGGGCTGGACCCATGGCGCCTGGGGAGCCTTGCTCTCGGTCCCAGAGGGCTTCAAGGGGGGCTGCGTCGTGGGTTCGAATCCTGCCTGTGGCTTCGGTCTGGGAAAGACCTGTGTCTCGGGGTCTCCTGGTGCAGGGGCTTCTGTGGCCCACCCGGACCCTACCCTGAGCACCCCCACTCCCCACCGTGTGCAGTGACCTTGGACGTCCCTGCCTTGGCCACACCCTCATCCTAGCAGGACCCCTCCTGGGGGGCGGTGACCCCTGAGCACCCTGAGCCCCCCGCTCACCCCGCCCCTGCCCCATGCCCCCAGCAGGAAGCAGGTCCCTCCTGAGCCATATGGCAAGTCGCAGACCACCCATGCACACAGTTACCCTCAGACTTCCCACCACACACCCACTGCCTGTGCACATGCGTGTGCATAACACATGCACACACGAGGACCCACAATGCACATACATGCCCTTGCATCTAAAGCCCACAGGCCCCTTGTCCCTCTGCACAGCATCCACAGCGGCACCGCAGGCTTGGGCCCGGCAGCTGCAGCCCCACCCCGATCACGCCAGGACCCTTGGCTGCTGCTGCCTCTGGACACCTGGGAGCCAGGTCTTCACTGTTAGGGCTTTGAGTGTCCAGCCTTCAGGGTGTGGACACCGCCTTTGGCCTAACACTGAGTGAGCGCACCCACGCGGGTTTGATTGTGGAAAGCCAGGCTCCTTTGTGTCCTGGGCCGGCCTCCCACTCCCTGTTGGGTCCTCCCTGTTGGTCAGCAGCTCCGAGAAGCCGGCAGCGCCTGGAGGGGGCCTCTCCACCTGTTCGGGGAGGAAGCAGCTGCACTGTGCTATTCTGTGCCCAGGCCTTAGGGGCAGGGTTCCTGTGCTGGCCCTCTGTGTTCCGTGGCGCAGAGGCAGAGCCGAGCGCTGCCCTTGCAGCTGGGCCCAGGGCCAGGGCCCGGAGTGGCCGCCTCTCCTGGAGGCTGAGCGCCCCCTGGTGGCGCCGGGCAGCGTGCTCAGCCTGACTGTGTTGCTGCCTGTCGGCCCCCGCAGCCGGGCTCCTGGGCGTGGACCGCCTTTCACCAGTGCCAGTGTGGAGGCCGTGCCTGGCCCGCGTCAGTTTGAGGGTGCAGAGGGACCCGTCCTGTGTGGGCTCCACCCTGGGACCCGCTTGGGCTGAGCAGCAAAGAGCAAGCGGGAAGGGTGTGGGGTCTTCTGGAGCCTGAAGGACAGGTGCAGGGAGGGGCAGGCTCGGTGGAGTGACCTGCTTTTCCCTGGTGCCCGTCCGCGAGGCTGTGGGCCACTTCACATGCCTGCAGGTACAGGCAGTCACACCATGCACACGCACGCACACACCATACCATGCACACGCACGTACACACCATACCAGGCACACACCATACCATGCACACGCACGCACATACCATACCATGCACACACATGCGCAGTCATACCCTGCACACACATGAACACACCATACCATGCACACACATGCACACACCATACCATGCACATGCATGCACACACCATACCATGCACACACACGCACACACCATACCATGCACACACATGTGCAGTCATACCGTGCACACACATGCACACATCATACCAGGCACACACCATACCAGGCACACACACGCACACACCATACCATGCACACACATGTGCAGTCATACCGTGCACACACATGCACACATCATACCATGCACACAGTTACCCCAGACTTCCCACCACGCACCCACTGCATGTGCACATGTGTGTGCATAACACACGCACACACAAGGACCCACAATGCACATACATGCCCTTGCATCTACACACATCACACTCGGAACCTTTATTTGGAAAATCTCCCCATGTCAAGCCTGCTTGTTAGCGGCACAGGCCTTCTCCAATTCTGGTCCGGCCACACCCAGTACCTGCCTGGGCCATCTTGGGGTCACCACCCCCCCCCCCCGTGGTTTCTTGGCCCCCTGCCCCTGACAGCCCCAGAGCTGGGAAGGTTGGGGGAGACCAGAGGGCAGCTGGCCAGGTCTGGCTGCCTCAGCGGGCTCACAGGGTCAGGGCCTCAGCAGGAGGGGCCAAGTGTGGGAACCAGGAGACCCTGCCGGCTGTCGGTGCCCCCCAGCCCCAGGCCCTGGGTTCCAGGCAGGCCTGAGCCAAGCTCAGCTCCTGGTCTTCCCCCTGATCGAGGCCAGGTAAGCGTGTGTGGCTCCCAGACGCCTGTGCACTCTGACGGCCCGCTTGCTGGGTGACCGGACCTCCTGTTCTCAGCGTGTCGCTCTCTGTGAGAAGCCAGCCTGCCGCACACACCTGTGCTGGGCCCCTGCGGAAGGGAGACGCCCCTGCAGCTGCAGCACCTGCTCCCAGGGGCAGCCCCTCCCCTGCAGGCCCCTTCGAGCACCTGCATGGCCAGGTGCCCGTCCCCGACAGGTGGCTGTGCTGGCGAGGCTCACCCAGCAGTGACCGGGCCTTGTTATTGCACACAGAGCAAGCCGGGCCAGCCACGGCTCGGCACTCGTCCCCCCCAGGACCACTGTGGCTTAGGTGTGGTCGCGCTCACGTCTTCGCTGTGCACACCGGCCCAGGTTTGGCAGGAGCCAGTGTTCGTGCTTCCTGGTTGAGTTGCTTCACCCGGAACCCCCAGCTCATCCAGGCCCACCTGCCCAAGAGCGGGGCTGCTGAGTCTCCTGCGCGCCCTTGGTCCCTGGTCCTGTCCCCGGCGACTCCGCCTCCTGGCAGGTCGCCCTGGGCGTGGTCAATTGAGCAGCCTCGGGTGGGCGCGTGGAGGCCTGGCCCCTCCTCACGACATGATTCCCCACTTTGGGACTCCACCCCCGCCTGCTACTCAGGTGCCAGCCCTGCCCACCGCTGTCCATGTTGTCCGTCCCGCTGTGTCCCCACAGATGACAGTGACAGGCGCAAGCCCGAGCTGGCTCCTGGGGCTGTGGTGTGAGCTCCTGCGACGTGAGCAGAGGGGGGCCACGCTCCCTCCTGGTCCCTCTGTGCCACTTCCAGCCCCCCCCCCAGGTCTGTGGGGAGCCGGTACGGCTGTGCCGCAGCTGTCGCCCAGGGCACTGCGGTGCGGTGGCCTGGGCCGGCTGGCTACAGGAGGCCGCGGCACCTGAGGGCAGGGTCTGGATCACCGCTGGGGAGGGTCTGGCAGGTGCTCAGGCGCTCCGCAGGCGGCCCCTCCCAGAGCTGGGACGTAGGCACAGGCAGCTGGCGGGCTGTCGTCCAGCCTGGGCCTTGCGGGGTGCGTGTCGTGTCTTTCCATTAAGAGACCGATGGACGTCGTCAGCCATTGACCGTGAGCCTGGCGAGAAAGAGAGGCCTCTGGCAGCTCGCACCGTTCACTTGTTGGTGAAAACACAGCGCGTGTGCCGTCAGACATCTCTGTGCGGGCCCTGCCGCCGTCACCAGGGATGGCCGGGGAGCCGGCTGACCCCAGCAGTGTGCGGCGCGCAGCCCGCGTGCGGCACTGGCCTGCCTGACGGATGCCGTCGGTGGGACTGACCGGCTTCTCGCCCTCTCTCCGTCTCTTTAAGAACCGAGGAGCAGACGGCACAGTCTCCGCAGGCACCGAAGGGGCAGGCCCCGGTCAGCAACGGGGCAGGTAGGCGCTATGGGCGGGCGGGCGGGCGGTGGGGTGGGTTTGTTCCCAGGACCTCGTGCACATCCGGGAGTCTGGAGCTGGGCCTGCGTTTCTCTCCGAGCTGCCGAGCTGCCGGGTCCTCAGAGCAAACGGCGGCCGTTGGGTCCCCGGCAAAGGGCCTGAGTGGGCGGCCGGGAGCTGCGGCCAGGACGTGGCTCAGCCCCGGGACGGAGCGGAGCCCTTGGCGCTGAGCTCGTCCTGTGCAGCACTGCGCGCCTTGCGGTCTGGGAGTGTCTCGGCCGCAGGCCCGTTGCCTCCCCGTGGTGACCATTCATGGGGACCCCTGCCTGTGCTGGGAGGGGCTGGAGAGCCGAGCCCAGGGCCCTGGGTCCCGGGACTTGGCCCCACCTGGTGTGGAGTCGGGAAACAGAGGCGGGGCTGGGGGCGGGGCTGGACCTCTCCCAGGGCGTGGCCTGGCAGAGTTTGACGTTTCTAACATCTTTCCCGGTTTTTAGATGGTGGGGGCAACCAGAGGACTTCCTGACCACGTGCGGGGGCTCCTCCCTGGTGGTGTGGGTTGGGGTCCCCATGAGCTCACCTGCACCGGCCCTGTGCCCCCTGGGCCCTGCCTGCTCAGCACGCAGCCCCTCACGTGTGCACATGCACACGCAGCCGCACAGGGGGCGCACACATATCCATGCATGCACGCTCATGCATACACACGCAACCCCCCACGGCGCACACACACACATGTACACACTTGTACACACGCACCCCCCTCAGCACACTCGCATGTACACACTCCCACATGTTCATACACATGCACCCCCCACGGCGTGCACAAACGTACACACCCCACACATGCTCATATACATGTACTCCCACACAGAGCACACACATACACACATTGCACACACACGTGTACACACACCCACACGCTCATGCACACCCCACCCTCACAGCACACACATACACATACTGCACACATGTATACACACCCACATGCTCATATAGACATGTGTACCCCAGCACACATGCTCACACACACACTGCATACATAACAGTGCACATATACACAGCACACACGCACGTGTACACACATGCTCACAGCACACACATACATACTGCACACTCAGCACATGCGTGTACACACACCCGCACGCTCATACACGTGCGCAGACGTCCCCACACATACAGCATGCACACGCCCTCACAGTGCATATGTTCACATATGTGCCCTCTACACACGCATGTGCACAGGCTCACACGCTCGTACACACACAGCAAGCACGCATAGACACACAGCACACACACACGTGCGTCCCCCACCTCTCAGACATGCCCCCCGCATGCACATACCTGCACACAGTCACACACTCGTTTGCACTACACACTCAGCCTCACACTTGCACTCATCACACATGCTTGCACACTCATTCCCTCACACAGGCTTGGGCGTGTGCACACGCCCACACACACTCCTCCATCTCCCCCTGGCTGTCCTCAGCGTCCACAGGGTGTGGGGTGCTGAGCCCACCCAGCCGCTTCCCAGACAAACCAGAGACAAAGGCAGGCTGACGTGGACCGCAGGGGGCCGAGGAGAGGCCTGGCCGGGCGCGCGCGGCGTCCGCGGCTCTGGCCTGCACTTGCGCCTTCAGTTCTCTGTGCCCCGAGATCCTGGGACCCACCCCATCGCGGGCCTCTGCCTCGTCCCCACAGAGCGCCGGGGCCAGGGGGTGCCCTCCCGCGTCCAGAAGTGGTTCTACGACAAGTTTGGGGAGTACGTGGAGGACTTCAGGTTCCAGCCCGAGGAGAGCACCGTGGAGACAGAGGAGCCCCTCAGTGCCCGGAGGTAGCGGGGGAGCCAGGGCGCCCAGAGCCCCTGCCCCGAGGTTTCGGTGTTCACCGGGCATGCGGAGCTGTTGGCGCGGCTCCCGGGGGCTGTGGAGCCGGCTCGGCCACGCCCCGCCTGCTCAAGGCCGGGCGCCCACTGCCCAGAGGCCACCCCCGCACTGGGTGGGCAGCTTGGGGTTCAGGGGTCTGGTCGGTAAATCCGGGCCGCCTACACGTGGCGCCGTCTTGCAGGGCACGGGTGGGAGGCCAGAGGGTGGTCCCGTTGTCCAGGAGGCCCCAGCCAGGGCCATCCCTGCCTGCAGGTGGACAGGTGCCAGGGGCTGTGGGTCAAGGGTGGGCAGCTGGCCGCCAAGTTGACCCGGGCACTCGTGTCTCTCCCCTCTCTCTCAGGCTAACTGAAAACATGAGACGACTAAGTGAGTACAGGCCCGGGCCCGCTGTGGGCGGGAGCGGGGGGGCAGGGTCCTGAGCTGCCTGGGACCACCGCCCCGACCCCGGGAGGAAGCCCGTTGTATCTGGGGGCCGAGGAAGGGTGGGGCCCTCCTTGGCCACTGCTGCCCTGTGGTCAGTGCAGAGTGTGTCCTCCGGTGTTTGGGGTGGGCAGTGGTCACTGCCGTGACTCCTCCCCTTGGGCGTGAGGTCAGAGGGCACTTCCCCGCGGGGACAGTGGGTAGCATCCAGGCCGGGGCCCGGCACAGCGGGAGCTGGCTGATGCCAGTTTTGGTCTTGGGTTGCTTGCTTTGGTTTCCGTCCCCTCCAGGGGCGGGGGCGGGGAGTTGGCCCGACGCCGAGTGCAGCCAGCAGGCTGTGCGGCTGACCCACTGGGCGCTGCGGCCTTTTCTGTCCCCAGAGCGCGGTGCCAAGCCCGTCACGAACTTTGTGAAGAACCTGTCTGCCTTGTCCGACTGGTACTCCATCTACACCTCTGCCATCGCCTTCACCGTGAGTGCTCCCCGGGGTGGGGCCCTGCAGCCACCCTCCCCCCACCCCTGCCCCCAGCCGCACTTCCTTGAGCATCAGAGACAGTCGCAGCCTCAGTTTGTTCACCTGTAAAGTGGGCACAGCGGAGCTGCTGTAGTTGGAGGACCAGCTCGGATTTGCTGGGTGTGGTCCTGTGTGGCACCTGGGACCCTGGACGCGTGTGGTGGTCGCTGTGTGCAGAGGCAGGTCCCTGCAGCAGTGTTCCCGGGAGGGGTCTTCGGGGCCTGCTCGCCAGCTTGCGGGAGCAGCCGAGGGGGCTCCTGACAGGTGCCCGGTGACCCTGGGGCCCCGGCCTGGCCTCCGAGAGCCACGGGACCTGGGAGGGTCAGGGGGACGTGGGGCTGGCATTGCTGGCAGCTCTGGAGACAGGAGGCCCGGCCACCTGCCAGTCCTGCAGCAGCTCCCAGCTGCTCCTCTCTGTCTCCCCTACCTGGTGCTCCACGGGGCCCCGGGACCCAGGGCTGGGAGGCACTGTGGTGTGAGAAGGACCAGGATGCACGCTGCCCCCACCTCCACCCCCACCCCTGCATTCTCGGGCACCACAGAGCTCCAGGAGGCAGCACCATCCCCGGCAGGTCCCCCGAACAAGTGGGGTCCCTGGGCAGATCCCCTGAACAAGCGGGGTCCCTGGGCAGGTCCCCCGAACAAGCCGGGTCCCTGGGCAGGTCCCCCGAACAGGCCGGGCCCCTGGGCAGGTCCCCCGAACAAGCCAGGTCCCTGGGCAGGTCCCCCGAACAGGCCGGGTCCCGGGGTGCAGGTCCCCTGAACAGGCCGGGTCCCTGGGCAGTTCCCCTGAATAAGCGGGGTCCCTGGGCAGGTCCCCCGAACAAGCGGGGTCCCTGGGCGGGTGTTCTGAACAGGCCGGGTCCCTGGGCAGGTCCCCCAGCAGGCCGGGTCCCGGGGTGCAGGTCCCCTGAATAGGCCGGGTCCCTGGGCAGTTCCCCCAACAGGCCGGTCTGGCTGGGAGAGCGGGTCTTTGCACACTGGCTGGTCGGGTGTGGCAGGAGATGCCAGTTTTAGCTGACCACCAGTGCCTTCTGCCACCTCAATACACCACTCCCTGAGGCCAGCGCTGCCTGGGCCCAGGCCCTGCGTGCAGTTCCGACCCACCTCCCGGCCACAGCTCCTGCCCCTCCAGGCATCTGCTGTGTGTCCTCAGCCCCGTGCCTGACACAGGTGGGCCGGACTGAAGTGGCCCCCTGCAGGTTCACTGGTGCTGAGCTGGAGTCGGGGGGACGCCTGGTCGGGGGTCTTGCTCTCTTCCTCCGATCCCAGCTGAGGGAGAGACAGAGAGAGGGCTTCCACCCACTGGTTCACTCCCACTTCCTGGGTGGAAGCCTGGAGCCAGGAGCTTCATCCGGGTCTCCCACACGGGTGCAGGGACCCAGCCACTTGAGCCATCTTCCACTGCTTTTCCCAGGCCATTGGATCAGGAATGGAGTAGCCGGGCCAGTGCCCGGATGGGATGCTGGCGTTGCAGGCGGCAGCTCTGCCCACTGTGCTCAGCGCCAGCCCCATGGTTTCTCTTAGTGGAGGGAGCGGCGGGAGGGCGGTAGCTTGCCCTGAACCAAAGGCCCGCTGCCCTAACCTCCCCTGCCCGCTCTCACCCACAGGTGTACATGAACGCCGTGTGGCACGGCTGGGCCATCCCCATGTTCTTATTTCTGGCAATTCTGAGGTTGTCCCTCAATTACCTCATCGCCAGGTAGGTGAGCAGGTGTTGCAGCCGCTTCATCCGCCGTGTGCCTGGCTGTGCCGCCTCCCTGTGTCACGCCACCAGGACACAGGATGTGCCAGGCACTGGCATTTGCAGGTGTCCTCTGGTAGGCTCCAGGACCCCTAGGCAGCACAGCCACCCGCCCTGGTTGTCTGGAGCTGCTGGCGGGTAGTCCCCAAATCACCCGCAGTCAAGGTCACCCAGCAGGGGGCAGGTGTGACTGCTGGGCGTGCCGGAGGTGCTGGGGTGCAGCGAGAGCGCTGGGGAGGGCAGCCTGTGTGCCGCACGTTGGCAGGCACTGGCCCCAGTCAACGTCTGCGCCACTCCACGGGTCTTCTGAGCACCCCTTTCCCTTGGAGGCTGTGGGAGGGGCTCACGGGGAGCCAGCACGCTGGGATGCACCCTTGTCCTGCGGTTGCCCCAGAGCGAGCTCACCCCTGGCTGGCGGGGAGCCTGGTACTGGTGCTCGCTCAGCTGCACCGGTCTCCTCCAGCCTGCTCCGTGCCCGGCTCCTGGGGGCGACTTTGCAGAAGGGGCGACGTTCAGAGCCCTGGACGGGTCGGCAGCCCCAGTCCTGGGCAGGGCCCGCCCACACACGTGGCGTCTCAGCTGATGCCCGTGCACCTCCTGCTGCTTTAAGTCTGTGCCCTCCACCGGGGGGTCTCCAGGGGAGGGGTTTGTTGGGGAAGGGACACAGAACCCCCACTCGGAGCTGGGAGTGGTCCTGGCGGTGCTGGAGGCCAAAGGCAGGGGCTCCCAGCAGCCCCTTCTCTGAGTCTGCCCGGCGTCGTGGGCCCTGCGCTGAGGCAGGGAGCGCAGGTGCAGACAGCGCTGCTGTTAAAACGCAGGTGCTTCCGTTGGCAGGGGCTGGCGGATACAGTGGAGCATTGTGCCGGAGGTGTCCGAGGCCGTGGTGAGTCCTGGAGGCAGAGGGTCCCTTCACCCATCTCTGCTGGGTCAGGCCTCACGGAGGTCTCAGCTGAGCCTGTGTGGACCCCACCAGGAGCCCTGGCCGGTGGGGTGGGGGGTGCATCACCTCCGGCCCAAGCCTGGCTGTAGGCGAAGCCCGTGGCCTGCCCGGGCGGCCTTGGCTGCCTTCCCCAGCAGGGCTGGCCGTGCTGACCCGAGGGGCCAGGTGGGAGGCGAGCAGGGCTGGACGAGCAGCTGTGTTTTCACGCAAGACTCTGTCCACGTCCTCCCCACTGCCCGGTTGATCAGTGGTTGCTCGGCGCACACTGCACACTGGCGTGGCTGCTTTTGCACTCAGGCTGCACGGCTGGAAAAGCCAAAAATTGTGCAGCTGTTTGCTCCAGAGGGAGATCCGGGGGCGGGGGGTGGGCAGGGCCGAGTGGGGCGGGTCCCAGCCTCATCCGAGGTCTGAGTAGGTCGTCCACGTGCAGACGGCAGGGACGGCCGCGGCCCTGAGCCTGCTCAGCGCTCCTTGCTGAATGAGTGACTCGCATCGGGATGGGGTGGGCCTCGGTCTCCCGCCTGTAAGGGGGAGGGGGCGCAGGTGCCCTGAGAATGAGTCAGAGTTTGGCTCAGCCCCCGAGGGCCGCCTCTGGGCACCCACTCTCCCAGCCATGCGGGGACATTAGGGCGACCACAGGTGCTTGGGGCTGGGAGCCTGCGTGCCATTAGATTCCGGTGGAAAATTCTCTCTCCCATTTGATTAAAGGAACCCCCGAAGGAGGACCTGACGGTGTCGGAGAAGTTCCAGCTGGTGCTGGACGTGGCCCAGAAAGCTCAGGTACCGCGCCGGGCCAGGCCCTCCGTGTCTCCCGCTTTGTCCAGTGCCCGTGGTGGGCCCGGGCGGCACGCCTGGGCTCCGGGCCTGGGCGCTCCTCCGTTCTGGCGGGCGGTCATCACCAGCGACCCTGAGGGGCAGGGTGCTCTCCTGGTGGAATCTGGCTGGTGGGCCGGGCCTTGTGCGGAAATCCAGACGCGGCCTGGGTCTCCAGTGAGTGGGGCCGCAGGCCCTCCCGCATGGCGCCGTGACTGACGGCCGTCCCCGGTTTCTTCTTCGCACAGAACCTGTTTGGCAAGATGGCGGACATCCTGGAGAAGATCAAGAAGTGAGTGATTGATGAGCACACACACCCCTGCCCCGCCCCGCCCCGCCGCGCCCCGCCCCGCCCTGCCTGACCTCCCCGTCTCCCCACAGCCTGTTCATGTGGGTCCAGCCCGAGATCACACAGAAGCTGTACGTGGCGCTGTGGGCTGCCTTCCTGGCCTCCTGCTTCTTCCCCTACCGCCTGGTGGGGCTCGCTGTAGGTAAGACGCGGTGCGGCGTGCAGGCTCGGAGGGGCCCGGCTTCACCCTGGCCTGCCGTCCTCTGCTGTTTGCCAGTGTTCGGGGAAGAGCCTGCCGGAAAGCCAGAGGCACGCAGAAAGCGCCGTCCTCAGCTTCTCGCGCCCCCTGGCTCCTGTCGTGCCCGTGGACCCGTCCACCCGTCCCTCGGGGACCCACGCTGGGTGCCTGCAGCTGGAGTCTCCAAGCGCTTGTGGGCCTTGGGTGGGGCCGAGAGCCCGGTTTGAGGTGCAGCGAGCTGGGTGGTAGCTGCCGTGTGAGGCCAAGTTCAAGTGCGCCTGAAGCACTTGTGTCTCCAGTTGGTCTCCTGGAAGCTGGCGGGGAGGACCGTGTTGTGTGGGGCCTGGAGCTTGGGAGTGGACACCACAGGAGCTGGCCTTGCGGGCCTTGTCCTCCTGGGCCAGGTCGAATTGCGGGGTTCACAAAGCATGCTTTTCCCGGGACATGAGCAGTGGAGACGGGGGTGGGGGGTGGGGGGCAGTTGCGTGCCGGAGTCCTCAGGCCAGGCCAGGCTCTGCAGGCTCGCTCAGTGAGCGTCCAGCCCTGCCCCCACAGCAGCAGGAGGGACAGTCCCCAAGGAAATCACGGAGCCGAGTTCCAGCGGCAGCAGGAGCTCGTGGGTGGCAGGTCCCGGGTGGACGGGCCCTCTTGGTGGCTTCCTGTGGCTCCGTCCCTGCCACCCAGACTGGATGCCAGAGTTCGTTTCCATCTCATCACTGGACATGTGCCCTTCCCGGCACTTACCTGGGTTTGTGCTTC
The DNA here is from genome assembly GCF_051225735.1 of Oryctolagus cuniculus. Taxonomy (NCBI): domain Eukaryota; kingdom Metazoa; phylum Chordata; class Mammalia; order Lagomorpha; family Leporidae; genus Oryctolagus; species Oryctolagus cuniculus. Next base: position 121,249,104 of record NC_142877.1, read on the forward strand.
TTGCTGGTTTACCTGTTGGCGGGTGAGACCGAGGGCAGGTGTGGCCTGTGGGAGTGGGTGTGCTGGGGCGGAGGGGCCCTGGCCGTGGGTCAGAGCTGCTGGGAAGGCAGAGCCAGGGGTTTGCAGGCAGGCAGATGGGCAAGGGGGAGGGGTTAAGGGGCTGCTGGCTTGCCGCACAGGCAGTGGCGCCCAAGGCGGGTGCCAGTGGTGAGCTGAGGCTTGAGGGAGATGATGGTTTGATTCTGGCGGGGGTGGGGGCCAGGCGTGCAGAGTGGTGCTGCCTGCCCTGGGTCTGAATGCACAGGACCCAGCCCTCGCCCGGAAGCTCAACCCGCGGGGCTGATGACCGTCTGGGAGCTTGCGGCTGGGGCTGGGAGCCCACCTGGGAGCTCCTGGCTGCACTGGGCTCAGGCTGCGGGTGCTGGTGTGGGAGGGCAGAGAGGCCACGGGGAGCCCGGGTGGTGGCCTGGCGGGGAGGGGAGGTGGGGCTGGGGAGGGGGTGGTGGAGGGTGCCGGCTTGCGTGAGTGGGAACACCCAGCAGCCCCTGGAGCATGGCTGGAGTGGGCTGAGCTGGGGGCAGCGGCTGTGATCCCATTGCAGGAGTGGCCCGAGACCCCGGCGTGGGGAGAGGTCCCGAGCTCTGAGCGGGGGGCCTCAGCAGAGTGGGGAAGCAGAGAGCTGAGCTGTGTCCAGCCCCTTGGGTGGCCCTGCTCACATTAAGAAGTTAAGAGAGGAACCATGAGGCCAAGGTCGCGGTCCATCCCCAGGGAGCTGTACCCAGCGTGCCCCGAGTCACTCCGTGTCCCAGCCTGGAGCCGGCACAGGCCCCGCTGGGCCCGAGCAGGGACACTGGGGCAGCGGCCTCCCGTCCCAGTGCTGTATCCCCCCCACCCCATGTCCTGAGGGGTCCTCAGTCTCCTCCCTGGGGGCAACAGGCTGGGGGCCCGTGCACTGTGGGGAGAAAGACAAAAACCTGTGCCAGTAGCACCTACGGGCACCTGGGCCGGCGCGGAGCCGCTGACCGGGGCGCGCTCCCTATCACCGCGGTGCGGTGGGAATCCATGGGAGTTCCCACGCTGTGGCGGGGTCAGACCTCAGGGCCGCGGAGATGGCGTGCACCAGCATGTCTGCATGCGTGACGCCAGGGCCCTGGCCCCAGCCCCACCTGCCCTGGGCGTCTGCTCAGGGGCCCTGGCCTCTCCCTGTCCCCCGTGGAGCTCGGGACAAAGCGGGACTCTGTCCCCTCCAGGGCTCTACGCGGGCATCAAGTTTTTCCTCATCGACTTCATCTTCAAGCGCTGCCCGCGGCTGCGCGCCAGGTACGACACGCCCTACATCATCTGGAAGAGCCTGCCCACCGACCCGCAGCTCAAGGAGCGCTCCGGCAACGCCGTGTCCCGCAGGGTGAGCCCCAGCCCACCCGTCCCTCCCGGCACCTTGGGAAGTGGGCAGCTCTCATATTTTGGGGGGTGGCCTTGAAACCACCAACTCAAAGCATTGAGAAACTGTCCCCTGCCATCTCCGGTCCTCTGCTGGGACCACACTGCCACGGGCGGCAGTTGGGCTGGACTGGGGGTCCCCACGGAGCCAGCTCGGGGCAGGAGGGTGTGCTGCTGAGAGCCGGAGCCTGGGGATGGGGGTACCCACCTCGCTCTGCTCCTGACTGAGAGGTTCAGACATTGAGGGCGAGCAGCCCCCGAGAAGGGCGCAGGCCAGCTACAGGCCAGTCGTGAGTCCTGTGGCGCTGGGCCCAGGGCCCTGAGCCAGGATGTGGGAGATCTTGGGGTCCCTCAGGTGGGAGGGGAAGTTCTGGTCCCAGCAGGGCTCCTGGGAAGGCCCAGGAGGGCTTCCAGGTGGAAGGGGGCCTGGAGCACCTTCTGTGTATGGGTGTCCTCTTAGGACCCACCCACGGGTGCCCCTGGGGGTCCCACACAGCAGAGCTTGTCGGGAAGCTGAGCCCAGCTGGCCTGATGGCCTGGCCCACAGACGGACGCTGCCCCAGAGTCAGGCAGCCCCTGCCCCAGCCCGTTGTGTGGGAGGAGGCAAGGGGCCAGTCGGCCCTGGGGTGGCTCGGGCAGGGTCTTTCCTGGGGCTCAAGTTTGCTTAGTGCAGGCCACCGAGGTGGGGAGAGAGCAGGGGCCGAGGCACCCCCCCCAGGCTGCAAGGCTCCTCCCACTTGACCGCCCTCCCGCCCCCGAGCCCACCCGCTCTGTGTCCTGTCCTGGTCGTACGTGTGTCTGCTGTCTCCCTCTTGGCCAGCTGTCTGGGCATGACAAGGTACGGTGTCCGTGTGCAGCCCCTCGGCCTGCTGGGAGCCGATGCCGTGCCTGTGCTGTGCTGTGGTTTCCTTTGTGGCCTGTCCCATGGCTGGATTTGATTCCTGAAACGTTGAAGCCATCACGGCCTCCCCGAGGACCACGTGGGCTTGGCGGGGCTGGGGGGCGGGGTGTCGCTGTGTGGGCTGGCCCAGAGCCTGCACAAGGGGCGTTGGTGTCTGTCAGTGGCCAGAAGTGGCAGCAGTATGGCTGGGGGGGCCTGTGGGCCAGTCTCCCTGCCCAGGGCCTGACTGGGGCCTCATGTGCTGTGGGCAGCTGCAGACGGCCACGTCTCGGAGCTACGTGTCCAGTGCGCCGGCTGGCCTGAGCAAGGACGAAGAGTCCGGTCGCTGCCACACCACCAAGAAGGGCAACTTCCACGAGATCTTTAACCTGACCGAGAACGAGCGGCCACTGGCAGGTGTGTGTGGTGGGCCTGCGGCCTGGCCGGGCACGGGGACAGGGTGGAGGCCGGCCTGGGCGACCCTGGCCTCCCTGCCTCCCCAGCAGACACTCAGATGCCCAGCGGCTGGAGGGAGCCCCGCGTCAGCTCTGAGGCCTGCGGCCCAGCCCAGACAGGCCCTGGCCCTCTGGCCCTCTGTGGCGCTAGAGCTGTTGTCTCGTGGCAGGTGGTCTGTGGCCTGTCTTCCAGGAAGGGCCTCGCATGAAACTCCTGCCTTGCCCCCTGCAGCGGGAGACTTGGAGCTTGGGGGGGTGGGGAACCTGTGCTTTGATGTGCCCCCATGCTCTGGGCTGGCCTAGGGTCGGGTGGCCACGGCGGCTGCTGGCTGCAGTGTGGCATGTCGGGCACCGCCATGCGACCTCAGCTTCCCACAAGGAAGCCAGCACCTGGCAGGCCCCCATGGGTTCCTGCGCTCGTGCCGGGACGTTCTTTGGCGGGGAGACTCGTGCTGATGGGCTCCAGGGCGTTTGCAGGGGGGCCGACGTCACAGGCTGGGTCTCTCCTGGGCAGTGTGTGAGAGCGGCTGGCGCTGCTGCCTCATCAACAGGGACCGGAAGATGCCGACCGACTACATCAGGAACGGGGTCCTGTACGTGACGGAGAAGTGAGTGTCGCGTGGGCTGGGGGCTGCCTGCCCCAGCGCCTTAGGAAGCCTCCCTCTGTGCCTGGAGACCCCCAGCCAGGCCTCAGGGACTCCCGCGTCTCCTGTTGGAGATCCAATGTCGAGAGCCAGTCTTAGCTCAGCACCGCCGAGCGGTGGTTTTGAAATGGGGGGGGGGGGGTCCTCCACGGGGGCCGGGGCCACGCCCACCTCACTCGCTGCATCGTCCCCTTCCCGTCGCCCCCCCCTAGTTACCTGTGCTTTGAAAGCTCCAAATCCGGGTCTTCCAAGAGGAACAAGGTCATCAAGCTGCTGGACATCACCGACATCCAGAAGGTGGGCGCCGCTGACCCCTGCCGGGTTGCAGGAGGGGAGCGTGAGGGTTTCCCAGGGTGCAGTGCGGCCTGGAGCTGGGGGGCCATCTGGAGGCTGCTGCTGCCCGGAGCAGGGCTCATCTGTGGAGGGCTCACATGGAGCCCCCTTCGGGGCACCACGTCCGTGTGGGGTGACACTGTGGCTCCCGTGGTACAGATGAGGAGACGGGGCAGTGAGGTCTGTGTCTCCATTACGGGTGGGCTCCGCTGTGCCCACCACCCTGCTAGCCCAGGGCCCAGGCTGCTGCCACGGTGTGGCTTAGAGCGGGGCACGGAAGCGCCAGTGCTCCGGGAGCTGCTTAGCCGATCTCCGGTGTGGCTCGGCACAAGGAACATGCCTGTGGGTGCACCCCCACCGCCCGCCCCTGGACTGTGGGGGACCACCCCTCCCTCCCCCTGTGGAGAAATGGTGCGCACTCGTGGTCGGGACGCTGGCAGCACTGAGGGTGCCCCATGGGCGCCAGGCTCTGGAGTGGGTGTCCCCACATGCGGTGTCCTTGGGGGTCGGCCCTCCCTGGGCTCAGGCTGGCAGCTGGCGCAGGGCGGGACAGGCCCCGGGCGGCTCTGCGCTCTCAGCCCGAAGGGCGAGGTTACTCGGGTTCTTCTGCACACCAGGCCCTCGGGGTCGTGCCGGGAAGACCCATGCTGACGGCTGTAACGTTTCTTCCAGTACAAAGTCCTGTCTGTCCTCCCGGGCTCGGGCATGGGGATCGCTGTGTCGACGCCATCGACCCAGAAGGTAGGTGCCTGGCAGGTGGCTGAGGGGCTGGGGTGGCTTGGGGCTTGGCTGGGACGAGCTCGGGGCTAGAGGCCGGGCAGCTTGGGCACAGCCCCCTCCGGCCCTTGTGGCAACACCCACCTCGTGTCGAGATCGCAGCCTTTGGTGGTGGTGGTGGGGCTTGCAGTCATGGGACCCTCAGGGAGGCAAGGCCCAGGGTGACGGGGGGGTGGGGGGGCTCAGGAGGGCACTTCCGGGTGGGAACTGCGTCTGGCCCCGAGAGCCCGCGTGGCTGCGGCTGGCCCGGGGCTCGGTTGTGGCGCTCACCGCCGGCGCTCCCTCCCTGGCAGCCGCTCGTGTTCGGCGCCATGGTGCACAGGGACGAAGCGTTCGAGACCATCTTCAGCCAGTACATGAAGATCACCGCAGCGGCGGCCGCCGGTGGCGACAGCTAGCACTGACTCCCCGGGGCATGGCGGGGGCTTTGAAACACTCCGGTCGTGGAAGAACCATGGATATCCTCCTGACCTTCGGCAATAACTCCCCTGCCCTGCGGTTTTGGTTGCATCGATCCCTGCGTTCTGCGGACCTGGCACGAGGGGCCTGGGGCTCCCGACGGCGGTGCCCGGGCATGGCACCGCAGGCGCCCGAGTGACACCAGGGCAGAGGAGCCCCAGGGCCGTCCACGGGACTTGTGGCCACGCACTGCCTTGGCCTTGTCAAGCACACGACCGTGTCCTCCGGCCCAGCCTGGGGGCAGGGGAGGGTCACCCTGCAGGCTCTCCAGAGGCCAGAAGTTCTTCCGCCACCAAAGCCATAGCCGAGGCGCGTGGCGGGCCCCTCCTCCTGGGGTTAAGAAGCAGCGAGCAGCCCCACGGAGGCCCTGACTGCCCGCCAAGAGACGAGCCAGCCCACCTCCGTCAGCCCAACCCTCCTCTGGCTGTCCTCGTGGTGTGGGGGTGGGGCGGGGCACCTTTGCGGGAGCAGAGAGGCTGCTGGGAGCACTGGGCATGCTGGGTGGCCCGCCCTCCCCGAGTCCGGCCTCTCCAGATGGGACCCTGGAGTCGGTGGCCGAAGGGTGGAAGCACAGCTTCGTCCCCTGTGCTCTCTGGACAAGCCAGGGGGACACTGAGGGGCTCTTGGGGTGCTCTGAGCTTTGGTTGTGCTCAAGTGACCCCGCCCCCGGCAGCAGCCCTGGGGGTGGCTGGGGTGGGGGCTGGAGCATCCTCCCCACGGGCTTTGGGGAGTGGCCGAGTGCTGGGGGATGCCCACTAGCGGGAGCACGTGTGACGGGTTTATCCTGGGGCGTCTGCAGGTGGCTCTGCCGTGAGCAGGAAGCCGGGTGGAGACTGGCGCGGGCACCTCCCGCTCTGCCCGTCTCCGCGGTGGGGCCCTCCCACACCTTCCGCTTGTCCCCAGTCCTTTGGGTGTCACTAGATTGTTGTTTTTTGAAGAAACAGAAGATTATATTTTTTACAGAGAGCGAGCTGTTTTTCTTATTTTTGTATCATTTTTCAGATGTGATTTGTACCTTTGCTCCAATCCTCATCCAGGGTGGGGGAGACTTGTGGCGTGGGCCCAGGTCAGCCTTTCACAGGGGCCGGGGGTCACCCGCCAGGGCTAGGGATGGGGGGGGCGCACACATCCTGGCCGTGCAGCTGCCAGTCTTCCAGATTCTGCACATCAGCCTCGTAAATGGAGATGGGACCCTGGCTAAGCGGCGAGTCAGCTCTCGGTGCACCTGGGGGAGACGCAGCCCACCGGGAAGCCCCTGGGTGGGCCTGACCTGTCCCCAGGGATGGCCGCCAGGGTGACGCTCCTCCCCAGGCCCGGGGGCTCCGGGTCTGTGCCTTTGGTAAGGCACTACAATTGTCCCAAGCACAGGGGGTGGGTTGTTCAGCAGGGCAGGTGGTTAAGTTGGAGTCCCTTTAAGGAGAAAGGGAGATGAAAACTGACCACACACTGGGGGGCGGGGCGTCAGGGCCCGCCCCAGATTGGCCAGCAGCAGGCCCGTTTTGGGGTCCCAGGGGGCCAGAAGCAGAGCAGGGCCCTGTTGGCGGGAACCGGGCAGACTCCATTCTGCGACTAATCGTGAACTAGGGTGGATGTCTGGCCACGGCTGGCGCGCTGGTCTGTCTTGGATCTGTACATAGTTGTTACCAGTGTGATTCCTGTTCAACAGAATTCTGAAGAACCGATAAAAACAAAGAAAACCTCTGTAACATTTTTAAGGATACCTTGTTAAAAGAAAAAGTCTTGTATAAATTATAATTTTTATTTAAATAAACCTAAAACGCTTTGTGCTAAGGCTCAGGGCCCTCCAGTTGCTTGGCATGGTCATGTGAGGCTTGGGGGCAGCTGGGGTACCTGTGGTGACCAGCGCTGGACAGTGCCAGGGGTCCAGACACCATGGCTGCCAGGCAAGTGGGTGCCCGGACAGTGGGCACTGGGTGGAGCCGAGGGGGACACTGTTGGGCACAGGCTTTGCCAGTCTGGGGGCAGGAGGCAGGCTCTGGGTCCCACAGGACAGAGGGCAGGGCAGGGAGGCGTGCCCAGGGTTGGCACTGGGCTGGGGGCGGTGGGTTCTCTGGAGACTGGGCTCTGCCCAGCTGAGGCTGCCCAGGGACACTTGTGGCTCAGCCAGGGGAGATGTCAGCACTGGATCTGCCTGCCTTCCGAAGTCGCTGGGGTCAGGTGCACCTGAGGCGGCGTGGCCTCCTGAGCCCCAGCCCCCGGGAGCCCCCAGGAGGCCTGGACCGGGCCAGGCGGCAAGCCATGCAAGGTCAGTCATTTGCAGTCTCTTCCTGTTCACCCACCCACCACCCGTCTGCGCGTCCGTCCGTCCGTCCGTCCACTGCAGGTTGCGCTGGATGCCGGGCCGTGTCCCTGAAGGGACAAGGGTGCCACACACTCGTGCTGTCCCGCCCTCCTCTGTCTCCTCATCCCCCTGGGCCCCAGCTCTGCCCCTGCTCAGCCACAGGGCCGCCCATGCGCCATCCTGCTCGCTGCCTTCCTCACCTGGCTCAGGGAGGCGGAGAGGCTGCAGGGGTGCGAGCACACAGCGGGTGCCGCGGGGTCCGGGGGCTGGGGGCGGCAGAGGCTCCCAGGCCCCACGCGGGACACTTTGGTGGGCATTCCCGCCTCCGCCCAGCCCTCAGCCTGCTTTAAGCGCCTTGCAATTTGCTTGCTTTGGGCTTACTGTCAGGAAGGCAGCCTGTGCCCGCCTGTGTCACAGAGCACCTCTCCCCTGCAGCCCGGGACGCATCTCCCAGGGCTTCTCTTGGCTTTGCCTGGTGGCGAGGGGAGCCCTTGGAATAGAGGGGAGCGCTACCAGCTCCAGCAGAGGCCCTGGGGCCTTTCCAGCTACAGATCGCAAGAGGTCGGTCACCATGGCGTGGGGGTCAGACCCGAGCACACGGGAAAATCAAGCTCTGTGCTCCTGGACCTGGAGCCCTCGTCACAGAGTCTCCTTGCAGCTTGGATGTAGGCTTTGGTGGCTGCAATGAACGAGTGGGTGGAGGAAGGTATAAAGCCCGGCAGGTGCGGGGGCTGGGCCTGGCAGGCTGAAGCCTGATTGACGCGCAGCCCAGCGCCCAGGTGCTACTTCCCGGGGGGGGGGGGCGCCCCATGGAGGGGACAGGGACTGAGTTGCCGGCTGCAGGCACCTGGGGAGCGAGCCAGCAGGTGGGAGGCCCAACTCTCAGGTGAACAGAAGGTAAGGGCGTGGGCACGGGCGTTGTGGGGCGGCCTGCGTGGTCCTCGTGCCTTCGTGACTGTGCCCTGACAGCGCTAAGTCCACACCGGGCCTCCTGCAGCACAAGCCAGGCTGCGTCCTCTGACGGCCCTGGCCCTGGCGTTCACTGTTCCACCTGGGAGCCGACCTCTGTCTCAGCCGACTGGACACTCGAGCAAACATCCGGTCCCTCGAGGGTCAGCGGCCATCAGGTGACGGGGCCCCGGGCCCAGCGCAAGCTTTGGGGCCCGGCTGAGCCTGTGCCTTAGCTGAGCCTGTGCCTTTTCGTGGACTGTGTAGAAGAAGAAAATGCCAAATTCTGCCCAAAGTAGTTTTATTTTGTCTTTTCAAACATTTCAGATCAAATATGCCACCTTCTAATCTTGAAACCAGCAAGATTAGAAAGAGAACGAATCCAGCCTTTCGGTGTCTCCCAGTCACACAGGGGGCCCACCCCGAACTGGGACCCATGCTGCCCGCCTGCAGTGTGCCGCGAGCCGCCAGGCAAGTCCCAGCACCGGCTGGGACCATGCTCACCACCCAACCAGCACCTCTGACCTCTGTCCCCAGCACCCTGAGGTGCAGGAGCTGAGGCTCTGTGGGAATGCGTGCGTGCTGCCCCCTGCCCGGGACCTACATCCCCGGGGCCCCAGAGACAGCACCAGCGTGCAACTCTGACAGGCGCAGGGGGCCTGCTTTGCCTGGTCCCTGCCTCTAGAGTCGGCAGCGGTCTCGGGACAGACCAGAGCGTGGGCCTCGTTCCCCAGGGCCAGGGCAGACTCGGGGGTCTCTGGGGAAAGCGTACAAATGAAGCTGCCCGGTTTCCACCCCACGGGAGCAGCCTGGGAGGGGTGCAGCCTAGGGCGGTGCTGCGGGCCCGTGGGCTACACTGCCTTTCAGGTGCTGGGTCTGTGGTCTTCCAACCCAGGCCCAACGCCGAAGGGAAGCAGCCGGGCCAACCCCCCTCGCAGCAGCCACTGGCGACCAGCCCGCCTCCCTCGGTAACAAACCACGTGCAGGCTGCCCCGCCTGGGTGGCTCTGAAGGAGAGGCGGGAGACGGCGCGTGCTGCACGGGCCGCAGCTGCTCTCGTAACAGTCAAGTTTCCCCGCCCCTGCCCTGCGGACCAGAGCCTCAGCTGCGTGTTCTATGACGTGTGTAACACGGGCATCTCTGAGTGCCCAGGACGCATCAGTCTACAACCAGCAGAGACGGCGCCAGCAGCGAGGACACCGCGTACACGACTCGGATCTCCAGGAGCGAGGCATCAGTAATCGCAGCACGAGGGCGGGCGTGCTGAGTGCCGGGCTGCCCGGGGTGTCCTGGGCTCCCCGCACCGTGGGGGCTAGGCGTGGCGCCAACACTGGATTCACCCTCTCTCCCGATGGATCAATGGATACGCGGCTGTGTTTCCCAGCTCTGCTACAACCCTTCCCCCTGTGGTCTCGGGAGCCCCCGCCCAGCCGGATCGTCCCCGTGTGGCTGGTGGTGCTGCAGCCCACAGTGAGGATCGCCAGCTCGGAGGACGGCAGTCGAGCTCCTCCCCAGAACCTGGTCCCGAGCTGTCACACAGTGGGTCTCGGCCTAAAGTCCCTAGAATCACCGCGGGGACGCCACCGCCAGGCTGAGCCCGCGTGACACAGCCCGAGAGGGACGGCGAGCAGCTGACAAAAGGGACTTTTCCTAAAACGGATATGTGGCTATCAAAAATAAATTTCTACATTTAAACGAATCTATCGCCGTGATCGGGCTGCAGTCGGTGTCCTGGTAACCATCACGCCTGCCACGCGATGGCGTCTCAGCTGTGCACCTCTCGCTTGGGCTCCTCCTCGATGCCGCGGGCAAAGAGCCGAACGAGCTGGCAGTGGACCCTGCGGAGACAGAGCCCTGGCTAAAGCCTGCACCCTCCCCCCGCACGGCTGACCTCAAGCCCCGGCAAGGGGGGGGGGCAGCAGGTGCCGACTGAGGGACACGCACTCCTAACCCCTGAGAGGTTCCATCGGTTTGGTTTTGAGATCCTTAGGACGAGAGAGGGACTGCCAGGGCAGAGCCCGGGGCCAGTGGCTGAGCAGCACCCAGAGCGGAGGGCTGCGAGCCCGGGGCCTCGGGCCGGCGCACGCTCACCTGACCTCGATGGCGGGGCTGTGCAGGATCTCCCCGTCGCAGTTCCAGGAGCTCTTGGCGGCCGAGCGGCAGCAGGCGGGGCTGTCGCTGCACAGCGGCCCGAACCTCTGCTTGGCCCGCTCCTGCAGGTCGCCGTCCTCGCCCTCGGCGTGCTTCGACGTGAAGTGGAATCGCTTCACCCGGTAAACCTCTACGAAGGTGAAGTCAAACTGCGGGGAGAGGGTGGAACTCGGTTGCCCGTGGAGGCACGGGGAGGGCGCCCCCCGCCAGGCGCTCGCCACGCCACTTCCGACACTTCCGGAAACCACAGCCCAGCCACGGGGCCGAGCGCTTTCCACGGAATTCTGGTTGTAAGTTAGTGACCTGTATGGCTTTCCATCTTTTAAATCAAGCACTTCTTTAAAAGCCACAAAAAATAACACTGGACTACACCCTGAGTACGATACAGGTTAAAAACCCCAAGCTTTCGGGGGCAGGCACTTAGCAGTTACCTGGCCCCAGCTTCTTGCTCGTGAGCTCCCTGAAGGGCTGCAGATGAAGGCTCCCCACGTGTGACACCTGCGTGGGATTCCTGGTTTCCGGCCCAGCCCTCACTACCGTAGGCATCTCGGGAATGAACCAGTGCATGAGGGCTCGCTTGCTCACCCTTTGACAGGCAGAGTTAGACAGTGAGAGAGACAGAGAGAAAGGTCTTCCTTCCGTTGGTTCACCCCCAAAATAGCCGCTACAGCCGGCGCACTGTGCTGATCTGAAGGCAGGAGCCAAGTGCTTCCTCCTGGTCTCCCATGGGGTACAGGGCCCAAGCACTTGGGCCATCCTCCACTGCCTTCCCGGGCCACAGCAGAGAGCGGGCCTGGAAGAGGGGCAACCGGGACTAGAACCCAGGGTGCCAGCACCGCAGGCGGAGGATTAGCCTAGTGAGCCACACACCAGCCATGCTCACCCTTTTTTAAAGATGAATTTATTTGGCCGGCGCCGCGGCTCAATAGGCTAATCCTCCACCTAGCGGCGCCAGCACACCGGGTTCTAGTCCCGGTCGGGGCACCGGATTCTGTCCCGGTTGCCCCTCTTCCAGGCCAGCTCTCTGCTGTGGCCAGGGAGGGCAGTGGAGGATGGCCCAAGTGCTTGGGCCCTGCACCCCATGGGAGACCAGGAGAAGTATCTGGCTCCTGCCTTCGGATCAGTGCGGTGCGCCGGCCACGGCGGCCATTGGAGGGTGAACCAACGGCAAAAGGAAGACCTTTCTCTCTGTCTCTCTCTCACTGTCCACTCTGCCTGTCAAAAAAAAAAAAAAAAAAAAAAAGATGTATTTATTTATTTGAAAAGCAGAGGTAGAGGGAGAGATCGCCCATCCGTTGGTTCACTCCCCAAATTCCCGCAACAGTGAGAGCTGGGCCAGTCCAAAGCCGGAGCTTCTTCCAGGTCTCCCGTGTCGGTGCAGGGGCCCAAGCACTTGGGCCATCCTCCACTGCTTTCCCAGGCACATTAGCAGGGAGCTGGATCAGAAGTGGAGCAGCCGGGACTCGAACAGGCACCCATATGGGATGCAGGCGCTGCAGGCAGTGGCTTTACCTGCTTACGCCACAGCACCGGCCCCTGGAAGGGAGCTTGCTCTCTGCTTCTCAGATAAATGATTAAAGAGCAAAGCTTCATTAAAATTAAACTGTGATCACAAATTTCAGCTTGCTGGCATTGTGGCGTAGTGGGTAAAGCCACGACCTGCAGTTGCAGCATCCCATATGGGCGCTGGTTCGAGGCCCGGCTGCTCCACTTCCAATCCAGCTCTCTGCTATGGCCTGGGAGAGCAGAAGGTGGTCCAAGTGCTTGGGCCCCTGTACCCATGTGGGAGACCCGGAAGAAGCTCCTGGCTCCTGGCTTTGGCCTGGCCCAGCTCTGGCTGTTGCAGCCATTTAAGCGGATAGAAGCTCTCTCTTAAATAAAATTAAAAAAAAAAAAAAAAAAAAAAAAAACCTTCATATATATATATATATATATATATATATATATATATGAAAAACAGCCCCAGCCCCCCGTGCTACTGGACTCGGGTCTGTCTCTCCCAGGTGACTGCAGGGGCTGTGACAATGATGACGACAGCATGCTAGAACAGGCGCCATCTGAGTCTGTCTCTCCATCTCATTGTACCCAACTGTTTCTGGAATTCTCTGACATTTTGGCCGATGGACAGGGGGCGTCCCTGCGTGTGTGTGTGTGGGCAGAGACGGGAGTCACTGACTAGCAGCAGAGCGAACAGCTCCATCCTGACTGCACTGTGGGATCCAGGGGCCAGGAGCTGGGGACGGCCGGGCCCTACCCACCTGGTCGTCCTGGTTCCTGTGCCTGACCAGGAACCGCAGGAAGTTGAACCTGGAGCATTTCCGGATGAGGATGAGGTCACAGGACCCGTCTCCCAGGTGGGCAGCCGGGGAGAGGCCCCGGGGGCTCCGGGGACAGGCACAGGACATGTTGGTGGCGTTGATGGCCAGGAACTTCCCGCAGACCACCTGCCACTCCTCCATCTCCTCTGAGGAGAGAGAAGCAGGCCCGCAGTTACAGAGCAGGGCGCGCGCTCTCGTGCCGTGGGGACCCGAGGGCTCCCGACGCAGGGCCGCTGCCCAGGGCGGGCTCGTGTGTGCTGCCCCGGCGCATGACGCGCGGAGTCCGCGAGCCACTTCTGCCGCCTGTCTGCGTCAGGGCTCAGGGCTCAGGGCTCAGGGCTCAGGGCTCCAGGCGGCCTTCACGTTCTTAAGCAGTTGAGAGAAGTCACAAGAACTTCTGAAAATTTGCTGAGATTTCAGTATCCAGAAATAAGGTTTTGAGGGCAGGCAGCCTCACCGCTCATCTACATAATGCACACGGGGCCGCAGCTGCCGTGCAGAGAGGGGGAGGCCGGAGGGGTCTCCGCCGACCCCGCACCCTAGAGCAGGAGGGTGGCCGCGCCGCCAATGCCTGGGCAGTGGCACAGACGCGTGCTGCCCGGAGCAGAGAGAAAGCGGACGCGGGACTCGAGGCAGGACGAGGAGAGGGAGGGGACGGGCCGCCACGGCTGCGTGGCCTTACCGGTGTCTCCCAGGCCGTACAGCGCCTTCTTCTGCTCTTCCTCCAGCTGCTGCTTGCTCTGCCTGCACACAAAGCACCTGGGAGACAGGAACACGACCGCCGTTTGGTTAACCGTGCGGCGCACGGGCCTGGCACACAGGAAGGTCCCGACACTCTTTCCGCGTAATAGATTTCCATGCCAGAGGCTCAACCGAAAGTGCTGCTTGGGTATGCTAAGCTGCATCCTCCAAATCCGGTCTACTTTCACCCTCACATAAGTCGCCACGTCCCCCTCAAACACGAGCGTGTCGCCCTGGAGACGGCCAGGGCACCGCTGGGACACGCGGCTCGGCACCAGCTCCAGCCACAGGTGCCTGGGTGACGCTCATTCACTTCAGATAAACGACGTGACAGCTGTCCGTCCTTGTCAGTAACGATGAATGAACAACTCGGAACTCAGCCGGCAGCTGCAGCGCGGCTTTGGGCCCAGGGACTGAGATCCTCACGCTGTCCGACGGCGCAAGTGCTCAGGCTGCGGACAACAGCCCCTGCCGCCAGCGCTCGGACGTCACGGCCTCCTCACTTACGGAGCCCGCCCAGTTTTAAAGGAAAGGATGCGGCGAGCAAGCGCAGACTGCTGCCCCTCTCCACTGTCACTGTCCCCACTGTCCCCTCTCCACTGTCACTGTCCCCACTGTCCCCTCTCCACTGTCACTGTCCCCACTGTCCCCTCTCCACTGTCACTGTCCCTACTGTCCTGTCTCTACTGTCCCCACTGTCCCCCGTCTGTCACTGTCCCGTCTCCACTGTCACTGTCCCCACTGTCCCCTCTCCACTGTCCCCTCTCCACTGTCACTGTCCCCTCTCCACTGTCACTGTCCCTACTGTCCTGTCTCTACTGTCCCCACTGTCCCCCGTCTGTCACTGTCCCCTCTCCACTGTCACTGTCCCCACTGTCCCCTCTCCACTGTCCCCTCTCCACTGTCACTGTCCCCTCTCCACTGTCACTGTCCCTACTGTCCTGTCTCTACTGTCCCCACTGTCCCCCGTCTGTCACTGTCCCGTCTCCACTGTCACTGTTCCTCACTGTCACTGTTCCTCACTGTCCTGTCTCTACTGTCCCCACTGTCCCCATCTCCACTATCACTGTCTCCACTGTCCCTGTCCCCACTGTCCCATCTCCACTGTCAGCGGCGTGGCCACACAGCCCAGGGCAGTGGAGGTTAGGATTTACTTGTGATCCTTAGACTGCTCGGATACTGGGGGGAGGCCCCAGCTATAGGAGGTGGGGTCCTTGTCAGCCCCCACCCGCACAGAGCGCCCTGGCCAGGTTGACAGCAGCCTCGAGGGCAGGGTCCTGGGCGTCTGGGCTGCTGCTCACTCCCCTCCCCCACGGGGCCACCTTCTCTCTGTCCCCTCCTGGGCTCTCCTGACCCAGGAAGAGCTTCCGCCTTGCAGCATGCGGCAAGAGTGGGCACGCTCTCTGCCAGGGTGGGACCAGGGCCCCACATCCACCTCCTGCCGAGAACTCGGACCCGAGTCCAGCTGCACGGGGCCGTTTCCGGGCGGTGGCCCCCGCGCTGTAGCTGATGACATGGCTGCCTGGCCTTTCCTCCTTGCACCCGTCAGGCCCCGGAGGGCAGAGCAGACCCCACAAGGAGCAGCCTGCCGATGGCCCAGATGGCCCGTGTGGCGCGGCTGCCCTTCCCGTCACAGGGCCGGAGGCGGCTCACGCAGGCCGCCGCCATCTCAGCCTCTGCCTGCGTGGTGACTTCTGCACTCGCCTTGCTTCCAGGAGTAACCCCAACAGCCCCGCCCACAGGAATGGCTTACCCTGCCCGGCAGGGCTTCCCGTCCCGCGGAGACCCCACCGTGTGCTGCGCCGGGAGGAAGGACACAGTCCCCTCGTAGCAGTGGTGCGACAGAAAGGTCTTCACTCCTGAGGACAGGCCGCAGCCCGAGAAACAGCCACGGTCACTG
The DNA here is from genome assembly GCF_051225735.1 of Oryctolagus cuniculus. Taxonomy (NCBI): domain Eukaryota; kingdom Metazoa; phylum Chordata; class Mammalia; order Lagomorpha; family Leporidae; genus Oryctolagus; species Oryctolagus cuniculus. The sequence continues at coordinate 121,264,451 of NC_142877.1, forward strand.
CTCGGTTCTGAAACCACGACGCGGCATCAACCCACCCGCGGGAGCACGGGGCGGGGGCGGGGCAGGATCTCTGCTCATGGTGCCAGTGCCGGCCCCTCCCAAGACCCAGTGGCCAGGGGGCGGCTGGGGGCTTGGTGGCACTGGTCACCACTGGGGTCAGGGACACAGCCTTGGACACAGCCTGCATATTCCCACAGCTCAGGGTCATCACAATGGCCCCGCCTGCCCCAGTGCGTGGCCCCACCAGGCTGTCCCTCAGGCCCACTGTGCTGGGCGGCCCGTGGTGCGCCCCGTGTCCCCTGCACACAGAGCTGGCCTGCTGGACCGGGACAGCCACCAAGCGGACCAGGGAGTGGGGAGGGCTGGCTGCTTCCCCCGGAGGCGCCCTCCCACGTCCCACCGTCCCCGGTTCTGCGTGCCCCTAGACGGGCCCGGGCTGCTCTGTCCGCCTCAGACCAGAGCACCCTGTGCACGGCTCCTTCCTGACCGCTGCCGCCCTGTCCCCGGCAACAGCGCACTGGGGTCCGGGAGGCGGGTGCGGGGCAGAGACCCGAGCTCTGTGCCGGTGACCCACAGGGGACAGACGAGAGCATGAAGGCGCAGGGCAGCTCCCTGGGGTCTGGCAGAGCGCAGCCCACCGGTGCTGTGGGGGAAGCCAGGGAACGGCAGCACAGGTTTGCCGGGGTCACAGCTGTCCCGGCCCCTCGGCCCCTGCTCCCACTCCAGGTTTGGGCAGGCCAGCGGACTTCGGCGTTTCCTGTTTTAATTTCCACCTCACACTGCAGTTTTTAATGTAAGCGCATCTTAGAGCTACGCAGAGCTTCCCAAGTTACCATTCCACTCTCTCACGAGCAAAGTGGTAACGTTTTAGGATTTGGAATTATTCTCGTCAATAGGTCTACTCAAAAGCCAACCATAAAAAGCAGAGGCCACATAAACACAAATCCTGAGACGACACAGCAGAGGCGTTCATCCGAGCAACAATGTCGAACCCCAGGTCTCTGCAGGGTCCCCCCCACCCTCGGAGGCTGGTGGGACGAAACCGCAGCGCGCCCTGCGCTGTGCGGGCGCCGTCCTCGCCGTCCTCTCGAGCTGGCACCGGGTCTCCTCCATCCCAGCTCTGGGCTCAAGGGAAAGGAGAGCTGCCTGCCTCGGGGGCGCCACCTGCACCCGGGAGTCCTACACATGTGCTCCTCCAGGCCCACCACACCTCTGCCTCAGGAACTCCGGGGGGGCCAGGTTTGGGTTCCCACAAGCCACCCTGCCCCCATGCACAGGGTGTGGGTGTCCACACAAGTCTGCGTGCTGACCCAGAACGAGGTGAGTTCGGACGGGGTGAGTGCGGGAGCCGCCCGGCGCCAGTTTTCTCAGCTACAGAGAGTGAACCCCGCGGCCACCCCACAGCCACAGCAGCCCCGGCTCGCAGACACAGGGTCTTGCCCGTGCCCCGCATCCAGAGCAAGGCCCGACTCGGCAAATGAAAGCTCCCGCTGACCTCAGCACGGTGACGGGAGGCCTCGCTGGGGCCAGGCCCTCGCACGGACACCTGGGGCTGAGGGTCCTGTCGCTCGGACTGATTCATGGAGACTGATTTCCAGCTAAAACCTGCAGCTGTCTGAGGCAGCTGGCTCCATCCTGATAGATCAGGTGACCAACAGCCTGGAGTGTGCTGTGTGCCTGTCCGTCGGCAGCGTCCAGCCCGCTTGCCTGGGACTGTGCCGCCACGGTGTAGGCTCAGTCCAGCCCTCGGCCACGTGGGGAGGGCGTGCCTGGGTTGCAGTGTGCGTGAGGACAGAGCCGCGTCACCTGCGACGTCGTATCTGATGAGACCCATCCACCGCTTCCTCTCGCTGTCCTTGATGATGTCCCCGTAGAAGCCGTAGCCCAGCAGGGACACCCAGTACCGCAGCAGCGTGCTGTTGTGGTGGACCGAGGACACGTCCATGGGCAGCGAGTCCCCTGCGGGAACAGCAGACACGGAGTCAAAGCCTCGCCTACCCGCGGGAAACAGCGCTGGGCAGACCTCGGCCACGGGCCGGCCCTTCCACTCAAACCACACAACTGGACTAAAACAGGCCTGGCACCAGCAGGTGGCGCCAGAGTGCGCCCGTGAGGCTGCGGTGGTGTCACAGGGTGGGGGTGGGGGGCTGGGGAGAGGAGCAAAGGCACAGGGTGGGGGTGGGGGGCTGGGGAGAGGAGCAAAGGCACAGGGTGGGGGTGGGGGGCTGGGGAGAGGAGGAAAGGCACAGGGTGGGGGTGGGGGGCTGGGGAGAAGAGGAAAGGCACAGGGTGGGGGTGGGGGGCTGGGGAGAGGAGCAAAGGCACAGGGTGGGGGTGGGGGGCTGGGGAGAGGAGCAAAGGCACAGGGTGGGGGTGGGGGGCTGGGGAGAAGAGGAAAGGCACAGGGTGGGGGTGGGGGGCTGGGGAGAAGAGGAAAGGCACAGGGTGGGGGTGGGGGGTGAAACACAAAGCACCAGGAGGCGGCCGTTCCAAGTCAAACTGTGTGACTTCAGGACAGCAGTCACACCACAAACAGGGCCGGGCCGGAACGGGTGGCCCTCGCCCAAGGGGGTCAACGCCCTTGGCCTGGCGGGCATGTCAGAGAGAGCAGAGGCCACGCGGGTGGCCCCAGCACTGCTGGCCACCCAGGCGAGAAACAGTGGGCGCCCAGGGGAGGGGGAGCCGCGAAGTCAAGGTGATGTGAGCAGAGCCTGGCAGACAGGAAGACTCCCCACAGAGGACGGCAGGGTCAGGCCCCTGGTGTCCCACCAGGGGGCCCCGTCCCCACCTTGGGCCCGTCCTCCCTCAGGACAGTGCTAAGAAGCCGCCGGAGCTGAGCCAGGCTGAGTGAAGATGACTTCTCAGGGTGGGAGCTTGGAGCCAGGGCCCAGGGATGTGGACTGGGCCAGGGAGGCCCGAGGCCTGGCCAGTCACAGGCACTGCCCACGCCGCTGTTCAGGTGCGACAGAGAGGGGCGGTGGGCTCGGGGCCTCACAGGGCCGCCTCGTCGAGCGGGCACTTACCCACCACGATGTGCAAAGCTGACGTCTCGGCGTCATTGGTGCCCACTGTCGAGTAACACACACAGTCCGTGGACCCTGCGGGACACAAGGTTTCACGTCACTGTGGGACCGAGCACTGGGACAGGCACGGCCACGAGTGGGAAATCCGCTCCTCCTCCTCTCCCAGGCCCCGGAGGGAACACGGAGGAGCACAGGGACTGGCCTGCAGACAGCACCACACGGCCCCTTCCAGGGCTGCTCTCGGCAAGCCCGCTGGCGTCAGAGGCCATTCCGGAAGCCCACCTTGGGGTGGGGCCACGGAGAAGCGTGGGCAGCTCCAGCCACACCCTTCATGGCAGGTGCACCTTGTGGCCCCGACCACGACAGCCACGGGAATGCACACAGAGCAGCCTGCGGGGAGAGTGCCCAAGGCGAGGCCACCCACGGAGGCCACGGGAGAAACATCAGGCTTTTCCCACGAGGACCCGCGTTCAGCAGCATCAAGGAGATGCAGGCTGACGGCACTCACTCGGATCCCCAGCCGCCACCCTGGCCGCCACGGGACTCGGAGCCCCCAGCCTCTGCTTCCTTGTCGGTCAAGTGGGGGCGACCACAGCGTGGCCTCCGGCAGTGAGCGCCGGCAGCCGGATCTCTCGTGGGTCACATGGAGGCAGTGGCCTGAGCACACCGCGAGGCGCTTGTTCTGAGCCAGCCGACCACCTAACCGGGGCGCTGAGTTCAGCCCACCCTGGCCAGGGGCGCCTGGAATAGACCAGGTGGTGACGTCTACACCGGACAACACCGCCATGGACACAGAACCATGCATGGGGAGCAGCCACCGGTGCTGACAGCAACAGAAGCCCCAGAACAGTCCACGGGCTGCCAGGCACAGGCGACCGCTGAGGGCCTCTCGGCTTCCATGAGCTCTTACAGTGCCATCAGCGTGTCCACGGAAGGCCACGTGGTGTCACCGCGGCCCCATCTTTATAATAAGGGCTCCCAGGCAACAGGGGTCAGCATTTCTGAGCAGACAGCGGGAGCTGCTTCACTGCCTGAGCCACGCCCATACCCCCCCGAGCCCTTCTCGCCCCCAGAACTCCTCACTGTGTCCAGGGCCCACTGACCGCAGCCCCGGAACCCACCTCCAGGCCCACGTCCTCTGCTGCGGGTCGGCCGCGACCCCTACACTCCGCCAACTCTGGCAGCAGAGACAGCCACGCCCCCGAGTGAGGACGATGCAGCGGGGGTCTCCCCTCCTCCCGCCCTGTGTCCCTGCAGCCCAGGCCACACAGGAGGAGCTGACTGGACCTCACGGCTCTCACACAGATGCCATGGGAAGTACAAAGCGTCACAGAGGAACCCGAGCCAGCGCTCAGTGCTGGAGGAAGCCACCGCTCCCAGCCTTGCCTTAACGGCCGCTCACAGCCATTGGGTGTACAGCTGCAGCCGGGAGGGCCCTGACCAGCGGCCAGTGTCACCAGCTGTCCCATGGCCCCGTGGCACTGTGGCTTGGGAGGACTGGGGCACAGGGGCCAGGGCTCGGACCAACACAGCCCAAGTTCACCCCGTGGGAAGGAGCTAGATGCCTGCCACGGGGCACAGGTGCAGGAGGCAGGGCCGAGGCCGCCCGGCTGAGGACGACGCGGACGCTGGGCAGAGCTGCGGCACGAAGCTGTGCTTTCCACCAGGCTCAGGTCTTTGTGGACGAAGAGCAAGCCACAGAGTGGGTATTTTACCTGCACGCCACAGGCCCCACTCTCCCAGAAACCCAGGGCCACACTCGCTTCTGCCCTCGTCCCGAGGCCCAGGCTGTCCCCGAATGCACAGCGACCGCTCCCAAGTTCATCTCATCCCATTCTTCTGGCCTTCGGACTGCACTGTCATCTTTCAGATGCCCGTGGCACGGCCTCGGCCCTTCAGAAGCTCGGAGTCCGTCTGTCACGGCGGCAGCGCCGTCCGCCAGCTCTCAGGGCGCCTGCGCCTCGCCTGGCAGCTCCCTCCCGCCACCAGCCACGTGTGGCACCCATACCCGGGGCAGAGGAGGGGGTCCACCGTCCTCCCCTGCACACAGGCCGCGGGCTGAGGTCTCGCCACAAATGGCCCCCAAGTGTGCAGCGCGCTTTCTAAGCTCTAACAGCTGAGCATCGCAGGCGCCAGCCTGGCCGCGGGCAAATGCTGCTAAAAGGCAGGCAGAGCCACGAAGGAAAGATGGATCAGAGCCGGTGCCGTGGCTCGATAGGCTAATCCTCTGCCTGTGGCACCTGCACCCCAGGTTCTAGTCCCAGTCGGGGCGCCGGATTCTGTCCCGGTTACCCCTCTTCCAGGCCAGCTCTCTGCTGTGGCCCGGGAGTGCAGTGGAGGATGGCCCAAGTGCTTGGGCCCTGCACCCCCATGGGAGACCAGGAGAAGCACCTGGCTCCTGCCATCGGATCAGCGCAGCAACGGCCGTAGTGGCCATTTGGGGGGTGAACCAATGGAGGGAAGACCTTTCTCTGTCTCTCTCTCACTGCCTATAACTGTCTGTCAGTCTGTCTCTCTCTCTCTCTCTAACTCTGCCTGTCAAAAAAAAAAAAAAAAAAAAAAAAAAGGAATGGATCAGACACGGAGACATCCAACCCCGGAGTACAACACACCACACACACAGTAGAGGGACAAAGGGCTGACAAACCTGAACAAGGCTGCACGGCGTGGCCACCAACCTGACCACCCCCACCCCTCACCCAGAAAAGACAAGGCGCCGAAACAGGGTCACCGAAGCACGGATGGCAGCAGCCATCTGTGGAGGCATGGCAGTCTCAGGGTAAGCAGAGGAACGCAGAGACAGAGAGCGAGCAGGTGCTCTGCCCACCAGACCCGAGAGGAGGGAACGCAGACTCGCTGCCCGTGGTGGGCCACACGGACGGGGCCTGTGTGGGGAGCTCGCAGGCCCAGAGACTCCAGGAGGCCTGTGTGGGGAGCTCGCAGGCCCAGAGACTCCAGGAGGCCTGTGTGGGGAGCTCGCAGGCCCAGAGAACCCACGAAGCCTATGTGGGAGGAGCTCATAGGCCCAGAGACCCCACATCAGGGAACCCCAAGGAAACCATGGCATGCAGCCCCCGAGGGCCACCCTGCAGATGCCCATGTGTTCAGCAAGTGTGGAAGCCACAGCAGAGTAACAGGGACAGATGTGAAGGGGCAGTGGGGGATCCACTCGTTCCCCAGGGCACAGGAGCTGTCGGCAGACAGAGGCCTGTGTGAACCCGTACCAGCCAGCAAGACCGGCACAGCCTGTGCACCTCACACAGCCGCCGTCACCGCTCACCCCACCACCACCGAGGGCACCCGTGCCAGGGTGGGGCCTCCCCGCTGCGAGGGGAGCCGACAGGCGTCACCCGGGGCCCGGGACCCCTCCCATCGCCCTTGCCTTCTCTGAGAGGTCAGCAACCACGGGAGGCCCACAACGGAGGAGGGCGTCGGTGGGGACCCCGCCACAGGGGTGCCTGGTGCTGGTCCTCATGACTGCTAAGAGCCACTGCTTCCCTCGGGGCTCAGGCGCCGAGGTTCCCCGGCAGCCACGGTTCAGAGACCGTCGCGTCAGAGCTCCCGCTGAGGGCCTCACAGGGACCCGGAACAGACAGTGCCCCTCGGTGTGTCATTAAGACCTTGCTCCTGGGGCCGGCACTGTGACGTAGCGAGTAAAGCCGCCACTTGCGGTGCTGGCATCCCATATGGGCGCTGGCTCAAGTCCCAGCTGCTCCTCTTCGGATCCAGCTCTAGGCTGTGGCCTGGGAAAGCAGTAGAAGGTGGCCCAAGTCCTTGGGCCCCTGCACCCCCATGGGAGACCTGGAAGAAGCTCCTGGCTCCTGGCTTCGGACTGGTGCAGCTCCTGCCATTGCGGCCAGTTGGGGAGTGAACCAGCGGATAAAGACCTCTTTCTCTGCCTCTCCTTTCTCTGTGTAACTCTTTCAAATAAATAAATAAATCTTTAAAAAAAAAAAAAAAAAAAAAAACTTGCTCCTGGTCACCTCTTTGCTCGTGCTGAGACCCCCAAGCTGTTACGTCACGCCGGCCCCCTAAAAGCGAGGCTCTGTACTGAGCCCCACAGCGGCCTTGCGGCGCAGCTCATGAGGTCCGTCACTGACTGGGGGTCCACAGGGCAGGTGCACAGGGTGACCCGAGTGATGCTCCCAGCAGCACCGCCTGTGGGAGACAGGGCAGGGTGCAGAATCTGGGGCAGCACAGGGCGGAACATCGCAGCTTGACAAGGCACAGTGGGCTCTGGGCTGCACCTCCGGGTCCCCCTGACGAGGCACAGTGGGCTCTGGGCTGCACCTCCGGGTCCCCCTGACGAGGGCACAGTGGGCTCTGGGCTGCACCTCTGGGTCCCCCTGATGAGGGCACAGTGGGCTCTGGGCTGCACCTCCGGGCCCCCCTGACGAGGCACAGTGGGCTCTGGGCTGCACCTCCGGGTCCCCCTGACGAGGCACAGTGGGCTCTGGGCTGCACCTCCGGGTCCCCCCTGCCCCCCCGGGCCTCCTGTCTTCAATCACGAGTGGGGGTAGTGTGGCACTCGCGCCACAGCGCAGTCAAGAGAGCAGCTTCCACGAGGTGGCCCGGAGCCACTACAGCTGGCGCCAGCCGCTCGCGGCTGGTCAGGTGCAGACCCCTGGGCAGGCGGGCGGGGGAGGAAGGAAGGTGCCTCCCCCTCGCCAAGGGGACCTCAGAGCCGCGCACCAGCAACACCCAGGCCTCATGCTGCTCGACTTAACACTGGGTTCTCAAAGAACTGGGTGCTTCCTGGAGAGCCGCCAAGAACAATCTGGCCAAACCAGCGCGTGTGGGAGGAGCCCGGCCCCCGCGGGCAGCAGGACCCGGCCCCAGCTTCTGCGCCTGCCTGTCCCTCTGTGACCCCTCACCATCGCCCCTGACCCCAGGCCTGCTCTTCCTTCTGCCCCACAACTCCCAGCTCCTGCTCGTCAGCTGAGGTCACTTCTTCCAGAAACCCACCCTGACCAGCCACCAGCCTGCACCCGGGGCACCAGGCACCTCCTGACCCAGGACTGGGCCCCGGGGCCCGCCCCCCTCCTCCCAACAGAGGCCCCTGGGGGCGGGGTCTGCAGAGCCCAGGAGCAGGGCCGGGCTCCAGGTCCCTCACGGACACCATCTCTGGGAACGGAGGATGGCTGCCCCCAGAGCGGCCCCAGGGCTCACCCATGTGAAGGTAAGCGCTGCTACAGCGGGGGCGGGGCGTACCAGCGGGGATGATGCCGATGCGGAGGGCGATGGGCGCCAGCGCGGCCCGAGGGTGGTTCTGGTCGACGCCGGCGCTCCTCTGCGTCCTGCCGATGAGGCCGTGCAGCACCTCGCTGAACATGCCGTCCCCGCCCACACACACGACGCTGCGGAGGGGAGCACGGGCTGCTCAGGGCGGGGAGGCTGCAGGCTGCGCCGGCTGGCCCCGGGGCGCCCACGAGTGCACACCGCACGGAAACAGCTGCGTCCCCCGTGTCGTGGAGGGGAAGCAGAGGGCAGGTCTCGGGTTCACAGGACACCTCGTGGCTGGTGGCAACCCGGAGCCCAGCAGGGAGGCGGCAGGCGGGGTCGGGGGCTCAGCCACAGGCGAGCAGGGCGAGGGGCGCCTTGGCATCTGAGTGAGGCGGTCAGCGTGTCCAGCTGTGTGGGTGCCGGGGCAGTCTTGGGGGTGAGGGTCTTGCCTACACGCTTCTTCGTGGGGCCCAGGCTCCACCCCGTGCCCTCCACGCCTGCACCCTGCCCCGGGGCGGCCCGCCCCCGCAGGGCTGTGGTTTCAAAGCAGCTTCAGTAAAGTGCACAGTGCGGCACCTGCCCCGCTCCAACGGAGGTGGGTGCGCGGACAGTGTCCCTGGGTCACCGGCTGGCCAGCAGAAACTCAAGGGCCGGGAGGGACACGAATGGCATCCCACTGGAACGTGCCGTTCTTGACCCAGGTGCAAGACAGCAGACTCACCCGTCGTACTTGTCCAGGTTCATCTCGTACAAAGCCTCCTGGGCTTGATTGGCACGCTCGGTGACTGCGGGAAACAGGAGCACAGCACACGCTCATTCACACCTGCAAATCCCTATGCGAACGACCCAGAAACCAGGGCCCTGGAAGCCCCCGAGCAGGACTTCCCGTAAGAAGTCCCTTCTGGGACCCCACCTGCTTCCCCCTTCCACGGGGGGCACCCACACGGGAGCCGCCACCTTCTGGCGTGTGAGTGCCAGCAAACACTGGTGCCTCTGAAAGCCACTCCAGCTTCTATCTTACGGTCTTCCCTTATTCTAGCAATTACTTCCAAAATTTTAGAATATTCCAAGGCAGGTGGGTGGCCTAGCAGCTGAGCCGCCAGTTGGAGCCTGCACCCCGTATCTGAGTGCCTGGGTTCCAGGCCCGCCTCCAGTCCTGCTGGTGGCACACCCCGGCAGGCAGTGGTGATGGCTAAGTGCTCAGGGACCTGCCCACTCACACAAGAGACCCAGACCAAGTTCCCAGCTCCTGGCTTGGCCTGGTGCAGACCTGGGTGTTACAGACATTTTGGGAATGAACCAGCCGATAAGAGCACGCTCTGTCTCTGCCTCTCCCTCTCAAGTTAAAAAAATTAAAATTGTTGGCCAGCGCCGCGGCTCACTTGGCTAATCCTCCACCTAGCGGCACCGGCACACTGGGTTCTAGTCCCGGTTGGGGCACCGGATTCTGTCCCGGTTGCCCCTCTTCCAGGCCAGCTCTCTGCTGTGGCCAGGGAGTGCAGTGGAGGATGGCCCAAGTGCTTGGGCCCTGCACCCCATGGGAGACCAGGAGAAGCTGCGGTGGCCATTGGAGGGTGAACCAACGGCAAAAGGAAGACCTTTCTCTCTGTCTCTCTGTCTCTCCTCTCTCTCACTGTCCACTCTGCCTGTCAAAAAATAAAAGTAAAAAAATAAATAAATAAATAAAAATTGTTAAGTTTTTTTTTTTATAGACCAAAACGTAGGATGGCGCCCTTAGTCCACCGTTCTCCATGTCCACGCATTCCCACTGCCTGCTCTGCACACACGCCAGCGCCCTGCTTTCCCATTCAGTCACTTGCATAATTCAAAGTCCTTCGCACGGACATTTCAGAGCGAGGCAACACCCCCAGGCCTCCCGGCTGTGAGCCTCTGGCTCCCGCCCGGGGCACTTAGCTCGTCCCAGAGTCTGTGGTCACAGAAAGCGGCGTGGGCACCTGCCTGTGCTCCCAGGAAGACGTGGGAAACAGCGCTCGGTCGGCAGGCACCTCAGTGTCCGCGCTCCCCGCCCGCAGCGCCACGAGGCCGTGTGATGGCTGCACAGGCCCTGGCCAGCACCGCCTTCCCCATCCTGCTGCAGAGGGGGTCCTCACGAGCCCCTTTGCGGCGAGGTCATCTCTAAGACTCGACCCCTCGCATCTCTTCTTGTGGGAATTCTCTGCCCATATTTGCCCTTCAATTTTTTTTTTTTTTTTTAAGTTTGTTGTTCATTTCATTTGAAAGGCAGAGAGAGCGAGCCAGATAAAGACAAAGAGTTTTTCATCTGCTGGCTCGCTCTCCAAATGCCCATGACAGCCAGGAGCAGGCCAGGACCTCACCCAGGTCTCCCACGTGCGTGGCGGGGGTCACCGAGCTGCCTCCCAGGTGCTGCACCAAACGCCCGGCCGGTTTAGCTTCTCAGCGTCTCTGCGTGCTTCTAAACTACGGCCTGGTTAGGAAGGACGACTCTCGATTCTGCATCCTTCCCACGCTGGTACAGGTTAAAAACTGTGCAACTAGGCCGGCACCGCGGCTCACTAGGCTAATCCTCCGCCTTGCGGCGCCGGCACACCGGGTTCTAGTCCTGGTTGGGGTGCCGGATTCTGTCCCGGTTGCCCCTCTTCCAGACCAGCTCTCTGCTGTGGCCCAGGAGTGCAGTAGAGGATGGCCCAGGTGCTTGGGTCCTGCACCCCATGGGAGATCAGGAGAAGCACCTGGCTCCTGCCATCGGATCAGCGCGTTGCGCCGGCTGCAGCGCACCAGCCACGGCGGCCATTGGAGGGTGAACCAACGGCAAAAGGAAGACCTTTCTCTCTGTCTCTCTCTCTCTCTCACTGTCCACTCTGCCTGTCAAAAATATATAAAAAAAAAAAAAAACAAAAAAAACAAAAAAACTGTGCAACTCAGCCTCCTCCAGGGAGAGCGCCTGGACCACGCTCAGGCTGACCCCTGCAAACGTGACCGAGAAGCCGGGGAATGTGCCCCTTACCGATGACCTCGGTGCTGATGGCGGCCAACGTGAACAACGGCGCCACTTTCCTCTCGTATATCCGCTTGCCTTGTCCTTTTCCTCCGAACGGATTGATAAAAACCAGCAAATGCTTCGGCCTAGATGCTGCAGAGCAAGAACGACCACGCATCAGTCACCACGTCTCACAAAATCAGATCCTCGAATTAAACTCCGCTCCGAGGGTTTTAGGATTCTGCGTGGTCTCTGGATCGGGAAGAACACTGATCAGGAGTTTCTAATCCATGAAAAGTAAAAAGCAAAAGGTGGGCAGAACGGAAGAGGCTTTGCACACCTGCCGGCCGACACAGGCTCACGCGGGGCTGCCTCAGGGGTAAACTCTGCGAGGCAGCCTCGCGCTTCTGCACGCTCAGAGAACAGCAGCGAAATGGATGCACGGAACGGAGCGTGAGGACAGACGGACAGGCAGGCCCGTTAGCAGAGGGCCTGACACAGAGACGGACAGACAGATGCAGAGACAGGCTTCTCCAGTCCTGGTCTCAGTCCCTGCCGAGGCCCTGCTGAACTCCACCCGGGCTCCTTGGGGCAGCCACCCTTATTTTCTTATAACAACTTCCACATTTCCATTCTGGCCAGTTCAAGGGAGGCTGTGAGTGAGAACCTGCTGGCAGCGGGCACCCCAGGCCTGGAGTCTCCACTTCCAAACCCTCTTGAATGTTCAAGGACAAGCGTCCAGCCCTTCTGGGGCCCAGAGAGGCCGCAGCTCCTCTGAGCTGGGGGAGGCCACTGCAGCTGGGGAGGAGAACCAGACAAGGAGCCACCACGAGGCTCACACGGGCCCAGCCCTCTCTCGAACCTGGGGCCAAACGCCCTAAAGCAAGGATCAGCGAGCGGCATCCAGGGAGCAACACTGCTCCACCCAGAGGGGCTCGCTCCAGGAATTTAAAGCACCTACTCAAAGAAGAGACCCTCACAGCCATCTGTGAAGATGAGGAGGCCGTTATCACACCCACTCGTGAGTAAAAATCCAGGGTTCTCAAAAAGCCAGGAGCAGGGGCCAGCACTGTGGAGCAGCAGTTTAAGTTGCCAATCCAGCTCCCTGCTAAGGCACCTGGGAAAGCACCAGAGGATGGTCCAAGTCCTTGGGCCCCTGCACCCACGTGGGAGACCTGAAAGAGGCTCCTGGCTTCAGCCAGGCCAGTCCCAACTGTGTGGCCATTTGGGGAATGAACCAGCAGGTGGAAGAACTCTCTCTCAAACTCCTTTCAAATAAAAATAAATCAACCTCAAAAAAAAAAAAAAAAAAAAAAAAGAAAGAAAGAAGAAAGGAATTCTTGTAACCTGATTTAAAAAATCTATCAAGAACCTAAGGGACCTAATTCTCAAGGGCAGAACGTTAGCAACTCTCCCCTGGGGTCGGGAGCAGACAAGATGCGGCATCTGTCCTTGCCGCCCTGATGATCCAACCAAAACGTAAGAAAAGCTGTGAAAGGAAGCACTGACCCGGAGGCAGCGGGCTGCCGTGCCCAGCGACAGGACCGCGCTTGAGAAGCCACTGTCAAACTCTTAGAAACGGGAAGTGGATTTAGCAAGGTACTGGCTGCAAGATGAAATATAAAATCCCAGCAAGAAAACAGGACAGCAGGGACAAGGGCGGCCTGGCCCACCCCGGGCACAAGGCCCAGGGATGCCCATGCTCCAAGACAGCAAACCTCCAGGGCTCACTCACCGCGCAGCCAAGATCCGGGCGGAGCGCGCTGCGGCGCTAACTGTGAACGGTCAGACGTGCAGCTGTGAGAAGGAAGCCCCTCCATGACCTCGGAGTGGGCAGATGTCTTAGGGCGTCTAACCCACGGGGTTAAATAACGAACTATATTCAAATGAAGAGTGTTCATCACAAGACGCTGATCCAATCAGACAGTGAAGAGCAAGCCAAGGGGAGGGAAGCAACCCATAATTCACAGGCTCAGTGGGCGCGGAGGTCCACGGGGTGAGAGCTCACACATCACTAAGGAGAGGGACCACCACGGCGGCTGAAAGACTAAGCGGCCCCAAACGGCCCACAGACACGTGCGTTTCCCAAGTGTGTCCCCATCCAGGAAATGCGAATTAAAGCCATCGCGTAGAACAACCTTCGCGCCCCGCGGTGGCTGCAGTGAGGGGCCTGGGTCTGCCGTGCGCCCAGAACGCGGCTGCAGCGTCGGCTGGCGCTGCCCTCAACAAACAGCCTGGCACTGGCCACTGGCTTTGGACACAGGCACACTCTACAGCCCCCAGATTCTGACAGAAATGGAGACGCGTCCAGGACACGCATCAGAGCGCCTGCAGCAGCCATCACTCGCCACGGCGCACCAGGAGGCCGCTCACCCACTGGCCATCGGCAGGAACCAGACACCGTGCAGCCAACCACGAGCAACCTACAGCCAGCCACACGCGATGCCACGGACGGACGACACCAACGTGGTGCTGGGCCCCGAAGCCACATGCACCAGAGTCCAAAGCGGCCTGCTTAGAGGTCAGACGGCCGCTGCCCTTTGGGGAGCAACGACCGGGCCCGCAGCTTGGTGGAGTTCGGTGTGAGAAGTCACTGCCCTGTGCCGCTTGCATTTCACTACAACCTCAGCCAACACAGCGGAGCAGAAATAACACCCTTCTATCTTTAGCAGATGACGACTCGTGCACAACACTGCGAGTTTTTCTATGAATCACACAGAAACACACCTGCACCCTCAGAACCAGCGGCCCCACACCCCACACCCGGAAGGCTCACGATGACCACCCCGACAGGTGCAGGTGGGCAGGGAGAACCCAGAGGAGGGCAGGAGAAAGCAAGGCCGCTCTCCGAGCAGACTGCTGCTGGGACACAGGGAGGGTGGGCGCCCTGCGGTCCGGGCAGCAGGCACGGCAGGACCGGCTTGCCACGGCAGCAGGCAGCCAACGCCAGCTCCACAGGGCAAGCCGAGAGCCGGGAGCCAGGTCCTCCAGCCCCGGCGGAAAGCGGAAGCGCCTTCCAAGCGAGGTCATTTTTCTCCAGATACTTTGCCACTCGCTCGTTCCACCCAGATGCCAAAGTAACTCAGACACCAAAGTCACCCAACACACGTGTACTACCTCCCTCCCTCAGCCGTGCTGAGCCGCCAACCCAGCACCTGCACAATGTGGGAGACATGGGATGAACGGCACCTGCCGTCCACTCAGCACACAGCGACCGCCCGCGGACGTGAGAGCCGTGGCCCTCCGTGCACCTGCCGCAGGACCTTCACCGGCGCAGGTGTCACAGGCACACCGCCCCCGCCTTCGGGAGAGGAGCCCGAGGCCAGGACGGTTCAGGCGCTGCCTCATCCCCGCGGCCCGATGCCGGGTCACAGGCCTGAGCCCGTGCTGTCCCCACGGCAGCAGCCGTACAAGCAGCCCGTACTGTCCCATACAGCAGCCGCCTCATCACCGGCACCCCGCTGCCCACACGTACTCAGCTTCTCCAGGAGCTCCCTGAGGGTCTGCAGCCACAGGTGGCACAGCTGCTCGTCGGCGCTCCAGAACGTCACCTGTGCCCACTTCCAGCGGTGCTGCCGCGCCCTCTTCACGCAGTGAACTGCAGAGACAACGGGCCGTGAGCGCGGTGCCCCGCCCCCGCCCCCGCCGCCCCCTGCTCCTCCGTGAGCGGGAAACTACTTCTCAGACCTCTGCGCCACGGGAAAAATAGAGGTGGCTGCAGCCACAAGGTTAACTGAGAGGGGGTCCTGGGAAAAGATCCCGCGAAGACGGAGCCCAGCGCGTGCCCGCGAGGAGCCCTGGGGAAGGCGGGGCCCCGCCACCTGTGAAGGCATGCGGCTTCTCCATCTTCTGCCAGCGGCCGCTGGGGTGGTGCCTCCCGCGCACCTCGGCCTCCTCCACGGTGATGATCTCCGACACGGGCACGCAGCAGGCATCTGTGAAGACAGCACAGCCTCAGGGACGGCCGTCAGAACCCTCACGGAGAAACACGCCCACCAGGACCAGGGCCCACCCTGCCCAACGTCCCCACGGACACCGAAAACCACGCAAGGGGGCCCTTGGCCGGCGTTTTCCCCAACAGAGGCAGGTGCGACGTCCCCTCCCCCAGGCAGGCCGGCTACAGGTGCTACACCTGGGGAGACATGTCCCTGACAGGACAGCAAGGGGGGCGCGCATCAGAGTCAGGGCCCAACCACAGCGGGGATGAGGGATGGTTTCTAGAAAGATCTAACACAAGAGGAGCACAGGGGACAACAGCGCCCAACATTGTCTAAGGCAGGAACCCAGGAGGAGGCAGGTTCGGCCCCGGTCACCCCGGCAGCCGTGGGAATGACAGGCTGCGCCCGGAGCCAGGGAGGACCCCTGGGAACGGCCGAGCTCCGAAAGCTGCCGGCAGGGCCTTTTGTGTCTGCGTTTGTGAACACTAACTCGTCGTTAGCTTCCCGGAGTGACGGCCGAACGTCACTAAGGCTCTTTCTGCAACGGCTACATGGAAACAAGCACCGCACTGCCGTGCGCCTGTGGTCACTGTGCACCGTCTTTAAAGTCACTGCCCACGGGCCCAGTCACGGAGCCTGGGGAGGCCGTGCCTGCACTGGGCTTCCGATGCCTGCAGGGAGGTCAGGGTCCTCCGTGGAGGGGCAGGAAGTCCAGCTGCCCAGGGCAGGTGGTCCACAAAGCTGTGCAGAGCCCGCTCGTGCACACAGGTGTCGGACGGAGGGTGGAGGGGCCTCCCTCCTGGGCTCCCCGTCTCGTCACTGTGTCTCCAAAATGCAGTTTCCACCCAGTTCCTATTCCCTGCCCCGCCCCACCCCGAGAAGCCCAGACCCACAGCTCCAGGCTGCAGCCCTGCCCACATCCTCCCTGCCTGCAGGTGGGCACTGACCCTGGGCATCCTGACACCTGCCCACCTCCGCCACCAGCTGCTGGGCATGGCTCTTTCTCGGCACCACCGTCACTGCCTGAGATGCTGGCCTCGCCTTCCCCAGCCCCAGCCCTGGAAACCCTGTGACTGCGCCCGTTGGGGGACGCCCAGGACAGACGCCGTCCTCGCCGACTCAGCTGGGAACTCAACAGGGCTGACGAGCAGTCAGACGCACACGGCAGGCAGGGGCGGAGCCCGGGTCTCACTGTCGCCCCACGCTGACGGGGACTTCAGAAAGGGAACTGAGCTGCTCTACTTCCCATCAGCTCCCTGCTCGTGCGCCTGGGAAAGCAGTGCCCCTGCACCCGCATGGAGACCAGGATGCAGCTCCTGGCTTCCGGCTTCTGCCTGGCCAGCCCCAGCTGTTGTGGCCATCTGGGAGTGACCCAGCAGAGGGAAGAGCTCACTCGCTCTCTTTCTCCCCGCCCCCCCACCGTAACTCTGCCTTTCAAAAAAAAAAAAGAGAAAAGAAAGCTAAACCAAGGGTTCATGCACGTGACAGGTGTTCCCTAAGCAGCACTTCCTGTCCCATCAAAGACTCTGCCTCCCCCGTCCCCCCAGCCCCTCATTACCCCAAGGAGAACCCTTCACTGTGAAGGCACTCACTCCCACAACTCGAGCCACAACTGCGCACCAGGCACGAAGCCCCCTTCAGTCCCAAACCCTCAGTCCTCAGTGGGAGACCAAGAACCAGACCAGGAATCCAGGAAAACAGAATTTACGGTGGGGAGTACAGGGGCCACTGACTGGCAGCCCGCAAAGAGCCCAGGTCGTCTCCTATGAGGTCATGGGGACCGTGGGAAGGGGGCACCGAGGCCCAAGAACCCTGCCCTCCACCAGTCAGCTGGACGCACACAGGCAGAGGCCCGGGCAGGAAACAGGAAGAACACCCCGCAGGGCTGAGGGCGAAGGCGGGAGCCAGGGGCACTGACGTCTCTCTGAGCTCTGCATCCTGTGCCACGTGGCCCCAAGCACCACAGCTGCAAGTGCAGGGACAAGGTGAGCTGCCCTAGCGGCAGGCTGCCTCCACACCCCTGGGACGGGACCCAGGGAGCACCTGCTGGGTGGGGGGAGATCCAGGAAAGTCCCAAGGCAGGGCCAGCTTTAAACAGTCTGTGCTTCCTGGCTCTACTCTGGCACTCCCCGAGCACGCCCCCAGAGAGCAGCGCGTGGCCGGCTCAGACCCCGGCGTGTCTGGTGGTGTCTGTCCACAGAGGGCAGCATCGTGGCCGGCTCTGACCCAGCATGGCTGGTGGCATCTGTCCACAGAGGGCAGTGTCATGGCCGGCTCTGACCCAGCGTGGCTGGTGGTGTCTGTCCAGAGGGCAGCGTCGTGGCCAGCTCTGACGCTGGTGTGGCTGGTGGTGTCTGTCCACAGAGGGTGCAGGGGCTGAAGCTCTGGGGGTGCCCTTCTTCTATCAATAAACCTGCCGAGCTTATCTAAGCCAACCTTGGCGACAGATGCTCTTCTTCTCTTGGTGGGGTGGGGTCCCCACACCCCAGGACACTGCCTAGACCAGGATTCTCACCCCAGCACCACAGACCGCTGACGCCCCAGCTCACCCTGGACCCTGGGAGGCTGAGCAGCAGCCCTGGCCCCTACCGCCCAGCACCGGCAGCTCCCCGACATGGCCAGGGTCGGCAGTCTCCTGGGGGCAGCTTCATGCCCCCCTAGTCAAGAGCAATCATATTAGGAGTGACCATGCATACTTAGCAACCCCTTATTTAAGTAGAAACACAAACGCAAACGCAAGGCCAGTCCCGGGACACACGTGGTGGCACGGGGAAGGGCGGGCCTCTCCGGGTGTGGCGTGTCCCTGAGCAGGCCTGGGAGCCCCAACACAGCCCACAAGCTCCTCACACCACGCTTCTCTGTGTAAACACCCCCCTGGGGCCCCAGCAGGAACTGCTCCTCCTGCACCCCCGCGCCCGGCGCCGGCAGCCACCTCGTGAGAAGGGAACTGGGTTCCTCCCTCTACAGGCCCCACCTAACACCATCTGAGTTTCAGGGGGAACCAGCCCCACACTGGGCCCCCACCCTCCTGTGCATCTCCCCCAGCGCTCCCCTGGCGCCCACTCCCAGGATTTCCCCTCGCAAGCCCAGCGCATGCACAGAACCCAAACGAGGGTGACAAATGTCACCCCTGTCTGGGTCTGTCAGTGAGTGGTGTCTCCCACTGAAGTCTGCCTGTCCCCCCACCCCACCCAGGGCACCAGTGTCCCACTCACCATGCAAGTCACACAGCCCCCCACCCAGGGTCTGTTCCAACCCCCAGCCTTCATCTTGAAGCCCCAAGACCCCCAAACACGGTCCCAGCTCTGAGAGCCCTGCAGCCCCGGCCCCCACCCCGCCCGGCTCCAGGACCACTTCTCTCTGACCTCAGAGGGGCCCCGCCCACTCTGCTCAGAGCTGTGAACGTGACCCTGGCCATGTCCTCACACCAGGGCCCGGCCAGCCCCGAGTCCAGCCCTGGTCTCCTTATTGCCGGCCACGTGGCTCGCACATGGCCTCACCGGCTTTGCCAGAGGCCACATGCGAGGGTCAGCTTTGTGCTACGTCCGCCTGACACCCGTGAGGGAGGAGCAAGGGCTCCTGGTACCCGCGAGGAAGAGACTCAGCAGGAAAACAATGTGTCCAAGACACAGTCGGAGAAGAGCAGCACGGGGCCGGCTCCTGGGAACCCCCTGCAACGAGAGCCTGCCTAACTCAGGTGCCCCCACCTGCCGACCCTCACCTGCACACACCTGGTCAGGTCTCCCACAAACCCACACACAGGACAGGGCCGGGGTCGAGGCGGTGGAGCGCTGCCAGCCGGGCCTCCCACAGCCACCAGGAGGCCCCAGGCAGGGACGTGGGATTAAGCCAGCTCAGTCATGGCTGCGACCGTTCCCCATGATACTTCTCACCCACAAGCGTCCCGGGGGAGTGGGTGAGGGGGCTGGGGGAGAGAGGTGGTCATGGCCCACCCCACGGGTGCTGGTAGGTGACGACAAGGCTGCTGTGACCCCAAATGCCCAACCTCCACGAGCACCGACCAATGAAGACCCCTGGAGATCCGAGACGGGGCAGGCATCGGGTGCACTGGCCTAAGCCGCCCCCTGCAGTGCCAGCACCCCTGAGCTCAGAGCCGAGTCCCGGCTGCGGCACTTCCGATCCAGCTCCCTGCTAACGGCCTGGGAAAGCAGCAGAGGGCGGTCACGTGCTTGGGTCCCTGCATCCACATGGGAGACTTGCATGGGGCTGCAGGCTCCTGGCTTCAGCCTGGCCCAGCTCCAGCCATTTGGGGAGTGAACTAGCAGATGGAAAATCTCTCCCTAATAGCCTTTCAAATAAAGAAATCTTGAGAGAGAGAGAGAGAGAGAGATCTGCGTCTACAGCAAATCCAGCTCCCCCGTGGCTGCACACAACACAAGCACACAGCCTGGGAACACGCTGCTCCATAAACAGCGGCTGTACAAACACCTGCTGTTGGTGAGAATTGAAAGGTAAGCACTTGCCTAGAAAAGAAAGACCAAAACCCATATTTGTGCCCACACCTGGCATGAAGAACTCAGAAATACCAAGCCGAAAACCATCGGCCTGGGGGCGGGCAGACTATGCGTGCCACACACCCGGCACAGCACTCATCTGTCACACAACAGACACAAGAGGATGTGGGAAAGGGACGCCCCGTGGCGCCAGCGGCTCAGCACTGAGGGGCGGCTGCCCTAGGCGCGGAGCCGACTCGACCCAACCTCAGCAGGAGCAGCAGCAGCTTTTTGGGGTGCCCTGATGTGTCGCCACGGCCTCCTCAAACTCATCACCACCCGCTTGGGTCTGGCAGGGCCCTCGCTTCTTGGGACATCACCTACAGCACAAAGTACTTTTCTGATTCCAAAAAGGCACCAGGACCCTGCCAATGTGAACAACCCATGTCCCTCGGCAAGCACCCACCTGGGAAGGCAGCCCCTGGTGTGGGGGAGCCAGCACTACATAAGCGCCACTGCATGCCTCCAGACTGTGCTGGGAGCTTCTACAACACTGCTCCGACTCAGTCACACACTTGCCCTACTTCTCAGTGTTACCCAGACTCGACCCTAAGTTCCCCAGACATGAGCAGCCCCCACTTTCGGAGCTGTGCTCACACAAAGCAGGTGGGTGGGTGGGTGGTACCAGGTGCAGCGACCCGAGGGCCGGGCCCACTGGGCCACCTGAGAATACCACGGGTTGCACGTCGATGTGGTCACACAAAGACACGCCCCGAGTCCGGATTTTTACATAAAATCTTCTGGTTTTAAAATGTTGGCTACTGGAGCCAGCACTGCGGCACAGAACGTTAAAGCCTCTGCCTGTGGCACTGGCATCTATGGATGCCTGTTTGTGTCCTGGCTGTCCCTCTTCTGATCCAGCTCTCTGCTACGGCCTGGGAAAGCAGTGGGAGACAGCCCAAGAGCCTGAACCCCTGCACCCACATGGGAGACCTGGAAGAAGCTCCTGGCTCCTGGCTCTGGATCGGCCCTAGCTTTGGCCATTGCAGCCATATAGGGAGTGAACCAGCAGATGGAAGACCTCTCTCTCTGTCTCTCTGTCTGTAACTTTGCCTCTAAAATAAATAAATACATCTTTTTTTAAAAATGCTGGCTACAATTCAATGAGGAGAAGAAAGTTTACCGCGCAGGTCTGACAAGGAACTATCTCCTGGCCCCGGGAGCCTGACCAGAAAGACAGAGGTCGAAAAACATGTAAGCCCCAACCACAGCCACGCTCCCCACCCACCCTGACACAGAGGGCGGAAGACAAGATCCGATTTCCATCAGCAAACACAGGCACACAGCTCCTTGTCACTTGCTGTGAACCACACACAGCCACAAAGCCGCCAGACCCGCCCACGGCGGACGCTGCTTAGGCTAGAAGAGGGGCTGCCTCCGGGTCGCGCTCTGCATGGGCAGGTTTCTGGCTGGAACCATCTTTTCCTTAGTGGTTTGTTTTAATAGTAAAGCCACGGCTATACCCTCGCTAGCCCCCAAGTCCCTGCCACTCACAGGGGGTCCTTCCCACAGACAGTGCACTTGTCTTTCCCAGGGAACTGTGACCTCTGACCCTTGCCTATACACCACTAGGCAGCACTTCCACTTGTCTTGAGGACACGATGTCCATTCCCCAGAGAGCCTTCCTCCCCCTAAAGCAGCCCCTCCCCAGGACACCAGCACGGGGTCCTGTGGCCTGCCCACCTCTGCCTGTCCCCGTGGCGCACCAGCAGATGCCCATGGACCCTGCCAGGACGACTGTCTCTCACAGCCTCTGCCTCAACTTCCTCAACCTGCACGCAGCTCCCCACCCTTCCCGAAGCCAAGCCCTCTGCCCTCACTGCAGCCCCATGGGAGCACAGTGCTGCAGTTGGAATCCCAGCTCCAGCACTGCTCCCCTGTCCCACCCTGGGCCGGCTGCTTGGTCTCTCCGTGCCTCTGTGACTTTGTCTGCAAGAGGGCGATGCACGAGAATTACAGGGATCATCGCAGGCAACGTGCTGAGAGCCTGGCGCTCGCTGTCGGCACCACTCGCTCTCTCACCCAGGCCAGCGACGCCTTGCAACTCAACTGTGCACGTGGGACACTGTGCTACAAAGTGCACCTGCTCTCGGAGAGAATTCACGCAGAGGCAGGCAGAGGCGGCCCGGAGGAAGTGGAGGGAAGGCAGAGCCCAGCCAGCGCTGACACAGGCAGCAGTGAGGTTTGCGGCGAGGTTCTTGTGCAAGATGAGGGGGCGGGGACTGGGCACCCCAGGGCACACCGAGACTCCGTGGGCGGCAAGTTCACGCGTCACCCTTCCAGATCATTCTAGGCATTCTTTCATGCCAATGTTTCAAGATGTACTTTCCTATGAAAGGGCATCTGATTATCAGAGGCGTCAGGCTTTTAGGGGGGACTCTGAAGTGAGTCACAAGGATCCGAGTGACCCCGAGGTGCTCAGACAGCATCCCAGGCAGTGGAGCCCAGCCTCCACTCCATCAGCACACAGTGAGCACCTTTCACTCAGTAAATATCCACTGGGCAGACGGGTGTAGACGGGGAGGGAGCTGCGCCTCCTGCCGTGAGCACCCCCACCAGGGGGCAGTGCCACTGCTGACTTCACAACTCACCCAGACTGGGCTGGGGGTGTGCGGGCAGTGGGGGAGGATAGGCACAGGGTCCACAACTGTCAGTCACGGGGAAGAGCTCAGAGGCGGTGCAGGCAGTGCCAAGTCCCCAAGGCCCAAGGGCTCTGCCAGGCTCAGGAGCCCAAGCAGCCAAGTGGGACTGGCGCAGAGAAGGGCGAGGCCAGAGGATGAGTCGGGGCGGGAGCCTGAAGAATGCAGGGCTGGACTCTGCCTCTCCTGTGGGAGGCACCAGAGGCCCTGGAAGGAAAACTGATGGAGCCTGCGCCCGCCAGCCCTGGCGCCCAAAGGAGGGCAGAGCCAAGCCAAGCCCAGCGCCTCAAGGCGTACACCCCTGAGAGTCATGGGCACCGAGGCCTAGGGCCACCCACCTCCCCCAGGTCTCAGGGAAACGCTCCAGCCACAGTCGGGCGAGCTGCTGCAGATGCACGCAGCCTGGGCACTGGTGCCAGACCATTACGGGAGGCACAGGCAGAACAGGAACACAGGAGGCCGCTCACGTGCACCTGCAGCCCCGACCAGGGACCTTGTGCAGGGAACTGCTCAGACGCTCAGCCCCTCCAGGGACAGCCTGCTGGGGCAGAGGTGGGGTGCAGGGAGGGCCCAGGGAAGGGGTGAGACATGTGTCATGGCACACAGAGCCCCACAAACCTGCTGCTCCCTCTGTTCCCCAAGCAGAAGGCAGTCCGAGGCTGTCATTAAAGCAAAGTGGACCGTCAGGGGACGCCCGAACAGCCAGTGGGCAGGGAAGGTGGGGGGGTGGCTGGGGGCTGGCACTTTTCAGCCCAGAAACCTCCACACACTCACTTATCCCTTGAGCAGGGACAGCAGGAGGGACAGATGTCCCAGTGGTGTCAGTTCACTCTCAGCTGCAGGAAGGCAGAGGTCAACACCCCCCAACCGGTGCCCCGGGGGAAGGAGGACGCATTCTGACTCGGCTGCTTTTTCTGTTTTTACAGATTGATTGATTTAAAAGGCAGAGGGAGGGAGGGAGGGAGAGAGGGAGGGAGAGAGGGAAACAGAGACATTCTATCAGCTGGCTCATTCCTCCAAATGGCTGCAAAAGCTGGAGCTGGGCCAGGCTGAAGTCAGGAGCCAGGAGCGTCATCTGAGCCTCCCACGTGGGTACAGGGGCTCAAGCACTTGGGTCCTCTTCTGATGCTTTCCCAGGAGCATTAGCAGGGAGCTGCATCAGAACTGGTGCGACCAGGACTCGAACTAGAGTCCAGTGGGATGCTGGTGTTGCAGGCAGCAGCTTAACCAGCTGTGCTACAATGCCGGCTACCTCCTGCAAGCTTTCAAAAGCACTTTGTGCCTTCAGGCCAGCTGCAGCACCAGGGACCTCCTCCACACTTTCAGGATAACCCTCAGTGGCCGCCTAAGGTGCTGGACTTCCAACAGCCTGCGCCAGCCCAAACCCAGCCAGCCCTACCAGCCCCGTCCTCTGCCCAGGACAGGATCAGCACGCAGACTTCGAGAGGGCCTGGACCTGAGGCCATCACCCACCTCTCGGGGGAGGGCTGTGGCATGCAGACCAGGCCCACTGGTCCTCAGGGCTGGCCTTCTCGCAGCTGGAAGGTTCCAGAGGACAGGGCAGATCCTGAAGAAGGCCTGTCAGTCACGTGCTGGCCTCTAACACGGCGAGCCAGGTTCTGCTGGCTGGCACCTCGGCTGACAGAAAGCCCACCCACCTGACTGCCCTCACGCCTCGGACCACAGGAATCCTGCCCAGCCTTCCCATCCCGCACACGGGCCGGGGCCCAAGGACGCACACGGCTCAGTGCCTCAGGCCACCTGTGCGGGGAACGTGGCTGAGCCCTGCTCAACGGTATGCTCCTTCCTCACCCCACCTGCAGGCACCGTGCCGGCCTGCGCAGCGGCATCCTGGACTTCCGGTCCTGGCCAGCCTCTCTCCCACTGAACACAACCAGCACCCTGCACAAGACAGCAGAACAGGGGACCAGCCGAGGACACGGAAGCCGTGGCAGGTGCACCGGGGAGGAGCTGCAAGGCGGGGCCCCGAGTCTCAGGGCTGCTCCTTTCCTCCATTTCCACCGTGGGCTGAGGGCAGCAGAGGTAAGGAAGAGCAGGTACAGACCGTGGAAAATAGAAAACCCACTCCCCTGGCCAAAGGCGGCACAGCAGCAGGGCCGGGGCCCCCGAGAAGGAGAGAAACCCAGGGACTCCCTCCCAGCACCAGACTTGCCACTGTTGCCCAGCCTGGCTGAGTGCTGGCTTTAAAAAAAGGAAAATTCTCTGAAGTATTTTAACAGGATTCCGTCTT
The DNA here is from genome assembly GCF_051225735.1 of Oryctolagus cuniculus. Classification (NCBI taxonomy): domain Eukaryota; kingdom Metazoa; phylum Chordata; class Mammalia; order Lagomorpha; family Leporidae; genus Oryctolagus; species Oryctolagus cuniculus. The sequence goes on from NC_142877.1 coordinate 121,288,998, forward strand.
GTCCAGGATACAATTCCAAGTTAAGTGACACACCAAGAGCCGGGAAACACTAACACTCTCAAGGGAACAACCAGTGGGCACCAGACAAACCTAGGGTGACCTGGATGTTGGCTGTATCTGATAAACCCTTCAAAAAAACTGTTGCAAACATGCTCGCTTAGGTGTCTGTTACTAGGTAACTGTTGCAAACTTGCTCACTTAGGTATCCTCAAAGTAGACGGAAAGATACAAGGTTTCAGGAGCACAAGAGGAACTGTCAGGCCAGCTGTCCATGTTACACCTTAGAGTCCACGCTGCTGCACTTGCCAGCTCGCTCCCTGGAGAGCAGAGGACTGCCTAGTGCCTGAGCCCCTGCACCCAGGGGAGACCCAGATGCAGCTCCAGGCTCCTGGCTTCCGCTGCTGCGGCCATCTGGGGAGTGAACTAGCAGATGGAAGATCGCAATCTCAATCTCTCTTTGTGTGTGTCTTCCAAGTAAAATAAACAAATCATACCAAAAACACAAACAAATGGAAACTCAGGGCTGGGAAGGTCAGTATCTGAAATGAAGATCGCTGGGCGGGCTCCGCGCTGGAGCAGACAGAGGAAGGGCAGCCGGGCTGAACCGGAATCCTCTCTTCCACTCTGAGCAACACAGAGGAAAACAGTGTCTTAAATGCACAGGGACTGCTTCTGAGAAAATGGACCACGTGCTCGCCACTCATGAAACAAGCACAAGACTTGCAAAGCTGGAGAGGAGGCAGCTGCCCCGGGACCTGGGGACCTGAGAGAGGACACGGTGCGGGTGCCCTGGGTTTCCTTTGGCCTCATGTGTCTTGGATTTGGAGCTGAAGCAGCCTGAAGTCCCCCAGTGCCAATGGGTGCAAACAGAAGACCCAGCAAGCACCTGCTGCCCCGAGCCAAGGCCCAGGAAAGGGGCAGCCTCCTCAGAGCAACGGGCCCATCTCCCTCCGCCCCAGTCAGCAACGTCCAGCTGTAGCCCAGCCCCACCCTCAAGAGGCTGTGCTGAGACGCCCGACAACCCCTGCCAGGGCTGTGCTAAGCCAAGCAGTCAGCAGCCGGCCAAGGCCTCACTCCTCCCTCCCCAGGTGTCAGTGGGCACCAAAGGGCAGCCTGGACTCTCCCTCCCCTCTTCCTCCCCCGGGTGACCCCTGCAGACTCAGCACTTTCACCACCACACCTTGGGGAACAGCAACAAGGCATGGAGGCCTAGCGGGGAGTCAGTCCCCACCCCCGCCAGGCCAGGGCCCCCTCTTCTAGGGAGCAGCGGCATCACAGACCGCAGCTGAAACAGAAGGTTCATGTGAGAGCTGGAGTCTCAGGTCGTTCTACAAACGTCCAGACTTCAGTAGGAAATCAGTGACCACACCCAGAACCAGGAAGGTCACCAGCAGCGGACGCTAACACCACGGCGGCCAGGACGCTGGCCCTCTCCGGCAGGAACGTGCTTCACAAGCAATGGCAAATCCACCTGAAACAAATGGAGGTCGGCGCCAGCAAGCCTCGCAGAGAGGCCAGGTAAAGAAAGGAGATGGCAGGGAGAGCAAGCGGAAGGCTCAGGACTCAAACATGCAGCAAGCCAAGAGAGGACAGACAGGTGCACTCCGTGGAAGGACGGAAGGCAAGAAAGCAGAAATCATCCAGCTTGGAAAAAAGAGAAAAACAGAGTCCGGGCCTGCAGGTTCTAACAGAAGATCTAACATCCACTGCACTGGTGTTCCCGGAGGGGAGGAAGAGCAGAGCTGGAGAAACACTCGAGGTATGGCTGGCAAATCCCCAACTTTGGCAAAAGACAAAATCCTACAGATTCGACAAGCTGAGTGCCCCTCAGATGGGGCCTGGGGCTGGCGCTGTGGCACAAAGGGAAGATGCTGCAAGGGCATCCTGATCCCCCCCAGAATGCCTGGTTCCTGCCCTGCATCCCCCCACTCAGAGGGCCTGGTCCCTGCCCTGTATCCCCCCCAGAGTGCCTGCCCTGCATCCCCCCACCCAGAGTGCCTGGTCCCTGCCCTGCATCCCCCCACCCAGAATGCCTGGTCCCTGCCCTGCATTCCCCCCACCCAGAGTGCCTGGTCCCTGCCCTGCATCCCCCCACCCAGAATGCCTGGTCCCTGCCCTGCATCCCCCCTAGAGTGCCTGGTCCCTGTATCCCCCCCCCCAGAGTGTCTGGTCCCTGCATCCACCACCCCCCACCCAGAGTGCCTGGTTCCTGCCCTGTATCCCCCCCCCAGAGTGCCTGGTCCCTGTATCCCCCCCCCCAGAGTGTCTGGTCCCTGCATCCACCACCCCCCACCCAGAGTGCCTGGTTCCTGCCCTGTATCCCCCCCCCCCCAGAGTGCCTGGTTCCTGCATCCACCCACCCCCAGAGTGCCTGGTTCCTGCATCCACCCACCCCCAGAGTGCCTGGTTCCTGCATCCACCCACCCCCAGAGTGCCTGGTCCCTGGTCCTGCTCTTTCACTCCCCCCCCCCAAGTGGGCACAGCAGGTGGTGGCTCAAGTGCTTGGGCCCCTGCCTCCCACGTGGAAGACCAGGATGGAGTTCTGGGCTCTGCTCTGTGCATTTGGGCAGTGAATCATGGTTGCAAGATCTCTGTCTCTCTCTCTCTCTTCCCCTGTGTCGCCCTGAAGGCAGTGGCTCATTCCTTAAGTGGTGAGGGAAGAACTGTCCCCCTGGAATCCTAATTCCAGCAAACATGTCCCCCAGACAAAGGGAATCAAGACAACTTGTGGCCAGCAGACTCGCCCAGGGGAACGGCTCAAGAACTGGACACAGAAAGACGAGGAGAGATGAGGCAGCCTGGAGGAGGGAAACGTGGCACAGGGTGAGCACAGGTGTTCCAGACATTCCGCCACCTCCGGAGGTTTCCACGTGAGGCGCGAGGGCTGTGGACCATAGCACCGATGCGGTTCTGAGCGCCCGTAGAAGGAATAAACGAGACGGGGACACGAGGGTTCCGTGCTGCACTCCAGCACCACCGCAGAGGCTGGGCGAGCCCCTCCCAGGTCAGGGGACACGCACGGCAAGCACAGGCAGACTGTGAACAGAGACATCGGCTACTCTAACACAGTCTGAACACTAACGTGGGGGTTAAAAAGCAGAGAAATGGAAGTGAAATCCTCAGAAGCATTTGAATCATCCACAGAGAGGAAGGAGAGGGGGCCGGCGCAGTGGCGCAGCCGGTTAAGCCCGGTCTGCAGTGCTGGCATCCCAGAGAGACACCACTTTGAGTCCTAGCTGCTCCACTTCCAGAGCAGCCCCTGCTAATGCACCCGGGAAACGGCTGAGGACGGCCCCCGCACCCAAGTGGAGACCGGGCTGAAGTTCCTGGCTCCTGGTTTCAGCCTGACCTGGCGGATGGAAGATATCTCTCTTTCTCCCCCCCCCCCCCCCGTAACTCTTTCAAATTAATTGATTAATTAAAAATAAAAGCCAGTAGAACTCAAAGGAGAAACCCCTAAGTCCAGTTATATTTGGACATTTAACCCCCTCTCCCTGACACCAGCTGCGGTGGGGGGAGGGGGGAGAGAATCTCGACACCACCAGCAGTGACAGGGCCCCATCGGCACACAGAACCCTGGGCCACACGGCCACAGATCACGCAGCTCTCCCAGCGGCCACGTGGCTGCCACACGCGTGTCCTGTCTTGAGCTACCTTCGCACTGGGTGACATGGGCAGCTTGCTACAAGGCTGGTTCTAAAGAGATGACCTGGGCCGCTCCCGAGGCAGCTGGTCAGTGACAGATGTGCACAGCGCTCCACAGAGGGGCTGACGCCCACCCCTGCCTGGCGGGCGTCCTGCAGGCGTTGTGCACACAGCGGGGTCAGGCTTCCAAACGGGCCTGTTCCCCAACTACAGCGGCAATGCTTCCAGATGTCAGATTATTTTTCAGTTTTTGGAAAGTCAAAATATTTTTAGCCAAGTGGAACAGCTGCTTCTACAATACGTCAGGTTGTTTCTCTGTCCTCACTAGTAACGCCTGGGAGCAGGGGCCAGCCAACTACAACCCGTGGGCTAAAGCCAGCAGCCACCTGCCTTTGTAAGCGAAGTTTTATGGGCACACAGCCACGCTCGTTTGCTTGCGTGCCATCTCCCAGTGCTGGTGTGCTGCATCAGCGGGGTTCAGCGCTTGTGACAAAGACCACGCAGCCCACGAAGCCTGTGATATTTGCCGGCTGGTCCTTTAAGAAAATATCTGCTGACCCATTTCACGGTAACAAAGGTTAACCTTGGAATCAAGTCGGGATAATTACAATGTTTTATGACCCTGTTCAACTCCTGCTGAATGATGTCGGCTCCCAGTAAGGAAAAAGCCTAAGGAGACGCCACAGGGAGGGCCGTGGCGCCCTGACCTCTGACGCCACAGCCCAAGGCGGCCGCCCACTTCTCCTTTCTCGGTTGGCTCTGATGCAAATCTGGAGGGATTCGGGCTGTGTCTGAAACAGGATTGCAATCGGCTTCCTAAGCAGACACAGAGCTGCCCCCGTACAAAGACAGGCAGGCCGCTAGCTTTCCACGGTCTGTCTGTTCATACTGACTTTATATGGGGCAGCAACAAAACTCTCACATCACATGGTAGGTGGGTACTGCACAGCACACAGCAGGTGTCACAGCCCACAGCGGGTGTCATAGCCCACAGTGGGTATATCACAGCACACAGCAGGTGTCACAGCCCACAGGTGTCACAGCACACAGTGGGTATATCACAGCACACAGTGGTTGTCACAGCCCACAGCGGGTATATCACAGCACACAGCGGGTGTCACAGCCCACAGCGGGTGTCATAGCCCACAGCAGGTGTCACAGCCCACAGGTGTCACAGCACACAGTGGGTATATCACAGCACACAGTGGGTATATCACAGCCCACAGGTGTCACAGCCCACAGCGGGTATATCACAGCACACAGTGGGTGTCACAGCCCACAGTGGGTATATCACAGCCCACAGCGGGTATATCACAGCACACAGTGGGTGTCACAGCCCACAGTGGGTATATCACAGCACACAGCGGGTGTCACAGCCCACAGTGGGTATATCACAGCCCACAACAGGTGTCACAGCCCACAGCGGGTATATCACAGCCCACAACAGGTGTCACAGCCCACAGTGGGTATATCACAGCCCACAGCGGGTAGGTATTTCAGGGCACACGGCAGATGCCTATGGCACAGGCAACACTTGAGAATTTGTGGGCTTCTCACAGGATCACGTAGGATTTGAGGGCTTTATACAAACCACGGGGCTGGCTTGCCACTTCCCACAGCTTCAGGCCACATCCCTTTAGAGAAAAGTGTAGGTGCTTAAAGAGCACCCCAGCCCCTCGATCCTGCTCCTCACGGCAACAGGCTGGCGTCATCGGCCTGAGCCCTCCACACACCAAGCCTGGCTCTCTCATGCCAGCACCCAGCCAGGGTGGGCCAGGCTTGCCCTGCACACCCTCACCCGTTCGGAAGTTTATTCAATTCCCTCTGGGGAGCTCCCGGAGAATGGAGAGGAAGGGAGAATCCAACAAGGATTCTGCCCCACAGGGAAGGCAGGAGAGACGGAACAAATACACGGGAAAAGAAAAGAAAAAAAAAAACAACCACCTATAACACAAAGTAGAAAGAAATGGCCAGCAGAAAGGTTTGTGCAGAAAATCAGAAGGAAAAGGTGGCCTCAGGGCCAGGCATCAGGTGAGTCCTCTGGGCTGGACAGGAAGAAACGGGAGGCAGACATTCCAGGCAGAGGGGGCCACGGTGAGCAGGTGGAAGGCATAGGTGTGCAGAGGCACATCAGCAGCAGCACAGGTGGGCCAAGGGCACGGGGAAGGTCAGCGCCAGACCGTGGGGAGCCCGGCCAGCCAGCAAGCAGCAGCCCAGCACGGGGCAAAGCTGCACTGCCGTGGCGTGGGGCTTCAGCACGGACAGGAGCTCAGAGGCAGGTCTCCACCTGGACGTGCACCCTACACCTGGGCCCTGACCACCAAGGGGTCAACATTCAGAGGTGTGCTAGATCTCAGGAGACTGACCAGTGAGAGGACGGGTGGAGGGGAGGACTGGGGCAGGGCAATGGCAAAAAGAGAGCCACGTCCAGCTGCCAGGAGAGTCGCAGGGCACAAGGTCGGAAGCGGCTGGGCCATCCAGGACACGGCAACTGGCCGGGGGGAGGGCGTGAGCTGTGCAGAGCCCAGAGAGTGTCTCCAGTTAGAAATGTGGAGCCAACGCTCGAGGGAAATCAACACAGACAACCAAGTGTCAGGACAGGTCCCCCGAGATGACAAGGTCAGGACAAGACAGCCAGCTGAACCCTGCTTCTCCTGGGGCCAGCTCCTTGGTCACCAAGTAACCAACGCAACAGGCAGAGAGCAACCGCGCGCTCCAGAAAGTTCTGCCATGCAAGAATCTACACTGTCAGAACTCACTGGGTGGGGGAGCAGAAAGTAAAAAATACTGGCAGCGTCTTAACAGAAAACACATCCTCCAAAGTACCAAGACGCCTCACTCCCTGGGGCGCCGCGCAGTCCTGAGTGTCAGACGATCCACCTGTTGCCTTTCAGAATCACCCACTCGGGCTGTGGGCCAGGGGACTCCCCGAGGCACCGCGACTGCCCCAGCCCTGACTGGCAGGGGCGGGGTGCTCATCACCCCCGCTGAGCTGTTTCCTCCCGTCGGCAACAGACGGTGCACGTGGCTGTCACGTCTCCCACGAGCGTCTGCAGCCCTCCTATCAATGTTCACGTTGTCACACAAGTGTAACCCTTCGGTTATTATGTTTGCAGCAAATATCATTGCTATCATTGTTCTTTTTAATCCCAGAGGAAAAGAGACAGAACTGCCATCTGCTGCTTCAGTCCTCAAATGCCTGCAAGGGCCAGGGCTGGGCCGGGTCACGGCTGAGAGCCTGAGCCGTCACTGCGGCCTCCGGGGGCCTGCAAGGCTGGAGCCAGGCACGGGAGCCGGGCATCAACCCAGGCGCTCCAGCGTGGGATGCAGGCATCTGAACTGGTATCCTAACCGCCAAGCCAAACATCCAGCCCTCCCCATCACCTTCTGAATGTATAGTCTTTTAACAAAATAAAATTTTTAAATTTTTTTTTTGACAGGCAGAGTGGACAGTGAGAGAGAGAGAGAGCGAGAAAGGTCTTCCTTTGCCGTTGGTTCACCCTCCAATGGCCCCCGCGGCCGGCGCGCTGTGGCCGGCGCACCGCGCTGATCCGATGGCAGGAGCCAGGAGCCAGGTGCTTTTCCTGGTCTCCCATGGGGTGCAGGGCCCAAGCACCTGGGCCATCCTCCACTGCACTCCCTGGCCACAGCAGAGAGCTGGCCTGGAAGAAGGGCAACCGGGACAGAATCCGGTGCCCTGACCGGGACTAGAACCCGGTGTGCCGGCGCCGCAAGGCGGAGGATTAGCCTAGTGAGCCGCGGCGCCGGCCTAAATTTTTATCTTGTCAAATAATCTACCCTTCTACATATTCTTTCTAAACTCCACCCTAGGCCAGGAAGGTCTTTGCCCATCCACAGCTGTGAGCTTCCCTGTACAGTCTCATCAGATTTTATTTTCACACGAAAGGCTTGCATCCACTGCAACTAATTATGAGGCCCTTTCTACCATTCATCAACAAACAGGCATCAGTAATGTGTGTACAACAGAACACTGAACAACCAGTACCGCGCACATCTTCGGACGCACGCTGTCCCCTGACCGAGCCTCCCGCTCTCAAACGTGCATCCAAGGGACCGTGGTGTTCTTGTCCGCACTGCCCCAAACTGGGAGCACTCCAGGGGCGCATCAGCAGGTCAGCTGTAAACTCACACAATGCAACGCTGCTCGCTCTCTCAAACAACGAGCCACGGATACGTGACGAATCTTTAAAACCAAGGACATGAGCAGTCAGCACAGACGAGCGGCAGGTGCAGGGCCAGACTGGCCCGCCCGCCGGCCAGAAGGCAGAGCAGGCACCGGCTGCTGGTGGGGAGGTTCTCCGGCCCGCGCTGCTGACACAGGTGCACACAATCAGCAAAATTCCCTGAGCTGCCTTCTCGGGATGGCAAATCAGACCCCTACAAAATCGACCTCTTAAAATGACGTCTTCGGGGAAAGAGCAGTGTGGAGAACATTCCGCAACGCATTTCCCCGCTTTTCTTCCGTGTGTAGGTCCAGAACCACAAGGACCCAGTAGGGCTCGTTTCTTAAGTGAACCACTGAGCTGACTTTTTCCCCCTGTGTGCCCACCTGGAGATTTCATTAAGTCAACACCAGTTACTTTTGAAAGTAGAAAAAAAAAAGTGTTAAAGTTCCTGCGGCTTTGCTGGGCCCCTTGTAGGAAGTGCTGGTGCATCCCAGGTGGGGGCTGGCGGAAAAAGGGGGTCCTCCAGGACAGGGGAGCCACAGTGGTCCCACACCCCTCCTGGAACCCCTCAACCACACACATACACACACACGCGCACTACTCCCAGCCCCAGACCCCCAACTCTGAAGGAGAAAGTCAGCCCAGAGAGCATCTTCAGCCGGTTCAAGCGT